>NC_065451.1:62786399-63431495 GCF_917563875.1 Diabrotica virgifera virgifera
TTGTGAGATGCGTTCTGTAAATTCAGATGACCAAATTGTAATTGCGCAGGACAAGGAAGATCTTAAATATATGGCAAGGAAACTAATAGCGAAATATGGGAAAAGGGGGTCTGGACGTGGACCAAAAAAACACAATATCTATACGTAGGAAGGGAAGAAACGAAGTACCTGAACCTGAAACAGGAGATAATAATTACAAGCTGCAATGAATACATATATCTGGGAATAAAACTAACTAGTACAGGACGAAACAAAGAAAATATTAAAGAAATAGTAGTAAAGCGAAAACAAAAAATGAATTTACAACAGAATAATAAAACCAGTGTTAACCTATGGAACTGCAGTCTGGCAATTAACCAACAAGTACAAAGATAAATTACTAGCCACTGATATGGATTTTTGGAGAAGATCAGCAAGTAGACCTAGACTATTAGAACATGTAATAAACGACGACATTAGATAACAAATGGACATAGAAATAACAATCATAGATGACATAGAAAGACAACAGCGACTATGGTACGGACACGTAAGACGAATGGAGGCAAGTAGAATCCCCAAAAAAGTGTTAGAATGGACCCCCACAGAAAAACGAAAACGAGGAAAACCAGCAACTACATGGATAAAGGGCATCTCCAAGGCGATGTTGGAAAGAAATTTAAGAGAGGAAGACTGTCACAATAGAATAGTACATTCTTTAACGGTAAAATATTTCAAAATCTCTAAATTTTAAAGAACGGCTTGGATTGATATGAAATTTGGCACACATATAGCTAATAAGTCAAAGAAAAAAAGGGATATTGTGCCGATGTGTGCTTTAGCCCTGGTGGTTAATTTCACCCCCGCTCGGAGGTGAAAAAATATATTTCCAAAATAAGTCCGGACATGGATAAACTGACTAATTCTAAGCGAGTTTTGTTCTATAAAGTTTTTTCACTAAGTCAATACATACTTTTCGAGTTATTTTTTTAAATTTATTTACGCTGTAATCACAGGGGTTATTAGCGATCTAAAAAAATATAACAAAAGTAAAGTTAGTAAAAATTACAATAGGTGATACAGTCCAGAGTCTTTAAGATAACTTACTGTGTTTTTATCGTTCATTTTTACTCCTAAGGCTTCCTTTATATTCGTTGGGATGGTATACTTTTTTCTTATTGTTTCGTATGTTTTGCACTCAGTTAATATATGTTTCACGGAAAGTGTTATTTCACAGTTTTCACACATAGGCGGCACAGTTCGCGTAAAGAGGTGTTTATGTGTTAGGTTGCCGTGTCCCAGCCGTAAACGTGTTATTCTCACTTGGTCGAGTCTATTCGCTGTTGGTTGGAGCCACGGTTTCACTAATTATTTGATTTCCTGAGTTTATTTTGCGACGCACTCCACTTATTTTGCCACGCACTAAACACTTAATATTTTATTTCTGACTTCAAGTCATCGGAAGAAACCTCGTTGATAAGAATGGAGTCCTGGCTGGAGGATGCTAAGCGGGCTAGTAGATCTACTTCTTCATTTCCTTGTATACCTGAATGCGATGGGACAAACATAAAGTTGACAGTGATCTTATTTTTATTTAGGATCGCTATTTCTGATTGGATATGTAAGGCAATTAGATTATTGGTGTAAAGACGTTTGATAATGCGAAGTGAGCTGAGTGAATCCGTTATTATGAGAGACGGGGATTGTTTTGACCCTTTTATGTGGATGAGTGCTTGTAATATTGCATACAACTCTGCAGTGAATGAAGAAGTAATAGGCTTGAATTTAAATTTTATTGATGTATTGGGTGTGAGGATGGCTGCACCAACACCGTCTGATGATTTGGATGCGTCAGTGTATATCTTATAGTGATTTTTAAAGGTTTCCATTTATATTAAGAATGATTGTTTGATTAGGTCTGTTATTGTCTCGCTTTTATCATATTTCCTCTGATATTCCAATTATACAATTTCGTTATGATATTGAATCGCCACACAGTATCGTAAGCTTTATTAATATCAAAGAAGACTGCGATACAATCTTGCTTATTTGCAAATGCTTCATGTATGCCTGACTCTAAGTCTATTAAGTTGTCTACAGTGGATCGATTTTGTCTAAATCCGCTTTGTTGTGGGATAAGAAATTTTTGTTGTTCTAAATACCATCTCAGTCTTTTATTTACCATATTCTCTAACACATTACATGTAAAAACACATTTCTATACGGAGCCACGCGACCGCCAAAAAATTGATGCCTTTGAGATGTGGTGCTGGAGAAGAATGCTGCGCATACCATGGACAGCTCATAGGACAAACGTTTCCATTCTAAACCAACTCAATATTAAAAAAGGGTGTCCACAATATGTCTGCAACGAATTCTGCAATTCTTTGGTCACGTGGTTCGCATAGATGACGACATTTTGGAGAGATTAATCGTTTCTGGAAACGTTCAGGGGAGAAGATCAAGAGGACGATCACCAACTAGATGGTCCGACCAAATAAAGAATTCAGCTGGAAACTCATTCTGCGAAGCTCTTAGAGCAGCTGAATATAGAGACCAATGGAGAAACATTGTTAGGAATATTGGAAGAAATCACGATCCTCAGTAATGGGGAAACGACAAGAGAGAGAGAGATTACATATAATATTGGTTAAAGATATTGGTCGATATGATTCTGGTGATGTCCGGAATTTATCAGATTTGAGAAGGGGTAGTATTATTGCTTCGGACCAGGTTGAAGGGAAAACCTGGTTACTACAGATTAAATTATAAAGTTCTAAAAATAAATTTTTCCCGTTGTCTGGAAGATGTAGTAGAAATACTAGGGGGATACCGTCTGGTCCCGGGCTTGAATTTTTCGAACAGTTTAAGGCTTCAGCAAGTTCTATTAGGGAAAAAGGAACGTTATAGTATGGTATAGTTAGACCCAAACCCAGACATCCAAAGTGAAAGTTATCCTCCAACACCAAATTGTTCTATATGGTCCACATAATGTTCAGAAAAAAGTCACACCATTTTGAGCGTCAGGTTTGGGGGGGGAGAGGGGGGAAGAATCTGCAAATTCGTAGTTTTTTAGGTTTTTTGTCAATATTTCTAAAACTAAGCGGTTTAGCATGAACAACCCTCTACACAAAATTGTTCTACATTAAATTTGAAATAAAAAAGGCCCTATGCATAACACTTCTAAAATGAACGGTTCCAAAGTTACGAAGGTAGCATAGTATAATTGGTCCAAAAAAAAGGCCTAACCCAGACATCCAAAGTAAAAGTTTTCCTTCAACACCAAATTGTTCTATATGGTCCACATATTGTTCAGTAAAAAGTTACACCATTTTGAGCGTCCGGTTTGAGGGGGAGATGGGGGAGAAATAGGTAAATTAGTAGTTTTTTTTTACGTTTTTCGGCTTGAATTTTTGAAATTTATTTCCTCTAGGCAGATAATAGATGGGTGTGTTTCAGAGATATGTTTAAAAAAATAAGAAAATCTACGGTTTCGTTTTGATTAAAATCTGTCTTCCTCCATCCCCCGATAGCACTATTTCTAGGTCTGCCTGTTGTCAAGTAGGCTCTAAGGAAGACAGACTTTTACCATTCCGACCGTAGATTGTCGATATAAATTAAAATAATTTATATCGCAGTATGGATAGAACGCCCTCTAACGGGGAATAAGCGAAATGAATTTCGACTCAATTCAAGCTTTCTGCTTAACCCAGGTATAGCATACCAAAAGGCAACGCCAGGAAAACATTCCACTTTGCGGTTCAGAGAGCCCATATGAAACGAGTCTTTGTACTCTATGCAGAGTATGGCATTAACAAAATAAATTCAAGCTTTCTGCTTAACCCAGGTATAACATACCAAAAGGCACCACCAGGAAAACATTCCACTTTGCGGTTCAGAGAGCCCATATGAAACGAGTATTTGTACTCTATGCAGAGTATGGCATTAACAAAATAAGAAAATCTACGGTTTCGTTTTGATTAAAATCTGTCTTCCTCCATCCCCCGATAGCACTATTTCTAGGTCTACCTGTTGTCAAGGAGGCTCTAAGGAAGACAGATTTTTACCATTCCGACCGTAGATTGTCGATATAAATTAAAATAATTTATATCGCAGTATGGATAGAACGCCCTCTAACGGGGAATAAGCGAAATGAATTTCGACTCAATTCAAGCTTTCTGCTTAACCCAGGTATAACATACCAAAAGGCACCGCTAGGAAAACATTCCACTTTGCGGTTCATAGAGCCCATATGAAACGAGTCTTTGCACTCTATGCAGAGTATGGCATTAACAAAATAAGAAAATCTACGGTTTCGTTTTGATTTTAATCAATTTTAATCAAAACCAAACCGTAGATTTTCTTATTTTGAAAATCTACGGTTTGGTTTTGATTAAAATTGATTAAAATCAAAACGAAACCGTAGATTTTCTTATTTTGTTAATGCCATACTCTGCATAGAGTACAAAGACTCGTTTCATATGGGCTCTCTGAACCGCAAAGTGGAATGTTTTCCTGGCGGTGCCTTTTGCTATGTTATACCTGGGTTAAATAAAGCTTGAATTGAGTCGAAATTCATTTAGATATGTTTAAGTTTTTCGAAATGGGTATAGAACCCATTTAAGTTCCATTGAAGTAGAGAAGTGAATTTAATTATTCTTTAAAGGAGTTTATAGATGAGTCGGAGTCTTCTCCCGACCATGAAGTTTTTAATGCAGTTAATAAACTTATGTGTTTGCCAAGTTTTCTCATTAATCTGGTGCTTTTGTTTTTCATTCTTTTGTCGGTATAATATGGATGTAATTCTGTTAGAAACTTTATAAGTGTCTGAGAGTTTTCTGAGTATAATTTTGTTATGCTGATTATGTCTTTTGCTCTTTGTATATTTTCGAATAAATCCACTACTTGATCAAAGCTTAACAATTATGTTTCGCTTTCTAGATATTCTCTAACTTGTTCTAGAAATGTCTTAAGATTTGTTATCTCATCTGTTAAGTTTTTGTCGTTAGTTTTGGTTTTTTTCTTTAATTGAAGTTTAGGTTCTTCGAATTCGTCTTCGGCGGGTGGCGATGTTGCATCTTCTAAGGTTCTTTTTCCTATTGCTTTGTCTGAAGTTATTTGGGGTTCGTGAGTATTCATATGTGTATTTTTGTTTAAAGGTAAGTGTTGACTTGTTTCAGGTGAGGTTGATTTTTGTTTTTGGATATTATAGGATGACTCAGACGATGTAGGTGTTGCGATTTTAGTGTTGACTGAAGACGTGGTTAGATGTATGGATGTATTTTGTAGTGACAGTTGTTGGGTTGGGTTTATTGATAAATGCGGGATGGCTACTGTTTGTGATGTGGTTTGAGAAGACATAGTAAGTGTGGAGGGAGTAGTATTTGAAATTGTGGGAGTATTTTGCGGATTGTCTTGTTGAGTATGATTTATTGGTGAAGTTTGTTTTATCTCTGTTTGCACTGCATTATCATTGGAAGGATGGTTATGAGATGAAATATTTGGACAATTAGCTGCCTGGTGTCCAGTTAATTTGCATTTGAAACATGTATCGTTTTGGGCTATAAATATGCGGTATGATGTTTGTTCTAACTCGACAATAATAGATTCAGGTAATACAAAGTTTTCTGGCAAAGGTGAAGTGAAAATTTGTCGTCAAAAGCTAGAATATTTCCATTTCTTTTATCTTCTTTGTTTCTGTTATGAATTTATCTAATAAGTTTTTAGATGATAGATATATGCATATTCTACCGTTTGATATACGGGATGCGAAAATCGTATTTCTTGGTTCTATATGCTGACTCAATCCTTCAAGATGGTAACTAATTGTACAATTCTCCAGAGTGTTAAATAAAATGGCTTGATCTCTGTCTGGGGTTAATATATTACGTGGTTGGCTAACTGCTTTTAAATATGATGCAACTTGTTGTGTTTGACTGGAAGATGACATCTTTAAATTTATTTAAAATCTAACACCGGTGCTGTCTTACAGCTTTCGTTGCGATACCCGTTCATGGAATTGGATAATATAGAGGTAATTGTCGTGATTTATTGAAACATTTAAATCCAAATAGACATAAATAATAAATTTTATCTACTCACAATTAAAATATTCCGTATACATATCACTTTCACTAGTAGTTTTTACTTCAATTACTTTTAAATATGTTTCAGTAATTACTATTTAACTAGCTCGATAACCAAAAACACTTGTTTATCGGTAGCTGTCTAAGCATCCTTTCGAGTTATTTGCGAGTGAATATGTTCATTTTTCAACAAAATAACCACGTTTTTAGACGGTTTTTCGTAAATAACTCAAAAATTAAGTATTTTGTCGAAAAAAAAAACAATCTTAGCAAATATGTAGCCCGTAAGAAATTTAAAAAAGTGTTGTATATATTTGGTCTCTATGTCTAGTAAAAGCAGAGTTATAGCTAATGAAATAAGGTTCATAGTCGTCAAATTCCAAATCGAATATTTTAACCTGCAGTAACCAAAAAATGGAGCACTTCTTGGGGAAACTCATTACAACTTTTTTAAGTGTTTATTTTAAGTGTTTAAGTAAATATCTTTATTTTCGTTTTATAAAAAAAATTATAACATCAAAACTAAACAAGTTATCCTTAAAATAAAGTTGGTCTTTTTTCTTGTTAAAAAAATTGGGAAAATCACCCCCTAATTAGCATCTCAAATGAACTTAATCGTTACCACTTCACAAGTTTCTTTACTCGTGTCTGTATTGTTTATATGATCTGTAAGTTTCGTCGGTTCAAAGTCCTTATATTTGAAAAGGCTGTAGTTAAAAGGGCTTGAACGAGTGAAATACCAAATCTTAACCAATTTATGCCTGACAGAAAAACAAAAAATCATAAAATATTCAGAAAAGCAAAACAGACATTTTTATTGTTTGAGATTTTTGGTATCTCTAACAATTTTTAAACTATTTAAAAAAAGCATTTTTTCCAAAATTAGAAATTTTAAAAATTTTAGTTGAAACCAGATTTTTTCAAAAATAAGCACTTTGAATCGATGAACCTTACAAATCACATAAACACAATATAAGAAAAGTAATTTATGATGCGGTAACGATTAATTTCATGGCTGCTAATCAGGGGATGATTTTCCCGATTTTATTTTGCCAAAACAAAAGGGACTAACTTTATTTTGAGCGTACCTTGCTTACATTTTTGATGCTAGAAACTTCTTTTAAAAACAAAAATAAAGCTTTTTTAAACACTTTAAAAAAATTGTAATGAGTTTTCCTTAAAAAGTGGATTTTTTTGGATATTTCACGTTAAAATACTCGGTTTGGAATTTGGCGAATATAAATCTATTTTTCATTATCTAGAACTCTGGTTTTACTATGTATAGAGACCTTATGTATACACCATTTTTTTAAATTGTATACAGGCTATATTTTTTCTAAGATCATTTTTTTTTCGATAAAATACTTACTTTTTGAATTATTTGCGAAAAACCGTCTAAAAACGTGGTTATTTTGTTGAAAAATGAACATAGTTACTCGCAAATAACTCAAAAAGTATTAACTTAGCAACAAATCTATATAGGACAAAAGTTGCTTAAAATTAGTCAGTTTATATATTTCCTGACTTATTTTGGATATATATTTTTTCACCCAGTGGCGGAGCGGCAGATTAGAGACGGAAAGGCGTAGAACTCTATAAAACCGATATAATATAATATAGGACAACAACATAGGATGACCAACATGGGACTTGGGGAATTCCCCTGTCTTATCCAATTGCCAGCTTCAATTGGGTCAGTTAGTTTATCTTTTACTTTTACTTTTATTGTATTGTTCTGCTAGATTTTTAACATCGTTTTAGATAATTGGATAATGTCCTTTAGTTTGACATTTTCAAATTTGTTTTTATTCTACTAGTAATATTATAATTTCATTCAGTTTATTTTTATCACTTAGATAAATCGTTAATTTTATTGTTATGTTCAATAAATTAATTCCTCTGTAATTATCTGAGTCCGATTGGTCATCCAATTTGAAGTCAGGTATGAGGATGATTGATTTTTAATGCATGTTTCCGTTTTGACTTATGATTGTTTGGATTAATTTTAATATTTGTTTGGTCAGATCTGGTCCTCCGCACTTTGGGAGTTCATTCGGTATTCTATACTCTCCTGGTGACTTTCTATTTTTTTAATTTCCTTGCTTCCTTCACATCTCCCTCCTGAATGTATATTTCTTCGTTTGTCGTCACTTTTGGTGTTGGTAGTTCACTATCGTCACCTTTAGCAAATAGGGATTAGAAGTAGTTGGCCCATGTTTTCTATTTAATGCGTTTCGATTTTATTAGTTCGTTCATCTCTTTTCTTTGTCCTCTGTTAATTCTCTATATTTATTTTTGTGTCCCTTAGAAGTCGTGTTCGATCTGTTAGTAGAAAGTTGTAGAAAGTATTCGTTACATTTCTTATTCGTTTAGAGTGGATGAATGCTTGTTGTCTTTGCTATGTTCAGTATTCCAAAAAGACTTTCTGCTTTTGTTCACATTGTATCTTCACTTCCTCTCTAAACAATGGGATTTTTTATTTTGATAGATTATTATTCGTTACTTTTCTCTTTTCAAGTGATTCTCTTGATGAATTATTTATGATATTTTTGAGATGTTCTCAGCTTTCCTTGATGTTATCGTTTTCTAATATTTCATTTTCAGCAATTTTTGGAGATTCTCTTTCTGTATAAGTATTCCGTGGATTCCTTATTTAGTCCTTCGACTGATTTTTGATTGTGTTGGTGCCTCTTTTGAGTGTGAATTATTTCATGATGATTCTTATTTTACATAGTACTAGGGTACGGTTCCTACCTGCATCTGCTGAGTTGAGCCATCTTATATCGATTATTTTTGATGAATGTGTATACCTTTTGGTTACAATATATCAAAGGTCTTTTTCCACAAGTCTTTTACATTCTTGTTAGGTTTTTGCTTACTTCCGGGTTTTATTTGGTTCTATACGAGTACTGGATTAAAATCCCCCAGTACTGTCATCTTCCCAGGGCCACTTTATCCATTAGGCAATATAGGCAGTTGCCTAGGGCGGCACATTATGAGAGGGCGACAAAAATACCGTACAAAAAATATTTGTATATAAACATTATGGATCTAAGTTCTGTCATTAAAGAGTATGAATCTCTATCAAATTACTTTACCGCAAGGAAGCCAAAAAATTGTGCCCAAATAAAACATATAAAGAAATAAGAAAGAGAAATTCAATTTGACGAGGGAGCCGATGATGAACTAAACTTTTCAGCTAGTGATGAGATGGAAATCCACACATTCTATGTTATAATCGACACTCTGAAAAGAGACCTGAATAGACATCTGGAATCTTATCGACTTATTTATCAACGTTTTCGTTTTATTAACAGATTTGCCAAAATTAAGCACTGAAGAAATTATTAAAGAAGTTGAAAATCTGATACAAAATAAAGACGACCAAGATACATCATTCATACATGAATGCATTCACTTAAAGGGTCATTTGGATACCACAATAAAATCACCAATTGACATATCTTAATTTAAAGAAGAGCTAGTGCAGTCACTGAAGGTGGATATGAGCTATTGCCTCCGATTTCTTTGAACCTCCATTGATTTGCATGAAAATTGGTGAGTGGTTAGAGGACATCTCAAGGAACAAAGGTGACATGGTGTGAACTTGAGCTTTTACCCTGGGGATCGATGCCACCTCTTCTCGGGGCTGAAAATTATTTTATTAGAAATATCCCCAGAATTCGATAGAGGGACAAATTTTAAGCATAATTTGTTACATAAAGTTATTAAAATAAGTTAATACTTTTTGAGTTATTAAAGATCAAAGTTTTTTTTGTCGTGAGAAAAATGCATGTTTTTAATTGATTTTTCATAAATAACTCTTTTCATAAATAAAAAAACTATTAAGATTGTACAAAAAAGTTATTATTACCAAAATTAAATCTAATAGAAAACGAAATAAACTCCTTACAGGAAAAACTTTTTAATGTTAACTAAAAGTGAGTTATAGGTAACTGAATATATATTTTTTTCGGCGAGTACCCGAATCTAAGTATTCAAGCTTAAATAACGGGAAAATGATGCGTTTTATAACATAACCTTATTAAAAATTTGTCAAAGTACTTCTATCAAATGAGCCCTCGAACAAGTTGATGATCATTAAAATTTATGCACCTAATATTTTTCAAAACTTATCTTTTAAAAAATTTTCCAAACTAGTTATGGTTTTTTTTTAATAATTCCGTTAGTTGTTACGATATCAGGTTTGCCTAAAAACCATTTGAAAGTTAATGTTAATGGCTATTAAACCACGTTGAATTTAATCTTTTAGACCCCTTACTTTTTTAAAAATAAAAGGTTAAATGGCCCCGCTTACATGGTTCTCGCAGCAAAATTTAAGCTTTAAACGTTTCTATCTCGCTTATTTTTTACCCTACAGAAATAGTAAAACAGTCAAAATATTCGATACAGAAAAAACTCAAATTTGGTCATACATATATCACTTTTTACGTATATTGAGTATTTTTGAAATTATTATCAAAAGAAAATGAAAATTACGAGAATTTTAAAAATTCTGATTTTTTTAAATTACTTTTTTTCAAAAATATGCATTAAACTGGTCAAAATTATTGAAATCATTACTTATGCTAATATAAAGAAATTCTTCTAACATTACTATCAATTTTGATTTTTGTGGAAATGGCGTATGTTTTATTTTTCACTTTTTCCTAAAAAGTTCTAAAGGGTTCTCTTATTTTCATCATAACTTGCTTAATTGTGATGCTATTAACTTTTACTGGAGCTCATTTGATAGATACTCCGAAGTACTTTGACAAGTGCTTAGCAGGTATATTTTATAAAATGCATCGTTTTCCCGGTATTTAAGCTTGAATACATAGATTTGAGTACTCGTCGAAAAAATATACATTCAATTACCCATAACTCACTTTGAATTGACATTAATTTAGTTCTTTAGTGAGTAGTGTATTCAGATTTTTATTATCTTCAATTTTGATAATAATAACTTTTTTGTAAAAGCTTACAGTTTTTGAGTTATACGTGAAAAACAGCTTTGCTTTAAAACATGCATTTTTTACGAAAAAATAAAATCTTTGATCTTTGATAACTCAAAAAGTATTGATTTATATTAATAACTTTATATAACAAATTTTGCTTAGAATTTGTCTCTCTATCGATTTATGGTATTATTTTTTTCACCACCACGTAAAGTGGTAGTTTTCACCATCACGGTAAAAGCGCAAGTTGGCATCATGTCACCTTTGTTCCTTGAGGTATCCTCTAACTACTCACCAATTTTCATGAAATCGACGGAAGTTCAACGAAATCGGAGGTGAAAACCTTCAGTGACTGCACTAAGTGGATTGAAAGATATTTTCCCTAATTTTGACATTGCTATGCACATTTATTTGTTGCCAACGAGTCCGCTGAAAGGTCATTTTCGAAAATGTCAAGAATAGAAAATAATTTCCCATCAAGAAAATTTCATTGTCAAGAACAAAATTTTTTTTGAAAAGAAGTCTCTGATGTGATCGAACTGGAATGACAATTTTTTCTATTGTAGGTAATCATCGTAGTTTAAATCCATTTTTAGTGTATTCTTATTTAAATAAAAATTTCTGCAATTTTTTTTCGCAAAAATGTTAAATGTTTGAAGGGCGGCTACTAGAGAATTGCCTAGGGCGTCAATTGACCTAAACGCGGCCCTGCATCTTCCCTCTAACTTGATTTACTACTTGTAATTCGTCATTTAAACCTCAGTGTAGAATAGATATTTTATATTGCAAAAGATATGGAAGCGTTTAAAGAAGTGAGCACCAACCTTAATTAGAAGACGACACGAGAAGAAGAAGAAGAATTCTCTTCATCAGAACTCACTATTAACTATTTCAAGGCAAAAACAATTATTTATGTTGGTTTCTCAGACCCAAGACACAACAGATGAACCTTATAATTATTTTGTATAATGTGTATAATAACTATATTGTATTATTTCTTTTAGTAACCTCTTTTGTTTTTAATATCAATATTTTTTCAGATAATGAACTTCACATCTACTCATTTGAAACGTAATTTAGAAAGCGATCATTTAGAGGATTTAGAAAAAGATCTGCAACTTGTCAACGAACTTCAAAATATACTTGACGGAATTTATTCATCCGATCGTAGAAGGAAAAAAAGGGAAGTACCCATATACTTTGACCAAATACCTTTGACAGAAAATGTTGCTTTTGCTGAAACTGAGGTACCACAAATATCGAACGTATGGAATGAAATGGAGTTGATGGAAAAGAATCGTGAACCAAAACATGTTATAATAAGGGAAAAGAGGCATCCACGATCATTAAGACAATTAAAGAGGAAAAAGAAATATAGGGAATTTCAGCAATCCAATCCTCATGGACGTTTTTTAGGCCAAAGTTTGCAAAATTCTACGTAAACTCAATTCCAAAGAAGAGAAGATATTACACACAAAATGTACTAGCAGATGCTGCAACAAATCATAAATATAAGCTATCAAGTATTTACACAGATCAATCTGACTTTAATAAAGGACGCAGATCGACAGAAATTGATACTTTTCCATGGTCAAAGAAAGACAATGTAAAAAGATACAGAGATTGGATAAACGTTTATGATGAAAACATACCAATGGAATTGCCACAAGCAAACATTTACGAACAAAATGATGAAGGTGAGTAATTTAAAAAAGACTAAGTTTTCACTCTAATGGCATATAACATATCCCACCAGAATGAAAACAATGGGAACCTTCTCTGGTGGGATATGTTATATGCCATTAGAGTGAAAACTTAGTCTTTTGCTAGCAGTTGCCGCTAGGGCATCTATGCCATTTCGTTCGTTGCAATTCGGGACTGCACGCTGGGGTTTGTTTTGGTTGGATCAGGGAGGGCAGCATATGTGCCTCCTGATGAGAGACTAATAAGTTTCGAAACCGGTAGAGGTGCTTGCCGCACTCTCTGATTGGACTGGAATATGGTTCGGCTGTATTTTCGTTTTGCAACGAAATTGAAAATGGTTATTCATTTGTGAGTAATTTACTTACTTACTTATTCCTCTTCACTCCATGCGGAGCATAGGGCGTCAACTGTCTTCTTCCATTCTGTCCTATTCTTTGCACTAATCTTTATTTCTGCCCAGGTTTTCCCAATAGCATTAATTTCTTTGTCCACACTTCTTTTCCACGTTTCTACGGGACTACTTGGTCTTCTCTTGCCATGTGGTGTGTATTCTAGGGCTTGCCTCGCTATGTCTGTATCGGGTCTTCTTAGTGTGTGCCCCATCCAACTCCATTTCCTTTTGCATATTGTCTTAGATATAGGTACCTGGTTAGTTCTTGTCCATAATTCTGGGTTTGATATGCGGTTTGGCCAGTAAATGTTAAGAATCTTCCTTAGGCATTTATTAATAAACACTTGCATCTGTCCGATACATTTTCTTGACACTTTCCAAGTTTCTGCTCCGTATAATAACACAGTCTTCACGTTGCTGTTGAATAATCTTATCTTGGTTTTACTTGTCATCTGACGTGAAGACCACATTTTCCTTAGCATATTGAATGCGTTTTGAGCTATTCCTATTCTCCGTTTTACGTCCTCCTCCGTCCCTCCTTTGTTGTTCAAAATACTACCCAAATAGTTAAATTTCTCTACCGTTTCTAATTCCGTGCCTCCCAGTGATATTCCCATTTCATTTGGTGTATTTATTTTCATTATCTTAGTTTTTAGGACGTTTATGTTAAGTCCGACTTTCTTCCCTGTCTCTTCTACTTTTTCAGTTTTGCGTTGCATGTGTTGTCTTTTTTCTGTTAAAAGGCATATGTCATCTGCAAATTTCAAGTCCTCAAGTTGGTTAAAAACATTCCATCTTATTTTAGTCTTATTACTACTAGTAGCCTTAGACATGATCCAGTCGATTAGTATCAGGAATAAGGTTGGAGAGAGCACACAGCCTTGCCTTACTACTGTACCAATATCTATTTGTTCTGTTAACTTGCCTTCGTGGACTATGCGTGCTGTGGACCCTTCGTAGAACAGTTTTATAATTAAACAAACTGGAAAATGAAGTAAAACCACTTCTATGTAAAAGGTATATTTACTAAAAATTTTTAAAAATCCCAATGGATTGAATAAAAATGTGTTCATCAGAACGTTTTCGAACCTATCGGTCCATCATCAGTGAATCTAAAATCAAATAAGTAATCCCACTATCAAAATTGAAAAGATGGTTGAAATTTTGAAAGTTAAAAAAGTGTGGTTATGATTACTTACTTGAATACTTGCAAAATAGCCCCAGAACCAAACAATGGTAAATGTAAAGGCTAAACGCCGATGTTCATGGATATAACCTCTGGAAACATGGTGATACTCTACCCGAGGACCCAATCAACCGTCTTAGGTCAACGATGACTACCAAGTATCAAAGGTTTTAAGGAAATGCTTGATGTGACATTGACAGTTGAGGAAGAAGGTAGTCAATTTTCAAAAGAATTTAAAACAAAAGTCATGATCCAAAACGATGATACGGTAAAGATTTTAATATCTAAAAATGTCTGTTATTTAAATTTATTGTTTTTTTTTTAATGTGTTTTACAAAATAAAAATTATTTTTAACTGTAACTACAAATTGACTATATAAAATAAAATTAAACTGATCAAATTAATCAAGATGAAGAAAGTGAGATGATTAGTAGTAATGATAGAAATAAAAATGAATAAGAAGGTGGTGAGATAGAAGAAAATTTTTAAATTTTGAATTGGGATATTATTATACAAATAAATTACTATGTCAGCAACATAATGTATAATAATATTGTATTGGGGGTTGTATATGTAGAAGGGAAATTTTTATTTGAATGTAGGTGAAAAAGTTAAAAATAAATAAATTGGAGATATATAGTCAATCTGATAGTAGGAAATGTATGATTAAAGGAATGCAATTATTATGAAACATTTTTTATAAAATTGAGAAAATTCTTGTGACAAAATGGTAAATATGTAAAATTGAAGATAAATAATTGTAGGATTATAGGTGAGCCCAGTTGATACAAAATAAAATTAAGATTAAATTAATATAGAAAACAGGTGTAATGAATAAAATAGAATTAGAAAAACGAAACTAAGAGAGTGAATATTGTTATAATTTAATTGCAATAATGACTGAGTTTAAATGTGAGGTCTGAAATAAAGTGATGGAATTTTAGGTGCGGAGGTAAGATAAAAAGGAAAGGAATGTGATGTAGGGTCAAAGCCTAGGTGAAATGAGGGAAAGAGAAGGATTGAGAGAAAAATTGGGTATGAGGGTTGAACTGAATAAAGAAATGAAATGAAAGAACAGTGAGAAGATGATAGGGTGAATTAATTGGGTTTTGATTAAGAGGGGTTCATGTGGTTAGTAATGATTAGTGTGTGTAAAGGAGTTTGGAAACAGTGAGGGAACGAAGAAGATAGTTGAAAAGGGGTGAATAGGTTAAAGAAGATAGCGGATAGGATAGAAGAAGAGAAAGTTATAGCAAAGTAATAGGAATTATGAGAATAATTGACGGTGAATGGGGACAAAATTGCGGTTAAGGGATGTTTGTCGATTGACACAGTTGGGACTTTTGTTAAGGTCCTTGACAATTTCCAAATCCTCGTATAAGTCTAAACGGAGTGTATTTTTTTGTTGAATATTGTGTATCAACTGGACACCATCAGGAATCTTAAATGTTCATCTTAAATGTTCATGTTTATTGACTTTTAAATGGTGTGAAAAGGCTGAAGTGGTATCTCTCTTACTGTGTTCTGCCGATCGGGTGGAAAGGGATCTGTAAGTTCTACCAATGTAGGTAGCATTGCAGTCTGAACAAGAGAGTCTGTATACCCCACTACGGCTCATGTAATGGATAGGGTCTTTGGTGTTAGTTAAGCTATTGTTGAGGGTGTTATTGACTTTAAATGAGATTTTGATGTTGTCAAAAGATTTAGAAATTATTTGTTTGATTATCTTTCAGGTAATTTGAAGTTGTTAAACGGTAAGAAGGCATAAATTGGAGTAGTTGTGGAAGATGATGAGAAAGCGGATTGTTGAAGTAACTTAAGTTCTCTTTTTTGTTGAAGTTTGTGGATGATGTCTGGGTCATAACCATTGTTAAATGCAATTTGTTTGATAATGTTCAATTCTTTGTTGAATTCAGTTGTAGATAGAGTTCAACTCTATCTTCCCCATCTAAAAAGTGCACAACGTCCCTCAAGAAGTTTTCACTTTTAAAAATTTATTTCGCCGAAGCGATGACGGTCGCTAATTCAATATATTTTCCCCATCTAAATAGTGCACAACGTCCCTAAAGGAGTTTTTACTCAGAAATTATTTATTCCGCCGAAGCGATGATGGTCGCAATGACGGTCGCTAATTCAATAGATTTTCGTCATATAAAATATGCACAACGTCCCTAAAGAAGTTTTAATTTCAAAAATTTATTTCGCAGAAGCGGTGACGGTCGCGATAACGGCCGCTAATTCAATACTTTTTCCGCATCTAAATAGTGTCCCTAAAGAAGTTTTCACTTCAAAAATTTATTTCCCCAAAGCGATGATGGCCGCGATGACGGTCGCTAATTCAATAGATTTCCCCAATAGAATAATTAGTGTAGGAAACAGAGGTTGAACTTTGCAAAATGGACACAAGTCCGGTTTTATTTTTTTTCTGGCATATCAAGGGGTGCTTATTATCAGACTAACTTTTTCTGAAAAAATTTCGCCCCGGAACCCCCCTTTTCACCCCTTTAAAGGGGGTAATTTATGGTTTTTGCAGAACGTAGCCCTTCCTGTACCTTTTACAAAAAATTTCTTTTATAGAAATATGAAGAGGACTATATTTTCTACGATTTATTTCCGACAGCATCTCTCTATCATCCACCGTTTAGCAATGGTGGCGCCCCAAAGTTGACAAGTTTTTAAAAAAGATGTTTTTAGAAAAAATATATTTTTCGCTAACTGTAAAGGAAATTAAAAAGAAATGCTACGGAGATTATTCACAAATATATGATTGATTTTTTCGTATAGGTTTCACTTAAGGGTAATTGCCCTTTTTTTAATTACAGGGTGTTACATTTTAAAAAACCCCTTTTTATACCATCTGAACCATTTATGCTAAAGTAAAAAGACTTTCAGCGATTACCCATGTACTGGTGTTATTTACAAATTTGTATAATGCACCCCCATTTTTTCCCCGGAACCACCCAAAAAAGAAGAAGAATTAATAAATAAAGTGATTTTCTTGGAATCCTTCACACACAATGCCCTTCATTAATATGCTTCATATATCATTTTGTGCAAGTTATTATTACCCATGCATGGACACTAAACGCGATTTCCTAGTGCAACCCTTGTAGCCAAAAACAATAAATAAAATGGGGGGTTAAAATTTTTTTTTTGTTTTTTACTTTTTGATCCATATGGGCATATGCTTCATCAATAGTGCTTTTCAAAAATATATATGGTTATTGCAACATCCCTGCGCAAACCACCCCTATCCTTGAAAATATACTGCAGAAACTACCCCTATACCTTATCCAGCATGTTTTTACGATTTTCTCATTACCTATTCATTTTTTTTAAACAAAACTTATACAAGGTTAAAGACCACTATTTACTCTAAAAATTAGGTCTTATTCATTTTTTTCGTTTAAGCAACCGTTACGGCACAGTGGCGCCGTAAACCTCATATATGCTTTGACGGGCTCCAGTTTTTGTTTATTTTTTCGTCATCTGTTTGTTTTATTGATAAAGTACTTATGTAAAATAAAACAACACAGTGTAACCTACAAATCATGACCTATGCACATTTTACATTCTTTGCTCCCCAAAGCTACAGTGGTGGCCCAAAATAAATTTTTTCATATTTTCGCCACCTACACGCATTTTATTGCGTTAATGCTACCTTAATAGCACAATATTCACCCCTAAGTGGTCGCTAAGCAGCGGCGGATCCAGGGAGGGGTGATGGGGGCGATCACCCCCACCCCTCCCAAACCAAGTGATATTATATTTGAAGATTATAAAAATATTCATTTTTTTTTATAGAAATACTTATATAATATTAATATTATTTTTATAAGAATGACTTTTTATGCTTTAGCGACAGTAGCGGATCCAGCATCGTTAAGAGGGGGGTGCCAATTGGTTAAATTTCTATAAAAATAAATGAATATTTTTATAATCTTTAAATATAATATGACTTGGTTTGAGAGGGGGGGAGGTGTTCACCCCCATCACCCCTCCCTGGATCCGCCACTGCGTAGCGACCACCTAAGGGTAAATATTGTGCTGTTAAGGTAGCATTAATTCAATAAAATGCATGTAGGTGGCGAAAATATGCAAAAATTTATTTTGGGCCACCACTGTGGCTTTGGGGAGCAAAGAATGTAAAATGTGCATAAGTCATAATTTGTAGGTTACACTGTGTTGTTTTATTTTGCATAAGTACTTTATCAATAAAACGAACAGATGACGAAAAAAAAAACAAAAACTGGAGCCCGCCAAAGCATATATGAGGTTTACGGCGCCACTGTGCCGTAACCGTTGCTTATACGAAAAAATGAATAGGACATAATTTTTAGAGTAAATAGTGGTCTTTAACCTTGTATAAGTTTTGTTTAAAAATAATACATAGGTAATGAGAAAATCGTAAAAACATGCTCGCCAAGGGATAGGGGTAGTTTCTGCAGTACATTTTCAAGGATAGGGGTGGTTTTCGCAGAGATGTTGCAATAACCATATATATTTTTGAAAAGCACTATGGATGAAGCATATGCCCATATGGATCAAGAAGCAAAAAACAAAAAAAAATTTTCAACCCCCCATTTTATTTATTTTTTTTTTGCTTAAGGGGTTGCACTAGGAAATTGCTTTTGGTGTCCATGCATGGGTAATAATAACGTCCACAAAATGATGTATGAAGCATATTAATAAAGGGCATTGTGTGTGAAGGATTCCAAGAAAATCAATTTATTTATTAATTCTTCTTTTTTTTTTGGGGTGGTTCCGGGGAAAAAATGGGGGTGCACTATACAAATTTGTAAATAGCACCAGTACATGGGTAATCGCTGAAAGTCTTTTTACTCTAGCATAAACGGTTCAGATGGTATAAAAAGAGGTTTTTTAAAATGTAACACTCTGTAATTAAAAAAAGGGCAATTATCCTTAAGTAAAACCTATACCAAAAAATCAGTCAATTATTTGTGAATAATTGCCGCAGGATTTCTTCTTAATTTCCGTTACAGTTAGGGAAAAATATATTTTTTTTTAAAACATCTTTTTTAAAAACTTGTCAACTTTAGGGCGCCACCCCCGCTAAACGGTGGATGATAGAGAGATGGTGTTGGAAATAAATCGTAGAAAATATAGTCCTCTTCATATTTCTATAAAAGAAATTTTTTGTAAAAGTTACAGGAAGGGCTACGTTCCGCAAAAACCACAAATTACCCCCTTTAAAGGGGTGAAAAGGGAGGTTCCGGGGCGAAATTTTTTCAGAAAAAGTTAGTCTTATAATAAGCACCCCTTGATATACCAGAAAAAAAAATAAAACCGGACTTGTGTCCATTTTGCAAGGTTCAACCTTTGTTTCCTACACTAAATATACGTACAAAATTTATTTCGTAGAAGCGATGACAGTCGCGAAATGAATCCTTTCCCCATTTTTTACATTTATTTTAAATTTAAATACTTCTACACAATTTATATATACATACACATAATAAATATACGTACAAAATTTATTTCGCCGAAGAGACGACGGTCGCGATGACGGTCTCGAAATAAATTCGTTTTCCCCATCCAAAAATAGGTTCTATATTTTTCTAAATTTAAGTACTTGTATACAATTTATGTATATATACATATACTATAGACACGTACAAAATTTATTTCGCCAAAGAGATGACGGTCGCGATGACGGTCCCAAAATAAATCCTTTTTTCCCATCCTAAATAGGTTTTACATTTATTTTAAATTTAAGTACCTCTACACAATTTATATATACATACACATAATATAGCATAAATTCAGTATAGGAGGAATTCTCCTATGCTGTGGCATAAGCGATGACGGTCGCGATGACGGTAGCGAATTTAATGCTTTTCCCCTATTAAAAAATCGCACAACGTCCCTAAAAAACTTTTCACTTCAAAAAACAAAATGCGTTTTAAAGATGAAAAGATCAGCTTTCGTATCCAATGTTTGCATTTTGTCGGAAATGAAGTCAGTTCCTTTACAGCTGTTAAATAAATAAAAATTGAGCGAATTTTTGCAATTTTTTTTAAGATTTATGTGGGTTTTAGGGAGAAGCCCCGAGGTAAGAGCAGCAAACTTTGTTGCATCTTTTTGTGATTGCAAAATTGATATTCTCAGCAAAATTCACCTAGTTCATATGATTTTTAGAGGTCAAATCTCTCATGGTGGGACTAATAATACTCTGGCAAATGTATTATATATTTTTGTACAATTTTGGAATATGTGTTTAATTTGTAGAACATGTAATGAATCTAACATTCGTTTTTCATAGAGATTTTAATTCTCTACAAATACTTTCTAATGACTTTTGATGTAAAATAATTAGGGAAGGAGGAAATCAATAATTTAGAATTTTCCTTTGTGTTTCCTACGGTCTATTTGATGATTCACTATCCTGATAATAATCCTTGATAGTAGATTAATATAATAAAAAATATAATTAATTTTAAGATTCAACGTGGTTTTCCTGGCCAGAAAGCCGAACAAGAAAAACAAAGAAAAACTGGAGGGAAATGTTTGCTCAAGATGTAAAGGAAACATCTACGGAACCATCCGTAATTCCTGCAGATGAAACTCAAACAGGTAATCAATACATTTAAATTTTTATAATCTGAACATTTAGTAATTAATTTTTAGACAGTGCTTGCTTTTCTTCATCAGAAAGAAACATAAGAAATACAAGTAAACAGTAGAGAGAAATGTTTCCTCAAAATGTTGACTTTTATGATGATGATAACACACTTATTAGAACACACACAAAAGTACTCAATCATATCTTATTTAGACAGACATCAAGATTCTTCTTCTTCCTAACTCAGGCGAGACTCGATAGTCTCTGGCACTTCGTCATAAGACCTTCGTACCACACCCTGTTCTTCTCCTTAAGCTCTAAAAAGTTATGTGGCCTCAACGAAAGCTAACAGTTTTTTTATTGGTAGTTTTAGGATCTCTTCTGGTTCAAACCTCATTTGACCAGGAAATTCCTGCCTTACATCACCCAGCACACTGAAATGGCGTAGTATGTGTTTGGCATCCTCTTCTTTAATTTCGCTCTTGGTTCATTCACCTTACCTAGTTTGTATATGTGATTTCTTAAACGGCAATGTCCAGTCACCATTTCAGTGACCGTTTTGATCCTGGTTTTTTTAGGTTAATCAAGTTTTCGAAAGTTTTTTATCAATATTCTTGATTATTTTTTTAGTCTGGATTTGCTCTTGAGTGGTTCTCCATTATTCTTTTGATGATTCTTTATCAGCAATTTTTGAACTTCGTTTTTCAGAGCATCTTTAGTGGTGCCACAGAAAGGTCTGTGCCTTCAAAAGTTTCTCTCGAGCCTTGTTTCGCTAACATATCTGCTCGTTCGTTCCCATGCATCCCTTCATGACCCGGCACCCATATTAAGGACACTTTATTGTCTTTTGCCATGTTGTTGAGGAGATCTTTGCAGTTTCTCACCAGTTTTGATTTGGTGAGAGAGTTCTTTACAGCCAAAATAGCCGAATGGCTATCTGTGTAAATGTTGATTGTCTTAGCTTTAGGGTTTCCATCAATGATTTCATCAATGCAGGCCACCAAAGTAGAAACTTCAGCCTGGAACATCGTTGTATGTTGACTTAGGCTGTAAGATTTATTATAGTTGCATGTTCGGCCAAAGACCCCTGATCCAGTACCATGGGCAGTTTTAGATCCATCAGGGAACCATATTAAGTCCCCGGTTATATTTGGAACCTTTTGTTCTCTTGATGGTATAATTGTGTTAATCTCCTTAGTGAAGATTAGTTCTGGTGTCATCATAACTGAGTTCATCAGTAGTGTTTGTGTGGCTACTCAATACATAATTCGGCCTCCAAGTATTGTTTGATTTGAGTCTCGGATGGTCATAAAGGCTACTGCCGAAATATATAATTTCAGTGGAAGTAGACCTCTGATAGCCTCTAATGAAGGCTTCCCGTACTATTCAAGGCTTCTGTTATATTTAGAAGTGCTTGTTTTGGTAGGGTGGTGAGAGTGGTCACACAAGATTGCAATGCCGTCTTCCTCCACCAGAGTACTGAACCAGAAGTTACTGTCGGTCCTATCACTGATCGGTATAACCAACAGATTACCTTTGGTTTCAATCCCCAGGTTTTACCTACTAGCCCAGTCGGGATACCATTTGACCTTGCATTAGGAGCTGCCCCAAATTTTCTTTTTCTAATCTTTAGGGGGTGCCAATAGTAGTATAAATTTAAAATCTCGACTGAATTTGCGTTAGCCGCCATCTTTATTTTAAACGAGAACCGTTTTTGCTCAATATCTCCGCCATTTTCAACTTTTCGACAAAAAATATACAGACTGAAATTGTTGAAAATGCGATTTTCTATAATTTCGTTTAATATAATTTTTTTCGTGCGGTTCATATTTTCCGAGTTATGGGGAAAAACAGTGACAGTTAAAGCATCAATATTGATTTATTGAATTATATCGTTTATTATTACTTTTACAACAAATTTTAACCTATACAAAAATGAATAGAATTAAATTTTGTACAATTTTCATCTCTTTTATATTTTTGTTAAAATCAATATTTAAGGTAGTACGTATGCGGTAAAAGCGCGAGCGTAAGACCCGATTGATTTTAAAGCAATTGTTTTTGTTCACTACCTTCCCCATTTTCAACTTTTCGACAAAAGTGTAAGGACTGAAATTGTTGCAATTACGATTTACTTCAATTTTCGAGAGAACCAGTGGCGGGTCTAAGAGGGGGGTGGGAAAATTCCCCCCAACAGGGTCCAAAATTTTAAAAAAATTGTTGAATTATTAAAATATGTTAGCTGGCATGAAACTTAATTATTGACAGACAAATTTAACCAATAAAACCCGCTAGTTAATAAAATTAAGTAAACTTAATGCATATAAGTTATTATTTATGTCCTTTATGTACTTAGTTTGCTTGGTGTTTCATTGGAAGTTTCAAAAATTGTATAAAATATAATTCTCTTTATTTATGTTTATGTACAATTATGTCGTAAAGTTAATAATAAATCAGACAATTCAATAATTATGCTTCCCCTCCGCTTCCACTATTTTCCTCCTTAACTCGGAGAATATTGATCGCATAAAAAAATTGTGGAAAATAAATTGTAGGAAATTGCGTTTGCAGTAATTTTAGTTCCTACCGTTTTTGTCGAAAAGTTGAAAATGGCGAAGATATTAAGCAACAACATTTCCCCTTTAGAAACAATATGGCGGCTAATGCAACCGCGGAATTCAGTCGAGATTTTAAATTTACACTACTATTGATCTCCCCTAAAAGATAGAATTATAAAATTTGGGGCAGCTCGGAAAAAAGATTTAATTCAGTAATTATGCTCCCCCCATCACTTTTTACTATTTTCCCACTTAACTCGGAAAATATCAACCGCATGAAAAAAATTGTTAAAAAGAAATTGTAGGAAATCATATTTGGAACAATTTAAGTTGAAAATGGCGTAGATATTGAACAAAAACAATTGCTACAAAATCAATCAGGTCTTACGCTCGCGCCATTATCGCATACATACTACCTTAAATATTAACTTTAGCAAAAAAATGAAGTAAACTAAAATTGTGTTTAATTTAATTCTCTCTATTTTTGTATAGAAACATTTTTGTCGTAAAACTAACAATAAACGAGATAATTCAATAATTATGCTCTATTTATATATAACTGTCACTATTTTTCGCTATAACTCGGAAAATATCGATGGCACGAAAAAATTGTAAAAATAGAAATGATAGAAAATTACATTTTCAACAATATTGGTTGTTATACTTTTTGTAGAAAAGTTAAAAATGGCGGAGATATTGAGCAAAAACTGTTCTCGTTTAAAATCAAGATGGCGGCTAACGCAATGGCGGAATTCAGTCGAGATTTTAAATTTACACTACTATTGACCCCCCCTAAAGATTAAAAAAATAAAATTTGGGGCAGCTCCTAATGCAAGGTTAGGCCTGTTATTCGCCTAACACGACTGGACTATACCACTCGTCTGCAGTTCCAGAAAAGTCGCTTAGCGGCATTGGTTATATTGATAATATGATTGTTCCAATTGAGTTTCGAATCCAAAGTTACCCCTAGATACTTAATCTTAATGGGTTGATATGTATTTTAGCGGAATGGGACGTTTCGATGCCGCCGGTTCATCGCCGGCCGTTTCGATGCCGCCGGTTCATCGCCAGTCCATTTCATCGCCGTCATATCTCGCATTTCCTAGAATCCCTAATTAATACTAAAAATAACTAATAATTGTAACTGTCGAAAATTCGGAAATATATCAGATAGCGATTAATTGACTGGCGATGAATCGGCCGGCATCGGCATCGAACTGGCGGCATCGAAACGGCGGCGATGAAACGTCCTAGACCCGTATTTTAGTACTCCAGCGGTTATTCTCGTGGTGTTATTTAGCTTGGCATCAATCTTTTGAACGTGAGCAATCTTGATCTATATTGGTGCGCAATATATAGCTACATAATAAACAAGAGCTAAGCCTGAAGATCTAAGTGTAGATGCCAATGCCCCCATGTTGTACCGCAGGGCTTTTGAATGATGTATTTCTGGTTTTTAGCTTCTAGGCAACTGTACTTAAATGTTAGATATCTAAAGCTTAACGTTCTGTTCGATGTTAAGTCTAGGTATTTTGGATGTTTATTGTGGTTGATTCATGTATTATCAAAGTGAAGGTTAAGTGTTTTTGAAGCCAAATTGTTATTTAGGTGTAAACAGGTTACTTCTTTTTTTATAGACATTGGATCAAAGTCTATCTTTTTTTAAAGTAACTTCTCAGAACTTCTGTGTCGTCCGTCATAATCTCTTCGACTTCTTCTACTGATTTTGTTTGTGTTAACCAAGTCCAGTCATCAACATAGCTAAACTTTGTTGATATTTGTACCGAGTACCGAGCCTTGTGGCGATCTGGGTTTTCTGGGGGTGCTTATTTCTAATTCTATCATTACTAAAAAATGGTCTGTCGGTCATCATATTTTCTATTAATCTGGCGGTGAACTTGCAAAGAATAGTGCGTAAAAGTTTAAAAATCATTCCTTCTCGTCAGAATGTGTCGAAAGTTGCTGACAGATCTATGAAAGAAGCGCAACTCTTTCGTTTTCTTTAGAAATCGGCTTCTATGTAAGTAATAAGTAACGGGTAGCTCTTTCAAGACGACAGACTCAGTAAAACACAAGTTAAAAATAAAGTAAATATATTAAAGATAATTATATACAGTTTAAAATAAATAAAATCAAATATAATTCCGTCTTCTGCAAAGGAAAAACAATATTAAACTTTATTACAGTTATCCGATCATAATAGCAACATTAAAATAATACGATAAAGAGTATATTTATACACAATAACAATCTCGCTATGTTAAATCAACATAGCCCTATATTCCGATCCGGAGATCATTCCTCGCTACTACCGCCTACTGCGATAACGATCATGGCAAGACCCACGTCACTACTGTGGCGTCCGCCTAGGTATAGTCCCACCTCACATACGGTGCATCTTTTGCCAAGCCAGCTAATGCTAGTTCAATACGCTAGCAGCTGCTATTGAGCCATGGTTAGTTCAATTCGCTAGCCACGACTGATCTTATCATTCTCCTGGCTCGCCTTAAATATGCTCTTGCTGCCACTACTCCTTCGATTTCCCCCAGCGGAGCTATTCGCCAACACGGATGCTCCTCCGGACTTTACACGGTGTAACGATGTGATGCCACGACAAGCGATGAGCTGTATTACCAGAGATGGCCGGAGGAGCATCCGTGTTGGCTCATAGCGCCGCTGGGGGAAATCGAAGGAGTAGTGACAGCAAGAGCATATTTAAGGCGAGCCAGGAGAATGATTAAATCAGTCGTGGCTAGCGAATTGAACTAACCATGGCTCAACAGCTGCTGCTAGCGTATTGAACTAGCATTAGCTGGCTTGGCAAAATATGCACCGTATGTGAGGTGAGACTATGCCTAGGCGGACGCCACAGTAGTGACGTGGGTCTTGCCATGATCGTTATCGCAGTAGGCGGTAGTAGCGAGAAATGACCTCCGGATCGGAATATAGGGCTATGTTGATTTAACGTAGCGAGATTGTTATTGTATATAAATATACTCTTTATCGTATTATTTTAATGCTGCTATTATGATCGCATAACTGTAATAAAATTTAATATTGTTTTTCCTTTGCAGAAGACGGAATTATATTTTATTTGTTTTAAACTGTATAATTACCTTTAATATATTTACTTTATTTTTAACTTGTGTTTTACTGAGTCTGTCGTCCGAAAAAGAACTACCCGTTACAACCTTGTCTTATGGCTGTGTTCTTAAATGCTCAAAATTATGAAATTACTACCGACGGTTCTATAATTTAACTTATCGATATGATATTGAACCAAGTTACTGCAGAGTATTTTTTAAAATTCAATAGAAATATGTAATACTAAATAACTTTTAGAGATACCTTGGTTTTCTTGGCCGGAAAGAAGAACGAGGAAAACAAATAAAGACTGGAGGCAAATGTTCGCCAAAAATTTGGAGGAAACTCTGACAGAAAGCTCCACACTTTCTCAATATACCACTGAATCAGGTACTTACTACATTAGAGATTATGTTTTTAAGATCTCATTACCATTTAAATTAATTATACTATTTTTTAGGGTCTGCTTGGTTTTCTTGGCCAGAAAGACGAACAAGAAAAACGAATAAAAACTGGAGAATGATGTTTACAAAAAACATGGAAGAGACTTCTTCTAAAGAAACTACTACTGCTGAATCACTTACAGGTATTTTTGAATAGTGCAGTTTATAATTTAATTACTTTAACTTTTTAACCCCAAATCAAACATTTAACATTATCCTGTATAATAAAAATCTTACATTGAATGCGTCTGTCCATCCGACTGAAGCCAAAAATTGTAGCTCAAGAAGTCTGATATGTAAAGCGAGCCGATGAAAAAATATAAGAATATGATTATCTGTAAATGTAGCTGATAAAAATATATCTTCTTTTTCTTCTAGTGCCGACTCCACTAGTGAAGGTTGGCTATAACCACGGTTCTTAAACTTACAACGGTTGCCTATTCCCAGTATACATAAGCCCAGTTTTATCATAGTTTGTTGTGGTAATGATCTTCGATCTTTGAGCGTATACATACTGTGTATTATTTGTGTTATGATTTATCTTATACACTCCCCGGCAGAAAATTCCGCCACCCAAAATTTTTGATTGAGTTTGACAATCTATAACTTTATTATTTGTACACCGATTTTCAAGATTTTTACATGAGTTTGTAGGTACATGTATTTGTGTCGTTTGCTATTATTCCGCTAACAAAACATTTTTGCTTATATGGCATTATAGAGGGGTGAATGGAAGCGTTGTTTTTTCTCCTAACTTTAAAAATTCTGTGGAGAAATTGTATTATCCTGAAGGTATAAATAACGTTTTGTTTTTTGAATTATCCGAATATCTCTTATCTTGTAAAAGCTGTATTTAAAAACACTGCTTTGAAGGTTTATTTAATTAAAAATATTACGCACTAAAATTAACAAAACAAAACAAAATTAACAACAAAACAAAATTAACAACAAAACAAAACAATTCAATAGCGGACATGTCCACTTCTTGCAGTGTAGCAACGACTGCTCGCAATCTGTTTAGGATCGAATAAAGATGTATTTTTCTTGCCTGAGGAATAGCCCGATATTCCTCTACCGGGTGTACAGGATTTATATTAGTATCAAAAGAAATAAGAGTAATCCATATCGATTTAATTTTTAATGGTCTATACACAAACATTATCTACAAGTATTGTTTATAGTAAATAAATGAGTGACAAGTCAGCGATTTTGATATTATGAGTATTTCACGGCCACAACGGTGTCGTCAATCATAACAAAATAATTACGAGTTTATTTATAGAGACGGAGAAAATAAAGGAGAGATCATTCATTATTCATCATTTATTATTTAGACATCAATGTAGTTAGAATATAGACTTTGTCTACCAACTCGTTACTAGCGTGTATAGTGATTAAATAAACATAGTATGAGTATTTAGTGTATTACTGATATCCAACCCCTAGCAGAGGGACGTTCATCTCCTTACAGAACCTATTTTATTATATGGCGACCAGGCGGCCAGGAAATTTAAGGATTTAAAGTGATATGGCGGAAAACTACCCATCGAGTAGGTATAGGTTAGAGAAGAAAAAATATGAAGTAAATATGAGTTTAATGAAAAATTATGAAAAATAATATGAATATATGAAGGAAGATATTATATGATATATGAAGTAAGTGATAATGAAAAAATATGAAGAAGAAGAAGAAATATGTTTAATAGTACACTATGAAGAAAGTTCTAAGTGTAAAGAAAATGAAAATATGTATTAGTAAAGTACCGGACAAGAAGAAGAGGAAGAAAAAAGGAGAAATTTTTAATAGAAGAATATGTAAAAAGTGAAAAAATCACAAAAACTGTTTTAAAAGTGAAATAAGTAGAATTAAAAAGTAAGTTCAAATGTAGGAGTTAAAGTTATTTTTTTTTTTAATCTGAAAAAGGATTACAATTTCTTAGTATAGATTTTCGCGAGATTAAGAAAAGCGATAAGTAAGAATAGACAATATTTTGATGACTAGTGAAATAAGTTGTGTATATTATATTTGTAAATATTTTTTGTAAATATTTTTGGTGTAAAAATTTGTATAAGTCTTTGAAACACAGTAATCAGTTGGTGGCGTTGCGTTGTCTAGAAAAATTTTCTTCTTTGTCGGAAGGGCAGAGAAAATAATGTACATCTCTCAGAAAATTTTTCTTGTAAGGGATAGGGATGTACAGGATTTATATTAGCATCAAAAGAAATAAGAGTAATCCATATCGATTTAATTTTTAAAGGTCTTACACAAACATTATCTACAAGTATTTTTTATAATAAATAAATGTGTGACATTGATGTAGGCCACTCGTTTCGAGAAAACCCAAGTCAGCGATTTTGATATTATGAGTATTTCACGGCCACAACGGTGTCGTCAATCATAACAAAATAATTTACGAGTTTATTTATAGAGAAGGAAAAAGTAAAGGAGAGATCATTCATTATTCATCATTCATTATTTAGACATCAATGTAGTTAAAATATAGACTTAATCCAACAGCTCGTTACTAGCGTATATAGTGATTAAATAAACATAGTATAAACATAAATGCTCAATAGGATTGAGATCTGGGCTGCATGAGGGTAATTGTAATCGTATCAATCTAAGCTGTATTTTATGAGTAAATCATTGTTTTTATTTACAACAAATGGTACAGCTCTTACAAGAAAAAAGATATTCGGATAATTCAAAAAACAAAATGTTGGTGATGCCTTCGGGATAATAATATGACAGGATTATGAAACAAAATCAGTTATTCCATTTTTCCACAGAATTTTTTAAAATTAGTAGAAAATACAACGCTTCCTTTCGCCCCTGTATAATGCCATGCAAGCAAAATTTTTTGTTACAGGGATAATACCTAACAATAGAGAGTTATCAAGTAACTCGAGGAGAATACGGTAACGTTATTTTAGCAATGGAGCATGCGCAGTATGTATATTCAATAACGGAAATGATTTTAACGTTAACGTGCTCCGTTACGGTAGGTCGGATAGCGGGCTTGAAATACGGTAACGTTAGCAGCGACTCGCACCAATTCGGCAAGACTCGGAGTGACTCGGACATGTAAGTTCTGTCATGTAATAAATATGTTGTGTTATGAAATTTTATTTCAGTATGTTAACAGGTGTTTTGTCTTTGTTTTCTTGGCTTGGTTTTGGTTGAGTTTAAAGTTTTAGTTCCTCTCAGCATTACTTACCATTACAGGTGGTATGGCCAGTTTCTGTTACAATTATATCTGGTATCCCTAACAACTGTACAAGCCTTGGAATATCCTGTTTTTTAAACCGAAAATACTGTTTGGCTTGTTCAGGTTCTAAGGTATCGAAATTAAAGACAGGATGTACATTTTGATTTTGAACGTTATCATTATCATCATTTAAAACGAGATTTAGTATTAAGTACTCTATATCATCGTCATTGGCTTCAAGTAACATTACCTATTCTAAGATCTCTTCCATATTTTTTAGAAAAATTTCAAATCCAAATTGTACAAAGCAAGGCAAAATTACAAATTATGTATCTTGGGTGAAAGAAAACAAAAACGGGAAAAAAATTAAACAAATTTAATTATTTTGCTGTCAAATACGACATTTGACTGACAGCTGCCAACTATTAACGTGAAGCAGGAATTCGACCACTTGATAACTCTAAAATTACATATACGTTAAAACTTATACCGTAAAAAAATAGCGTTTAAGTGTCAAAATAACGGATGGATAGAATTTTACTTGATAACTCTCTAATATCAATACATGTACCTACAAACTGGTGCGAGACTCTTGAAAATCGGAGCACAAATAATAAAGTTATAAATTGTCAAACTTAAATATAAAATTTTGGGTGGCGGAATTTTGTGCCGGTGAGTGTATATCCTAGTTTACTTTATATTTTCGTATTTAAAATTTTGGTGTTGTTTGATTCCGTAAAAACTTATTTTAACACTAGAAAGTCGGGCTTAGCTCACCTACCTAGAAAGCCGGAAGGGATCATTTTGGCCCCACGTTCTTTTATCAATTAAAAGTCAGTTTAAAGAAATTAAATTTACTCTAGACGATAGAATTCGGAATAACATTCGGAACACCATACAGTTTGCAGTTTTTGATATTTGCCACACGTTGCCTTATTACAGCCGCGGCAATGATTGGAAGTATGATTTCCTTTATAAAATATTTTCAACTGATATTTTTGTCGTTTTTGGATAGTAACAGTGATAGTTGTTGGTAGACCTGGTGTTACTAGGCGTAGTTCCAGATTTCGGGAGGCAAGGTATGGGGCCCATAATTCTTCACACAGCCGAAGAATAAACTTACAAAGACTGAGTCTACTTCCAGTTATATCTTTATAAATAATCCATGCATTTATTGCTTCTAAGTCAAGAATATTATAAAACACGTACATAGGCCATCGTCTTAAAGTTACTTTTGTAATATAAAGACGCGTCATGTGGTCCTCTACACCCACAATTGTATCTTTATGTTTACTTGTGTTCACCAACAATTTTATCTTTATTACGTAGATGATCAGTACCAGTATAAGGGTAACCATTTAAAATAAACATACACAAATATAATTTTACCCATCCGACAGGAATTTGGAAGAAAAGCTTTGAGAAAGGCAAACTTTGAGAAAAATCACAGTTTGATTAGTACACCCGATATACAATGAAAATTTATCTGTTTAGCAACAATATTATTACAGTTGTATTGTGAAATAATCAGGCTATAACATATTAAAAAATCACTTAAATCGGCCAACAGGTTTAGGAAATACGACATCAAAAATGACCAAATGTTTAAGTTTCTCCGAATTTCCATGCACGCAAGTTTAGTTGTATATCGTACATATTGTAGGAGTTTAAAAATAAGAATATACAGAGACGATCTAAATTATGGAATAAATTCATTTTCTCTAAAATCGACGACCTTGGAGAAAAATCCTGAAACAGGTCGATTTTTATTTTTAAATTACAGTTGCTTGGCATATATTTCATACTAGTGACGTCATCCATCTGAGCGGTCTGACGTAATCAATGATTTTTTAAATGGGAATGGGGATCGTGTGGCACCTCATTTGAAAGAGTGTTCAATTCTCTATTCAGTAATATAAACGATAATATCATCATTTATACAGGGTCACCAAAAAAATAATTTTTGAATTAAACTAATTGACGCAAAAAGAAGAATGTATGTAATTTATTTAACTCAAAATACATTGTACGGTTGTCAGTACATAGAAAAAAAAATGTTTATTTCACAAATAAACATTTCTTTTCGCTTAAATTAAATCACAAACAGCCTCCCACCTACCCCTTGGCAGATTGAACATTTAATTGAAGCGAAAAGCAATGTTTATTTGCCAAATAAACAATTTTTTTCTATTTTCTGACGGCGATAGAATGTATTTTGAGTTAAATAGATTGCATACATTCTTCTTTTTTCGTCAATTAATTTAATTCAAAAATTATTATTTTGGCCAATCTGTATAAATAATTATATTAATGTTTATATTACTGTATAGAGAATTGAACACCCTTTCAAATGAGGTGCCACACGATCCCTATTCCTATTAAAAAAAAACCATCGATTACGTCACCACGCTCAGGTAGATGAAGTCACTAGTATGAAATACATGCCAAAAAATTGTAATTGGAAAATAAAAATCGGCCTCTTTCGGGATTTTTCTCTATAGTCCATTTTGGAGAAAATGAATTTATTCCATAATTTAGATCCTCCCTGTATATTTAAAAGGTAGGTTAAAACGTTAAAATTGCATTATATGTATTAACGTAATAATAATGTTGGTGAAATTTTAGAATGCCAGGTACAGGCTGTAGTGTGGTCAAATTTATTACTTCTTATTTAAAGTCTTACAATGAATCATAGAAGTAATTATAATTCACATAATCCTAGCTGACGTCTAAGAATGGTATGTATTCAATAGTTAATCCAGTATTGATGGAAATTCAGTATAAGCGACAAATTTTCAGTGCAGAATGGAGATTAAAGTCCTAAATTTCCGTAAATCTTGCATTAACCGTTGGATAAACGAAAACAAGCGGTCCTGATTAATTTTAAGTACCAAACCACCCAAATATCAACAGTTTTCCATAATTAGGTATTGTAATCCACTAAATATCTTTATTTCATAACTACATTTACTATTTTCCATACATCAAAGACACAAAAATACCGATTAATCATATTACGATTCAAATTGCTGTACGCTCGTGACGTAATCGCGGGCTTAATGTTTATTGGTTAGTCGGAATAGGCAACCGTTGTAAGTTTAAGAACCGTGGGCTTTAACCATTGCACATTCGTCTCTATCTTCTGCTTTCTTAAAAGCGTCTCTGTGTTTAACCCAGTTCAGTCGCTAATGTTTTTAGCCAGGATATTCGTCGTCTACCAGGACCCATTTTTCTTCTACTTTACCCTTCATAATCAGCTGCGACAACTCGCAACTCATTATGACTTCTACTTATCGTTTCTAAGTAGGTATATTTCGCAAGATATTCGACCGTTCCGCTACTTTTGGGACACCCTATATAAACTTATCACAAGAAAAAATTTCTGTACTGGCTGTATACCATAAATCACAAAAAATAAAAACCTTATTTTGTAAAAGGTATATGTATTTAAAATCGCTAAAAAGGGCTGTATCACAAAACGTTGTCGGGATCAATATTCCATCATTAGTGTTATCACAGGTTTACATGCTTTAAGCCACCAATGTGTACGGGTAAAAACCCTTAAATTGATTTTTTCTACAACCGTGTATAAAACGCAATTTTTAGCACTCCATACGAGCGTTAAAAATGCTACTTTAAGGCACTGCAGTTCGTATTGACCTTATAGGCAATTTTGATGTAATTCCAAAACAAGAATGTGTGTGTACTTTGTACGCACGTAAGAAGTTATACTTCTACTACATATTATGTGATTTTTAAGACAATACCAAAAATTAAAAAAAATAAAAGAATAAAACGCACACAAACACATTGAATAATGCCACAAAAAAAAATGATTTCTGAACAATAATAATTGTTGGCAAAAATTTTAAATACGCATTTTCTGAAAAAAAAATTATATAACAAATATACTTACAATCATAACATGCATAAAAAATAAAAAAATAAAACTTGCATCGGGAATTGAACCCGTGAATTTCGTGGCGCTTTGATTCGTAATCGAAGCGTAGACTCACTCGTCCAATCCCACATTATTTATCATGTGGAAAAATACGGTAACTGAACGTTTTACTGTTTGACAGTTGTTTTGAAAATTAAATTATGTAGTTTAAATTTTGTGGAAGAAAATATAAAAATATAACAAAACAGTAAGAAAACAATATATTAGATGAAGATTGGTAGAACTTTTGTTGGTAATCAAATTAAGTATGTAAATCAAAGCATTACGTACCTACTAGATAAAGAAATCTACGCCAAAAAATCATAATTTAAAAATAAAAATCGAACCTAATTTGGGATTTCTCTCTAAAATCCGCATTCTTGAGAAAATAAATGTATGTATTTCAACCTAATCCAAATGTATAATTAGAATATGATTATAATAAAAACTACTTACCAAATTAGAATGAGTTTTCCTTGTCCAAAAAAGTCCAAAAGTCCAAAAATATAGGTATATGAAAACTATTTAAAAAGGCAGTATAACTATTAACTAACTTTTGTTTGTTGCTTCTTTTCACACAAATTTTAAAACGCAACAACCATAAATAATCTAACTACAGCTGTGCCACAGCCGCCATATTGAATAATTTTTGACATGTCATTTGAACATCCAATCAGAACAAAGTTATAATGCGCATGCGCCCGGTCACTAGGTTTTACCATATAAAAATTCACCCTCTATCGCCGGTAAAGAAGTATAACTTCAAAAATATAAAAATGGAATATCAGTCAAGTTCAAATAAAAGTTTTTGTAGATATTGTCCTGTAATTACGTTTGTAGAAAAAATATTGTATGATATGCGTGTTAAAATGTACATTTTTAAGGCACTCATGTGAATTGCAGAACTCGCTTCGCTCATTCTGCAAACTTTCACATGCGTGCCTTAAACGTGTACTTGTAAAACTTATATCATAAATAACTATTAAACAGTTGGGGTTACATTATATTATCTGATTTTGAAAGATGTTTAAAATATAAAAGATGTCACCTAAACTCTGCCATGTAAGGTTCTACCTTCAATTTTCCAACCAATATGGTTGGTGTCATGTGATGCCAGGGGTTAATCTGGAAATATTTTAAACATCTTTCAAAATCAGATAATATAATATAACGCTAAGTGTTTAAAATCAATTTAAGAGTTTTTACCCGTACATTTTGGTGGCTTAAAGCATGTAAACCTGTGATAACACTGATGATGGAATATTGATTCCGAAAACGTTTTGTGATACAGCCCTTTTTAGGGATTTTAAAAATACATATACATTTTACAAAATAAGGTTTTTATTTTTTCCTATATAAACTGTTACATCTCCTTATAGTTTGGTTAATTTTGATTTTAGATTTTATTTTACGATGTAAATTCATATCAGTAATTATTAAAGTTTGGGTAAATTAGTTTTCAGAAATCTCTTAAATCTCTCATTCATTTTTACCCATATTTCTGGGCAACATTTGTCATTTGTATCATTATCATTTTCTTTAGAAAGTAGGTACAGTAGACTCGCGATTATCCGAGGTAACTGGGACCGAGACTACCTCGGATACGGAAGAACTCGGTTAATACTGAGATTGATTTTATTGATAGAAAAACACGTAAATATTGATAACTGTGGATATTTTAGTGACAAAATAGTCCAGAAAGCCACTGCGCATCCGCTAGGAAAAATATTCTAATTCGGATTTTTTGCACAATCTTACTCAAAAAGGACTCCTTTTAACAAATTTGCATGTTGCCAGGACCAAAAGGTGGTCAAAAATTTTTTAAACGTTTTTTTTTTGTTTTTTTCCTAAACTTATTTTTTTGCATGAAAAAAGGTTTTTTTAGGTTTTTTGGATCATTCCAAACAGAAAAGGTCTTTAGTGACTTTTCTCTAAAAATGATAGTTTTTGACATATAAGCGATTAAAAATTGAAAAATTGCGAAATTGGCCATTTTTAACCCTCAAAAACTATGTGAAAAACTTAAAATTTGAATGTTGCCAAGGTAGATAGATATTATTTAAACATCGATTCATGAAATCCCGAAGAGTTTTTTGCAACACAATATTCAAAACTCCTTTGTTTTTTAATTGATAATCAAGCGTGCTCGACACTATTTTCCACCGACAGTATGGTGCAAATGAAAGGAATAAATTCGTTATTTCGTAAACCGGCGAATTTAAGGAAAAATCCCGAAATAGGTCAATTTGTATTTTTAAGTTATGATATTATGGCATATATGGTATACTAGTGACGTCATCCATCTGGGCGTGATGACGTAATCGATGATTTTTTTAAATGAGAATAGGGGTCGTGTGCTAGCTTATTTGAAAGGTTCTTCAATTCTCTATTCAGTAATATAAACATTTATATAAATAATGAATGTGTTGCATGTGTGAGTCCATACTAGTGTAGTAAAGAAAAGAGAGACGTTCTCACAAACAATTTATTTTACTACTGACGACCGGTTTCGCTGTTTACAATTTATACAGCATCATCAGGTCCGGTTAAAGTAAAATCAAATGCTACAAAACAAAAAACCAGAGTTAGTTAGGTGGTCTGGTTTGAATAAATTTTTAATGATACAGCCAATATCAAAGTACAGTGGAACCCCGATAAGTCGGCCCCCGATAACCCGGAAGTCCGGCTAACCCGGACCGATTTTTATGAGACAAACATTACAACAATAAAAATGTATGTCCTTTATGCTGGATTTTCCAATTTCTTTTCAACATCTTAAAATATTTTCTTTTATCTTTTCTTATAAACATATTGTTCGAATACTAATATCTTATATTGTTCAGGCTAATTTTATTTATCCTAATAAACTTTCTTCGTAAAAATTTGTCGCTTTAGCGAATTCCTATGTAGTTCATTCGTTTCAATTTTCAATGTCAAATACATTATACAATGAGAGATAATGCGTATTTGTGTAATTTGATACATAATATACCTCAGTAAAAATGACTCATGGCAGACAACGTTCACTGTCGTGTTATCGAAACCAACAGGCATCTGTAGTATCCTTTATTTACTTGAAACTATCTTAGCATTGTTTAGAAAAGACTATTAAAAAATTATTTTTCAAACAATGGTCTTAGTCTTCACTCTTATTAAATAATATAAGTTCGTTGCGATTGAGACGGTATTGTGTGTAGTAAAGTCGCATTGTTCGTTCCGTTCTGTAATCGTTCGTAAATATATTCAGATTTTGTGTTTGCGTGATTTTTTGTCTACGTAATGGCAATAAAACTTAAAATGTTGTTTTTGTTTCAAAATGATAACAAAAGACAGTTTGGACAATCGGTATGCAAAGATAAGAAAGCTAAAAATGAGACTCTCGACGACGCTTTGTATGTGTGGAACGCGAACGTGGTTTACAAGTGTCTGTGTGTCAATTATAACGGAGTTTATCTGTAAGCATACCATATTTTAATAATTTTTACCATTTTCTCCGGCTAACCCGAATTTTCGATAACCCGGATCGGCCGCGGTCCCGATTAATCCGAGTTAACGGGGTTCCACTGTACATATGTCAAAGCATGCACATGAATACCCACATGTACGCGCGCATGGTGTACAATCCTCATACTCACAAACATGCACGCATCCATGTGCAGCGGCAAACTATAGTATGTCAAGTATAAGATATATACTTACTTTCCGGTATAAGGGAAAAAAGTAGTAGTATTCAATATCATACTTTTCATGGACCTTGCTAGAGGGATGGTTGGTGAAGGGAAAGATTTCAATGTAATATATTAACTAAACATCGATGGGGTCTTGAAGGGTTTAGTAGGAAAATACGACATTAAACCGATAATCCAATTTGTTAGTTATATATAGTAATGTTATTTTAATTATATCTATGGTGATGTTATCTTATTTATAAATGTAGCTTTTATTATTTGATAGTTAGATGTTGTGTTGGGTGTGCGACTTTAAGAAAAAATTATACATTTATATAATTATTTATACAGGGTGTCCTTCTACTTCTTTTTTTGTCAAATAATTTAATTTAATAAAAATTTTTTGGGCACCCTGTATAAATAATTATGTAAATGTTTATATTACTGAATAGAGAATTGAAGAACCTTTCAAATGAGCTACCACGCGACCCCTATTCTTATTTGAAAAAATAATCGATTACGTCATCACGCCCAGACGGATGACGTCACTGGTATACGATATATGCCACAATATCATAACTTAAAAATAAAAATCGACCTGTTTCGGGTTTTTTTCTTAAAGTAGCCGGTTTACGAAATAACGAATTTATTCCTTTCATTTGCACCATACTGTATACACATGCAACGGTGGAAAATAGTGTAGCGCACGCGTGATTAGAAATTAAAAACAAAGGAGTTTTGAATAATATATTGCAAAAAGCTCTTCGGGATTTCATCAATAGATGTTTAAAGAATATCTACCTACCTTGGCAACATTCAAATTTTCAGTTTTTCACATAGTTTTTGAGGGTTAAAAATGGCCGATTTCGCAATTTTTCAATTTTTAATGGCTTATATGTCAAAAACTATCAATTTTAGAGAAAAGTCACTAAAGACCTTTTCTGTTTGGAATGATCCAAAAAACCTAAAAAAACTTTGTTCCATGCAAAAAAAAATAATTTTAGGAAAAAAACAAAAAAAAAACGTTTAAAAAATTTTTGACCACCTTTTGGTCCTGGCAACATGCAAATTTGTTAAAAGGATTCCTTTTTGAGTAAGATTGTGCAAAAAATCCGAATTAGAATATTTTTCCTAGCGGATGCGCAGTGACTTTCTGGACTAAAACTAATACAGTACTATCTATAAAAGATAAAGCCATTTACTTTATCAATATTACTGTTTAAAAAAGTCTTTGATTGATTATTGCGTAAGTTTCATTCCTCTTTTTGAGGCGTCGATGTTGAGCCAAGGTTGAAAGTTGTAACTCACCAGTTATGACTTTTGCCTCGGTTAACCGAGGGGCTCGGATAACCGAGACTCGGATAATCGCGAGTCTACTGTATTTGGAAATTAACAGTACGGCGACTCCAGCGGTTATTGACAGCTTCTGAGAAGGACAGTGATGATCGGTTTTGTAATTACGTTTTTTCCAAAGTGAAATTGTGTAGGACAGATAGACACTTTTGTGTTCCCCATCATCAGGCATTTCTGGTGGGCAGTCGTTTGTATTTTTAGTAGTATTCAGTAGCCAGCAAAAATGAGATCGATAAACACGTACAGTAATCAATAAAGAGTTCTAACGAAAAGTGTCGTCGTATATTATTTTAATTTGCTAAAGTAATATTTTATTGCAACGTATACTCACGGTAAACTAATCGTGGGTCAAGACATAAACGTAAATTACTTAAAGAGACTTATTTTGGAATCTACATTTCCAGACAAACGAAACACTAAAGGGAAAATCGGAGATTGGGGAAAAATGTATGACATATCCGAAAGCACGGAACTAATTATACCAGACATCGACTTTGATCTTATGGCAGAACTAACTTCAGACAAATTATTTGAAACCAAAGAAGAGATAAGGGAAAGAGAAAGACTATTTCAGAAAGCTGACAAATTGCTTGAAGGCTTTAGTACTATGACCGAAATTGGAACAGCTGAAGAAGACGTTTATAGATTTCCAGAAAAAAATACCCAAGTAGATACTGGTGAGTAAACTCTTCTTTTTCTTCTTGTCCGTCTTTCTTCTTTTTCTTGTACTTTTAGCTCCTTCTATTTTAGTTCTAATTATAATTCTACTAGTAATACCGATTCTAGGTATTTAAAAGTATTACTTTTCACAGTCATTTATCCATCCAAATTCATCATTTTATATGGAGTAACTCAATCTTTAACTGAACGTTATAAACAATAACACTCTGCTGTTATCCTACTATGTTTTAAACCTGTTTGTCCAAGAGCTTGTTTCCACTGTACCAGTTTTCTTTCTAAGCCGCTTTCATAATTTCCTATAGCAACACTACATTATCAGCACACATTAAGCGCCAGGGAATGTTACCCCATAGTTTTGCTGTTTTCTGTTCCAGACTAATAAAAATAAATAAGGACTAAACACCGAGCCTTGGTGCAAACCTACTTTCACATGAAATTTTATCAGTATCTCCCATATTTTTCCCAGCACTAGTTATTACTTCAGCATAGATGTATCTCAGAATTTTTACATATTCACAGGGGACTCTTTTATTATTGATCATTATTGAATATATATGCTTTCTCAAGATCAGTGAAAACCATATGAACGTTTGTTTTTTATTCCTGTATTTTTCCATCAATCGCAAAGAAAATTGCATTTGTTGTTGATCTGCTTTGCTTAAAACCACACTAATTATCGGATTTTTTAGTTTCTTAACGTATCCATCTATCAATTACTCTCTTTCATACTTTCGTGGTATGACTAAATAGTTTAATGGTCCCGAAGTTTGTACATTGTTATATATCGTCCTTGTTTTCATAAACAGTTGCTAATATACAGCTTCTCCATTCAGCTGGCATTGGTCCAACTTCCATAATTCTATTAAATATAGCTGTTATCCAACTTGTTCCTGTCTCTCCTAATTCTTCCCACACTTCTCAAGAATACCATCTGGTCCAAAAGCTTTTCTTTTCTTTGTTTTTTAAGGTGCTTGAACCAATTCTTCATTTGTTATTTTGGTGACCATTACTGTTACTGTGTCCATTAACTCAACTGTTATTTTCTATCAAATTATTCATTTAATAAACTATCAAAATACTAGATAATGTTTTAAAGATGAGACTTCAATTAGAGTCGAAAATCGCGATTCAGAGGACTGGACTGCGCTCCGTATTCTAATTGAAAAGTAAGATTGTTTTGCCTTCGCATTGTAACTGAATTAAAAATGAAATTTTTGTTTTATTTTTATATTAGTCTTTACTCCTTTGAGTAACTAGGTCCATTTTCTGTTGGAATTTACCAGCTGAACAGACGGGGTCGTGAATTGTAAGTTTTTGAATTCCCTCTTGTCTTCTTCGCTTCAGCATCCATATGGCTTGCAAATTTTAGAAGCCTTGGAAGTGTTACCAAGGAAATGGACCAATAAGTTTTCAATTTAAAAATCTTTTAGTAATATTTTTAATATTTTTAAATATTATTAATAATGCTATTAGCATTGAAAACTTCATCTTTTAATTGCCAGATGACGCTAGTCACCTAATATTTTCACTTCAGTTGCAATGGGTGGGAAAAGCTCTCGGTGCTGATCGGTTAGAATGTGGAGAACAAGCCTACGTTCTCTCCAATGAGACTCCAATTAGAGTCGAAAATCGCGATTCAGAGGACTGGACTGCGCTTCGTATTCTAATTGAAAAGTAAGATTGTTTTGCCTTTGCATTGCAACTGAATTAAAAATGAAATTTTTATTTTATCAAAATACTTTTTCCATCTCTTGTTGAAATTATTTTCGTGTATTAGCTCTATTTATTTATGCATAATATTTTTAGGTCTCCCTTTAAAAACTATATTTGAAACTGAGTTGCAGACATCATATTCTAAAGAAGAGCTTCCAATTACGTCAGTTTCAATGGAACCAATAGAAAATTATTCACCTACGATAGAGCCAGACAATAGAATAATTGGTACTACTGCTGTATATGCGGAAATTATATCTCCAGGGGAAATATTAAGTCAATATTTAGAAGTTTTTACAAACAATTATACTTACAGTGACCAATCCACAGGGCAAGAAATAATCAATGAATCAACTAACGCTACAACAGAAATACAATATTTCACAACAGAAATCCCTGAAGAACATTTTATTCAGACGAAAAAACCTACCACAGACAACATAACCACTGGATTAACTATTTCTAGAGTAAAAACAGAATATTTTGCAACAGAAACTTCTGAAAAAAACGTTCGGACTGAAGAATCTACCACAGAAAACATAATCATTGGACCAACTAACTTCGCGTTAGAAACGGAATATTTGATAACAGAAACTGCTGAAGGAAACGCTACCGATGCTGCTTATACTGCAGAATCTATCGAAGGAGAAATAACGACTATTGTAACTGTTCCTTTACCAAAAACAAAAAATTTCACAACAGAAACTTTTGAAGAAAATTTTGTTCAGACTGAAGAATCTACCACAGAAAGCACAATCATCGGACCAACTAGCTTTACATTAAAAACGGAATATTTCACCTCAGAAACAACTGAAAGAAACTCTGCTTATACTATAGAAATTTCTGCAGAGGAAATAACCAATGAACTGTCTATTTCTGCAGTAGAAACAGAATATTTCACAATAGAAATTACGGAAGAAATCTCTGCTAATAATATAGAATCTTCTGCAGAAGAAATATCCATCAAACTGACTAACTTTACAGTAGAAACAGAATATTTCATAACTGAAGCTGCTGAAACAAACTTTGTTAAAACTGACGAGTCCACCACAGAATCCGTAACCACTGGACCAACTAACTTTACCGCAGAAATAGAATATTTCTCAACAGAATCTGCAGAACCAAATGATTTTCATATTGACGAATCTACCTTAGAAGATATAACGACTGGATCCACTAACGTTACAGATAAAACAGAGCATGAAACAACAGAAAGTGCTGAAACAAATTATGCTCTCATAGAAGAAGAAATATCATCCAGTTCGGGTTATGTTACACAAGAAACTACTACCGAGGGTTCTACTCCTTCGAAAGAAACAGAGATATTAAGCTTAAATCTAAGCATTTTGGAATCAAATATTAAAGATATATTATCTACGCAATATATAACTAAAACTGTTTCTATAACAGAGATACCAGCCCTAATCGAAAACATTACTTCAAGAGAAAATATAACAGACCCTTCAAAAGAGTCAACCGATATCGTTAGCACTGTCAATCATATCGAAAGGGTCTCTGACATAATATCAAGAGAGGAAAACACAACATATCATAATTTTACCTCAACACAAAGTACTAAAACATTTGAATACAGTGCTATACCAGTTTTACCGACTACATTACTACTTAATGCAATATCTTCAGAAAAAACAGATACGGAAAATGTTGAAAAACCAACTTCGGAAGATATTACTACATTACTAGTAAATTCAGAACTTGCCATACGAAGAACTACTTCTGCCATAAGAAAAACAGAATTTAATATATCAACAGAAATGGTAATCGAACTAGAGATATACGACAATATTTCACCAAACGAAACAACTGGTCCAACACAAACCTCAAAAATAACATCAGAAGCATTAGCTGAACAAGACTTCACAATAGAATTTGGTGTTACTAAAAATCTATTAGAATTAGATGCACCAAATACAACATTAATGGATAAAAACCTGTCTGGAGAACAATTTGGAACACAATCTACAGTATGGGAAATACTAAAAGAACATGAAGAGATAATTCCGAATATTAAAAAGACTGAAGAGAAATTAATCTCACTGTCTACTACTGAGGAATTATCTGAAAAACATATAGTAAAAAACATTTCGCAGCCATCAGCTGAGGTTATATCTGACATACTAAAAGGATCTGAACAAGATGAAGATTTTAAACCATGGTTTACCAAACCGTCCGACAGTGGTACTCAAAAAACAACAGAAATCCCGACTACTCCGTTTAATGCTGAAGAACTGCCAGCACAATATATACTGGAAACAACTTCTAAAACGTCTACTGTATCAGTTAAGGGGATATCTGAAACACTGATAGAGTCTGAGGAAGAAGAAGATGTAATTCCCAGATTTACTGAATACTTAGACATTACCGAAGAAACCATAGGTAAATTGACTACAATGTTGAATGGTGGAGAACTATCGACACAATATGTAATAGAGAATGTTACCGAAACATCAACCACACCTACAAATATTGAGCAGAATCAAACAGCAACCTTTGAAGCATATGAAATCACATCTGTAGATTTAACGCAAACAAGTAACGAATCAACAATATTTGAGAAACTAATAAAAACTGCAGAAGAGAAAAATGAGATTTCAACCTTGTCCATATATTTTAAAAGTACCGAGGAAAGCGTAAACGAATCAACTACATTGTTTATCACAAAGGAGCTTTCTAAAAAATGGTCACCAAATAATGTTTCGCAAACTTCTGCAGCAACACAAGCTCAAATTGTAGCTGAAATAACACTGCAACCAGAACAAGAAGAAGTACTGAAATTTAGTAAAGTTAAAGAAATTATAACAGAATCGGTAACCCATGAGTCGTTAGGGGAATATACACCAATAATAGGGTCTGAAGGGCCTTTACTATATAGTTTAATTACAAAGTCAAATATAACCTCAGAAAAACAAAACTTCGGATCTGAGAGTATGTTTCAAAATCTGACAAAGAGTCAAACAAAACTTATAACGACAGAAATCTTACCAAGTCATGAGAGAGATTTATCCACTGAAAGTTTTGGAAATATAGAAGATTTAACATCAGAACTACAATTGCTTTTCTCTCCAATTGAAGATCTACAGAGTCTGCTTCTAAATAAATCAGATGAGATGAGTATTTTGTTTCAAGCATCTGAAATAACAACAGAGTTCGAACTACCACCTTTTATATACGAGTCTGAAATAACAACAGAGGTCGAAGTACCACCTTTTATATATGAGTCTGAATTAACAACAGAGATTGAAGTACCACCTTTCATATATGAGTCACAAATAGTACCAACTGGAGCTGTACCGACTACATCTGCGAATGAAAGTTTAGAATCATTAATAAATGCATCCACAGAACTAGAAGGAGTATCACTAAATATAACCGAAGAAAGAGCACAATCAAATAAATTAAATACTTCCGAATTAATAGAGTTTGCAGAAGACGAGGAAGTTCTTCCTAGTTTCACAAAATTACCTAGCGTTTTTGTAACAACAGAAACTTCTGAACAATTCAAAGAAACTACAGAATTTACAGATGTGGTAGTATCTGATGTACAAAATTTTTCCGAGTTTACCAACCAACCAACAGGGGTGGAAGTACCACATTTTATATATGACTCTAAAATAACAACAGGGGTCGAAGTAACACCTTTTATATATGACTCCGAAATAACAACAGAGATCGAAGTACCACCTTCTATATATGAATCACAAACAGTACCAATTGGAGCTGCACCGACTACATCTGCAAATAACAGTTTGGAATCATTAATAGATGCATCTACGGAACTAGAAGAAATATCACTAAATATAGCCGATGAAAGAATACAATCAAATAAATTAAATACTTCCGAATTAATAGAGTTTGCAGAAGACGAGGAAGTTCTTCCTAGTTTCACAAAATTACCTAGCGTTTTTGTAACAACAGAAACTTCTGGACAATTCAAAGAAACTACAGAATTTACAGATGTGGTAGTATCTGATGTACAAAATTTTTCCGAGTTTACTAACCAACCAACAGAGGTCGAAGTACCACCTTTTATATATGACTCTAAAATAAAAACAGAGGTCGAAGTTCCACCTTTTATATATGACTCCGAAATAACAACAGAGACCGAAGTACCACCTTCTATATATGAGTCACAAACAGTACCAATTGGAGCTGTACCGACTACATCTGCGAATAAAAGTTTGGAATCATTAATAAATGCATCTACGGAACTAGAAGAAATATCTCTAAATATAGCAGAAGAAAGAATACAATCAAATAAATTAAATACTTCCGAATTAATAGAGTTTGCAGAAGACGAGGAAGTTCTTCCTAGTTTCACAAAATTACCTAGCGTTTTTGTAACAACAGAAACTTCTGAACAATTCAAAGAAACTACAGAATTTACAGATGTGGTAGTATCTGATGTACAAAATTTTTCCGAGTTTACTAACCAACCAACAGAGGTCGAAGTACCACCTTTTATATATGACTCTAAAATAACAACAGAGGTCGAAGTTCCACCTTTTATATATGACTCCGAAATAACAACAGAGACCGAAGTACCACCTTCTATATATGAGTCACAAACAGTACCAATTGGAGCTGTACCGACTACATCTGCGAATAAAAGTTTGGAATCATTAATAGATGCATCTACGGAACTAGAAGAAATATCACTAAATATAACTGAAGCAACAGTACTATCAAATAAATTAAATACTTCCAAATTAATAGAGTTTGAAGAAAAAGAGGAAGTTCTTCCTAGTTTCACAAAATTACCTAGCGTTTTTGTAACAACAGAAACGTCTGAACAATTGAAAGAAACTACAGAATTTACAGATGTGGTAGTATCTGATGTACAAAATGTTTCCGAGTTTACCAACCAACCAACAGAGGTCGAAGTACCACCTTTTATATATGACTCTAAAATAACAACAGAGGTCGAAGTACCACCTTTTGTATATGACTCCGAAATAACAACAGAGACTGAAGTACCACCTTCTATATATGAGTCACAAACAGTACCAATTGGAGCTGTACCGACTACATCTGCAAATAAAAGTTTGGAATCATTAATAGATGCATCTACGGAACTAGAAGAAATATCACTAAATATAACTGAAGCAACAGTACTATCAAATAAATTAAATACTTCCAAATTAATAGAGTTTGAAGAAGAAGAGGAAGTTCTTCCTAGTTTCACAAAATTACCTAGCGTTTTTGTAACAACAGAAACGTCTGAACAATTGAAAGAGACAACAGAATTTACAAATGTAGTAGTATCTGATGTACAAAATTTTTCCGAGTTTAAAACTGAAACAATAAGAACTTTATTTGAAGTATCTGAAATAACAACAGAGATGGAAGTGCTACCTGAACGTTATACATATGGGTTACAAACAATACCAACTGAAGTTACACTCAATGAATCTGCTAATAAAAGTTTAGAATCATTAATTACATCTACAGAACTAGAAGAAGTTTCTTTAAATTTAACTAGAGAAGTGGCACTATCAAAAGAATCAACCACTTTCAAAATGGAGATTGAAGAAGAAGATGAAGACGTACTTCCTATTTTGACCAAGCTATCTAATACTTTACTAACAACAAAAACAACTGAAATATTGGAGGAAACAACAGAAGCTCCAGCATTAAAAATAACAACAGAGAGGGTTTCACCTAAACCTGGTATATCCAAGTTACAACCAATAGCAACTAAATTTATAGGTACTACAACAACTAATAAAAATCTAGAATTCCTAATACCTACAACAGAAGAACTAGAAGTATCTTCAAATATAAGAGGACAAACAGTACTACCAAAGCAATCAACCATTTCCAAAATAATAGAGTTTTCAGAAGAAAAAGAAGTAATTTCGAATTTGACCAAGCTACCTAATGTTTCTCTAAAAACAAGAACAGGTGAACAATTGGAAGAAACAACAATAAATCTAATAATACATGGTATAAATAACATTTCCGAATTTACACCTAAACCAGAATCAATGGAACTTACATCCGTGATAAATGGAAAAACTTCTAGGAAAAAGACTTCTCCAATATTACTAATATCAGAGGAAGAAAGTACTACTTATAGTTCAAAGATATCAACTGAATTAGAGTTATTTGAAGTCAACAAGGTGGCTGAAACCATTCTTCCTGAAAATATTACAACATATAAAACGACCACAGAGTCTTCAACGCCATTAAACAATCCTACTAAAAATGGCAAGAGTACCTGGATTATACAAAGTTCAATAACTCCAGAACAAGACGAGGATTGGGAAGAAGAAGAAACTATTCCAATTAGCGATCTTTTAGGTATTGAAACAACAACGGAAATTGTAGAAAGCACTTCTTTGTTTACAACCATTAAATCCTATAAAGAAATATCACTAGAAACGTTTAAAGAGCTTAGTAGTGCAACACAGATAAATGAAACAACAGGTTAGTACCTTGTATCTTTGTTATTTATTATAATTCATTAACTTTTTGTCTCTGTGACTATTTTAATATACAATATCAAGTTTTCCAATTACATTTGCGTTTATCTCTGAAGTGCCTTAAATTCTAAGCACTTGATTCTCACTCTATCTCTTTCAAAATTTTCGGTTGCATTCAGGAACTCTTTAAAAACTCCAGGGGACTACCTTTGGGAGCAATTTTCAACAATGTGACGAACAGTCTGTCGTTGTGCACCACAGTCTCTATGTAAGGTCTCAGAAAATCTACCCGCAGCTTGTTCTTAAATGTTCAGCGTTGTCCATACATTGCAGGGCAGTTCAAAGCCTGGCTGTTTCTGACCAATACATCCCATTTGGTGTACTTCCAGTGGTGATTTTTTAGGTGTTCCAATAAACTGAAATATATATTATATTATTCAAGCGATATTCTTAGATATTTTGGTGTTGAGTTATAAGTGAGTAGTCTAGGTTCAAAGAGAACAAAGAGATTTTCCATTCATAAGCCATAGCCTTCATTTGCTGAAGTATTCTCTTATTATGGCAGGGTCATAAGTTATTGTTGTTTCTGTAACATGTATGTTATTATATCTTAGACATAACTCTCTCTCTTTCTTACTGTAAGACTTACTTATATTTTTCGTGTCTGGATCCGACTACAGTTTTTCTGCCCAATATCGGGCCACGTCTACACTCTTTGTATTTGCGAGCCATAAATCATCGAGGGTACACTGTGATGGGCAAAGTCTGCATACACTCAGGTGCTCCACGTTCTGTATTTCCCCACATTCACAAAGCGCGTCGTTATCTGTCTTGATGCCCCATTTAATTAGGTTCTGTTTTACAGAGGCAACACCTGTGCGTATGCGGTTGAGTGGCCGCCAGGTTCTCCAGTCCAGGTTTATTCCATTAGGTCGTTCTGGATGTAGGGGGAACAGTTCGGGTGGTTCGACGCTGACATTTCTCATAAACCTTTTCCTTGATTTAAGTCGGCTGATTCCTGGCGGTTCGTCAAACCCGTATAATTGGTGCCTTTCATCGAAAGTTTGCCTGAATTTCTCCACATATTGTGAGGCGCATCTACGGTCGTCTGGTGATGCGAATCCAGCTGCCCGGTACAGTAGGGGTAGAGGGGTAGGATTCATGCAACCGGTCATTATTCTACATGTTTACTTCAACGCCGTGGTGACTTGTTGGGCGTGTCTAGATCTACCCCAAACGGGACAAGCATATTCCCCTGTTGAGAAACATAAGGCCTCAGCTGTTGACTTTAAGACGTGGGGGTTCGCACTCCACTTGCTCCCTACAAGTTTCCGGAGAAGGTTGTTTCTCGTAGAAACCTTTTGTCTTGTGCTCTTACAGTGGAATTTATACGTTAGTGACCGGTCTAGTATCACTCCAAGATATCTGGACCTATCAGTATGTTCCAAGCGTTGTCCCTCCAAAGAAACATTCAGTTTTACATGCGCCAGATGGTTGTTGAGATGGAATGCACATACTTGGGTTTTTGTAGGGTTTGGTTTTAATGAGTTTTGTTTGTAGTAAGTTGACATCATGTTTAACGCCTCTTCCATTGTCGACTCCACTTGTGTGATTGTTTTCCCCTTTACGGCGATACCAAGGTCGTCAGCGTAAACAAAAGCGTGTAGATGTTAAATAGGGACGGCGCCAGAACGCTTCCTTGAGGTAGGCCATTTTTTGGGTTCTCCATCTGCTCTTTTTTCCATTTAGCACAACGTAGAAGCGTCTATTACACAATAGTGATCTAATGATATTTACCAGGTCATAGTCAAGCACAGTGTTATAGATCTTAGTTAGCAAGGTTCTGTGGTTTATGGTATCATAGGCCGCTGTGAGGTCTATCAAGGCTACTCCCACTATCTCTTTCTGTTCAAATCCCTCCTCTATGTACTCTGTTAGGTTCAGCACTTGGCCTGTGCATGATTTACCTGGTCTGAAGCCTGCTTGTTGTGGGATTCGTTTTGCATCTAATTTTTCCTGGATGCAGTTCAAATTGAGGCGTTCATACAATTTATACAAATGGCATAACAGAGATATCGGACGGTAGCTACCCGGTAGTTCAGGGTCTTTCCCAGGTTTCAGAAGGGCTACTACTTTTGATTTACGCCACAGTTTTGGAATCTGGTAGGTAGAGCGACATATGTTAAATAGATCGAGCACCCATTGTCTCGCTTTTTCCCTGAAGAGTTTTATATGCTCTGTTAGGATTTCGTCCACCCCAGGGGATTTTCTATTTCTCATAGAGTCAATACCATTTTTGAGCTTTTCGATGGTAAATGGGTTTTGCAAGAGAGTTGTTTCCTGGTCTTGAGTTCTTATAATCTTTGGCGTTTTGCAACGATGGTTTGCTTTGCTATTCAGAAGCAGTTGGTGGGCTATCTGATTTGGCGTTATTGCACATGGCCCTTTCATCTCTGTGGGATCACCATTAAGTTTTTTGATCATATTCCAAGAATGCTTACTACTGTGCGTCATATCCATTTTACTTAATGTCTCGCTTCGCCGTTCTTGTCTGGAGGCGCTTAGTATTTGCTGCAGTCTCTCCCCTATCTCTGCCGTAACTTCGCTGAATGGGTCTTTACTATATTCTTCGGTGTACTTTGTCATAATGTCTTTTACTTCGTCATTCAGACCATATATGTATTGTTGTTGATATCCTCTGGGTATATGTTTACATAAGGTTCGTTTTACAAGTATGATGAACGCATCATAGTTTTTGAGGATCGTGACTATGTTTTTCACTTGTGTTTCCAATTCATCAGTATGTTTTTTTCAGTTCGCTTTTTTGAAATTAAACCTTCGTTTTAAAGTGATTTTGGGAGCTTTAATAGCGCTATATACGATTATTCCCACGGGCCTATGTTGTGTCTTTGGTATAGGCTTATATACCCTTCTAACGCAACGGTCCTCTAAAGACATGCTGATGAAGGTGAGATCAGGGTTGTAACCTTTCTTCCATACTTTGCTCTGGAACGAATAGGGCAGTTTTTGGTTATGCAGCAGTGCCAGGTTGTTTTGTTCAGCCCACGATTCCACAAGATCTCTATTTTTATCAGTTGAAGCGTAGCCCCAATGAACATTATGATTATTAAAATCCCCGAGGTTGAATCTGATTTTTTGAGAAGCGAAATTTTTTGGAGGAAATTTACTGTAAGAGATACACCTGTAGGAATAATTAAAAATATCTAAAATATCTACCAGAACACCACAATAGAAGTAAGATTATAAAAAGAACTAACTGACCAAATTGAAGCTGCCAATATGATAAGGCGGGGGGATTACCTGAGTCCTCTATGATTTAACCTGATAATGGATGAAATAATAAAAAAAAGAACTAAAAAGAAATACTAAATGGGAGAAACACAACTTAAAATAATCTGCTACGCAGACGATGCAATAATAATCTATCAAAGTGAAGATGATTTACAAATTAGGTATGCTGCACCAATTTAATATAGCCGCCAAAAAATTTAACATGTTAATTTCCCCAAAATAGACAAAATTTCCCCAAAAAATAAATCTATTTTTTCTCAAAAAAAAATAGACCAAATATATGGGTACAACAGTAAATCTACTAAGATGTAAATTAGAACTGGAGTTTCAGATAATATAACAAGTGATGGAGTTTACATATCTAGGCATCACAGTATCTAGCTACGAAAAGCTCGAAGCAGAAGTGGAAGATCAAGTGAATAGAGCAAACAGAGCCGCAGGTTGATTTAATGAAACAATATGAAAAAATCAAAATATCGAGAATTAAATGTGTGTGTGTCAGGGTGGTAGATGGCTTCGGACATAATCCATTAGCCACGGATTTGAGAATTAATTGGAAGGCAGAATTAAAAAAACAGTAATCAGACCAATAATAACATACGCGGCTGATACACCACCTGACAAAGGGAGGACAAAAAGAGTGTTAGAAATATCAGAGATGAAAACCCTTGGAAAATTTGTGGTAATACACTACGGTGCAGAGCTAGGAGTACAGATATGCAAACGGGGATGGAAAGTCTAGAAAAATAAGTACTGGGTAAGGAACAGAAAAGCAGAATGGAACGACCACATAAGCCCAATGACAAAAAATAGGGCAGTAAAGACAACGAGAGACGGTTCCCCAATAGGAACACGATCAGTGGGAAGACCACGAAAACTATGAAACGACAACTAAGTTCCTTGTTCTTTTGTCGACTTTTATCAGTGGTCTATATTTCCTTCGCTGTGTTTAGGTATAGCTTAATAAAATTTAAAAAAATCAAAACGTAATTCCGTACAGGTTGGAATGAATTTATATCAAAGTTTAGGTGAATAAGAAAGATATTTTCAAAAAAGTATCCAAATCGTATGAGGGGATCATTGTTCAAATAATTAAAAATGGGTCATTTTTGCACAATTTTTACTTTTTTAACTGCTGAGGTAATTTACATTTTAATGAAGGTCTTTAGGATTTTTTTCTACAAAGCTGAAGGATAAATCTTTTACCTAAGACTTTCGTAGTTAAATTTTACCCCCTATTTATTTAAATAATTATATATAAAATTTAAAAATCAAATTTGCAAAAAAATATTATTTGCGTTTTAAATAAGCACTATAAGTTATTTTATTTAATAGAAGAAGTTGCACTATATTACCAGTATTAGACAAAAAAAATTGGTTAAAAAATATTTAGTAATTTATGAGATATTTAATTTGTTTAATAATTGTTACTGTATTTTCAATCGCAAAAATGCAGTTGTTCCAAAAAAATATAAAAGAGAACATTTTTATGTATGTTTTCGACAAATGTATTGAATTTCAATTTCAATTTAACTCCCCTCTAAAATGGCGTTTGAAAATTGCTCTAATTTATTTATAATTTTTTTTTTAATCCGTCGCGTGGATTAAACATTTTGAAATGCTGTTCCAATAATCGGGTTCCTGGGTATTTTTCACTAACTAACAAATTTTTTTGTCGTTTTTTCTTCTTCTTCTTTTTTCTTACAGTAAAAATATAGTTATGCTTATAGAGGGGGTTTCACTAAGAATGTTCAATCTCTGAGTTGTAGATTCTAGACCTCAAAATATTAAGTTATAGCCAGAATCGCTTAAATAAAATATGGCTCCTTATTGAGTTACAAGGTGTTTTATTTAAAAATAAAAAAAATATATTTTTGCTCAGTATTTTAAAACTATACGTCGAGTATCCTTTTCATACATGGTAGAAAGTGTAAGTACTATACATCATATTAAATTATGTTAAATACAAGTTTCCGGCTATTACCAGAGGCGTACGACAGGGGACAGTAAATTGTTGACCCTTCCCAAATTCTACGTCACTGGTAAAATTGCCATTTTAGCCAGCGTTGCCAGAGTTGGTACAATTGTACCAATTTGATACAATTAGCCAATATTTGTACAAAAGTACAATTTAATCATTTCTGGTACATTTTCAAAATGTTGCCACCTAAACACTTTGACTATACGCTGTGAGCTCGTACGTAGAGGGGATATTTATAAATTCGCGAGCGCCAGTAGTGGCAAGTCTGTAAACGATTACCGGAAATTTGACATAAATGTCAAAGTGATTAATTTAAAATTAAAATTAAAAACATTAATTATAAAAAATATTAGTTGGTCAAAGCTGTGGTATATATTTTTACCTTAAATATACTTACGTTTTAAATACTGAATTTACGTTTTTTTAATGTTCCGTAATATGTTATTATAAATTAATCTATTAATCTTGGCGCCATCTACACGATAATTGTGAAAGTATTCGAAGTAAGAAATTAATATTTCATCAATAGAACGTCAAAATGATTAGCAAAATCTTAAAAAAATCTATTACAATTTAATAACTTTTTAGCGTTGTAAATATTAAGCGATAAAAATTAAATAATAAATTTAAAAATTACCGGTGAAAGTTGAATTAGTAATCCGCCAGGAGCGACACCAGCGAAGCTCAGAGCGCATACATCTATACATGTGGAATGTTCGTTTCTCATTAAATAGAAAATGCATCACTTATTAATAGTTTGTATAGTATGCAACTCACATCGCATGATATGAAATGCTTTGTAAACGTGTTCCACAAACAAGATAATTCAGTAAATTCAATATAACACTGTCTGACATGGTATATGAATATGAATAAGTATTATAAGTATGAAATAATTATAATATAGGTTTTTGTTCTAATTCAGTTAAGCCCTTTTTTTGTTTTACTATTAAAAAAAAGAATGTGTGTGTACTTTGTACGCACGTAAGAAGATATACTTCTATTATAATGTAATTTCAACGAAATAAATATACCTACTTAACAGTTACAATACAAAACATTAACAATATTTACCAAAAATTAACCAAAACTTAACAATGCCAAATATTAAAAAAAAAAAGAAAAAAGTATGAATCGTTCGGGATTTGAACCCGCAATCTCGCGATTTCTCGATCTTTGGTCCAATACTCTACCAACACGGCCATCAAGGCGCATGCTACTTACGTTTCAGATATAAATAATTATACATCGCGTTGACAAGTGAAATATAAAAATAGATGTTTTATTATTTTACGCCCAAGGAAGACAAATCCAAAGACACAAAATTATAATGAAAAACCTTTTAAACCACCTTTTTCAAATTGCGCAAGTTGTATTATTAATATTAATGTTAATAAATGAAATATAAACATTTTGACGTTTCACAATTTGACAATTCACTTTTAACTGCAGTGGCTTAAAAATTTTAAAGCACTAGTGCCTTAAAGTAGCATTTTTAACGCTCCTATGGAGTCCTAAAAATTGCATTTTTAACACGTTTGTAGAAAAATATATTTAAAAACACTAATATATCCTTTCCACACCTTTTCTGGACTGATACATACATAAATTAAAACATTTAGTAACTAACTCCATACTGCCTGTGTGCGCATGCGCGCAGATTAATAAAATTTCACCCTCAATGAAATCGCGCCTAAAGAAGTATAACTTCAAAAATATTCATTTCAGACCAACATGTTTTTATTTAGATTTTAGCACAATTTTTAGATTCTCCAATACTCTCTATGCAAATAACATCCTCTGTACTCGTAAAGATAAAGTCATTAATTTTCGAGATATTTGAAGTTAAACATGTAACGGCACAATTATTTAGTTATTTTGGTTAATTTATTGTGCATCTTAATTTTTAGTTTCAAATATCTCGAAAACTAATGATTTTATCGTTAAGAATGAATAATATACTCTTCAGTCTTAACGATTAAATCATTAGCTTTCGAGATGTTTGAAATTAAAAATTAAGCGGCCCAAAAGATTAATCAAAATAACTGTACCGTTACATGTTTAACTTCAATATCTCGAAAACTAATGACTTTATCGTTACGAGTGAAGAGTAAGTTATTTACATAAAGAGTATTGGAGAATCTAAAAATTGCGCTAAAATGGCAATTTCGCCAGTGACGTAGAATTTGGGAAGGGTCAACCATTTGCTTTCCCCTGTCGTACGCCTCTGGTAATAGCCGGAAACCTGTATTTAACATAATTTCATAGAGTGTATAGTACCTACACTTTCTACCAAGTATGAAAAGGATAAGTCGGATAGGTTTAAAATACTGAGCACAAATAATCTTTAAATTTTTAAATAAAACACCCTGTAACTCAATAAGGAGCCATATTTTATTTAAGTCGTCTTGGTTAAATCTTAATATTTTGAGGTCTAGAATCGACAACTCAGAGATTGGACATTCTTAATGAAACCCCCTCTATAAGCAAAACTATATCTTTTTCTATAAGGAAAAAAAAGAAGAAGAAAAAACGACAAAAAAATTTGTTAATTAGTGAAAAATTCCCAGGAACCCAATTATCGATACAGCATTTCAAAATGTGTAATCCCCTGACGTTATTAAAAAACAAATTATAAACAAATTAGAACAATTTTCAAATGTCATTTTAGAGGGGAGTTAAATTAAAATTTAAATATATCAGTACATTTATTGAAAACACATACAAAAATAAAAGTAATGAGATTTTAGTTAGGTTTATATTCTTTTGGTAACAACCGCGTTTTTGCAAATGAAAATATAGTAACATTTAATAAACAAATGAAATATCTCATAAATTATTAAATATTTAAAAAAAAATTTTGCTTAATACTGGTAACATGTCGCAACTTCTCCTATTAAATAAAATAATTTATATTGCTTACTTAAAACGCAAAGAATATTTTTTTGCAAATTTGATTTTTAAATTTTATACAGGGTGTCCAGAAACTCTACCGACAAACGAAGACAGGAGATTCCTCAGGTAAATTTAAGATAATTTAACCCAATTCACTTAGGCCGAAAATGCTTCTTAAGGGAGCTAAAGCTCTTTGAAGATGGCGTCTTGTAATTAGTTTTTCTTAAATACCTCCAGAACGCTTCTATTTAGAAAAACACAAATTGGTACGCGTATTTATCTTCAAGATATGAATCTAATCCATACATTGCAAATTTCTAGTACCTACCGATTATAAGCGTCCGTTTTGGGTAGGGCAACGGTTATTTTATCGCATAACTTTTTTATCTTTAACTTTTATGCATTTCTGACACTGGATTATTAAATTGTGAAGTATTCTAGTACTAAAAGGTACTCTTGTTTTAAATCGGTAGGACACACCGTTTTCTAGAAAAATCGATTTGAAAATTTTTCACTTTCTGAATTACAAAAAAAAATTTCAAAAAAAAACTGTTTAGAAAGACAAAAACTGGTACATTTATTTATATTCCTGAGATAAATCGATTTCATTAATTGCGAATTTCTAGTACTGGTCATAGACGTCCGTTTTGGGTAGGTCAACAGTTATTTTATAGCATAATGTTTTTGTCTTGAATTTTCGAGCATTTTTGACATTAGATTATTAAATTATGAGGTATTCGAGTACTAAAAGTTACTCTTACTTTATGTTGGTAAAATACTTCGTTTTTTGTTGAGAAATTCTTTCAATTTTTTTTCAAATTCCAAAAACGAAAAACTTTCAAATCGATTTTTCTAGAAAACGGTGCATCCTACCGACTTAAAAAGCAAGAGTACCTTTTAGTACTAGAATACCTCACAATTTAATAATCCAGTGTCAAAAATGCATAAAAGTTAAGGACCAAAAAGTTATACGATAAAATACCCGTTGCTCTACCCAAAACGGGCGCCTATGACCGGTACTAGAAATTTGCAATCGATGGAATCGATTCATCTCTGAAAAGTAAATAGGCATACCAATTTTCGTTTTTCTAAATAGAAGTCTTCTGGTGGTATTTAAGAAAAACTAATTTCATGACGCCATCTTCAAAGAGCTCTAGCTCCCTTCAGAAGCATTTTCGAACTAGGTAAATTGGGTTAAATTGTCTTAAAATTATCTGAGGAATCTCCTGTCTTCGTTTGTCGGTAGAGTTTCTGGACACCCTGTATATAATTATTTAAGTAAATAGGGGGTCAAAGTTAATTTACTAAGTCTTAGGTGAAAGATTTGTCCTTCAGCTTTGTAGAAAAAAGCCCTAAAGATCTTCATTAAAATGTAAATTGCCTCAGTAGTTAAGAAAGTAACTATTGTGCAAAAATGACCCCTTTTTAATTATTTGAACAATGATCCCCTTATATGATTTGGATAATTTGTTGAAAATATCTTTTGTATTCACTTAAACTTTGATATAAAATTTGTTCCAACCTGTACGAATTTACATTTTGATTTACATGTAGTGTAATTTTATTTTACTAGACTAGTAGGTATCTAAATACTTTAATCTGTATCTTCTATACATAATGAAGTTCTTTAATTTTTAGTATGATCTGGTGTACTGTAATTTTTCCAGATACCTGCTTCCTGCTTTCTCCTCTGGTTACTGGTATACTTCGAGTTTATGTGTATGCTTTGTTTGGCAGTAAATGGTTGACTTCAATTAGTGAGGTCGTAAATATTATTAAATTTATCTGACCTGGCCCATTGTTAAGACCCACCCGGAGCGATAAGCAACCGAGGTAGATAGAGTTGGTCGTTTGACAATTAACACTAACTAGACGGTACTCCTATAATAAAGCAAAGAATCCACAAAATTTGCAATAATTACGACAACAAAAACAAAAAAACGGATGTAAAATATTTTGCTTTGCCTTATATACCCGAAATTAATGTTTTCAAATGAGTTTTAAAATAAATTAAATCTATTTTAATTGCTAAGATTATAGAAAAACAAACATTCAGACATATTTAAATTTTACCTGAAACCGGGCCTTTTATACTATTGAAGTACTAGTACAAGTATTGACCATTGAAGACAACCATTTACTGCTAAACGTACCATAAATCTTTTGATTATTATCTTAGGTAATAGTTGCATTTGCACATGCAATTGATTCATGTACATAATATATTGTATGTCTTTTTTCTATGTATTGGCTCGATCATCACCTTATTCTAATTATCCGGGAACTTCAGTTTGGGAAGACATTTGCTAAATATAATTTTAAGCTATTTGAGTAGTTTATAATTATTAAGTTTCAATCGTTCGATGAGACACTCTCTTTACCAGGTGCTTTATATTTTTAAGCATGTCTTCTTATTTTATAATACGAGTACCTATATTAGGCTATTGATTATGTACTATAGAAAGGAACTACAACGTTAACGGGGTTTTATTATTAACTTAATTGCATTAGGGTGAGTTCTATGCACTTTTGGTACAAACATGTCTACATAAAAATTGTTCCTGGTTAAATTTTCTATCTAAATATAACTTTTTAAAGTCAAAGATACTTTTTTTTACAAAAATATATTCAAAAAAAAGCACAAAGAAACCAAAAAGAAAGAAATTTTGTTTTTTGTCCCATAACTTTTGTCCACGGGGATATAGGTATAGACATTGCTTCACAGAAAAAAAACTTACATGGTTTGTATTTAAAATGATATTTCGTAAAGGTCATTAGGATTTAAGGTTTTCGAAATATGATTTTTCAAAGTTCGCCACTCACAGCAATTTTGTGCAATTTTCCTTGTTATTTCGCAAATATTGTTCTGTAACTTTTTTCTACGTAGCTTTAGGCATATGCAATGGTACATGTAAAAGCAATAGAAATCAATTACCTTTAAAATGATCTACTGTGTAATGTTGTACGACTTCTTTTAAAGAGGTTATCTTTTTCAAGACTTAATACTTTTAACGAGTTTTTATATTTTTCACGATTATTTTTTAAATTTCCCATTATAACTTTTTTTTTCTTCATTTAGGTATATATTATATAATAAAAAAAAGTTTATTCTGTTTACTTTAAAATGGTGTATTATAAAAAATTCTAGGATTATTTTTGAATAAGGTATGCTTTTTCAAAATTTAATAAGTACTTGCAACGATTTTTGATTTTAGGATTATTGTTTAAATTCCTCATTATAACTTTTTTATGTGATTGTGTGTTATGATTGAATCTTATTTTTTATAGGTAATACTTTGGATCCAATTGACTCGGCCGGGCAAACTTCAAAATATGGATTAATTCCAATATTTACTGTCAAAGCTCCTGCACCACAAGCTTCGCTTGAAAAAAATAGCATGTAAATGTACCAAAGGATGTACAAAAAACTGCGGTTGTAGGAAGATAGGAATTAGTTGTTCAATATTCTGCAAAGGGTGCATGTGCATGGGTACTAATTGTGGGAACTGTGTACTAAGATAACTGAGGTGTCAGAGGAAGATATTGGAGCTAATGCTAACGAAGAGATGGACTTTGATTTTGAAAATTTTTTTAAATGTCAACGTTTAAATAATTTTAACTGAAGTGATGTTTTCTAAGACTAATGTTTATATAATTTTTGTAAAATCACTCGGTTTCCATTACATATTTAAGTATAGATGATACACCATTTTAAAGAACAGAAAGTAAGCCCTCTTTATTGAGCAATATATGGTACATTCATGTACAAGAAAAAAAAAGTTATAATGAGAAATTTCAACAGTAATCGTAAAAAATGTAAAAAATAATATTATTTTTATATTAGGTATTATATAATATATAATATATAATATAATATTATATTATATACAATATATATAATATATTATATAATAATATTATTTTATTTTTATATTATATTATAAAAAACCGTTAAAAGTATAGGAAATTTGAAAAACCATAATCTCTTTAAAAAAAGTCGTACAACGTTATACAGTAGACCATTTTAAAGTTATTTGATTTCTAGTCCTATTACGTGTATTATTGCATATAACTAAAGTTACGTAGAAGAAAGTTACAGAACAATATTTGCGAAATAACAAGGAAAATTGGCCAAAATTGCTGTGAGTGGCGAATTTTGAAAAATCATATTTCGAAAACTATAAATCCTAATTACCTCTACTAAACAATATTTTAAAGAAGAAATATGTAGGTTTTTTTTTCTGTAAAGCAATATCTATACCTATAATCCTCGTGGACAAAAGTTATGGGACAAAAAAAAAATATTTCTTTTGGGTTTCTTTGTGCTTTTTCTTTTGAATATATTTTTGTAGAAAAAAGTATCACTGACTTTAAAAAGTGATATTTAGATAGGAAATTTAACCAGGAACAATTTGTATGTAGACATGTTTGTACCAAAAGTGCATAGAACTCACGCTAATGTAACATGTGCCCAGGGACTTATTTACCCATTTCTCAAAAACGCACCCCTTTAAATGGTAGCACTCCGCGGTTTTTTCATATATAGATGTCCATTGACCATATGAAATAATAAAACCCCGTTAACGTTGTAGTTCCTTTTATCTATCTTATTTTGAATATAATTTTAGCCTATATGGTCATATGACATATTTCTACTTCACTTAATATTTACTAATATTTTTTGTTTCTTAGAGTCAGAGTTTAAAACTACATATACAAATGAAAAATTCGGAGAACTGTCAACAAAAAACAATCAAACTATGGAAACAACAACATACGATTATAATTATCAAAACAGGACAATTACAAAAGTTTCTAAAACAGAAGAAGAATCAACAACTTCGACATCGTTAAGAAGTGTTTTAAAAACTATTAGTTCCTCTTCTAGTATTTCAGATGAAACAGAATCAATACCACTAGTCCAAAAGACGTCTACATTTAGCAAAGGTTTTGAAGGACTAACAGAAGCTCTAACCCTACGCATAAAACAAGAAGAAGATCAAAATGCTACCACAAAACGGACAACCAAAACTAATTTAGAAGAATCTTCAAAGCCAAATATTGCTACTAAGATGACAACAAAATTGAAAATTTCAGATGAGAAAAAGTACTCATCTCAAAGTAGCAGGACGTCAAAATTTGATACTCAAATTAAAACAACTACAGCTGAAAAAACCAAGATTTCAAACCAATTTTATTCAAAGTTTTCGAAACTTCGATCCAGTACTTCAAGTCTGAAAAATCAAGGAATCGCTGTAACAAAACCATCGCTTCATGAAAAAACGATATCACCAATAACTAAGATGGAAACAACTACACAGTCACAAAAATGGTTACATTCATCAGTTATAGGCAACGTTAGCACAGAAACAGTATCCAGAAAGTATCAAACTAAACCAAAAATAGTACCAGTAATTCAGGAATATACTGATGTCAAAAAGGAAACGTTAAAATCGAGCAGAGAGGAAAAGATGTACGATACTTCACCAATTTTAAGATTATTAACTACATCAAAAACATCTGACAGGTTATTTACTATGTCACAACCTAACTTGTTAAATAAATATAAACCAAGTACTGAAAAAATATTAGAAGACCTACTAACCACCAAAAACATATCAGCTGTTACTGCTACCACACAACTATTATTAATTTTTACCAAAGAACAAGAAAATACAACAACTTTAAGAGAAACTGAAAGGTTACCCACAGATAAACGGAAAACCACTATAGAGAAGAAGGCTAGACAAAAAACTAAAACTAAATTTATACCAGAAGCAGAAATAGAAACGGCAAAATTACTAACTACACCTTTACTTGAATGTGAAGAGTGTCCTAAATCCGTAATAATAGAAACAGACAATGGAAAAAGATTTTTCACAGCATCATCTTTAAGTGCTCAAAAACTAACAAAAATTACTCATAAAGACAAAGAGACGAAAAAGATAACATCTGGTTTACCTCATATTTCTGATCTCCAGATTAGTAAAAAGCTCCAAGTTAGTACTCAAGCACCTAAGTTAACGCCTGCAATACCTACGACAGTTCAGCAGATACACGAATATGTGTCAAGAAATCATAAGCAAACAATAGAGGAAGTACCAACAATATCTGCCCTAACTACAGCTTCAACTAGTGTGAGCTTCCCAGCAAACATTGTACAAACACCTAAAATTGAAACTGAAAATGTTTTCTCAGAAACAACAAAAACAAAAACTTTTGAAGAAACTGAAATAAGCTTTATTCAAAATGGAACAAGCAACTTGATACAAAAGTCGTCAGTGATAGTTCCATCATTGACTCCAATCAGAACAACAGAGTATCAAAACGTAACAATTTCTAACATTGAAACTAAAACCAGTGCAACTTCAACATCTGAAACTATTCAAGAATATTTTAATAACTTATTATCAACAGAAATATTAGTACAACACGAAACTGAACAAAATACAACTGAAATATATAAAAATACCACGCAAACCACAGAAACAACAGAAACACAAAAAGTTTCAGAAACAAAAATGTTAGAAATACTGAAAACGCCAGAAACCCTAGAAATATCAGAAGCAACACAAGCACAAGAACAGCTTGGAATACTAAAAATGTCAGAAGCACTAGAGATGACCCAAACACCAGAAACAACAAATACACTGGAATCATCAGAAACAAAAGGTACACAAGGAATATCGGAAGCATCGGAAATACCCGTAAAGCGGTACACACTTAAAATAGCAAAAACGACAGAATCAGCAGAAACTTCGCAAATACCAGAAGTTTTAATAACAATAGAAGCACCACAAACATCAGAAATAACAAAAATTAAAGAAATACCTAAAGCATTACAAACGCCAGAAACATTAAAAGCAGTCACGCATGTAAGAGCAAAGACACAAAAAACACGAAAAACGACGAAAGCTTCAGAAATATTAGAAAAAGCTAAAACACTGAAAGAAATAAAAACAACAGGTGTACCTGAAATATCGCAATCGCCACCAACATTGGAAATCACCGAAATAAGGAAAACTCTAGAATCACCAGAGACTACAGAAATAGAGAAAATAGAAACCATAGCACCACTGGAAATAACAAGTAAATCAGAGAAAACCACACAAGAAAAATCAAAAGCAACAGAAATGTCACAAACATCAGAAACGCTAGAAATATCAGAAATAACACAACTATCAGAAGAACTAGAAATTACCGAAACCCAAGAAAAAACAGAAACAAAAGAATCAGAAATACAAAAACCGTCAGAAATATCTGCAACACCTGAAGCTCCAGAATTTACTGTAAAATCAAATACAATAACAATAAACAAAGACACACCAGAAACCGCAGACACACCTGAAATTTCAGAGCTACCAGAAACATTAGAAACGGGAGAAACAGAATTATCAGAAACAGAAGAAGCAGAAGAAATATCAGAAGCTTCCGAAATATCAGTAAAGCCACAAACGCAAAAAATGCCGGAAACAACAGAAATACTTGAAATACTAGCATCATCAGAAACACTAGAAACATCGGAGATCCCAGAAGTTCTAGTAACATTAGAAATACCACAAACATCAGAGAGATTAAAAGCAGCAATAACACAAACAATACAAGAAACAACAAAAGCTTCAGACATATCCGAAAGAGCTAAAACACTTAAAAAATTAACAAAAATTTCAGGTGTAACTGAAATATCCCAATCGGAAGAAACATTTAAAATCGCAGAAATAATGGAAACGCCAGAAACATCGGAAACCACAGGAATACCGGAAATGTTAGAAACATCAGAAACACTGGAAATAACAAATAAATCAGAATCAGCTACACAAGAAGGATCAGCACCAACACGAATACTACAAACATCAGAAACGCTAAAGATATTACAGCTAACACAAATATCACAGGTAGCCGAAATAACGGAAACACCAAGAACAACAGAAACAAAAGAATTAGTAGTATCAGAAATACAAAAGATATTAGAACTATCTGAAACATCACAAGCTCCAGAAATTACTGTAAAATACAATACAATAAAAATATCAGAAACATCAAAAACGTCAGAAGCAACAGAAAAAAACAAAACACAATCAACAAATATACAAGAAATGTTAGAAATATCTGAATCACTGGAACCTCCAAAAATTACTGTAAAACCAAACATAATAGAGATGGAAACATCACAAACTGCAGAAACACCTGAAATATTAGAATTTTCAAAAATATTGGAAAACAAAGAAACAAAAAAAATGCAAAGAACATCAGAAGCATCCGAAATATCACCTGAAATATTAACATCATCAGAAACACTAGAAATCTCAGAAATACCAGAAATTCTAGTAACATTAGAAGTACCCGAAGTACAAACACCAGAAATGCAAAACGTACAAGTAACATCAAAGACTCAAGATACAACAAAAGCTACAGAAATATCAGAAAGAGCTAAAACATCAAACAAAATAGCAAGAACATCGGGTGTACCTGAAATATTACAATCTCCAGAAACGCCGGAAATCACGGAAATGCTGGAAATGTTAGAATCAACAGAAACCACAGATATACCGGAAATGCCAGAAACACCAGAAATACTGGAAATGACCAATAAATCAGGAACCACACAAGAAGAATCAGAAGTAACAGAAATACTACAAGTATCAGAAATACTAGAAATAACGGAAACAGTAAAAATAAAAGAATCAGGATTACCAGAAATAGAAGAATCATCAACAATATTTGAAACACCGGAAGCTCCAGAAATTACTGCAAAACCAAGTACAATAGAAATAGAAACATCAGAAACTGCTGAAATACCTGAAATAACAGAATTTTCAGATATATTAGAGACTGCAGAAACAGAAGAAATGCAAGGAACATCAGAAGTATCCAAAATATTAGTAAATCTACAAACACTAAAAATGGCGGAAGCAACAGAAATACCTGAAATATTTACATCATCAGAAACACTAGAAACCTCGGAAATACCAGAAATTCTAGTAACATTAGAAGTACCACAAACAATAGAAACGCAAATCATACAGGAAACATCAAGACCTCAAGAAACAACAAATGCTTCAGAAATATCAGAAAGAGTTAAAACATTAAATAAAATAACAAAAACATCAAGTGTAACTAAAATGTCACAATCTCCAGAAACGTTGGAAATAGCTCAAATAACGGAAATTCAAGAAACACCAGAAACTACAGAAATACTGGAAATACTAGAAACATCAGAAATACTGGCAATAACAAATAGATCAGAAAAAACCACACAAGAAAAATCAAAAGTAACAGAAGTATTTCGAACATCAAAAGTACTAAAAATAATGAAAACGCCAGAAACAACAGAAACAAAAGAATTAAAATTATCAAAAACACATGAAACGTCAGGAATATCAGAGGCAACAGAAATTACTGTAAATCCGAATACAATAAAAGTAGCAGAATCCTCAGAAACTGCACAAACACCGGAAATATCAGAAGTACCAAATATATTAAAAACCACCGAAACACAAGAAAAGCTGCAAGGACTAGAACTAACAAAAACATCAAAACTACCACAAATAAAATCTACAGCAGAAGTATTAGAAACACCACAAACAACTGAGACACTAAAAATACCAGAAACAACAAAATCCATAAAAATTCCAGTAACACTAAATACACAAGAATCACCGGAAACACAGAATATACAAAAAACATCGGAAGTACCAGAAACACCACAGACACAGACAAAAATAACACAAACGTTAAAAACACTTGAAATATCAGAATCACCAGAAACACAAGAAACATCAGAGGCATCTAAGGCGCCGAAAACAGTAGAAATACCAATAAAGATATACACACCTAAAATAACAGAAACATCGGAAACATTAGAACCATTAGAAACATCAGAAATGTCAGAAACGTTAGAAACAACAAAAACAACAGAAGGAACAGAAACGTCAGAAACATCAGAAATAGCAAAACCATTAGAAATATTGGAAATATTAGACACACTGGAACCATCAGAATCATCAGAAAATTCAGAATCATTAGAAACTTCAGAAATATCGGATCAATCAGAATCTTCAGAAATATTACAACCCTCAGACACATTAGGACTATCAGAAACATTAGAACTATCGGAAACATTAGAACCATTAGAACCATTAGGAACATCAGCAATATCAAAAACATCAGAAATATCAGAAACAACAGAAATATTAGTATCATTCGAAATATTAGAACCATCAGACACAGAATCGTCATTAGAAACATCAGAACCATCAGAAAAATTAGAAACAACAAATACGTCAGAAAAATCAGAAACATCAGAAATATTAGAACCATTAGATACATTAGAACCATCAGAAACATTAGAAACAGAAACATCAGAAACATCACAAACATCAGAAGCATCAGAAACATCAGAAATATTAAAATCATTCGAAGTGATAGAACCATCAGACACAGAACCATCAGAAACATTAGAAACATCAGAACCATCAGAACCATCAGAAAAATCAGAAACAACAAAAACGTCAGAAAAATCAGAAACTTCAGAATCCTCAGAAACATTAGAACCGTCAGACACATTAGAAACATCAGAAACATTAGAACCATTAGAACCATCAGAAACATCAGAACTACCAAAAACATCAGAAACATCACAAACATTTGAATTATTCGAAATATTAGAACCATCAGACACAGAACCAACAGAAATGTCAGATACAGAAACATTAGAACCATCAGAAATATTAGAACTATTAGAACCATCAGAAATATCAGAAATATTAGAAATATCAGAAACGTCAGAAACATCAGAAATAGCAAAATCATTAGAAATATTTGAAATATCAGACACAATGGAACCATCAGAATCATCAGAAAATTCAGAAATAACAGAAATTTCAGAAATATCGGAAATATCAGCATCTTCAGAAATGTTACAACCCTCAGACACATTAGGACTATCAGAAACATTAGAACCATCGGAAACATTAGAATCATTAGAACCATTAGGAACATCAACAACATCAGAAACATCAAAAATATCAGAAACAACAGAAATATTAGTATCATTCGAAATATTAGAACCATCAGACACAGAATCATCATTAGAAACATCAGAAACATCAGAAAAATTAAAAACAACAAATACGTCAGAAATATCAGAAACATCAGAAATATTAGAACCATTAGACACATTAGACCAATCAGAAACATTAGAAACAGAAACATCAAAAACATCAGAAGCATCAGAAGCATCAGAAACATCAGAAATATTAAAATCATTCGAAGTGATAGAACCATCAGACACAGAACCATCAGAAACATTAGAACCATCAGAACCATCAGAACCATCAGAAAAATCAGAAACAACAAAAACGTCAGAAAAATCAGAAACATCAGAATCCTCACAAACATTAGAACCGTCAGACACATTAGAAACATCAGAAACATTAGAACCATTAGAACCATCAGAAATATCAGAACTACCAGAAACATCACAAACAACAAAAATGTCAGAAATATCAGAAACATCAGAAATATCAGAAACATCAGAAACATCGCAAACATTTGAATTATTCGAAATATTAGAACCATCAGACACAGAACCAACAGAAACGTCAGATACAGAAACATGGGAAACGATAAAAGCACAAGAAATGTCAGAAATACCAGAAACATCACAAACACTAGAAATACTAGAAACATATGAAATACCAGGAGCGCAGGTAACATTAGGATCATCAAAAATGCAAGAAAATGAAGGTATATCAGAAGCCCCAGAAAAATTAGGAGCTACAGATGGTCACGAAAAAAAATTGATAGTTAAAATATCAGAAACATCAGAGGCACTAGAAAGTTCCATAACTTCTTCCGAAGGAGCATATATTAGTAGCGTACACTCCGGAAAAATTGAGCTTACAGGTAATACTTTGCAAGCATTAATATAATATAGGTTAGGTTACATTTTAATCAAAGGGGGTATTATAGTACTTCCACCTTCTTAGTTTTCGCCATTCGGTATCAAAGTGTCTATAGTATGTGTCACCTTAACTTTTCAATACACGAAAGAGTATAGACCAGGGTCGATAATCTTTCGAGACAAAAAAATAGTAGCAGGATGAAAATAATTGGAAAATAAGAGACATAAAAGAAATAAAAAAAACAATAATTTATGGGCCATCTGGACTGGGGAAGAGGAAAAGAGTGGGTTTTTAAGGGTAAAAAACCGTTTATCACATTTTCAGTTAAACCTAAAAGTTCTTCTTCCTCTTTTCGTATAGATATGAACCCGCCTGTTTTTTTACTGGGCCTCCAGTAAGTTGTCTTTCCATCGTTTTCGTGGTCTTCCCACTGATCGTCTTACTATTGGGGAAATGTCTCTTGCCGTCCTTACTGCTCTATATTTGTTGTCATTTGGCTTGTGTGGTAATTCAATTCTACTTTTCTGTTTCTTACCAAGGTATTAATATTCTCCACCTTGCATCTCTGTCGTATATAATGTATTTCTAGGTGTTTTACTATCGACGTTTATTCATCCCATCTCATCAGGTCGTGTTTCTGCCGCATACGTATGTCATTATTGGTCTGATGACTGTTTTGTAAATTATTCTGGCTTTCATTTTTTTCCCATATTTTTATTTCTCGATATTGTGTCATTCAGGCAACCTTCGGCTCTGTTTGCTCTATTCACTTGATTTTCCACTTTTGTTTCGTGCTTTCTGTAGCTAGATAGTGTGATGCCTAGATATTTAAACTCTATGTCTTGTTCTTTTATCTTGTATGTGGACTTGCATTCAGGCAACAGGCTCTATACATACGGTGGAGTAGGTTTCTTAATCAACAAGAAGAGAAAATCACAAATTCAAATAATTGACAGCATCTCAGACAGGGTTATATACATGATTTTAAAACTAAATCCAAAAACCAAATAAAAGATTTTGCAAGTTTATGCTCCAACTGAAAAGGCAACTGATGAAGAAATAAATACTTTTTACGAAGATCTTAAAAAAGCTATAGACACAAACAGAGAATCCAAAATAATAATAATGGGAGATTTTAACGCCAAAATTGGAAGTAAGATTGAAGAATCTGAAAGCAAGATTGGAAATTTTGGATTCGGCACAAGAAACACAAGGGGAGAAAAACTTATGGAATTCCTGGAACAAGAAAACATGTATGTTATGAATACCTTCTACAAAAAAAGAAACCAAACAGAAAGTGGACATGGGTTGCACCTAACGGAACCACCAAAAATGAAATAGACTATTTTCTCTCAAACAACAAAAGAATATTTGAAGACGTAACAACAATCAACAACGTAACAACGGGTAGTGACCATCGTATAGTTAGAGCAAAAATAAATATTAACATGAAAGAAGAGAGAAAAAGAATATTTAAAAAAAACGCGAATAGATGCCTTTAAAGTAAAAACAAATGAAGAGCAATTCCGAGAGGTGTTAGCGGATAAGTTCAAATATGATCCTTCACATAATCAAGATGAAAATGACGAAAGTAACAAAAATATCAATAAGAACCTTGTCGAAGCCGGACTACAGGTCGCAAAGAAAACAATTACGAAAGAAGACAAAATAAGCAACGAAACTAAACAACTAATGACGGAAAGACGATAACTACTAACGCAAAACAAACGCCATACTCAAGAATACATAGAACTTAATAAAACAATTAGAAAAGAACTAAAACGCGACTTACAAAAATGGAACGAGAACTTAATAGAGCGAGTCATTGAAAACAACAGAGGCTTAAAATGTCTACGACCCGCACTGGGTGTTCAAAAAATCATCAAAATTAAAGACGCAAATAGTAAGGAAGAGAAGGACAAATATAAGATAACAAAAATAGTCGAAGACTTCTACAATAGCTTGTACAGCTCGCAAAGCCAGCCTAATGAATCAACAAAGGAGAACGTCAAAAGAAAAATAAAAAACGTGGGATCAGAAGTACTACCAAATATAAAGGGATACGAAATATAAAGAGCTTTAAAAGAACTAAAAAATAATAAAGCTCCAGGGCAGGACGGTATAATTGCCGAGCTCTTAAAAACAAGCAAAACAGTAACAATCCCTATACTAAGAGAGCTATTTAATAAATGTCTCAATAATAGCAAGATCCCTAAAGACTGGAACGAAAGTCTAGTAATACTTTTACACAAAAAAGGGGACAAATGTGACCTACAGAATTATAGACCGATATCGTTGCTCAGTCAAGTATACAAACTATTCATGAGAATTATTAACAACAGGTTGACCTACAAAATGGACAATTACCAACCAGTGGAACCAGTGGCTTCCGCAAAGGATATAGTACATCAGACCATCTGCTGACAATGAGAACATTGATAGAGAAGGCAAATGAATACCAACTACCCGTATTTCTTGCCTTCGTAGACTATGAAAAGGCGTTTGATAGTATCGAGATGTGGGCCATAGAACAAGCTATTAATAATTGTAGAATAGATTCGAGATATAGACAACTAATACATAATATATATGAAAATGCAACTATGATAGTACAACTAGACGAAAATACAAATCCCATCCCTATTAAGAGAGGCGTGAGACAAGGAGACGTAATATCGCCAAAGCTTTTCAACCTAGCACTAGAAGACGTCTTCAAAACGACAGATTGGTCAACCTATGGCAGTAACGTTAATGGCAAGAAGCTAAACCACCTCAGATTCGCTGACGACATTGTGATTATAGCGAGCTCATTCGAGGAACTGCAAATTATGATAGAGGAACTCGCAGGCAGCTCCTAATACGTCGGCCTAAAATGAATATAAGAAAAACAAAAATTATTACAAACACAGATGACCCCAGACCTACAACTATAAATGGCAGTGAGATAGAAAAAGTCCAGGAATATATATACCTAGGCCAAATCCTGAAATTTGACAAAGAAAACCAAAGTGCGGAAATAAATAGGAGAGCAAGACTAGCATGGGCAGGATTTGGAAACCTTGGTTGGATACTTAAGAACCGCAAAATACCTCAATATTTGAGGACCAAAGTGTTCAACCAGTGCATCCTTCCTATCATGACATACGGGTGTCAAAACTGGACCCTAACCAAGGCAAATATGAATAAACTAGCCACAACAGAAAGAGCTATGGAAAGAGCAACGTTAGGTATATGACTGACAGATAAAAAGAGGAACGACTGGGTAAGATCAAAAACAAAAGTCGAGGACATAACAACAAAAGTTGCCAAACTTAAATGGAGCTTCGCAGGCCACACTGTTAGACAAAAAGACCAACGTTGGAATGCAACGATACAAAATTGGAGACCTTACCAAAGTAAACGACCGAGAGGAAGACCACATATGAGATGGGTTGATGATATTAAAAGAGTAGCCGGAACGAATTGCAATTATGTTGCTCAAGATAGAGACCGATGGAAGGAGTTGGGAGAGGCCTATGTCCAAACGTGGACTATAGAAGGCTAAAAAGAAGAAGAAGAAGAAGTCTTGTTCTTTTATCTGACCCTCCAGATCTAATTTATATCTTAGTAGATTTGCTGTTATACCCATACATTTGGTCTTTTTTGTGGAAAATAATGTGTTAAATTTTCAAGCGGTTAAATTAAATTGGGGCAGCATACGTTCTACATCGTCTTAACTTTGGGAGATAAGTATTGCGTTGTCTGCATAGCAGATTATTTTAAATTGTGTTTCTCCCATTTAGTATCTTTTTTAGTCATTACTTTTTTATTGTTGCATCCATGATCAGGTTGAACAATAGCGGACACAGGGAGTTTATTTCTGCTTAAAAAAATTGCCAGGCACCCTTTTGATTTGTTTAAAGGGGATATTGGTTAAGAAGAACCCGCAATGAAACCGAATCATAAATTTTTTCACATTGGAGCCATCTCACAACATGGACTAATGGTCTCTCATTCATCACTATATTTATCATTATATATCTTTACCAACGAACAGAAAGACATAGATAATTCAAGGTTTATACATATTATTGTTGTAAAATGGGTGAAAACAATTATTACGTAACATAGAATACATATCTTCCATACTAGTTTACAGATTAGTCCTAAAACTATAATATACAAACTAAGTATATCAGACTGATCAAAAATGTCAAAAATAATTTGTCACATTTTGTCATGCGTAAAAAATTTCAAATACCAAACGAAAACATTGAAGATTCTGATATACTAGAAGATCTTTCAGAAAATACGGAATGTGAAGAATGTATTATTAATGATGTACAATATATACCAACAAATAACATTATTAGAAATACTGAAATCCTTAACCCAATTTTACAAAATTCTACGACAGATTCTACAAAAAATTCAGTAAATGAAAAAGATCGACCACATATCTCAAGCATTAAAACCACCGAAGAAAGCGATTGGTTTTTTTTTTCTGATAAAGATCATGTATGTGAATCATGTGTAGCAAAATCAAAAAAATTAGAAGAAAATTCAACTGATAAACTGTATAAGGTTTCGACAATTAATGAATTTAAAAACAATAAAGACAAAACTACTATAAAACATGTTCAAAACTATAAAGAAATCAGTACGAAACCAAATGCAAGGCCTGATATAACTCAAAAGAAAACTGACAAGAAACTTGATGCAAAAAGTATTACAAGTACTGAAAACATTTTATGTGAAGAGTGTGAAGAAGATGGTGACAAATACACTAACCCCTCAAATGATATTGAAACATTACAAGAAGGTATAAACCTAAAAGAAAATATAGTACACAAAAAAATTGGTATGCAAACTAAAACTTATCAAAACTATAAAGAAATCAGTACGAAACTAAATGCAAGGCCTAATATAACTCAAAAGAAAACTGACAAGAAACTTGATGCAAAAAGTATTACAACTACTGAAAACATTTTATGTGAAGAGTGTGAAGAAGATGCCGACAAATACACTAACCCTTCAAATGATATTGAAACATTACAAGAGGATATAAAGCTAAAAGAAAACATAGTACACAAAAAAATTGGTATGCAAACTAAGTCGTCGAAAAATATTGATAAAACCAGTTTACAAAAAGGTATATAGGGTGTCAATTTAAAAAGTTGCTACCCCTATAATTTGGTCCCTATAGAAAATCAAAAAATATACAAAGACACGTCAAATTTATTTGTGATGGGGACATTTTATAGACCAGTTTTCAACTAAATTACACTAACCCTCTAGCGGGGGCGGACACAACCCCCAAAATCTTTAATGGAAAGGGGGGTTGAGTATACCTCATTTTAAAGGTCGTTCGATTGCCTTTTCAAAAACACCACATACATTATATTTCCTTTCAGTAATTTTAATTTTTTAATAAGTAATTAATTTTAATAATTAAATAACGAGTTCAGAACTCCAAAAAATTTTTTGGAGTATTGAACTCCAAATTGATTTTTTTTGGTGTTGAAATATTTAGAGTATTTTTTTTAAGTATTTTTGGAAAAATCAAGTAAAACCGTAAAGTTATTAAGTATAGAGTTCAGAACTCCAAAATTTTTTAGAGTATTGAGTCCAAGATTTTTCCAAAAGTACTGAAAGAAATATAAGGCATGTGGTATTTTTGAAAAGGTAATTTAATGACCTTCAAAATGAGGTATCACTCAACCCCCCTTTCCATTAAAGATTTTGGGGGTTGTTTCCGGCTCCGCTATAGGGTTGATGTAATTTAGTTGAAAATTGGTCTACAAAATGTCCCCCTCACAAATAAATTTGACGTGTTTTGCATATTTTTAGATTTTCTATAGGGACCAAATTATAGGGTGTGGCAGCTTTTCAAATTGACACACTATATATTTAAATTCAAGGATTTCTGCCTCCCCTCGTTCAATATCTTTCTTATCTGTCGTTCCTTCACTGTCAATCGTAACATCTTTTACAATGCCTTCACCTACGAATTGTCTAGGTTGACATCTCTTTCTTTTATCTTCATTCTGTATAATTGCTCATCTTAGGAGTTCACATTAATTTAATCTTTTTCCTTTCATACTTTTTATAATACTTTGTCATACTTCCTCATTTATTATTATCTCAATGCTTGCTACTCGACAGAATCTTCCAAGGAATTCCATATCTGTTGCACTTACTTTAGTGCTGCTTCTATTTCATCAGAAACAGGACGACTAGGTACAGCTAACACTTCATCTAAGAAATAGTTGCAATATCAACATTTTTTATAATGCAATATCAACATTTCACCTTTTTTAACTCTTGTCGCCCTTCACCTAGCCATCGTTACAGCCATCATCTTATAACATCAATTCCTCTAATTCTGAAACGTCCCCAGTAATTATTTCAAAAAAGACAATAGTAAGTACTGCAGTGTACAACATTACCGAAAGCCATTAACCTAAAAGCAGAGAGATCAGTTGGCCACCGTGTAAATAGACGTACACTGAGGTATACAGCATGACTTAAGTGTTAAGAAGTTTGAAATTGTTAATTATTGTGGCTAAACTTTTATCTGATTCTGGTTTTGAAAAATCACTAGCAACATATCAGATCTATATGATTTGCTTAGTATTTCAAAAAATTTATATATTTTTTTAATAAATTTATTTTTTATAGGTACCTCTACTGAACTATATTACCACACGGAAAATGCTTCAGAATTAGTGGAGAGCGCAGAGACAAACTTTACTTCTGAAGAGAGTAGTGACACAAAACACATAACTGAAACACCGGCTGAAACGTCAAATCAGAGTGAAAGTTTTGATACTGACGAAAATTTTGAAAACGAACAAATGAACATTACAAGTCCTGAACAGAAAGTAATTACAAATTCTGAGATAACAAAACGTGAAGTACAAAACACAAAACCAACAACATATATTGAAGTATCCGAAGAAGACAATACAACCTTAGCCGAAACTATCACATCATCTTCTAAAAGCAGTTTTTATGGAAGTACAGCAACAACTGAAAACAAGATGACACGTGAAACTGCTACTATAAAGATGAAAGGACAAACCGAAATTCTAATAGCTGCAGAAGAAAGTACAGCAGCTTCGTGGAAATACATAACATCCACTTTCCAAGATATGCCAATTACATCATCTCCAGAGAAACTAGCAACTCAAACTCTAGCAACAACTATAGAAGTTTCAACTGAAATGATTCCACGAACGGAAGTAGGAGTTAGTTCTGTTATTACAACAGAAACAGAAGAAGTCTCCATTCAAGAAGTTACACCAAGCAGAGAAGAAGAAACTATATCTGACAAACTAAAACTAACTGATGAAACAGAACCTACTACAGTTTTACTAGTGACTGAAGAGAGTAGTACTGTTCATAGAATTACAGAAGAAATAAGTAGCAACATATTATCTGAACCAACCATTATTCAGGAAGTTGTAAATAAAACTCTAGCAGAAACTACAACATTACCTTCTGAAAACAGTCATTTGTATAAAACTTTAGGAAAAACTGAAAAAATGACAACTGAATATGCTACTCTAGAAATAGAAGAACAATCTGAAATCCCAATAACGACAGAAGAAAATAGTGCCATTTCATGGAAATACTCTTTTCAAGATATATCAGAGATACTAGCTACTACAACTGTAGAAATAAGTAGGGAAGTTCCAACTCAAATTACTCCTAGTACAGAAGTAATAGTTAGTTCTGTTATCACAAAAACAAAAGCACAGGAAGTCTCCATTCAAGAAGCTACACCCAGCAGAGAAGAAGGAACTATATCTGACAAACTAAAACTAACTGATGAAACAGAACCTACTACAATTTTACGAGTGACTGAAGAGAGTAGTACTGTTCATAGAATTACAGAAGAAATAAGTAGCAACATATTATCTGAACCAACCATTATTCGGGAAGTTGTAAATACAACTCTAGCAGAAACTACAACATTACCTTCTGAAAACAGTCATTTGTATAAAACTTCAGGAAAAACTGAAAAAATGACAACTGAATATGCTACTATAGAGATAGAAGAACAATCTGAAATTCCAAAAACGACAGAAGAAAATAGTGCCATTTCATGGAAATACTCTTTTCAAGATATATCAGAGATACTAGCTACTACAACTGTAGAAATAATTACGGAAGTTCCAACTCAAATGACTCCTAGTACAGAAGTAATAGTTAGTTCTGTTATCACAACAACAAAAGCACAGGAAGTTTCCATTCAAGAAGTTACACCCAGCAGAGAAGAAGAAACTATATCTGACAAACTAAAACTAACTGATGAAACAGAACCTACTATAGTTTTACTAGTGACTGAAGAGAGTAGTGTTCATAGAATTACAGAAGAAATAAATAGCAACATATCTGAACCAACCATTATTCAGGAAGTTGTAAATAGAACTCTAGCAGAAACTACAACATTACCTTCTGAAAACAGTCATTTGTATAAAACTTCAGGAAAAACTGAAAAAATGACAACTGAATATGCTACTATAGAGATAGAAGAACAATCTGAAATCCCAATAACGACAGAAGAAAATAGTGCCATTTCATGGAAATACTCTTTTCAAGATATATCAGAGATACTAGCTACTACAACTGTAGAAATAAGTACGGAAGTTCCAACTCAAATGACTCCTAGTACAGAAGTAATAGTTAGTTCTGTTATCACAACAACAAAAGCAGAGGAAGTCTCCATTCAAGAAGCTATACCCAGCAAAGAAGAAGAAACTTTTTCTGAAAAACTAAAACTTACTGAAGAAACAGAAATCACTACGATTTTACCAGTGACTGAAGAGAGTAGTAGTACCGCTCACATAATTACTGAAGAAATAAGTAGCAAAATGCCAACAGAACCAACCATTTTTCACGAAGTTGTAAATACAACCCTAAAAGAAATTACAACATTGTCTTCTGAAAGCAGTCATTTATATAAGACTACAGAAATAACTGAAAATCAAATGATAACTGAAAATGCTACTATAGAGATAGAGGAACAATCTGAAATACCAATCACGACAGAAGAAAATGTAGGCATTTCGTGGAAATACACAACACTTACTTTTCAGGATATGTCAGAGATACCAGCTACTATAACTGTAGAAACTATTACGGAAGTTTCAACTGAAATGACTCCTAGCACAGAAGTAGTAATTAGCTCTGTTATCACAACAACACAAGAACAGGAAGTCTCCATTCAAGAAATTACTCCCAGCAAAGAGGAACAAACTATTTCTGATGAACCAAAATTAACTGAACAAACAGAAACTACTACAATTTTACTAGGAAATGAAGAGAGTAGTACTGTTCACAAAATTACAACAGAAATAAGTAGCAAAACGTCAACTGAACCAACCGTTGTCCACGAAGCTGTAAATACAACCCTAGCACAAACTACAACATTATCTTCTGAAAGCAGTTATGTATATAAGACTACAGGAACAGCTGAAAATAAAATGACGACTAAAAACACTATTACAGAAAGAGAAGAACAATTTGAAATAGTAAAAGAAATGTCAGAGATACTATCTACTTCTACCGTAGAAACAAGTGTAGAAATTTCAACTGAAATGACTCCTATTACAGAAGTTGTTGTTAGTTCTGTTGGCACAAAGACAAAAGCAGAGGAAGTCTCTATTCAAGAAGTTACATTCAGCAAAGAAGAAGAAACTATTTCTAAAGAACCAGAATTAACTGCTAAAATAAAAACTACTACAAATTTAATAGTGCCTGAAGAGAGCAGTAGTTTTCATAGAATAACAGAAGAAATAAGTAGCGAAATGACAACTGAAAATGTCACCACAGAGAAAAAAGAAAGATCGAAAATGCCAATAGTGACAGAAAAAAATATTGACATTACAGATAAATATACAACAAAACCAAATATTTTACCGAAAGCTCTCAGTACATTGTTTTCCGAAATACTAGCTCCTTCAGCTAAAGAATCAATCACAGACGCTTCAGCTGACAACATTACTAGTACCGAAATAAAATCTAAAGCTAAGAGTACACCGAAAGAAATTAAAGAGTCTACAAAGTTAGGATCTGCTACAACAGAGTCGGAAACAATTTCTCTTGCAAAAACAGATACTACTACAATAGAAACTACAGAGGCTTCAAATGAAATAATAAAGTTACCTTGTGAAGATTTCTTAGTAACCTTGAAAGAAGTTAGTTCAGCGAGTACGCAATCGACTGAACTATCTTCAGAGGAAAGTATTCCAATTGAAATGTTACCTGAAGAAGAAAACATAGATATTACCGAACAAGTAGCTGAATCGTATTCTGCTGCAGACAATCGAGATGCTACCGAAGAAATACAACGATATGTGACGAAGAAAAATGTAAATGGGGAGAAAATTAAACATGTGATGGTTCCTTTAGACGATTCAGTTACAGCAACGAAATCTACAAAAACAGTTGTGATAATAGTTAATAATTCTGGTAAGCGGCTTCACAAATTAAATGAAACAACCTTGGAAAAACTGGTGAACAAGACAATAGATGAAGTGAATTTAGAGTATATTGACCTGAATAATATATCGCAGGGAGCGGAGATAAATAATAACTCTGAGAAGGCTGAACTTGATATTCCTGACATCTTGAAAGGTTTGTAAAATTTCACAGGTATTATTTTTTTCTTTTTGGGCAGAGCAAATTGCAATTTCCTTAATTCTATTTTATCTAATTAGTTTCTTTGCTCTATGTTTGGACATAGGCCTCCCCAGTCCTTTTCCATTCTTCTCTGTCTGTCGCTACAGTCATTCACCTAGAGTCTATGTGCTTCTTAGTATCATCTTCCCATCTCATTTGGGGCATTCCTTTATATTCCCACGGTCTCCAATTTATAAGAATTTTGTTCCATCGGGTCTTCTTTTTGTTTTATAGCGTGTCCGGCAAATCTCCATTTTAATTTTGCAACTTTTGTCTTGTTGAACATTCCTAATTTTTGTTCTCTCTTTAGTCTTATGTTCAACATTTGTCTTTCCATTGCTCTTTGCATTTCTATGATTTTGTGCATGTTTACTTTTGTAAACGTCCACGTTTGGGAACCATAGGTGAGAGCAGGGAGTACGGATTGATTGTATACCTTGGTCTTAAGATGTGGATATCTTTTATTTTTAAGGATGTAGCAGCGTAGTTTGCCAAATGGCGCACATGCCAGTCTAACTAGTATTTGATCTCTGCTGTTTGGTTTTCCTTGTTAAGTTTTATAATTTGTCCCATAAAGAACAAGATGGTTTTAGAAAGAGATTCAGCACAAGTGACCATTTATTAAGTATGAAAGTCCTTATAGAACGAGCAAATGAATACCACATTCCTCTACATGTAGCGTTCATAGATTTCGAAAAGGCTTTCGACGGTGTCCAACATTGGGCAGTGAAAATTTCTTTGATTGATCACAAATATACAGACCTAATATATGTAAGGAAGCCAAAAAACAATTAAAGTAAATGAAGAAACAAAATCAATACAAATAAATAGAGGTGTGAGATAGAGTGACACAATATCACCGAACTTTTTCAATCAAATTTTGGAAGATATTTCTAAAAGATTAGAATGGGAAGAAAAAGGTATCTATAAGAATTTGTGGATAACGCTTGAACAATCTAAGGTACGCGGATGACATCGTATTGATAACCGATAAGAAAGAATAGTTGTTTAAAATCATGAAAGAATTGGACATAGAAGCTGGAACGATAGGCCTTAATATAAATTACACCAAGACCAAATTCATAACAAATAGAGATGAGGGCATCACAATGAGGATGGGACAAGATGAAATAGAACAAATTTCCCAGAAAATACTCAGGTTTTCTTCATCTAGTATCCAAATTTTGAAAGAAAAAGTTTATTTTTAAATACCAAGTACCTCTATTATTTCTGCAATATTTTTTTCAGTTGTCCATAGTAACCTTATTTAATATTTAATATTGTTTTTCTTTCAAATTCGAGCACAAGGTGAAAATTTTCTTCTAGTACTTATTGTCTTTGACTGTTATTGATCACTCGTTGGTGCTACTTTTGGAATATCTGGAATATTCTGGGGGAAGCTTAGATCACTAGCATCTCTCTAGTTCCCGAAAACTCCCGAAAAGCATGTTGGTAAACCCTTTAGTGCCATAGCTGAGATAGACTGTTAAGAACCAAATCAACCTTCAGGTTTCGCTTTTGTTACCTCTTTGGCGCCTCTATATAGAAACATTTCGGATACTTATATAGAAATTACCTTTTTGCAATTTGGTTTCGTAACTACTAATCCAAATATTATGCTTAGTAAGATGGAGCTATTTGCCAATTTTAACTTAGTTTTCAGGCTTACCTTTCAACATTCTCCAATAAGTTCATCAAGGGTGTACGTTATTCTTTTGTTCATTAGCACTCCTAAATATTTTGCTTCGTTAAACCATTCTATATATGTGATGAACATCCTCACTTAGCAGTCCTAACTTCGTAATCATTTTTTGGAACATTACTGCCTGTGACTTTTCTTACTGCGATTTTTTGTGACTGAACATGGTTCACGGGGTGGTTAAAATGTCCGCGGTGTAAATGGTATATAGGAAGAGTGACAGTACTCCTGACTGTGGTACTGAAGCACCGATTATTCCGATTTTAGACATGACGTCTCCTACAATATGTCCCTGTAAGTTGTATCCACATGGAAAACTTTTTTATTATTAATATTACGAAAAAAAGTTATTCTTTATAAAAAGTTCTGCATGGTCCAAAACTCAAGATTCAATCATCAGATATCAAATATTATGAATGTTATACGAGGTATGTCAAAAAGTTTGAATTTCACTCAAGAGTAAAGTAGCTTTATTTTTCACAATATTGAAAATTGCTATTATGAAAAGTTGTTTGGAATTAAAAACTATATTCTAATATGCAATTACATCCTTCTATTTGAAAAAAAATTTTTTGAAAAATTATGGATAACTAACATTATTTTCAGTTGTTTCAATTCTGATATGGTGTATTCCACGAATATACGACTGTTTTGGATTATCGCGACAACGAATATTTTAGTGTGCAACATAAGAAGTGCGAAAGTGTTTTGCTCTAATAATTACTCCAATAAACAACAATATAATTGGCAATTTACTTTCGGTCTTCATATTTTTCACAGTAAAATATTCGTTGTCGCGATAATCCAAGAGGGTCGTATATTTGTGGAATGGGGTGTAACTCTTTTATTATTAATTTTACGAAAAAAAGCGATTCTTAATAAAAAGTTCTGGATGGTCTAAAACCTCAAATACAAGCATCTTTTATCAAATTTTATCAATTTTATAGGAGGTATGCCAAAAAAGATAAATTTAGATCAAAAGTAAAGTACCTTTATAGTTCAGAATATTTCAATTAGAAGGATGTAATTTCATACTGAAACATAGTTTTTAATTCTAAATAACTTTTCATGATACCAATTTTCGATATTCGAGCGAAATTGATATTTATTGATATACCTTGTATAAAATTGATAAAATTTGGCATATGATGGTTGTATTTTAGGTTTTAGACCATGCAGAACTTTTTATTAAGAATCACTTTTTCGTAAAATTAATAATAAAAGAGTTATATGAAGGATATAATTCAATTAGAAGGATGTAATTGCATATTAGAATATAGTTTTTAATTCCAAACAACTTTTAATAGCAATTTTCAATATTGTGAAAAATAAAGCTATTTTACTCTTGAGTGAAATTCAAACTTTTTGACACACCTCGTATAATATTCAAAAAATTTGATATTTGATGATTAAATCTTAGGTTTTGGACCATGCAGCAGAGCTTTTTATGAAGAATAATTTTTTTCGTAAAATTAATAATAAAAAAGTTTTCCATATGGATACAACTTACAGGGACATACTGTATATGAACCCTGAACTTTCTATGTAGGTACGACGAGATAATGCATGTCATTACCTTGTTGTATCCAAGTTGGCTCATTTTGTGAATAAGCTCTCGTGCCAAACCTTGTCAAATGCCTTATTGACGTTTGTCAATACAGTAGTAGTGTATTTCTTCTGATTAAATCCCTTTGCGATGTATTCGGTTAACCTGAATACAAAATCCAGAATTAGCATGATGTCTGTTACACATCGAAAAAAATGTTTCCACTGTGTACCGGACAGCATACCTACTAATTCTTACTTACTTACTTACTCCGTGGCGTTATAACCCTTCGACCCTATATAAGTTATAACCCTTCGTTATAACCCTATAGGTTTTAGCCGACTCGACAACATGACTCGACTGTTCTCTGTCTTGAGCAACCTCTGATGGTCTATCCAATTCTTCACGCCCATAGCTTTCAGGTCTCCTGCTATATTATCTAGCCACCGGAGTCGAGGGCGTCCGCGTGGTCTTTTTCCAGCTGGGACTTTCTCCCACATCAGCCTTATTGTTCTTTGGTTAGAATGTCTTCTGAGGTGTCGTGCCCACTGGAGTGTTCTGGACTTATTTCTTTTATAATGTTGGCGTCTGGGTAAAGTTCTTCGAACTCTTTGTTAGTTCTTATCCTATAGTGTCCTGATGCTTGATCCAGCATAGGTCCAAAGATCTTCCATAGGATTTTTCTTTCCCAAACACGTAGTGTCTCCTCGTTTGCCTTTGTTATCGTCCACGTTTTGCTTCCGTACATCCCAGTCGGTCGTATGATTGTTTTATACACTTGTATCTTCGTACGTCTTGTTAGTTGTGTCGATTTTATAACGATTCGGAGGGTAAAAATACGTCTGTTGCCGGTCTGTATCTTATTGTTTATTTCTTGTGAAACTAATACCATACTCATTCTGGTTTTTGTAATTTTAACACTTAAGATGTACTGAGACTTGATGATGCTTTGTATATTATAGAAAGTGAAACACCCGTCGTCTGAGGTATATAGAAGTGATTGTGAGTAAGTCTACTATAGGACTTTCCAAAAGTTCTCATTTGTTTCGAGCTTCTGTCACATGTCGTATATTAATATTATGCACGGATTATACGACATATGACAAAACCTCGAAACAAATGAGAAGCGTTGAAAAGTCCTATTTATTTTATTTCTTAGAATCTTTGAAATCTTCCCTATAGCCGGCTTGTTTGCGTCTAATAAAAAAACCCAGCATTTTCAGCAAAAACAGCATTTGCTCCTACGTATTTGTAGATGTTTTCTTATTATTTTCCTTATAAATTCTTATCTCCTTTATTCTAAGTCAATGCTTATCTCCTGAAAATTTCGTTATAATATGTATAACTATATTCGTATTTCATCGTTTTGTTTTATATTTAGGCGATGGAAAACTTTGTACAAAGTCTGAGTTCAATGCTAGTCGATACTGTCCCTGTGACGTCGATTCCTATGTAAAAACGTTACAAACGAAAGTAGATAACAACACAGACACCTCAACCGTAAGCTGTCCAAAAATGATAAGTTTTCATGACGGATTTCTGATTACAAATAAAACTGAACCTCTTAGAAGAAAGAAGAGGAGCTTGTTATATCTGAGCAATGTTGATAAAGGGTCAAATGTTCTAGAAAACGATAATATAGAAGATGTGTTGGACAAAGATTATGAATTAACAAATTCAGGTATTTTTTAAAATTTTTTTATTGTAATGTTTCTGTATTATCTTCCTTCATCGCCTACTTTTAGACTTAATCATCTCCGTCATATAAATAAGATAGAAATCCGAACACTAATTGTAAATTATGTATTTTATTATAATTAAATTTGGTGGACATGCTATTCTTGGGGAAAACCCTAAATAATTAAAAGATCTCACACCTCCTTATGAAAAAGTGGCCCCGGTCAAATTTATCGAAAGTTATGTCAGTCCTTAGTGCGTAGGTTAAAAAAGTCCATGGGATCTACGTCGAAAAAACTATTATTCTGAAGCTACAGTCTTCTGAAAGTATTGGATTCAGATGCTCGGTTTACGTTAAGTGCACTAATGCAAAGTCAAGTGAACGAAAATATTATTTAAAGAAGAGGGCTCATGTTCTTCATGCATATTTCCGTATTGTATATGAATTCGTGGTCAAAAATAGCTCATATTTTAGTCTTCAGAAACTTCTGAAAATTCCTCAGAAAACTGAAGAAGTACTATAAAAAATGTGCTGCTCGAGCGACATAAGAATTTTCATGTTTTCATGAATGCCTTACAATTATCCAATACCAGCATAGCTGTAGTTGAACCTTTAAAAAACTACTGAACTAGGGGAATTTCCACCCGTAACACGCTCCAAAATTAAAGAAAAAATTTTTCAAACAAAAAATACATTATATTTTCAAATCAGACAAAATACAGACCAAGTCGGCCTTCGATGGTAATCCAGTAATCAGTACCTGACAAATTATAAGACTAATATCAATAATATGTCGCTAAAGAGTTCTAAAAACAACAGTCTTCTTATAGTACAAGTGTAAACCAAAAATTTAAAAATTAAAGGAATACCTCAGAAAGCACAAAAAATCGCCGATATGACTTAAGGGGAAAGGTGTAAAATGTCGCCTGTCAAAATTTTCAATGTGTTTTAAATTCATTTATTTTTTTCGAATCCTGAGAAAACTAATAAATATTTTTGAAAATTTTAAAAGCAGAATGAGATTACGTTATTACCCAAGGCCACAAGTCCCTTATAGTAAATAAAAAGTTTTATTTGAATAAAATAATTGCAATTAAAAATTACACTAAATTTTCTTTTGTTTTCACCCTTGTAACTTATTAAAATAAACATTCGGCCCTCAGTAATAATATAAATTTTCATTTTACGTTTAAATTTTTCAAAAATATTTATCAGTTTTCTCAGGATTCAAAAAAAAATAATACATTTAAAACACATTAAACATTTTGACAGGCGACATTTTGCGTTTTTGCGCTTAATTAACCTATGACGATTAAATTACAATAGTGTCAAAATTTCATTAATATGTAAGTAACGTCAAAATTTCATAATTCCATGGAGTAAACTTGCCTGCAGTTGTACCAGTTACAAACAAACATTACAGCGCGGTAAATTTGAATTACCTACTCCTACTAGTTTAAAAACGAGGATAGATTTTTGTCTTTTTGATCTGTTTGGAGTGGAAAAGATAAATTGTGATGAATTTTTAGAAACCCAGTTCTTAATACTACATCCATTTCATATATAAACTGGAAAAATATCGTTAAAAAGAACTGGAAAAACTAAATTAATTTGCAACTTCACAATAGGTATTTATCTTAGAACATGTATTTATCGTATGCTTAACTTCAAATTGTAGTCGCCAAAAATATCAAGTGATGACGATAGGTGTCGCGTCAGTCATGCACGGAGCGAATAAAGTTCATACCAAACCCTTTTTTTGAGTGCGTCAAAGATAAAATGTCAAAATATATTGTACTAACCTAGAATGGCATTTGTAATTTTTCCCCTTTACATTGTGAAAGTATGCAACTATCCGTTAAGGACTAAGTTTCTTAGTTCTATGTATAATAATCACGATAGACACTCGAAAAAATTTAGTTCGTAATACTGATTAACAGTGATTATTGAATAGTATTTCGGTGTAACAACAATTTTATTTTTTGTTTCAACGAACTTTTAGACATTGACGAATGTATTTGTTTATTGTCACAATGACTGAATAATAATTGTGAAAATAACTAGAGTACATTAATTAATAACACTTAATTTATTTAGCCAATAACTTAGTTTCTTATATTTAATAAATAATGTTAATTCTGGCAGCAACTCACTTTCTTGATTTCGTAGATGACAAGCAATTACCTTGGTATATCGTGACAACGTACAGATTTCATTAAAACTATGTACAAATGTTGTTAATATAAAGTAATATATGATTATTGCATAGATGTAAACTGATTGTTGTGACAACGAATGCATTAATCAATCTACTACTGCGTTTAATAACCACAATCAATGAGTTCATGGTGACAATAAACGTAGTTGTTGAGATAATAAATGTTTTGCTTGACCATTTGAAATGTAACGGCTTTTCCTTATCGTGATACCCCTAGCTTCTCTGTGTTACCATTGTTTAAAAAAGAATTCTTTGTTAAACAATGCTGTTACCTCTGCTGAAGTGCCGAATAATAATTTCATCTCGTTTCCAAGTGTAGTCTGTAGTAGAAGGAAGTTTTCGTGTGTCTATTATCGTGAAATTTTGGTCGAATTCTTTTTAAATTGTTTTCGAATCCTTAGAAAACTAATTAGTATTTTTGAAAATTAAAACTCAGAATAAAATATTACAGTATTATCGAGGGTCTGAAGTCCCTGAGAACTTCTATAATGATTATTTTAATGTCACAGGGGTGAAAAAGAGAAAACTTGGTATGATTTTTAATTTTAATTATACCATTCAAAAGAAACTTTTTGTTTATTCTAAGGGACTTTCAGCCCTCGGTAATAATGTAATCTTTTATTCTGCGTTTAAGTTTTTCAAAAATACTTATTAGTTTTCTCAGGATTCCAAAAAAAACTGAATGCGTTTAAAAAGAATTCGATCGAAATTTTGCACCTGCGCTCTCAAAAAGGATTAAAGTGTTATACATTTTTGGAATCACAATTTCAAACGCTTTAAAATGAGCTATCACATGATGTACTTTCCTATTTAAAAAATCAAAGTTATGCCTGTCACCTGAAGAGGGATCGTGTAAAGTTCGAAACATTGATGTTATAATATACTTCGATTATTTTAAAAATCGACCTGTCCGAGCGTTTTGCTTATTTGCTAAAAATAAATAAGTTAATAAGGGGGCGGGGGGAGTGTAACAATTATTCCAGCGCACTGTATAAGTTAAATCAGAATATGATTTCTCATATTATAAGAAATCACACAGTGTAAAGTCCATTTGGTTTAGGACAAAAAAGGGGGATTTAAAAAATTAATATTAATCAATATCATACATTGGGCTAATGCATTCAGTAATTATTAATATAAAATACGTTCATAGTAGTAATGAACGAAACTGATTGTAGGAATGAATAGAATTGCTTGTAAGAATAACCGTATTTATTGTGGGAATGAACGGAATTAATTGTCAGAATTAACGGAAATAATTGTAGAAATAAACTGAATACGTTAGGAGAAATAACACTGTTATTGACACAATGAATAGTCTTCGTTGGTCAATTAACGACGTTGCTGTTTCAATGAATAGTGTTCGTTGACTCAATGAACAGAGTTCGTAATATCAATAAAGTGATATTATGGTATACATAATGTATGTTCATCCATTCAATAAATGTAATAAATTGGCTGAACTAACGAAAATAATGAATTGATGAACATCGCTTTTTTGTTCCAATAAAACCAAAAATTGGACAAATTTTAAGTATTGCGTTTGTTTTCTGAATTAACATTTTTATTGATATTACGTACCTTTTTCGTTGAGTGGAGTGAATTCGACAAACTATGATGCACTGAAAGAAGGGTTTGGTATAAACTTTATATTCTAAAATTAACCACCTGAAATGCCGTAGTATTAACGACATATTTTAAACAATTTCTGTAAACAATTTTAGGGCCAAATGTGTTGGTATATCCGAACAAAAAAGCAAGAATATATTGTATAAATGAAGCTGATAGACTTTTGGATTCAAAGGATGTAACTTTTAAGTGGGAATATACTAAAGATAATGAAGGAAAAGGTAAGTTTGACATAACTTTTGTTTTGACATGTTTATTTTCTGATAGAGGATACTCACTGAGGAGTTCAATGCACGTTGTCAATGAAAATGGAGAAGGTATAAATATGGGCTATCATTTTGTTCATTGCTGATATATTGACTATTTTTTTATTCAAAAGGTTCAAAATACATAATTGATCTTTTTTGTGCTTATTTGTGCTAACCTGTTTTTATGCATAATAATAGATACATTATTTTTCTGTACGTGTCATAAAAACACTCATTTTTGAGAAGTAAGGTGTCATTTAAGTAAGAAATGAAAAGCTGATATAAATGTGGGCTAGCAGTAATAATATTTTAATTTTAATTTAATTATTTTATTATCGTTTAATTATAATTGTTTAAGTACAATATTCACACAAATATTCGTCTCTTTCGGCCCAAGAACTATCATTATGTGCCCACAAGTTGCACACAAGGCACTGAATCCATTTCACCTCGATATTCATCATACAAAATACAATTTACATCCTTATTTTCCGGATCCGTTACACCAGTAATTGCTTCCAAACCATACTTTTATGAGCTGATTGAAATTACTACTCACTATTATCGTTTTCAGAAGAATTTTCGGTTTCCTTTTTATGCCGCCTCTCTGACTTATTTTTAATTTGTTTTCTTAGTCACCTCCATTGTGCACTCAACCGTTATCTCTCGTTTTACAACTTGTATATTTAATTTATTTCTACTGTTTTGCTATTATAATGGTTCCTTGTAAGGTGGATAAATTATTACCGTTGATGTTCTATCACGATTTGTAGATTTTTTCCTGATCGACGGCACTGGCGATATTTCAAATTGACTTACAAACGAATGTCAAAACCCGGAATATAGGGTACAGAATGGGTGAAGAAATTATCTCTATGCAGACGATGCCCTACTTATTGCAGAGAGTGAAGGTGACTTTCAGAGACTTTTATATCAATTTAACATAAATACAAGAAAGTTCAACATAATAATATCACAAAATAAAACAAAAAGTATGGTAATCTCTTAAGACCCAATAAGGTGCAAGCTGGAAGTGGACAGCAAAAAATCCATCAAGAAAGAAGTATGAGCTACCTGGGAGTGCTAATGCACAGCTATGGAGACGTAGAAGCGGAAGTTGCCCAACAAGTAAACGAAGCCAACAGAATAGCAGGATGTCTTAAACACACTATCTGGCACAACACACTAGGGATGGCGGTTTTTGACAAAACACCGGTGTTCGGTTATACCGTTTTTTTTTTTTGCTTACGGTTTAACCTGACGGTTATAACTGGCAAAAAAATCGGTTTTTCCAAAAACCGATTTTCGGTTTTTTAAATCCAATAGGTTACAATGTTACATTTACAATGCACTTTAGTTTGCGATACTCCACTCGACTCGATACTCGATATCAATATGATCAAAATTAGTACTATCGAAAGAACATCGATATCAATATAAATAAAACACAATTTTTAATAAAACCATTGTATTTAACCATGCATTGATTCCAACATATCTACATAAAATTCATTTAAGAGACAATCCATATTGTCAATGTGGAGAAATAGGTGATGCTGGATGGTTGGATTTTAAATTGCCCTCTAATACAAATAAATATAAATATGTAAATGTAGTAATGAAACAAAGACTTACTCACAATCATTTAATTATACTTTGGCGACCGGTTTCGATCTCTACATTATTCAGATCATCTTCAGGTCGGCGTTACAAGTAGTTAAATGCTACAATTAAAGAAAACCAGAGTTAGAACATTGTCTGGTTGCACAAATGTTAATAGAAAGCTAAATTCGAAAATATTTTTTGAAATAAAGGTTTGCAACTGTTGACATTTCAGAAATGCGATACATACAAATACACACTTATGAGTATTATTTTTTGAATTTTGGAAGTATATTTAATTTTGATTAATATTTTAATTTTTTTTTTAATTTTAAAAAAAATTTATTTTTAACTTTTTCAACAAATATTCATAAACTGCATGCATCCATTTGCTATTACATGCTTATGAGTATCTGTTACTCATAATTGTGTATTTGTATGTATCGCATTTCTGAAATGTCAACAGTTGCAAACCTTTATTTCAAAAAATGTTTTCGAATTTAGCTTTCTATTAACATTTGTGCAACCAGACAATGTTCTAACTCTGGTTTTCTTTAATTGTAGTATTTAACTACTTGTAACGCCGACCTGAAGGTGATCTGAATAATGTAGAGATCGAAACCGGTCGTCAAAGTATAATTAAATGATTGTGAGTAAATCTTTGTTTCATTACTACATTTAATATGGACTCACATATGCAACCCATTCAATATTTAAATATAAATATGTTTATAAGTAAATTATACAGTAGTTGTAAAAATATAACACGCCCAATAAATTTAACATATATGTTATCACAAATTAATAATACAGAATTAATGCAATTATTTATAGAACATATTAAAAATATAAAAATCAAATTATAAACTAACTAAAGTAAAGATCGAAATTAAAACTTATTATATAAGTAAACCTGTGTTTTTTCCTGATGTGGTATTTCCACTGACCAGTTGTCATTCCTTATAAAGTATGTAGAATAAGTAGGATAAAAAATGTTAAGTAGATAGGTATAGGAAAAGATATTGTAAAATAAATGAGCAAAATTGGTGAATCGGCGAATGAGCCTTAAAGGGCCCGTAGTCATACAACTCCAAAGAAAAAAAAACCATTGTATTCTATTAATTATTATATTTATTTATTATTTTATTATTATTATATATTTATTAATTATTATTAAATATAATATAGCGTAAGATTAATATATACATATTGCAATAACATACAATTTAATCCAACCATTTCAACTTACAAAAAATTTCCCAGACTCTTTCAAATGGTATTTAAAAAAAATAATATCAACATAAATATTTTACTTAAAAATAAATTGGATAATGCAATTTATCTTTTATTTTTACTATGTACCATCAAAAAAAAATTATCATGTATTTCTTTTAACACGTTTGTATATTTGTATAATAGGTACATTTTAACTCATTTAATATTTCCTGTATGGGTGTACCGTTTTGAAAACGTAGGGAAATCCTTGGAGATTCGTATTCGTAATCGGTAATTCGATATTCATAGTCAGAACATTATTTTTGGTAATCAGAAAAAGTCATTCACCCACTTCCAAGGTCAAGAGTCAAGTGTGAAAATAGATGATGTTTGCGTCTACTTCAATTAGATCACTTCTTATGTAAATATTATGATTACAAATACCTTTTGAAATATTATAATAAAACTTAATTGTTTCTGGCTGATGTGAGTGTGCACTTTCAGTTTGCTTCTGTATTTATAAAATAAAATTTGAATTTTGGTTTTGTTTGGAATAATTACTTGAGAATAGTAATTATGATTGGGATCCAAAATAATACATAACCTAATCGTAATCACCGTAAAAACCTAATAACCGGTTTTTACTTTAAAAGAAAAAACCGGTTATAACCGGGACAAAAAAACAACCGGTAAAACCGGTTGTTGCGAAGTAAAAAAACCGGTACGTTTTTCCCATCCCTACAACACACATCTACACAATATACGGATAGAAAAAATGGCCAAAATTTATGAGACGGTAGTTAGGCCAATTATGACATACACTGCGGAAACAAAACCTGACACCACAAGGACAAAAAGACTGATGGAAAAGTGTGAAATGAAAATAGTTTAAACTATCACAGGAAAATCATTATAGGACAGACAATGTAGCACATACTCCAGGCAAAACTGTAATTTAGGAAACATAAATGACTGGATACTGAAAAGAAAAAGGAATAGTACAGCCATATAAGCAGAATGGGAAAAGGAAGACTGGTAAAGATAGCACGAGACAGATCACCAAACGGCCGGAGGAATATAGGAAGGCCAAAGAAGAGATGGAGTGAAAACCGGAATATCTCATTAAGAGGCATCCGAAGATGGAACAGGGGCGAGCCTACTAAGAAAAGAGGAAGAAGAAGAAGAAGAAGAAGACTTACAAACTTCTACAAACCAGATGGATCTGGTTCACGGGTGTTGCTGGCTTCTGGTGTTTTTGGTTGGATAGCAGGTTTAGTAGCTTGCGGTTCTGCATGACTGTGATTTTTACTCTCAATTTTTGCTGCAATAAAGTCTGCACTTGAGAACATAGTCTTCATCAACGGATAAATTCCTGTGGCGCGGAATTCATTTACAGAAATTTCTCCAGTTTGACTTTTAAGGTATGCTTTGCCAAAAAGTTCTCCAATATCGTGCTGCGGTTATGACTATACCACAGCTATTTCTCAGTCGGAATTATTATTTTTAATTAGTTGGTTTGATTTAGATGAGCATGAGACATGACAGTTCAAATAAAACACTAGATAACTATAGAGAATATAATGTCAACAAAATTTTAAGTCCCTTTTTACATACAAATATTAATTTTGATTTCAATAGTTTATAAGAACAAAAGTAAGTAATTAATTAAAAAAAATAAACCAGAACCAGCTGTTTCCTTCACATAAATATAAAAATCATTGTATTTTAGTCCCCTTTTTAGACCCCTTAACCCAATCTAAATTGTACCTTGTTCTTTCTTGTTTTCTCCCATAAAATAAAATAAAATCTATTACCGTCCTTATTTCCTTCAAAAAAAAATCATTTGCCTGGATAAACACACTGCATTCTTCCTTAAATTTTGTCAAAATGTCACGTCAAATATCGAACTTCTAAATAAATCTGCCAAATTTATTATTTCCAATATACTGAATAAATGTAAATCTGGTAAATAAATGTACTTCTATTACTTCTTTAAACAGGATCGATAAATACATACAATTTTGTACTACCGGAACACCCTAGCAAAAGAAAAAGAAAATAAAAATAACTGAACTAACTTCTTAAAACTGAGAACCAATAAACTGAACAAAAATGACTTCAGCTTACCTTTAACATACAAAAGGGTCTATTACACGACTCTCAGCCTGGCCATTAACAAACATCAAATTAATATTTGAGGGTTTTCCCAAAAATTATTATCGTGCCCCAAATTTCCAGCACACCAACGGAAACCTCAACAGAAGAATTCTCAGCACATCCCATCAAAGGATCGAAAAACTACCATTTTCAATTAAAAACTGAGAATTCTAATCGCCGACCAGGCTTCAAGTGCTTTCTCAAAATTTGTCTATTGAAAAAGAATGAACGTTGTTGATTTTTTAACAAGGCGTTCAAAACAAAAAACTCTACAACAAAAATCTTCTCTCACTGACTCACACAAAAAGCATATACATCCAAACATACAAATTATACATCCTCCAAGGACAAAATAATCGGTTATAAACAACCAAAACTCAACAAACGTTACTACTAAATTTTCAACCGTAATAACTCCACCTTTCCTTCCGGAAAGAAAATTAAGTTTCTTTGAATTGAATCCCAAAGAAACTTGTTAAAAATACATACTATGTTACACTATCTACATCAGAATCCGATTCAACGTGGCTATCAGAGTTCTGTGGGTGAGGTTTCAAGTCTTTCACATGCCAGTGACCAATAGACTTACCATTATCATTTATTAATTCATATGTACAATAACCAACCTTACGCTTTACTCTAAAAGGTCCAACAAATCTATCAGCAAACTTAGATGTAAAATAATTAGCTTTATCAGACAGAACATAGTTCTTTTTCCAAACTAAATCATTTTCCTTAAAATGAACATCCCTTCTTCTTAAATTATATCTTTCTCTGGTGTTATCTGAAGCTTTATCAATCCGCTTCTTAACCCAGTCTCTCAACCTATTCATATTTTTAGAACGATCATACACACGTTGTTTATTTTCTTCATTCCCTATTTTTAGATGATATTCACTTCCATGAGTCATCATCTCACAACCAAAATTAATGAAGTATGGTGTTTGACCTGTCACCTCATGTTTGGCAGTTCTAATAGCACAACCTAGTTCAGGTAAATTAACATCCCACAACCTATGATTATCTTTAACATAAGCCATCAACATGGTTTTCATGATACGATTAATTCGTTCAGTAGGGTTTGGATGAGGGGTAAAATTTGGAGTAAAAAGAAATCTGATTCCAAACTCTTGACAAAAAGATCTTAAAATATTACCTTTGAACTGACTTCCATTATCACATTTTAAGACTCTGGGAACACCAAACAAAAGAAATACATTTTCTTTTAAAATTTTACTTATAGAAGTGGCAGTTGCCTTTCTCAGAGGGAATAAAAGAGGAAATTTACTGAACTTATCAGTAACTACCAAAATCCAAGTATTACCAGCTGAACTTCTGGGCAATGGTCCAAATAAGTCCATACTGATGATCTCCCAAGGTTTTGTGGGTTCGACAGCCTGTCCCATATGTCCTGCAGGACTTTTCTGTTCAGGCTTTGTCCTTAAACAAACCTCACATTTCCTTATATATTTCGTAATGTCCATTTTCATAAAAGGCCAATAGAAAAGGCGAGATACACGATGAAATGTTTTGTAGATACCTAAATGAGCTGAAACACAAGAATCATGACACCTCTGAAGTATCTTATCTCGAAAATCTTTTGGAACTACAAGTTTCCAATATTCACAATCATCTCTTAAACTCGGAAAATCTTGATCAATATATTTATACAACTTATTATTTGCTAGTCTCCATCTGACAAATTTTAAAGGATTTTTATTTACATTATTACACATTTTCTTATACCATTTATCACTGGTAGAAGAAAAATCATATTCGTCACATTCGGGGTTTATTGCTTGAACATTACTTATTTCTACAGAATTTATCATATGTACACTATCAACAGGTAGTTCTAAAGCTCGCGAAAGGGTGTCAGGGACTATGTGATCCTTACCTTTGCGATGCAGTACTTCATAGTCAAACTGTTGCAGACGTAAGGCCCATCTACCAAGTCGTCCTTGAGGGTCCTTCAAATTGTCCAACCATAACAACGAGTAGCAATCAGTGATTACGTAGAACTTATAACCATCTAGATAAGCTCGTAAAGTTTCACACGCCCACAAAACACAGAGGCATTCACGCTCAACACTGCTATAGTTTCTCTCGGCTCTATTTAGAGTTCTAGACAAATAACAAATTACATGTTCAGTTTCATCATACTTTTGAGTAAGGACAGCTCCAAGACCATACGCTGACGCATCAGTTTGTACGTAAAAAGGTTTGTCAAAATTAGGACTAGACAAAATAGGTGCTGAGACAAGAGCGTCTTTAATACTTTGAAAAGCTTCCTCACAAGCTTTGTCCCAAACGAACTTCTTGTTCTTTTGTAATAATCTACACAAAGGTGAAATAAGATCTGAATAACTATTTACAAACTTACGATACCATCCTATAACTCCAAGGACTCTTCTGACTTCAGTGACATTGGTGGGTCGTGGAAGATTCACAATGGCCTCTACTTTTGCCGGATCTACAGACAGACCACTAGAGTTAACAACATAACCCAAGTATTTAAGTTCTGACACACAGAAAGAACATTTTTCTTTATTAAGGGTCAAATTGGCTTTTTTCAATCTGGCAAAGATTTCTGTCAAGACTTCGACATGTTTATCGTAAGTTGACGTAGCCAGACATATATCATCTAAGTACACAAAAACATACTCAGAGAGTTCAGGACCTAATAGATTATCTACTAATCTTTGAAACGTAGCTGGAGCGTTGTGCAATCCGAAAGGCATACGACAATACTGGAAAAGTCCACGCCCTGGCACAGTAAACGCCGTGTACTGCTTGCTCTCTTCAGTAAGACCCACCTGCCAATAGGCACTCTTAATGTCCATTGTTGACAAATATCTAGCTCCACCTAACTTACTTAAAATGCTATTTATATAGGGTAAAGGATAAGCATCACGCTCAGTAACACGATTTACTTTCCTAAAATCAACGCAAAAACGCCATTCCCCATTCTTTTTAGGTACCAGCAACACTGGTGAAGACCATCCGCTGTGTGACTGTTCGACAACACCAAGCTTCAGCATTTTGTCCAGCTCCTTGTTGATCATATCCTGCTTAATTGGTGATACCGGATAAAACCTCTGCTTGATTGGTTCTTGTTGACTAACTACAATTTTGTGTTGAACTACATTAGTACAAGTTAATTTGTCTGGGTCGATACTAGAAAAATAAGAATCAACGAGTTCGTTAAGCTGTTTACGTTGCTCTGGTAGAAGTTCAGATTCTGATTGTATCGAATTAACCACTGGAACACTCATAACTTCCGAAGAGAAAAACCACTCTCCTTTTCGTAAATCTGGTACAATACCCATTCGCACCCAGAAATCTACACCTAGTACTAAAGAGTGTCTACACTGTGGCCAAACGAAAACATCAATTACCTTAACAACATCACGAAGTTTTATAGGCACCGAAGCTACACCTAATAAAGGACTCTGACTACCATCCGCAACTCTGCAAGACCCATCTGGAACAGTTTTTAAATGTACACCTAAACTACGTAAAATCTCCCATGTAGGCATATTTACAAAAACTTTATTGGCTCCACAATCCAATAAACCGAATACTGTCTTACCTAAGATATCAACTTCTACATAAGGACATTCACTGTCATTACTCTGTGCTAAAATATAATCTAAAACTAACTTAAATGAATAAAAATTATCACTACCTTCTTCCTTATTGACCGTTAACTGTCCGTTCCGATTCGAGATAGAATTATTGCTACGATTCTGTGAATTACATTGAGGACAATTATTTTTAGTAAAACCTTCTTTGTTACAACCAAAGCATCTAAACACACGTTTTGGCCTCTTACAGTCCTTAACCACGTGATCATACTCATTACAGCGCCAGCATTTAGGTACAAACGCCTCTACTTCTTGTACAACGTGATGACGAGAATAATTAGCTCTACTACTAGAAGAAGGCTTAAACGACTCAATATTAATTCGAGTTTGCTCAATTTTTCGACACAAGTCAATTAAATCAAAAGGACTCTTTACTTCGACTAAAGTTAATCTTTCCTGATAAAAAGGTAAAATGTTTTTAAGTAACACCTGCATTTTTAAACTGTCCGGAACTGGTGTTGGCATTTGTTCGAACTTACTGGTCATCTTGGCAACAAACATACCAATAGATTCGTTAGATTCCTGAGTAGTATGAAGAATATCCTGCCAGATCTCATCTGCAGAAAGGGTAAATTCTTCCTTCATTAAGCTCACTAAACTATCCCAGTTGCTAGCATAGTTCCTATACAATTTATAAAAACCTAAAGCGTTACCAGTAAATAAATCTCTAGCACAAGAAAATAACTGAATTTTATTTACATTACGTGACCTACAATACTCCTCAACTTCTTCAAGAAAAACAGAAAAATTTTGTGGTTTACCAGAATACTTAATTCCCCACTTATATACAGGTTCTGAAGGAAAGTCACTATTAGATGGCAAGAAAACAATGGGATTAACTGTTGAATTCGAAGTTTGATTTGTTTGGTTACTCACATTCGGTGCAGAAATATTTCGAGTAGGGGTAGAATTACCATTAGGATCATTTAAATTAAGACCTGATAAATCAATATGATGATAAAAATTAGGATCAGTAGGCATCTCTACAGAAACAACATTACTAGTTTTCAAAACATTAGACTTAGTAGTATATTCACCTATCAAATCCATCAATTTCTTTAACAATGCAGAACGCTTTGACATTTCATCAGTGTCTGTACTGTGAATACGGTTCAATCTACCTGAAAGATGTGCAAACTTAGTCTCAATTCTTCTTACTTGGTTTGCAGTACCTGTAAAAACATTAACAACATCCTGAATCTCTTTTAATTTATTTTCACAATTTGTCAACTCAGCAGGAATATCAGGGGGTAAATCAAAGTTAGGGATTTTGCCAGATTTTTCTAAAACTAGGCAACTACGCAAAGTACTCTTTAACTCTTCTACCTTACAATTAGTCAAAACAATACCTCTCATTTGCAACTCAACTTCAAGTTCGTCTTTGACCAAACGGTCAACATCAAGTTTAAACGACATTTTCTTTTATAGAAATTAAAATACACAAAAAAATAAGACAAGAAAACCTCTACCTCACTTTAAATAAAAGTACATTTAACTTTTGATTATTAATTTTCAACTCCTGTAACTCTACGTAACCTATGTCTTACTTGAACTATCTAAAAAAAAATAAAAATCTCGGGTGGTTGAAAAGCCCCTTAAGTTGGCCGCCAAAAATGTACCACAGCTATTTCTCAGTCGGAATTATTATTTTTAATTAGTTGGTTTGATTTAGATGAGCATGAGACATGACAGTTCAAATAAAACACTAGATAACTATAGAGAATATAATGTCAACAAAATTTTAAGTCCCTTTTTACATACAAATATTAATTTTGATTTCAATAGTTTATAAGAACAAAAGTAAGTAATTAATTAAAAAAAATAAACCAGAACCAGCTGTTTCCTTCACATAAATATAAAAATCATTGTATTTTAGTCCCCTTTTTAGACCCCTTAACCCAATCTAAATTGTACCTTGTTCTTTCTTGTTTTCTCCCATAAAATAAAATAAAATCTATTACCGTCCTTATTTCCTTCAAAAAAAAATCATTTGCCTGGATAAACACACTGCATTCTTCCTTAAATTTTGTCAAAATGTCACGTCAAATATCGAACTTCTAAATAAATCTGCCAAATTTATTATTTCCAATATACTGAATAAATGTAAATCTGGTAAATAAATGTACTTCTATTACTTCTTTAAACAGGATCGATAAATACATACAATTTTGTACTACCGGAACACCCTAGCAAAAGAAAAAGAAAATAAAAATAACTGAACTAACTTCTTAAAACTGAGAACCAATAAACTGAACAAAAATGACTTCAGCTTACCTTTAACATACAAAAGGGTCTATTACACGACTCTCAGCCTGGCCATTAACAAACATCAAATTAATATTTGAGGGTTTTCCCAAAAATTATTATCGTGCCCCAAATTTCCAGCACACCAACGGAAACCTCAACAGAAGAATTCTCAGCACATCCCATCAAAGGATCGAAAAACTACCATTTTCAATTAAAAACTGAGAATTCTAATCGCCGACCAGGCTTCAAGTGCTTTCTCAAAATTTGTCTATTGAAAAAGAATGAACGTTGTTGATTTTTTAACAAGGCGTTCAAAACAAAAAACTCTACAACAAAAATCTTCTCTCACTGACTCACACAAAAAGCATATACATCCAAACATACAAATTATACATCCTCCAAGGACAAAATAATCGGTTATAAACAACCAAAACTCAACAAACGTTACTACTAAATTTTCAACCGTAATAACTAAAGCTCGGATTATAGGCAAAATGCCTTTTTTTGCCTATTTTGCCTATTATAATTGTTTTTTGCACTTTTTGCCTTTTTTCGTAAATTCCGCCTATTTGTGCCTTTTTTAAAATTTCATGGTACTACCCATGATATTATTCTATTACTAAACCATTCTATAATAAAATTTTGGGTCAATAATAAAATATCAATGGTTCGTTTATATAACAGATTTCTAGGAAAATGTACCTTATCGAGACTTGAGGGTTAACTATTTGGAAATCCCTAAGCTTTATTAGTTTATTATCAGTTGTACAGTTGGTTACTGTATCAGAGTTTAGTCACAAATTGCTATATCCTAGTTTAGTTTTGTTGCGTATACCAAAAAGCAAAGAACACGTTTTAAAACGTTTTAGACATTTGTGTGAAAAGATGACATCTAAATTAAGGCTATGGATCGCACTTTATTCGGAACTTTCTCTAGAAGGAGATGGAGCATTTTGTAAACCACCAAATCGGTAAGTTTTATTTTTTCTCTTTTTTTTCTCGTCCCACAACATAACTAAATTCTAAAGCGGTTTTAGAATTCTAATTATTTTTGTTAAATTCTCAGATTTCAAGTAGAAAAAAGTACTTTATTGACCAACATTGTGGAACCCCACTTCATAAACGTAATTTTGAAAAATTAAATTCCTCTAAGTTAGTCCAAATATCTCTGCGGGATAGTTTAAGCAGTTCAAAAAAAAAAAGGAGGAAGACTCATTTAAATTTGATTTATGCCAGATGATGATTGCATCCAACATTTTTCTGTATAAAGTTAATAACCCTAGTTTTAAATGCTTTTTCGAAAAATATCTTAATAAATGCTTACCGGACGAGAGTACATTGAGAAAACATACTGTGGAAAAATGTTATGTGGAATGTATTTCAAAAATTAAGCGGGAGTTAGAGGGCAATTTTTTGTATATTATCGTGGATGAAGCGACAGATATATGTGGCAGGTATATAGCTAATTTAATGATTGGAATTTTGAACGAAAATTTTGCGAGGAAACCTTATTTAGTTGCCGTTAAAGAATTGGAAAAAACAAAGAATTTAACAATAAGTCGATTTATACAAGATAGTTTAACAAACCTCTTTTTATCCAACCCTACACCAGTAAAAAAAATAGTTTTAATGCTTTCAGAGGCTGCGGCATATATGTTAAAAGCTGCTGTTAATTTAAAGATGTTTTATCCTAATTTAATTCATTGCGCTTGTGTAGCCCACGGGGTAAATAGAATTGCTGAAGAAATAAGAAATCTGTTTCCGTTGGTAAATAATTTTATAAATTTTATGAAAAAAGTTTTTGTAAAGGCTCCGTTGGGGGTGCAAATATATAAAGAAAGACTTCCCGGTGTCCCTTTGCCACCTAAACCAGTAATTACAAGGTGGGAAACCTGGCTCGAAGCAGTTTTTTTTACTTTGAACACTGCAATGAAATAGAATTAGTTATGTCAGAATTTGATGATGATATTTCCGAAGCCATTCGAGAAGCATAAAAAATATTAAAAAATCCCAAATTGAAACAGGAACTCGCTTATATCAATGACAATTATAAATTAATAGTTACCACAATTACCTTATTAGAAAAACAAGAGATAAATTTATGTGAGTCAGTAAAATTAATAGATAATTTAAAGACGAAAATTAAATCGGCAGCTGGAAGTAACGGTCAATTAATTTTAAAAAAAAATGAAATATGTTTTCGACAAGAATGAAGGTTTTTCGTTTTTATCTAATGTTGCTAAAGTTTTGAATGGGACATTTTCCGAGGAATTACAAATTATGCCAGATTTATTATCGGCTCTTGAATTGGGATACACAGCATCTCAGTAAATATCATATTAAAAATAAACCTTTTAATAATTAAATGCCCGTGGTAATGTTTGTTTTTAATAAATACGATTAACCTAGTTTTTGCATCGATGCATGCTAGTATTTGATACAAGGTCGAGTTGCAATAATATTCAGTGGGTGTTTATTAACAGTCAGCACTTTTGAATCACTTTCACCTTGGCTTACCAAAACAGTAAATAAACAACAATCGACCTTTAATTATACTTTTACGGGAACAGATAAATCAATTAGTAGTTGAGATTCCAGCGGGTAACATCGAATTCAAGTAAATACTATACCACCAGTTACTTTCTGTGATATACTTAACGTGTAAATAAATGTATTAACTACGAACGATATTTACTACATCAACCCTCATAGTCGGGGTAACCACCCCTAAGTATCCAGGGTGGCTCAGAAGTCAGGAGCCACCATACTCTGAAATATGCTCCAATTACATCTGTCGATGTCGAACGTTCGTTTTCAATGTACAAATTAATTTTAAGTGATCGAAGACATAGTTTTAAGACCGAAAATATTGAAAAACATTTAGTTGTTTCTATTAATGATAAAATTTTAAGTGGTTACAATGTTTAATTATTAATTAACAGTTATTTAGTTACTAGTTTATTTATACTAATGTTATGATTATGTGTAAATATACCTGCCTTAAGTTAATATTACGTTAATTCACTTTGTACAATAAATAATAAGTTATATTCCTTTATTGCCTATATTTTGCCTAAATGTTAATATTCTTGCGTTTTTAATAAAAATCTTTGCCTATATAGGCGCCTTTTTCTTCAATTTTTGTTGCCTATAAATCCGAGCTTTAGTTATGACATAACCATTGCTGGATTTCTTCGCTAAAGTAAGCCTTGAAGGTAATTAAGCTATAGTAAGCCTTATCTAACCCTAACAGATATGTATACAAAAGATTTTAATAAGAAAATTTAGAGGTTTTTTGTCACTGCAGAGGCCCCTTATTATATTAAATGTTTACCGAGGTTCTGTTCTCACAAAAAAATATTTTCTATAGCAGTTTTAGGAATTTTCTCGGTAGGACCCTATAGAATTAGGTCTTCCATGACAAAATTTTTAGGTTGATCTACAAAATTATTACTGAAAGGTGTTCGGAATTGGCCTTTTCTTGTTGGCATCTTTTTTGAGAACCATTTTTTTTTATTTTGGACTTGTGGAACTGCAAAGGACATATATGTATGTAACTTTAATTAATGCAATAATACAATTACGATTACTTTTCAGTACTCTTTATATTTAGAATCAGGTTAGCATATATACATTCTTGATTTACATATCATACCTTTGTCATTCGTAATGTGCAATGTACTCGGTCGAAAAAATGAAGCAGGCCGCTAATTTAAATTATTTTTGCTCATTTCAGAAGTGTCTGTTGACTAGCAGCTTCTGTTTCTGCAAACCATCACACAATGGTAATAAAGTCCAACATTTTCTTCAAATTTAATATTCCTACATGTTTCGTTTTAGGTGAACTTCTGCCGTTTTCCGAGAATCCTTTAGTTATTCAAAACGCAGACGAGAAAACTGCTGGAAACTACACTTGCACCAAAATCAAAAAGGAAAATATGGAAAATTATACACACGAGATGCAGCTGATAACATTTCCGGTATATAAAATTCAACTTGAAATATTGTATTGGATTAACGATAGCTGTTCCTTACAAACCGGCGATATTTTATTTGGATATTTGCCAAAAATAATTGGCCCTGTACTCTGTGGCGGTAACGGAAGATTGTGTCACGTGGATATCGGGAGACCACGTTGTTTTACCAAAGTAAGCTAACAAGAATATATAGTTAAATTTCTTCTTTCAACTTTACGCCAGATAAATTTGAAAATTTGTTTTCATTTGTATATTCCTATCTAAGAGGTATTCCTGTATATACCTATCTAAGAGAATGGAACTCTGCTAGGAGCCATTCTGTTGAATGGGCGTCTGGACAAATAATCCCCGGGCAAATATTCCCGGACAAAAAATCCCCACAAATTATCCCTGGACAAAAAATCCCCAGAAAAAAATCCCCGGACAAATAATCCCCACAAATTTTTTTGGACAAAATATTCCCACAAAAAATCCCGGACAAAAAAACCCCAAGAAATATTTGCAGTCGAAGTCGAATAGTTCTCTAAAAGTTTTCCCGAAAATTTACATAATTTCGAATACCAATTCCATGCCAAAAAAAATTTTAAATGTTGTAATTATTCTCTTCAATCTTTGGCTGACTCTGCTTTGAATAACTATGTTCAAAAGGGGTCCGGACAAATAATCCCCGGACAAATAATCCCGGAAAAAAAATCCCCACAAATTTTCCCTGGGCAAGAAATTCCAGACAAAAAATCCCCGAACAAATAATAATTCCCGGACAAAATATCCCCACAAAAAACCCGGACAAAATATCCCCACAAAAAATCCCGGACAAAAAAACCCCAAGAAATATTTGCAGTCGAATAGTTTTCTAAAAGTTTTCCCGAAAATTTACAAAATTTCGAATTCCAATTCCATGCCAAAAAAAATTTTAAATGTTGTAATTATTCTCTTCAATCTTCGGCTGACTCTGCTTTGAATAACTATGTTCAAAAGGGGTCCGGACAAATAATTCCCGGACAAATAATCCCGGACAAAAAATCCCCACAAATTATCCCTGGGCAAGAAATCCCAGACAAAAAATCCCCGAACAAATAATAATCCCCGGACAAAATATCCCCACAAAAAAACCCGGACAAAATATCCCCACAAAAATCCCGGACAAAAAAACCCCAAGAAATATTTGCAGTCGAATAGTTCTCTAAAAGTTTTTCCGAAAATTTACAAAATTTCGAATTCCAATTCCATGCCAAAAAAAATTTTAAATGTTGTAATTATTCTCTTCAATCTTTGGCTGACTCTGCTTTGAATAACTATGTTCAAAAGGGGTCCGGACAAATAATCCCCAGACAAATAATCCCGGACAAAAATCCCCACAAATTATCCCTGGGCAAGAAATCCCAGACAAAAAATCCCCGAACAAATAATCCCCGTACAAAATTTCCCCACAAAAAAACCCGGACAAAATATCTCCACAAAAAATCCCGGACAAAAAATCGCCAAGAAATATTTGTAGCCGAATAGTTCTCTAAAAGTTTTCCCGAAATTTTACAAAATTTCGAATTCTAATTCCATGCCAAAAACTTCAAATTTTACATGACAAACGACTGTGAGTTTTTTCAAAAATCGTGGAAGATATGAATGCGGAATGAGCTAAGGCTGTGGGAATCATGTTGTAATTATTCTCTTAAATCTTTGGCTGACTCTGCTTTGAATAACTATCTTCAAAACATGGCCTATAATCTGTATGCATCACCAACGTATTTAAAATAAAACGGGGAGTGCGACAGGGAGACACAATTTCGCCAAAATTATTTACAACATTATTGGAGCATATGTTTAAAAACGCAAATTTGAGTGAAAAGGGAATTAATCTAGACGGAGAAATTCTTAGTCATTTGAGATTCGCTGATGATACCTATTCGTCTTGCTTCTTTTTGTTGTTTTTGTTCTTTTTACCGACAGCATCGATGATATATTCAAACATGAGCAAATATTTCTTGGGATATTTTGTCGGGGATTTTTTGTAGGGATATTTTGTCCAAAAAAATTTGAGGGATTATTTATCCGGGATTTTTGTGGGTATTATTTGTCCGGGGATTATTTGTACGGGGATTTTTTGTCTGGGGATTTTTTGTCCAGGGATAATTTGTGGGGATTTTTTGTCCGGGATTATTTGTCCGGGGATTATGTATGTCCTAGTTTCGTTGAACGGCACGTGACTGAAGTAACCGTATCATTCACTGGCGCGTGAACGGCACCTGACTGGAATAACTATATCTCGCGCTGGCGCGTGATCAGCAGCGAATGGGTTAAGGGGAAAGGAACAAAATGTAAAATTTTGACGCCTGTCAAAATTTTCAATGTATTTTAAATGTAATCATTTTTTCGAATCCTGAGAAAACTTATAAGTATTTTTGAAAAATTTAAACGCAGAATGAAAGATTACGTTATTACCGAGGGCCGAAAGTCCCTTAGAATGAATAAGAAGCTTTTCTTGAATGAGATATTTAAAATTAAAAATCACACTAAATTTTCTCTTAGTTTTTTACCCCTGTAACTTAATAAAATAAACATTATATAAGTTCTCAGGGACTTTCGGCCCTCGGTAATAACGTAATCTTTCACTCTGCGTTTAACTTTTTTAAAAATACTCATTAGTTTTCTCAGGATTCGAAAAAACTGAATCCCATTGAAATGGCATTGAAGGCGAAAGTTCGTACCCATCCCCTTAATATTAATAAGAATGAATTAGTAATCAACGATGAAGAGCTGCTTCAAACATGGCAAGAATATTTTATAAATTTATTAAACATAAATAAACAGGAAGAACATGGATAAGATATACATACACCTTGGTTTGAACCTACCGGTAAAGGACCCACATATAGACGAAACATTGCAAGCAATTTTCAAATTGAAGATTCAATTGAAATTAAATTAATTCGCAAATTAAAAGCTCCAGGCTCCGACAATATTCCGGCTGCATTCCTTAAATATAGGGGACAAACTTTACATAGACAATAATACCACAAACAACAAACTAATAACACATATATGGAACGAAGAGGAAATGCCAACAAAATGGCACAAAAATGTAATAATCCCCATCCTTAAAAATGGAGACAACTAAGTGCTCTTCTTAGCTTTTGTACGCCATGCAAACGGTACAAAATCTTATCGAATATCCTATTAAGTAGGCTAACACCTGTAGAAAATTTCAAATGAAAATACTAATAGTATGATATAATTGATCCAAAAGATGGCATAACCCAGACATTTAAAGTGAAAGTTATCCTCCAACACCAAATTGTTTATATGGTCCACATAATGTTCAGAAAAAAGTCACACCATTTTGAGCGTCCGGTTTGGGGGTAGGTGAGGGAGAAGACGGTAAATTAGGAGATTTTTACGTTTTTCGTTAATATTTCTAAAACTATGCAGTTTAGCATGTACAAGCTTCTATACAAAAATATTGTAAATTGAATTTGAAATAAAAAAGGTCCTATGCATAATTCTTCTAAAATAAACGGTTCCAAAGTTACGGAGGTAGTATAATATAATTGGTCCAAAAAAAGGCCTCACCCAGACATCCAAAGTAAAAGTTTTCCCCCAACACCAAATTGTTCTATATGGTTCACATATTGTTCAGTAAAGAGTTACACCATTTTGAGCGTCCGATTTGGGGGGGAGATGGGGGAGAAGTCGGTAAATTAGTAGTTTTTTTTACGGTTTTCGTCAATATTTCCAAAACTATGCTCTAGCGTAAACAATGTTCTATACAAAAATGTTGTACATAAAATTTAAAACAAAAGAGGTCCGATACATAATTGTTATAAAATCAACGGTTCCAGAGTTACGGAGGGTGAAATGTGGAGGTTTTCGATACTTTTTGTATTTTTTGGGCAATTTCTGATGATTTTGGCTGTTGACGTTGACGTTTCTTCAAGGGATTATCACTAACATACCACCGGCCACTAAAATAGCAAATTTTATTTACAAAACACAATCCTGTTAAAAAAATTCTTTGATCAGTAATAATATTATAAATTGCCCCAAAAATATAAAAAGTATCGAAAACCTCCACTTTTCACCCTCCGTAATTCTAGAACTGTTGATTTTATAACAATTCTGTATGGGAACTTTTTTGTTTTAAATTTTATGTAGTTTAACAATTATGTAGTTTATTTTATTTATAAAAAATATAAGGTCTCTCTGGCAACCTGAAAAAACCTTTTTTTGTCAGTGATGTCTCATTTTTAAATGTTTTTACACTTTTATAAACATTAAAATAAAAATAAAAAATAATGTGTGTGTACTTTGTACGCACGTAAGAAGTTATACTGAGAAGAATATGTAAAGAGAAGGAAGTTGAACTTACAATTAAAGAAAGAAAACTACAGTACCTCGGACATGTGATGCGGGGCGAGAAGTATGGCATCCTGCGACTAATGCAGGGAAAGATAGATGGCAGAAGAAGCATCGGCAGAAGACGAATTTCATGGCTGAAGAACCTGAGAGAATAGTTTGGATGCAGCTCAAAACAACTATTTAGAGCTACTGCCTCAAAAATTAAAATAGCTATGATGATTGCCAACCTCCGTAGCGGAGATGGCACCTGAAGAAGAAGAAGAAGTTATACTTCTATTATAAATATGATTCCAACGAAATTAATATATGTACTTTAAACAGTTTATTTATATTTGATTTAAATATTAGATTAATTTGAATAGTTACTACTTTCCAGTCATTTTTATTAAAACAATACCAAAAATTAAAAAAATTAAAGAGTAAAACACACACAAACACATTGAAAAATGCACCAAAGAAATGATTTCTGAACAATAATTGTTGGCAAAAATTTTAACTAAATACGCATTTTCTGAAAAAAATTATACCGGGTGGTGAATTGGAAAGCGGGCCATAGGAAACTCAATGTAAAATTCTAAGCTGTTAAATTCCTGCTTCCCTAATTATTTTACATCAAAAGTCATCAGAAACTATTTGTAGAGAATTGAATTCTCTATTGAAAACAACTGTTAATATTGTTCTATGAACAATAATTATTCAAAATTTTGTAAAAATATAATACAATTTTCAGAGTAATACGCCAAAGCTAGGCCACACACAATACAATAATGTGTATAAGATTGCATTTGTTGACAATGAATTTATTATATTAACAATTAGAACTGTCAATTTTTTTAATTATTTTATCATTTTTTGTTTAAAACACAATAAAGTTGATAAGATACCCTTAGTTAAGGAGAAAATATTAATAATAAAGATATTTTCTTTAGTCAATAATGTGCTCACTGTCAGTTAAATAGTAACGTGTGGCCTAACATACCCACACATACCTACTGCGGTAAATACATTATATTTTTCAAAATTTTGGAATGTGTTTAAATCGTAGAACAATTGTAACTTCTGTTTTTAATACAGATTTCAATCCTCTACAAATAACTTCTCATGACTTTTGATGTAACATAATTAGGGAAGCAGGAATTCAACAGTTTAGAATTTTACATTGAGTTTCCTATGGCCCGTTTTCCGATTCACCACCCGGTATAACAAATATATTCACAATCATAAAATGCATAAAAATATAAAAAAATAAAAACTTGCATTGGTATTCGAACCCGCGTGCTTAGAGTTGAAATCCACTTACACACACCCGTCACCTGACTTGACCACTTACACGTACTTGTCATGTGGGAAGGTAGGCTAACTGAACGTTTTACTGTTTGACAGTTCTGAATTTAATCAAATTAGTTTGATTTTTGTGTGTGTGTGTGTGTGTTCACAAAGGGAATTAAAATATTTAAATACAACAAAACATAGAGTAAGAAAACAATAGGTATATTAGATGAAGAGTGGTATAATTTTTTTTGGTAATCAAATTATGTGAATCAAAGCATTACCTACTAATAGATAGGTACATACATTTTCCAAATAGGTAAGTACCTATATAATTTTTTATTACAATACTGAAACATTTACAATTAAGTACGTACCTGTTGCTTTTAAAAACTATTTAAAAAGTTACTACAATTATAAACTTGCTTTCGTCTGTGTCCTCAAAACAATAAAAACTAATATACAATATTTGTTTATCCGTAACCTTCATATTGAACAATTATTGTCATGTCATTTGAACACCCAATCAGAGCAAAGGTATAATGCGTCTACGCCGGGAAACAAGGTTTTTGATGAATTCGCGCATATTAAATTTCACTCTCATCGTGCCTAAAGAAGTATAACTTCAAAAACAACTGCATAAAGACCAAGACAAAAAACAACTGTAAACTGCAAAAAACATACATCACCTAGAACACAAGAATTAAAACCAAATTCTACATTGAACAATATAACAAATAATCCATAGACTAAGAGCTGCTAGACTAGTCAGGTGTTTTGATGGAGCTGGTGACTTCCACGAATATCTTTAGCTGTAGGACAGTTTCCGTAACTGATATCTTGTAGTGTGTAATTGTGAAGACTTTATGTACTGGGCCTGAAGATGAGGCAAAAATTGTAAGCCTTGAAACCGGTTGCCCCGTATAACAACTATTAAACATACAAACTTTAAGATTGCGAGTATTGACTTAATTCCTATATCCAATAGTATAATGGACTCGCATTGGCAACCCTTTCATCAAATGATCTTAATGTTTATATTACTGAATAGAGAATTGAATAACCTTTCAAATGAGCTAGCACACGACCCCTATTCTCATTTAAAAAATAGTCGATTACGTCATCACACCCAGATGGATGACGTTACTATTATTATATATATGTCAAAAAATCATAATTTAAAAAATCGAATAACTTTTTTATTTTGCATTTTTGTCTAATTCTGTAAATAAAGCAGTTTACAGGGGGGTTAAAATATAGTGAATAACCCTGTACATTCATTAGGGCCGACCGACCGGCTCTGTCCCGTCATACAGCTGACCGACTATAATAACTTTTATTTATATTCAATTTAGAATGTGGGTACTGATTTTCAGCCTCAGTAAATGGATTGCATTACCTCCGCAGGTAAGTAACTTTGATAAGCCATCAGTGCCACCTGTTCTACGTTTCACTTGACCGACCGCAGTATGTTTCTCTACACAATTAGAGTAATCAATTGTGAAAAAACTAGCTTTAGTAAATTCAGAGAGATTTTTCAGCGCTGCCTCTTGGACTATAAGATTCCGAGGGGAAAGCCAATTATTGTAGTACACCTGCTGGTGTCGATCGAAAGAGACCACAGCGTAGTTGAAGAAGTGGAAGTAAACCAAGTCCGAGAAGTACCTGACCTCATGTTTGAGAAGTACCTGACCTCATGTTTGAGGAATTCATGGTAGCATATCACTACTCACTTACCCAGACCATCCTGGTCTCTCGAAGGAAGTTTGGTCGAGTTGCAGAACTTCAATCCCAATTTCCAGATCCCAGAAAAGCTTTTAATCTCCAAGATACTTACATCACGTTATCTTTTCTGTCTGGTAACAAAATACATTGTCCATGACCAACCTACCTACCAGGATGTATGGGAGGCATTACTTCAATTGAGAGAGCATGCGTTGGAGTCCAACTTGCAAAAGTTAGCCATGCCGAAGCTAGAATGCCGCCAATTCGACTGGAGGGTTGTCCGAAATATATCCAAATTGGCATATACCAATCAGTAGAGCATGTTGGGGCGCAATTGACTATTGATACTAATAAAAATGTGATATAAACATTATTTTTTAATACTAGAAAAAAAATTTGTGGTCCATCTTGGGGGGAGAGAATTGTGCCAGAATATTTATAGAAAACTTTAATTTATTAAAATATTGTTTTTTAGGAGGACAACACATATTTTAAAGTATCTGTGACAGCTACGATGAACGACATTCACGAAATTTTACCCACAACAAACGATGACAATTGCAACTTGAATTGCAGATTTAAGGCATATACAAATATTATCTACCTGGTTAATAAGAACGCAAAAATTGTTACAAGCATTCCAAGTAAGAATATTTGAGTTATAGTATTATTTTGTATTTTTTCGCCTTATTACGGTCATTACCTGTTTGCCTATTCGAGCATTAAAATCCTCCAGTAGTATCATCTTCCCACTAACTTATAATCTACTACTTGTAATTTTTCATAAAATGGTTTCCTTGTTGTTTGAGGCTTGTTATTTTCTGGGCTGTATACTCCAATGATGCTCATGACTTCCTCGTCCATTCTTATTTTTAGTTTTCTTTCTGGTACGTAGGTATTGAGGTAGGTATATGAATGGATACAACACCTTTTAGATACCATTGACACAGTGGGAAGAGAGTTTGGCCTAAATATAAACTGTTCAAAAACAAAATACTAACACTGTTACTAATAAAACACTAGTATTCTAAGGTTATTCCGTATTTATATCTAGAATAGTTATCCTAAGTATAAGGTAGATATAGAACAAAAATAATTTGTTACTAATAAACACGGAATAAGTTAGATATAAGTATTCCCACTTTATTCCGAAATAGTAGTTCGGCAACGTCTAAATCTTCTGCACAAATACATAGAACAACGATATTTTGTGTCAAATATGTCAATTTTGATTTTTTTCTGTAACTGATAAACCAAATTACCTAGCCGAAAAGTTTTTTTTTGAAAATTCGTTTATATAAAAATACCAGCTTTTCAAATCCCAAAGTAGATTTAAGTCTACAGTTAATATTAACAGAGTTATTCAAATTGTATATAAGCCAAAATTGACTGATTTGCAAAATGTTTTCGTAATGATAAAAATGAGTTTTTATTGCAGTATTATTTTTTCATATGGTTTCCACAGAATTTCTGTATCATTATTATTTTCTGAACTCTTGATAAACAAATTGAATAAAATTTAAACTAATTGACGAATAATCTTGAATACTTCTGGGCATTATAATATGGACTATTTGACTTAACTTTTCATGCAATATCAAAGTTGTAAATTCATTTTTGCAAAAGTTATAGCAAATTTTTAATTTTCGAAATTTTAGTCTTACTTTGCAATTTTCGAAGCAACAAATAATCGGACCAAAATTAAAAAACTGCCATTTTAAACCTTTGCTCATCTGCTAAAAGATGAATACCCCAAATAAGATTATTAATTACCCCATTTTTGCCTGTAGCGATTTAAACGAAAAAACTGCCATTTTTGACCCTTATTTGTTAATAACTAAAATTCTCGTCCCAATTGTGGCTGGCATTTTTGTATTTATATTGTATTAGGTATATAGTACCCAAAAAACCCATTTGCAACCTGGCTGCTAAAATTTCCCGACAAAAACCTTATTCCTCTGGACTTAAAAACCTTACACCCTCTTTAGAAAAACGATATTTAATTCTGAATTCCTTATCGGTGTATTGTGAAAAGGGATTTATTCTATCTTTGAAAAGTTTCCTTTTTCGTGTATTTTCTATCATGTTAATTAAATTATCAACTTCTTCGACAGTCGCTGTACCTTTTAACACATTTTTTTTATTAAATAATTACTCAGAAAACAAATCAAAAGATAATATATTTTTGCCTTTGATGACATTGACAGTCATAAAATAGGTTATACAAGACTTAAACAAGGGTGTGGGTCGGTATAAATTTGGACTAAATTCTTATACCAAGTATAACCTATATCTAAGTTATTCCATGTTTATTGGTAGTGATTTTGCCTATACCTGATTTATTCTCAGTATAACTTTTATATTTGGTTTATTAGTAAGAGTGATAGTGTTTAGCCGTTTGGCCCATCAAGATTCACGGTTATATGTTGATGGTCATATAATTCAAAGAGTACCCAGTTTTAAATATCTTGGTTGTCATATTACTGAACAACTAGATCCAGATAAAGAGATAAAATGTAGAATCGAGATAGCCCGCACGACATTTTTAAAAATGAGGTCATTCTTCTGTAATGATACCTTTCAACTTCAACTTCGAAAGCGCATGATTCAATGCTACATTTGGTCAGTCCTCTTGTATGGTGTCGAAGCATGGACATTAAAAACATCCACCATTAACCGTTTGGAGGCCTTTGAAATGTGACTGCACAGACGTATTCTGAAAATACCATGGACGGCTATGCTGACAAATGTGGCAGTCCTTAAGAGAGCAAATGCTACCCGCGAGCTGCTTGATAACATCAAATATAGAAAGATGGCCTATTTTGGACACGTAGTAAGGGGAGACCGGTATAATATTCTTCAACTTATTATGATGGGTAAAATCGAAGGACGCAGAGGAATTGGTAGAAAGCAGGCCTCTTGGTTGAAGAATATCCGGGAGTGGACAGGAATAAAGAAAGCAGAACACCTATTTAGAATAGCTCGAGACAGAGACAGTTTCGCCATGTTAATCGCCAACGTCAAGGGGAATTGATAGGGCACGTTAAGAAGAAGAAGAAGGTATTGAGGCTGTTTGATGTGATTTTGATACTCTGTATTAGTAAGACTACACCTTCTTTGGCTTTGTTGTCTTTTGCTACTCCACTTTAGATTAATATATATTTAAATTAATTAATTAATTGGGCAGTGTATATTTACCTAATTCTTATTGTCTTTTTCCTTTTTTTATTGTTTCCTGTAGAGCGTGTATGTCTATTTGTTTCTCTTTCAGCACTTGACCGTGTTGACCGATCTGATGTTCCATGTAGTAACTCTCATCTGGGTTTTGTATATTATTCTCTTGTCCTTATTTGTTGCCATTGTCGTCTATATATTATTAGTCCGATTCCGAGGCTTCGCATTGTTTCTTTGATCAGTGTTCGTTTTTACGATTGGTAGGTTGCTAACCTTGCCAATCACTCTTCACATTTTATTTGGGACAGGCTTGGTAACCGCAGAGCTCCTCTATCCGCCCCACAATTACCCCATGCAGTGTTTTCTTATTATTTTTATTAGATAGGTGTATTTTAGCATTTTTATTGAAATACATAGTTCTCTTTTATAGTACATACAAGACTTGATACTGATCTGGACTTTCTGACCAATATAACGACAGTAACAAACAAGCCATCAAAGCTTATAACTACTTGCAGAGGAGGCTATGGAATTGAAAAATTTAAACAAAGAGTATGTGGTAAGTTGTTAAAAACTATAACGTTTCCAAAATTTTTGATATTCTAGTATTCTAGTGTATCATATTAAGAACCGCATGTTTGGTTAAAATTTTCTTCATAAATTAAATAATCATAATCCATTAATAGTACGTTCGCTAAACGGTAAAATATTTCAAAACTTCTAAATTATAAAGAACCGCTTGGATTGACATGAAATTTGGCATATGCATAGCTAATATGCTAAAGAAAAAAGTGATATTGTGCCGGTGTGTGCTTTTGTCCTGGGGGTGACTTAACCCCTTCTCGGGGGTGAAAAAATATACGCCCAAATTATTTATCAAATAAACATTTTTTTCTGTTTTCTGTCCGTAGTAGAATGTATTCTGAGTTAAATAAATTACATACATTCTTCTTTTTTTGTCAATTAATTTAATTCAAAACAATTTTTCTTGGATCACTATCATGATTATGTCAATGTCAATATTACTGAATAGAGAATTGAATAACCTTTCAAATGAGCTAGCACGACCCCTATTCCCTATTTAAAATAAGGGGTGGGGGAAGTGAAAGGGAGGGGTTGACAAATGACAGATATATGTACCATAAAAATGTGTCCCCCTTAGATCAAAAATTGACCTGTTTTTTATTTCCTTAAAATCTGATAAATACTGCCAAATATCGAGGTGGATGGACTCTTGTCTTTGGCCCACTCTGTATTTAGAAATTGAATTAATGTCATGCTTACTATTGGGACCGCGCAAGTTCGGAAAAGCGACACCTGGTTTCTTCGCTCTGCACTTTTATTCGCACTTTTAATTATATTGGCCAATCATATGGTCCTGGTTGCTGGATAATTGTCAAGGCCATAGTCCAAAAAAATAATAAGAAGACAAAATAAGATTCAGGTTATGTTATTAAAACGTAAACAATTGTATGTAGTAAATAAAATTAGTTATTAAAATGCAGTAATGCAAGCAAAATACAATTAATTACATTTACCTTTATATAATAATTGCATATCATATCAATATTGTGCAGCAATATATAATTTTTCTTCTTCATTGACAGTAGATATGAAATATACGTCAATTTGACAATTTCAATTGACAATGAATTATTTAAGAAAGTTACAATATTTCTCCGCTATTCTCGCACGATCATTTCTCGTATCGCCTCCAAGTACTTGCACAGAGCGAATACAATATACATATATAATAGCATGAAATCATTTATTCAATTTCTAAATATACATTCTTCCATATATTTATTTTTTTAATATGTATGCGACTTGGGGTGTTATGAATAGGATCGTATTCGCTGTGAGCCGATGAGTAGAGGGGATTAAATAGTTAGTGGCAGTTTTGTGAGTTTTGTGCATTTAACTTGAACAATTTTACAAGAAAAGTACAAGTTTCAAACCTTGGGAAAGCGCTACCGTCGAAACTGAAGCCAATAAAAACAGAGGTAACCTTTAAATTTCACATAAACTTCTTCATTTTCTAAATGGTCTCTTGCATAAGCAGTCATCTAGTCACAGAAACTAATAATAAAATTATAATGAATAAAATTAAAAAGCATAATTTATTATTGCCTTTACTATTAATTCTGTGTAATCGTTCAATAATCAGTTTACAATAATATTTCAGTTCATAATTTGTGTTTGTCTAGATAAATATCTATTTTTCTAGTTTTGGAATATTTGACATACATCAATTTACAAGAAAAGTACAAATTTCAAACCGCGAAAGAGCGCTACCGGCGAATCCAACTTGGTATCCATGCATTTTGAATGTATCTTAGTTACGCGTGACGTTGCGACCCTGACAGAAATGGTGGTGACATCTGATGGCTGTCTCAATTTGAATCAAACAAATGTATCTCTTGAGTTTACCAACTATTACTATAAACAATGGTATTATCGTAATTATGGAAAAAACTGCGGCTGAGAAGGAAATGGAACAACTAAATAAAAGTAGGTTAAATCCGTGGATTTTTAAATCCGCTGTTAAATCAAATAAGACTTTTGCGAGTTTCTTTTCTGATAACTGTCAAAGAAATTTCTGACAAAGTATGGTTAAATTGTACTGATATTGTACTCCTAGTTTTTAATAAAAACAAGTGGTTTTATTAAATATTTTTTTTAATTACATGTTTATCTACTAGATACTACTACGTAAGTCATCTATACGTAATTATTATTTTATTATTGTGAAAAGAAAACGTCAAATAAGAAATATACACCACCGTACAATCTTTTGTGAGGTTAGCTAGCATGCGGTTAGTCTGTCACTTACCGGAGTCGGAGTGAAGCTTTCGCCACCGCAGCTTAAAATGGCTTCACGCAATGTAAACACACCTTCCGATCTAACCAGTCCAGTAAATCAACGTTCGAATATCACAAACAGTTATGCATCAGCTGCTTCACATTCTTTTCCGAGTAAGACCCAAGCAATTGTATTTAGTTGTATCGATAATGCTAGACAGCAGGATTATTTAATTCCGTTGGGCACAATCATCAACCCAGAAAAGATTATTTTTTCATCTAGATTATCTCATAATAAAATCTGTATGTATTTGGCAAACAAAACCGTAGTAGATATTTTCATGATAAAACATGGCTCTATAGAAGTACTCGGCGAAGTTATAACAGCACGAAGACTTGTCTCTCCAGCAGAAAGACTAGTCTTGTCTGGTGTCTGCCCGTCAATTCCTCATCAAGTATTAGTTAAAGAATTACAGAATATCGGTTTAAAGCTTATTTCCCCAATAACATTTCTGAAAATTAGCTCGACTCTTCCCGAATATAGTCACATATTGAGCTTTCGGAGACAAGTTTTTATGTAAGCCCTATAACATCATTAATTCCAGATTCTATTCTAATAAATTTCGACCAAACATCTTACCGCATATTTTTGTCACAAGGTACACTCACCTGCTTTATTTGCAGAAATACAGGACATATATCATCACAATGTAATAACAGTTCAGTAAAGGAATCAACTCATATTTATTCAAACAATGAAGTACCAAATCAAACAGCTCCAACAAGTATATTACACAAGGTACCAAATACTCAGCAGTCATCAAGTTATCCATTAACAAATCCGAGCATATCACCTACACCTACAAATCTCCATTACCAAGAAATTACCTCATTCAGCAGCAATACCGTTTTCACAAACTTCGGAAGCAATATCCTCCAATCTATCAGCACCTCTTCCATTAGATACAACTGCAGAAAACTCTAATAAAACTGATACATCACCACAATTTTCTGAAACAACCATTTCAACCAATCTTACAAACAAAATTTCAAGCTCGACTTCTGTCACTACCAATGAGTCTACTCCAGTAATTCCAAATGTAATAAATCCACAGCATCTAAGTGAAAACTCTAATAGAACTTGCGAAAATGCAAGTTCTTTCATAAAACGCAGTATTGGTGAGATCGATACGCCTCCTTCAGGCTCAGCAATTTCATCACAAAATCTGTTTGCGAAACCCAAATCCTGTAAACCAAAAAAACAGCGCTCATCTAAAGTCCCATCTACACGGTAAACTCTTGAACTTTTTATTGATAATCATACCCCACCATTCGTTTTAAATTACCACCAATTATTATCCTTACTGATTGATAATGTCCAAGGCTCCCCCGACAGTATTAGCGTCGTTAAAGAATTTACAACTGATATAGCTGGTTTACTCCATCTTTTAAAAAGCAGCTATCAATATGCAAATGATAGATTTCCAAAAACCAAGTTTACAAAACTTCAAAAGAAACTACGCATTCATTTAGGAAAAGAGAGTTTAGTGAAAAGTTTAGTGAAAAGAGAGTGACTCTTCTATAGACAGTTGTTCAGTATCATCTAACTCCGAATCTGTTAACAACATTCAACTCGATACTTCAATGGAACATTGATGGATTTTTCCATCGTCCCTCTATGCTACAGCTTCTTTTATCTGAATATTCTCCAGATATATTTGTCTACAGGAGACAAACTTAAAGACCAATCAAATTAGTTTTACAATTCAAAACATTTCACTTGTTTCCGCAAAGACCGTACAGATGCAAGTCGTGCAAGCGGTGGTGTAGCCATAGCAATCGTTTCTTCAGAAAACAATCTTCTTCTCCGTTTAACTCCAGCATGTAACACATATTCAGCTAAACTCTACGCCATATACCGTGCTGTGAAACTTCTTAACGAGCTTACACTCACAAAAGCCCTGATCATATCAGATTCCCTTAGCTCTCTAAACTCATTTTTCCGAAACATCCTTTTGAAAAGTTGCTAAAGTACCAGCTGTCCCAAGCTCATGAACACTGAAGAAGCGTCCAATTTGTATGGGTTCCCTCACACGTCGGAATAACAGGAAATGAAGAAGCTGACAGGGCTGCACGAGAGGCAATTTTGAGTGATTTTTCGGAGCCGATAGGCAAGTGTGTTTCCAGTGACTTAAAAGCTTATGTTAAAAATAAAGTGTTGTGTTTGTCGCGAAATAAGTAGTCTCAAAATAATTCTAAGCTGAATAAAATCAAAAATAATGTGTCTCAGTGCAGGACCGCCGCTAAGGTGTTGGCTGCCCGTGTGCAACTTAATATTTGCCACCCCCTTCCAACACTTTAGAAATATATACATACTTAGTACCTATTTAAAGAAATGTGCAGAAGATGCATAACAATAATCATTTGTAAATAGGTAAATACTTGAACATTTAGACTAATATCCCTGATCCAAGGTCCATTATAGGTGTCTCAATATCCGAATTTAAACGTCCATTTAATTAAAATAAACAGTAAATATACAACATAATACTACAAGTGAAGATTTTATGTCAAATTTTGGACTTTAAAGGATTTTGATAACCACGTTTATTTTACTTACTTAAAATATCTTGCCACACCACAACAGAACATATGAATTTGAATTTCCAAATTTTATTTTTAACGGATTTTGCGAAAGTTCTTGTATTCATCTCCTTTTTGTTATTATTTTGCAATTTTTCTAAAGCATCATAATATATTTTACTTAAAGTCGGTTCGCTAAACTCCGTCACAATTGGCTAAGTAATTTTGCCAATTTGGTAAAATTGGCAAAAAGTAATCACTAAATAGTTAATAACATGCTAATAATTACTAAAGAGTTAGTAATTTTGCCAATTTTGGCAAAAAATAAAAAAAATACCTACTAAAATCACTAGCCAGTTGTGTCTGAGTTTAGCGAACCGACTATATCTGGGTTTTTAATGGTGCGGTTGCATCTATCCCAGTCTCCCATCACGTGTCCGACAATGCTTCAATGTCAACTTTGGAAGGTGCTTTAATAAAATGTTCCATCGAATATTCGAAGAAGAAAAAAATACATATAGTTCCTGTAAAGTACTAAAAAATTCCACCGACTCAAAACTTATTTGTATTACTGCATCATTCACCGCCAGATTTTAACTATGCGCAGAACAGAAAAAAACTATAAATGATAAATGAAACGCATTTTAGTATTATCAGGTAATAATAATAGTTATTGTTTGGACTATTAGACTTTAGAATTAGAATTATTTGTATCATTACTATTTAATTATTTTAATTTGTTTTCGTTTTAAAAAAATGGTATTATCATCAGTGGCCTGCTTTTGGCCGCCACTATTGTTGGCCGCCCGTGTGCGATGCACACTTTGCACACATGGTAGTGGCGGCCCTGTCTCAGTGGATTCCATCGTCGCGCAATAGACGAGAAGAAATTTTGGTTGCACGTTTACGTCTAGGACATAGCAGGTGAACGCACTCTTACCTTTTCACAAAGAATAATCCACCTATATGTGATCAGTGTAACGTCCGATTAACAGTCGAACACTTTTTAATAAGTTGTAGTAAATATGACCAAGAAAGACAGCGCTATAATATTCCAAACGCTCTACCAGAGGCTCTAGGTCAAAACTGTTCCTATACCAATATAGTTAATTATCTAAGATCCATAAACTACTATTTACTTTTGTTATTTATATTTTGTTCCGTCGCTAATAACCTTTTGGTGGATGCGACTTCTTTTTCTAATAAAAAAAATCTGTCTACTTAATGTCAGTATATGCAATTATTGTTTACGCCGTGTAATCACTTTATTGCAAAAGTTAGTTGCAACTTATTGCACAAGTTCTTGCGCAAGAAATTATGCAATTAATTTCGCAATTACTTGGATTGTGTAAAGTTTCTATTGGGAATTAAAATATGATCAAGTTACGTTACTTTTTCTACATACATAGTTACAGTATTTTCTTGCCTTACTAAATCCTACTATTTTTTAGTTATTTGTCCGAAACATACCTTTAGTCCAATTGATGAAGCGTTTTGTAAAATTTGTCCTGCAGGACAATACCAGCCCCATCCGGGTTCACAGAACTGTATCCCGTGTCTTTCCCCACTTGACGATACAATGTGTCTCAGAATGTTGGTAGGTAAGATTGAATTAAATAAAGCATAATACTACAAATTGCGACCAAAGAAATTGATTCCAAAGTAAAATAAGTTAGATTTTTTTTATTACGTTGCTTGGCAAATGCCTATCAACATAATTAAAAGTAAAATATTGTGAACAGAAGTAATTTTTATTGTAATTTATAAAGTTAGTAACTAAAGAACATAACAAAGATAACTGAATATTGTGTGTAAGAAAAGATATTATAAATAAAAGTCATTAGTCATTATGCAATGAACGTAAAAGAAATTTAACTTTCCATGCGAGATCTTAAGGACCTTATTAAGTTTCTGACTGATTCGTGAAGAATCGCTTCCTACTCTTCCTCTAATGCAGTATTTAGCTCCGCAACTATCGCTGGTGCTGGATTACGGACCCAAACCCTGCGTTTGAGCTTATCCCATAGGTGCTGGATGAAATTTATATCTGCGCTCAATAGAGGCGAGTCCATTGTTGTTATTTTGATGTTGGCCAGGTAATATTTCGTAATCCGCGCTGTGTGACATCGAACGTTATCATGCATTACCATGAAGCCGTCGAGTATGTAGCTGGCGTAAAGAACCGAACGACGGTACCCCGTCAAAATAGCCCCGTCAGAAAAGCTCCGACAAAATAGCCCCGATATAATATCCCGCACACAAAATAGCTCCGACAAAATAGCCTACAGACAAAATAGCCGCGGAATAATAGCCCACCGACAAAATAGCCCCGACAAAATAGCCTCGACAAAATAGCCCCGACAAAAAAGCTCCCTTCAGAATTCATCATGAAATAATTCCTTAAAAATACATTTTTTCGGAAATGGTAATTATCCTCTATTCAGATGTTTATCTTAACCACATTAATAAGAATGGTCTTTTCAGGGAACTCGAGTCCTGTCTTCCCTGTCTCTTGGAAGTTTGAACATTTAAGTTAAGCGAAAATCAATGTTTATTTATGATATAAACATTTTTTTCTGTTTTCGGGCAACAGTAAAATGCATTTTAAATTAAATAAATTAAATACATTCTTCCTTTTTGTCAAATAATTTAAATTAAAAAAAGTTTTTGGACACCTTGTATAAATAATTATGTAATTGTTTATAAAAGGCTGTTTTAGCCGGGGCTATTTTAGCCGGGACTGTTTTGACCGAGGCTATTTTGTGTGCGATCTATTTTGTCGGGGCTATTTTGTTTGCGGGCTATTTTGTCGAGGATATTTGGTGTTCGGGCTAATTTGACGGGGCTTTTTTGACGGGGCTGTTTTGACCGGGCTATTTTGACGGGTCACGAAACATGAACTTGGAGAATATTAGTTCAGAGAAATAAGGAAAAAAAATATCGTGTTGGTGACACATCCCCCTCCAGGTTGAAACCAAATTTTTCGAGTAATATGGTCATCTATAATAATAACCTTTATGTTTCCTGCAGCCGATTTTGATGATATACATAGTTATAAACAAATGAAGATCAAAAAACGGTAAATTTTCGCTTTTTTCGTCTCTTACTAAAAAATTGGGCATTTTAAACAAATTTGAGAGTAATAAACTCATAAACCGTATAAAAAACTTCAATATGGCGTTCGCTGAATATATCTATCCTTATTGGTTACTTAGAAAATTGCCAAATAAATCATAAATTTTGAGTTTTTATAAATATTCATAACTTATGTAAAAATTAACTTAGAACCTTCTTATTACATGGAATGCTGAGACTTATGGTGCTTAAATTACACCCTAAATTCCAAAGCAATTGGTCAAACAGTTTAAAAGTTATTTAATTTGTTTATCCAAAATTAATTTTTTTTTGCAACACTGTAAGTCAGAAAATGATGAAGTTACAGTAATATTTTGGATAGTTTATGAAAGAAGAAAATTTACAGTATTAATTTAATTTAAAAAAATGACAAAAAATAATTATAGATATTGCAAAATAATTTTGAAAAACATGTGAATTAAAAAAATGGGGGGGCTAACTTTGTCCCTAAATGTCCTAGAACAGTTGTTTTTCTTTCTAAATGTGTATAAAAATTCAGTCTTTCTAAATATGAAAAAATAATTTTTCTACGGGTAACGGTTAAAAAGTTATTCTAATTGTTTATAAGTAAGCAAAAAAATGGACATGTTTTTGCAAAATAATTTTACACTGTTTAAAATTATTTTTTGTCATTTATTTTTAATTAAGGTAATAGTATAAATGTTCTTCTTTCATAAACTGTCCGAAGTATTATTGTAACCTCATAATTTTCTGACTTATAGTGTTGCAAAAAAAATGAATTTGGGAAAAATAAATTAAATAACTTTTAAACTATTTGACCAATTGCTTTGAAATTTAAAATATAATTTAAGTACAAGAAGTCTCGGCATTCCGCTTAATAAGAAGATTCTAAGTTAATTTTTACCTAAGTTACGAATATTTATAAAAACTCAATATTTATGATTTATTTTGCAATTTTCTAAGCAACCAATAAGGTTGGACATATTCAGCGAATGCCATATTGAAGTTTTTTATACGATTTATGAGTTTCTTACTCTCAAATTTGTTTAAAGTGCTTAACTTTTTGGTAATAGACGAAAAAAGCGATAATTTACCGTTTTTCGATCTTCATTTGTTTATAACTAGGTATATTATCAAAATCGGCTGCAGGAAACATATAGGTTAATAATATAGATGTCCATACTACTCAAAAAATTTGGTTTCGGCCTGGAGGGGGATGGGTCACGAGAAAAACCTTATTTCTCTGTACTATATCCATAATGTAACGATCCGCTGTCAAATCCCCTCCGCGACTACCACTGGGCATGAACACAAGCTCTGTTTTTTCGTGTAAAAATATACCACCCCAAAACATACAGGAACCAACTACATAGCTCACTGTTTTGACACTGCAGCACTGGGAAATGGTTCTCCGGGCCTCCGATGGACGCGTTTTCCTCTATGCCTTTTCTCATGAGGATTTTTCAGTGCGTCACAGTTTCTCGATTTCTTTCTGACGCATTAAATTGGATGTGACAGAAAAAACGCACGTCGGTGATTACATTTCGTCGGTGACATTTATAACATTTATTCTAGTTGTCAATAGATGGCGCCATAATCGAAAAAAAAATATTTACGAATTAAATAATATATCTACGAATATAACCTGTACAATTTATAAGACTATACAAATCAAAGAAAATACCATTTTATAAATGCAATAAACACAATTGATTTGTTTTTATGCCAAATTGCAAATAAAATGTGGCAACTGTCAGATTAACTAAAATGTCATGTTAGAAAATATGTTATAAATGTATATGAAGAGTACAGGGGAAAAACAAGGAATGTCACATTTTATGCATATTGAGATAAACACCAATTAAAATTCTAGCAATTATTGGTGTATAATCTTAATATAATATTAATCTATATTAAGTTAATAATTTAATAATGCACCAAAAACAGCTAACATTCCTTATTTTTGTCCAGTGGCGTGCGGACAATTCTGGTCCTTCGCCTGGATACAAATTCTGAAAAAATTTATATAGACTAATCTTTCTGGTTATTGTTCTGAATCGATAGTTTAGTCGATAGTACTCAGTTTTTGCTACCACATGGCGAGAAAAGCCAAAATTCATGAAAAAGTGACATTCCTTGTTTTTCGCCTGTCATCACGGACTTACCTTTTTTATATCATTTGTGACGCACTGAAAAATTCTCATGAAAAGAAGCATATCATTGCTTTACAAGCACATTCGTCAGAGAATAAAACTCTGCACCACTGGTCAAGGTCCCAATTGACGTATTCTCGGGACAACTGAAGTCGAGCTTGTTTCTGACGTGGGTTCAATTGGTGCCCTATTCGCTCCGTGCGTGACCATGGGGGGATACACGAAACTATACCATCGTCCGTAGCGGCGAGATATGACAATTTTGGCGAATAATGATTGAATATTAATTTTGTTCAATTTCACTTACCTTATAATTTCCGTTTTGATTTTGATTTTTTATATTTATAGTTTCATACTGACTTTCTTTCCTTCACACACACACACACACACACACACACACACACACACACACACACACACACACACACACACACACACACACACACACACACACACACACACACACACACACACACACACACACACACACACACACACACACACACACACACACACACACACACACACACACACACACACACACACACACACACACACACACACACACACACACACACACACACACACACACACACACACACACACACACACACACACACACACACACACACACACACACACACACACACACACACACACACACACACACACACACACACACACACACACACACACACACACACACACACACACACACACACACACACACACACACACACACACACACACACACACACACACACACACACACACACACACACACACACACACACACACACACACACACACACACACACACACACACACACACACACACACACACACACACACACACACACACACACACACACACACACACACACACACACACACACACACACACACACACACACACACACACACACACACACACACACACACACACACACACACACACACACACACACACACACACACACACACACACACACACACACACACACACACACACACACACACACACACACACACACACACACACACACACACACACACACACACACACACACACACACACACACACACACACACACACACACACACACACACACACACACACACACACACACACACACACACACACACACACACACACACACACACACACACACACACACACACACACACACACACACACACACACACACACACACACACACACACACACACACACACACACACACACACACACACACACACACACACACACACACACACACACACACACACACACACACACACACACACACACACACACACACACACACACACACACACACACACACACACACACACACACACACACACACACACACACACACACACACACACACACACACACACACACACACACACACACACACACACACACACACACACACACACACACACACACACACACACACACACACACACACACACACACACACACACACACACACACACACACACACACACACACACACACACACACACACACACACACACACACACACACACACACACACACACACACACACACACACACACACACACACACACACACACACACACACACACACACACACACACACACACACACACACACACACACACACACACACACACACACACACACACACACACACACACACACACACACACACACACACACACACACACACACACACACACACACACACACACACACACACACACACACACACACACACACACACACACACACACACACACACACACACACACACACACACACACACACACACACACACACACCAAGTTAATAGTTCAATAGATCTGGTATCATACTTGTAATTCACACTGCCTAGTTGCTTTCAATGTGCACTTAATTAATGTTAACATCGACAACTAAACTATACTTAACGAAAAAGTGAAGAAAAATCTTTAAAATTTATATTTTCTTCAGAAAACTTCCAAATATCCGCTTTTTAATTTGACGTTTATTTGACACTCGAACTTATTGTTTGTATAAGAAATTTGATCAAAAATGGTAAAAAAGCATTACATATTGTCGTCAAATATGTCATATATGTACCATATGTTTAACGTCAAATTGTGGTCGTCAAAAATGTCAGGTGCTACGCTAGGTGTCCCGTCAGTAGGCGAATTTTACAACATATTAGCAATTTGCATAAACAATTATTTTTTGGAAGCTATATAATAGATAATATTTTTTGCATTAATTATTTAAATTCAAAAAAGACAATTGAACAACATGAAATTACTAAACACTAAAATTCATAGAGTGACGATATACAGGGGTATAGAATGTGGATCGGATCATTATTTAATGAAATCTCAACTCAAATTTTCTATAAACATAGAATCAGCCAAATAACTGAAACGAAAATAAAGTTTAATTTAAACAAGCCCCACGAAATTATATCAGCTAGACCTATATTACATAATTATAAACCACGACACAAATACACACACCCAAACTTATATGGAATCATCTGATATTTCTTACTATTTCGTGCGAATTTAAAAAAAAACAAACACAGGAAGTCAAAAAATATTTATTTAAAACAATTTAATAGCAAATACATAACAATTAAATAAAACAATAAAGTATTTAACAAACAAATTGAAAGTTGTTGTTTTAAAGTCAATAGCATACAAAATTTCAATGTAAAACGAATATTGTTTAAATTGCTTTTATTTTTTTTTTATTTTGTGGTAGTCAGTGTTATCACCTTTAGTCCTTATGCAAACTTCAGTTTGCGTGGGTACGCTCCTAATAAAATTATCAACATTTTGTTGTGGTAGGTTGCTCCATCCTTTAAAAGCAGCTTGTACTAGCCGTGCGATGTTTTTTTGGATTATCCCGGCGAGCTCTAATTTTTCTTTTAAGCATATCCCACAAATACTCTATAGGATTAAGCTTGGTTGAGCAAGCAGGCCACTCCAAACAAGGGATACCTTCTGCTTCAATGATGTATGTAGTCACTCTAATGGTATGTAGAGGTCCATTATTTTTTTTTTCAAATTACGGATACCCAACATCATGTTTATTGCGATAACTCCGTTATTATTAATTTTACGAAAAAAGTTATTCTTTATAAAAAGGTCTGCATAGTCTAACAATAAAGATGCAATAAGGTTTGTAAAAAATATGAACTTCGCTCAAGAGTAAAGAACCTTTATTTCTCAATTAGAAGAATTAAATTGCATATTGAAACATAGTTTTAAATTACGAACAATTTTTTATAATAACAATTTCCAATATTGTGAAAAATAAAGGTACTTTACTCTTGAGCGAAAATCATATTTTTGACGTACCTCGTATAAAATTGACAAAAATTAATATCTTATGATTGCATCTTAGTTGTTAGACCATGTAGACCTTTTGATAAAGAATAACTTTTTTTCGTAAAATTAATAATAACTGAGTTACTTACCGCTATAAAAATGATGTTGGGTATCCGTAATTTGATAAAAAATTTCAAAAAAATTTGTCCAATTAGAAGAGTATAATTGCTTATTATAACATAATTTTTAGAAGAGTATAATTGCATATTATTACATAATTTTTAATTCCAAATAACTTTTCTTAGTAGCAATTTTCGATATTGTGAAATATAAAGGTGCTTTCCTCTTGAGCGAAATTAATATTTTTTGACATACCTCGTATACTGTTGATAAAATTTGATATCTGATGATTGAATCTTAGGTTTTAGACTATGCAGAGCACTTTATAAAGAATAAACTTTTTTTCGTAAAATTGATATTAAAAAAGTTTCCCATGTGGTTCCAAGTTACGTAGACACACTGTATATTTAATGTGAGTAACCATACCTCATACGCGACAATACGCGTCCTTTAATTTTCTTAGCATATATTCTATGTCCTCCCTGTATTGTGCAAAAATAATTTGGTCATTGGTGACAAAATTACATTTCGGCACTTAAACCATTATTACATAACGCGGTCCAATTTGCGAAACACGATGTTCCCATCCCTCAACTTATAGTTCCTAACTTGTTTACGTAAATTTAACAATAAATTAATAGTAACAATTTACTTTTTAGTATTCAGATACAATGTCTTTTAAGATATATGTTGGTGCAGCCTTTGGACTTGTCATATTCTTGATCGCAGTCTTACTGCTTTGGAACAGCAGTATTTCGAGAAACGAATCTACGTACAAAAAGCCCTCCAATCACACTTACCGCCATAGAATGGTCAAGCGAAGGCTTGTTGCAGACGAAGAAAATCAGATATTGGAACCACTTTTACAGAAGAAGAATGTGCCGAAAAAAACTCCACCGGTCATACCACCTCCCGATTTTTAGTAAAGTGCCTAGTTAAGTTTTATTTACAATTTTATAATTAGATATAACAATAAACGATATATTATACAATGGTTGTTTTATGTTACTTACTTACTTCTTTTTTTTTCTATTAGTTGTTAGAACAACTAATAGAAAATCGAATGGCCAAAAATAGATCCGTCCATCTGGCATTTGTAGACCTTAAGAAGGCGTATGACGCGATACCTAGAACCAAGCTATGGGAAGCAATGGAAGACATCGAAATCCCACGAAGACTAATAAAAGCAGTAAAGGCACTCTACAAAAATAACACAGTAGCTATCAAAATGGGCAATCGAATATGCAGTCCATTTAAGACGACAAAGGGACTACTACAGGGCTGCTCCACATCCCCTACCCTATTCAAAATATTCCTGGAAAAGACCCTGAAACCATGGAAAAGAAAGTGCGAAGGAATGAGTATACCAGTAAGGAATGAGTATCTATATACCCTAAGTTTTGCTGACGACCAAATAGAGATCGCACAAGACGAAGATGAACTCAGTTTTATGATGAGGAAACTGGAACAGGAATATACAAAGAATGGGATGGAAATAAACCTAAAGAAAACTGAATACCTAACAACGGAGAATACAGAAATAAAACAACTGGAAACAAACGAAGGTAAACAAATCAGAGGAACAGATAAGTACAAGTATTTAGGTTTTATAATATCAACCAAAGGAACAACTGAGAAAGATATAAAAAATAGACTAGGACAAACAAGAGACTGCATACGAAAATTGAACCCGATACTGTGGGATAAGAACATCAGAAAAAAAAAACAAAAAGGAGAATATATAATACCATGACAAGAAGTATCCTCACTTATGGTTGTGAAAACTGGACAATAAATAAGAAAACCAAAAATAAAATAAGAGCGACAGAGATGGAATTCCTAAGGAGAAGCTGCAGAGTAACAAGTAGAGATAGAATAAATAACATAGAGATTAAGAGAAGAATGGGAGTGAACTCAGACATAATAGACTACATCGAACAGAAGAGATTAACCTGGTACGGACATGTCAGAAGAGCAGACCAAAATCGGTGGATAAACCGAATAACAGAGTGGAGCCCGATAGGAAAAAGGAAGAGAGGCAGACCCCGAAGATCCTTCAGAGATGAAGTAGACGAAGCAATGGAGAGAAGAAATCTACAGGAAGTGGACTGGCAAGACAGAAAGAGCTGGAGAGAACGGTTGAGTGAAGGAATACAGTGAAAACTGTGGAAATCCTTAGTATATATTATTGTGTTTTCAATTTATCAATCAAAGGCAAAATAAAAATTAAATTTTATTTTTTTTAAATAACGCGGGCACATAAATTTGATACACCCTGTATATTGATCTGTAAATATTTATTAGAATTTAGTTTGGATGTAAGTAGATTTCTTTTAATGAGCTTTCCGATGAACCAATAAAGACTTTTGTGAATAATTAAAGTGAAAAGGACGATGTATTTAGTTTTAAAATGTTAAAAGATTGTTTATTACGGGAACTATAGAATCTACAGGTAGAGGTAATTATCATTTTCTAGAAAAATGGTTTAAAAGAAAGTTTGGAATTTTAATATCTTTGTTTCAACCCGAGTAAATGTTGTAGGGTTCCCCGAAAGTAATTAGGATGGTCGGAATAATTTTGAAAATGACTGTTTGTTTGTCGAATGGAAAAGAGAAATGTTTCTGATTTTTGGCAATTTGGAAGGGGAAAAGTGGTTTGAATGTTGAGTGAATTTGAAAAAGAAGGCAGTATGTTATTGGCAGCGCTGAGGAGCGGTCGACGTTTTCGTGGATAAGTAGTTAGCAAGTACCAGTGGTTGTTTGATGGTGGAGAATAGTGCTGAAAAGTGGAACGAGAGACAGATCAAATTGAGACGAAATACCTCTTTGATTCTGTATTATTGTGAGAAGGAGAGCAGAGAATTTTTCTGTTTGAATCGAGTACTGGTCAAAAGAGGCTTTGGTTCGTTTTGGAGAATTGGTGCTGGTATGCTGATAGTTTTGAAGCTGGAGAACGGAGAGGGCTTTGATGAGTAGCCTTTAACATAGTCAACGAGGGAGAGCTATTTTGGGTCACGAGAAGGCATCAGAGTGAGTGAAGCAAAAGGTCAGTCAATTTATGTGAAAGAGATTTTTATGTTCGGAAACAAAAATTTTGAGTAAAAAGCATATGAATTAAAATTCCAATATTTCAAAAAGTAAATAGGAAATATAGGTAATCTTGCAAATACATAAATTTGTTTTGTTTAGTTTGTTTCACCAAAGTCATCGGGAACAAACCGATAAATTGTTTTTTTTTTAACTAGAATAAATTTAAGTGGTAGAAATTTCATTCGGACATCTGTGTCCACAGGTTTTAGATTTGCTAGGTTTTTAGAGTATTGGTTTTGATAAATAAAAGACAATTTTGTATGTTTATTTTATATTTTGCTTTATTTCTTTTTCCTATTTTATCCCGATTAGGATCAACTAAGAGATACTGAAACCACGAGAGAAGATAAGTATAACGTAAGATAAGTTAGACATTTTTTTAATATTATAAAAAGGCACCCTGAGATCTTTTTATTCATTTTTTATGTATGATTTGCGACAATTAAATAATTAATCAAATAAATAATAATTAATATAAAATTAATAAGGAGCAGATCATAACAATATACTTACTTCTTTTTATTATTCCGTTAGTTTCGTAGTAATGATAGGTGTGCGACAACAATCCCTAAAATGACGTTATCCCGACTATCAAAATGAACATTCAGGTGAATGACCAATTTTGGTCACTATTTACGTTTTTGTGGCCGCTGATTCCGAATATGAAGATATTAGGTGCCGAATTAGAAACCGATTAAATATTGATTTCGAAACTCCAAAAATAGAGTGTAGGTACCTCCCTCTATAATTTGACTTCAAATTTACATAAATTGAAACACGTCAAATTTACTGTAAGGGATTTTGTAGATCAGTTTTCAATTAAATTACATCAACCCTCTAGCGGGTGTGGACACAACCCCCAAGATCTTTAATGGAAAGGGGGATTGAGTGATACCTCATTTTAAAATCTTTCAATCACCTTTTCAAAAATACCACATACAATATATTTATTTTCAGTACTTTTGGAAAAATCAAGTAAAGCCGTATCTACAGATATTAAATAGTATATCGAGTTCAGAACTCCAAAATTATTTTGTAGTATTGCACTCCAAATTCAATATTTTTTTGAGTATTTGAGTATTTTAAGTATTTTTTGGAGTATTTTTGGAAAAGCCAAGTAAAACGGGTATATTAAGTATCGAGTTCAGAACTTCAAACATTTTTTGGAGGATTGTGTCCAAGATTTTTCCAAAAGTACTGAGAAAATAATATAATGTATGTGATATTTTTGAAAAGGTAGTTGAACGACCTTTTAAATGAGGTACCACTAATCCCCTTTCCAATAAATATTTTGGGGGTTGTGTCCGCCCCCGCTAGAGGGTTGATACAATTTAGTTGAAAATTGGTCCACAAAATGAACCCCTTACAAATAATATTTGACGTGTGTCTGCATATTTTTAGATTTTCTGGAGGGATCAAATTATAGAGAGAGGGTAACACCTTTTCAAACTGACACACAGTATTTCAGTTATCGTTAACGTTGGCGCCCAAATAGGTAATATTGTGGACTCTTACAACTGACAACCATATGTTTTATCTTATAAGTGTTAATTAAGTTTTAAGAGCAGAGTAAATAAAAATTGTCCTTTTAATTTTTTTACATGTTTATTACAGATATATTTTTATACACGTTGACATAAATATATTATTATAATGCATTTAATTAATATTAAATTTGTTAATTCGTCCCTATAATCTAAACAAATATATCTATATATTGAGTATCAAGAATGTAGACACTAAAAGTCGCGGCATATTATCATGCACGAATCGTTTCCAGCACGTGACGCGTTTAGTTTCCAAAAATATTGATTTTAATGGTTTTAAATATGAACAATTCACACTGTCTGGAACGTAGGTATCGTATCAGACCCCTCTTTGTAAAATTAGGTTTTTCGGAAACTACGCTACGTGCTGGAAAAGGTTCGTGCCGCGAACCGTTTCCATGGTTCGGCATATTATATGATAATATGCCGCGACCTTAAATATTAGGAAATGGTAACGAATATTCGGAGTTATTCTTTGTCTTCCAGTGGCGTTCGAATTTTTTTGTAAGAGTGAGAAGTAGGTACTTTATATAAGATTTTTTTCACATTATGTGGTATGAATAAAAACGGAATATAAACTCACGAGTATGTTCTCATGATTATGAACACAAAGTATAAGTTTATACTCTATTTCAAATGAATAAAAATATGCTGATGTGATGAGTTTCTACTCATAGTACATAATATTAGATGATTACTCCAATATTTGGAGTATAAACTACATTCCCATTTTTATTTATACGAGCCGTTATATGTACTACTATTCTCTTTCTGGCGCTAAAAAATGTCTAAGCAAATATGTACCTGTGTGAAAACGGCCATAATGCAACTGAATAATTTAGATATTGAATTATAAACTAAAGGCAAAATATCATAATAATATCATAAAAATACAGTATTCTCAAATTAAATAAAAAAAAGAAGGTATTGCACTCGGGGGAGTGCCCACAGAAATGAAAACTCCTTAAATTCAACGCAATTCAACGCAATAATTATAAGTACTGATTTAAGATAAATAAATAAATAAATAAATAAATACTTTATTTTCTTTTAGACACACAAAGTCTGTATAGAATTAGTCAAAAGTAATACATTAAGTAAATATAACAAACAAATAAACAATTTCACTACACAAACTAACAATGAAAATACATTTAAAATTGAAGATATTCTTCAACCGAATAAAAAAGGTGTGTCATCAGAAATTCCTTTAAATTTAGTTTAAAGCTTGTCAGGCTCTTACACAATTTTATATGCGTTGGTAATCTATTATAGAGTCATTGTTCCATTATACTCGGGGACCTGCAATTTATATTTTCCCTAAACATTGGGGCACGCATGGTATCTTTATATCTAGTATTCATGTTATGTATTTGCCCATTGGTTTTAAAATTTTTTAAAGATTTTCGAAAAAAAAATATATATATATATATATATATATATATATATATATATATATATATTTGTACAAATATTTTCGACCGTACTGTGTTATAGTGGTTTGAAGTTTCAGCAATTCGGTCATGTGAAATAAAAGTCTATTTGTTATTTCTCAATATTTCGTCACACTTTTGTGACTTCTTCAGGAGAAAACTGTAAATTTATTAAGATTAGAAATTAACAAAAGCTAAATATTTAATTACTTACAACTATAAGAGTATTAATTTAGATTTTTTTTTAACATATCGTAAGGGACATTGACTTAATTTTGATTTTGACATTTATTATTTCGGAGTTATGGTAACTGTAATAAATTTTATATTCATAGAATATTGTCTGATATTTAAAATTCTTTTTTTTTTTTTTTTTTTATTATTTTAATAATAAATAGGTCAAAGTAAACCAAAGAAAATATTAACGGAATTTTAAGATGGAAAGGTATGATTAATAGTAGAAAAATTTTAGAAAGAGACTAGAGTATATTAAATTGATCTATAAAATGTAAGTGATGGTACATAGTGAGTTAGTATAAGGCTGATATTTTTCGAAATTAAATAAAAATTAAGATGGATTAATTATTAGGTGAATAATTGAGTAATTTGTTTGAATTTTTACACTTTTTGAAAATATTTTAAAGATTAAGACTGATACTAACCATTTGAGTAATATCTACTGTAACATTCTAAATAATAAATAACCTTTAAAATATTTTCAAAAAGTGTAAAAATTCAAACAAATTACTCAATTATTCACCTAATAATTAATCCATCTTAATTTTTATTTAATTTCGAAAAATATCAGCCTTATACTAACTCACTATGTACCATCACTTACATTTTATAGATCAATTTAATATACTCTAGTCTCTTTCTAAAATTTTTCTACTATTAATCATACCTTTCCATCTTAAAATTCCGTTAATATTTTCTTTGGTTTACTTTGACCTATTTATTATTAAAATTAAAAAAAAAAAAAAAAAAAAAAAAAGAATTTTAAATATCAGACAATATTCTATGAATATAAAATTTATTGCAGTTACCATAACTCCGAAATAATAAATGTCAAAATCAAAATTAAGTCAATGTCCCTTACGATATGTTAAAAAAATCTAAATTAATACTCTTATAGTTGTAAGTAATTAAATATTTAGCTTTTGTTAATTTCTAATCTTAATAAATTTACAGTTTTCTCCTGAAGAAGTCACAAAAGTGTGACGAAATATTGAGAAATAACAAATAGACTTTTATTTCACATGACCGAATTGCTGAAACTTCAAACCACTATATATATGTATATATATATATATATATAGAACTGGATTCGAAATCCGATGTATTTATCGACCGTGCAAGTATATTCTATAACACTATAAAACAGTGTTGAAATTATCGGGAATTGCGGTCTGTGGCTTAGATTGAAACTACATTTAATTCTGTTGAATTTCGATATTTCGATGAGTATTTATTAATTTTTCATCTTCATCAGGAACAAACTACAAAATTAACTAACAGTTAGGTACAAACATAATATTACAATGATATAACTTACGAATTGTTGTAGGTATGTTATATAAAGCAATTTAACTTAAAGCTATGCATGTCGTTTCACGAGAACGTCGAGGGCGGCACTGAGTCAGGTATCTTTTCTCACATGTGTTAAGAGTCAAAAGTTCCAATATCGAGCCATCTGTTTAATATTCTGCTATTTTTCGGATTTTAAAACATTGCAGTAAATTTCGCTTAATCTACTTGTGTCTGATTTGTAATTAATTGAACGTTTATTACTGTTTATGTGGTACATCTCGAGGAACAATCTTTTCTTATAATTTCTTTCTGAATCTAAGATCTTGATATCTGACAAATTAAATTGGTGTCCTGTTGTTATGGAATGGTGTGCTGCTGCACAAGTATTTTTGTGTGTTTTACAATCACTTTTGTGCTGCGTTATTCTTTGTTTCAGCCACTGCGATGTTTGTCCTATATACTGCCCATCACATTCGAGACAAGAAAGTTGATAGATGATATGACTCTGATTTAGAAGCGGTGTCTGGTCTTTAAGCTTCGAGAATAAGCTGTAGTTGGATATGCTATTGTATTTCGCTATTTTGATTTTAGGAATTCCGTTCAGCAGCTTGATTATATTGTTGGTTAAGCCATTTATGAAGGGCAACTTTTTGTAAATCACGGGATCTGATGGTCTGTTGTCACGTTGCCCGTCGTATAAGTCTGAGTTATATATCAGTTGCTTAAGAATTTTACTTGGATAGCCGTTGTTCAAGAATATGTTGTAGAGTGTTTTTAAATTCTTTTGTGTGAACAGGTCATTGCTGATGTGTAAAATTCTGTTTTTCATTGCCACAACAGTGTTGTGTTTTTGGCTTTTCGAGTGCTGAGAGAAATAATTTATATATCTTCCAGAGTCAGTTGGTTTCTGATACCAATCCAAAATTATCTTGTTCTCTGTGGTTCTTATCACCTTAGTGTCTAAAAAGGGCACACTTTGTTCTTTCTCCTCCTCAACGGTAAATTGTAGGTGTTTGTGAAATCCATTGAAGAGGTCCAGTGTAGTTTGAATAGAGTCCTCGGGGATCGCACTTATCACATCATCCACATATTTGTATATGAACGGTAACTTGAACGGTAGTCGTGGAATTACTATATTAAATAGATGATCTAAAACTATTGTGGCTAGAATGGGGCTGATAGGAGAGCCCATGGGAGTGCCAAATATTTGTGAGTAAAAAGTTCCACCGAAAGAAAAGTAAACATTAGAAAAAATAAAATCGATTAGTTTGAAGAAGTTATTCTTACTTAGTGTGGTGTTGGGTTCTATTAAGTGCCAATTTTGCTCTAAAATTTCAATAATCAAGTTGAGAGGAATATTCGTGAAAAGCGATACCGCATCTAAGGATATAAGTACATAGGTTTGAGGATTTGTAACATTCTTAATTAGTTCTACAAACGTAAATGTATCTTTCACATTATAATGAAGATGAAAAATTAATAAATACTCATCGAAATATCGAAATTCAACAGAATTAAATGTAGTTTCAATCTAAGCCACAGACCGCAATTCCCGATAATTTCAACACTGTTTTATAGTGTTATAGAATATATATATATATATATATATATATATATATATATATATATATATATATATATATATATATATATAATAGTCATATATATATAACAGTCACAACATATTAATAATCATATATATATATATATATATATATATATATATATATATATATATATGAGTTAGTTAGAAGCAACCTACCTTGCTCGTTTCGGTACGAAACCGATCTGTGCCTCTACTTTGAGGCCACGAGATGTCACCTGGTGTTTATTGAAAAATACCTACGGCGTCAAACAAGCACGAAATAATCGCAACTTTCTACTTTTTAAAAAGTATGAAAATAATATGTAAAATATTATACGGGAAATAAATATTCTACCTTCGTCTGTGCTGCCATCTTGGGAACGTTTTCGCTGTCTACAGCTCATCGGCCAAGCTCTCAGAACAGACGAAGATGTAGAATATTTCCTCCGTATACCCGAGGCCGTAAGACAGCCATGCAGTCCTTATGGGACTAGCGCAATCTGAGTTAGTTAGAAGCAACCTACCTTGCTCGTTTCGGTACGAAACCGATCTGTGCCTCTACTTTGAGGCCACGAGATGTCACCTGGTATTTATTGAAAAATACCTACGGCGTCAAACAAGCAGGAAATAATCGCAACTTTCTACTTTTTAAAAAGTATGAAAATAATATGTAAAATATTATACGGGAAATAAATATTCTACCTTCGTCTGTGCTGCCATCTTGGGAACGTTTTCGCTGTCTACAGCTCATCAGCCAAGCTCTCAGAACAGACGAAGATGTAGAATATTTCCTCCGTATACCCGAGGCCGTAAGACAGCCATGCAGTCCTTATGGGACTAGCGCAATCTGAGTTAGTTAGAAGCAACCTACCTTGCTCGTTTCGGTACGAAACCGATCTGTGCCTCTACTTTGAGGCCACGAGATGTCACCTGGTATTTATTGAAAAATACCTACGGCGTCAAACAAGCAGGAAATAATCGCAACTTTCTACTTTTTAAAAAGTATGAAAATAATATGTAAAATATTCTGAGAGCTTGGCTGATGAGCTGTAGACAGCGAAAACGTTCCCAAGATGGCAGCACAGACGAAGGTAGAATATTTATTTCCCGTATAATATTTTACATATTATTTTCATACTTTTTAAAAAGTAGAAAGTTGCGATTATTTCCTGCTTGTTTGACGCCGTAGGTATTTTTCAATAAATACCAGGTGACATCTCGTGGCCTCAAAGTAGAGGCACAGATCGGTTTCGTACCGAAACGAGCAAGGTAGGTTGCTTCTAACTAACTCAGATTGCGCTAGTCCCATAAGGACTGCATGGCTGTCTTACGGCCTCGGGTATACGGAGGAAATATTCTACATCTTCGTCTGTTCTGAGAGCTTGGCTGATGAGCTGTAGACAGCGAAAACGTTCCCAAGATGGCAGCACAGACGAAGGTAGAATATTTATTTCCCGTATAATATTTTACATATTATTTTCATACTTTTTAAAAAGTAGAAAGTTGCGATTATTTCCTGCTTGTTTGACGCCGTAGGTATTTTTCAATAAATACCAGGTGACATCTCGTGGCCTCAAAGTAGAGGCACAGATCGGTTTCGTACCGAAACGAGCAAGGTAGGTTGCTTCTAACTAACTCAGATTGCGCTAGTCCCATAAGGACTGCATGGCTGTCTTACGGCCTCGGGTATACGGAGGAAATATTCTACATCTTCGTCTGTTCTGAGAGCTTGGCTGATGAGCTGTAGACAGCGAAAACGTTCCCAAGATGGCAGCACAGACGAAGGTAGAATATTTATTTCCCGTATAATATTTTACATATATATATACAGGGTGTCCCGAAAAGATTGGTCATAAATTATACCACAGATTCTGGGGTCAAAAATAGGTTGATTGAACCTCACTTACTTATATACAATAGTGCACACAAAAAAAGTTACAGCCCTTTGAACTTACAAAATGAAAATCGATTTTTTTTCATATATCCAAAACTCTCAGAGATTTTTTATTGAAAATTGACATGTGGCATTTTTACGACAGCAATATCTTAAAAAAAAAATTAAGTAAAATTTGTGCACCCCATACAAATTTTATGGGGGTTTTGTTCCTTTAAACCCCCCCAAACTTTTGTGTACGTTCCAATTAAATTATTATTGTGGCACTATTAGTTAAACACATTATTTTTAAAACTTTTTGCCTCTTAGTACTTTTCCGATAAGCCAGTGTTTATCGAGATATTTTGAATATTTGTCGAATCCACCGCATATTTGTATATGGTTAAGTACGGTTATAGAGACCTGTTAATAATCTGAAAATTTATTTATAATTTACATTTTTAGGTATATTTTGAAAAAGAAGCTACATCTCGATAAAAGGTGACTTATGAACAAAAGACTAAGAGACAAAAGTTTTAAAAACAGTGTGTTTAACTAATGGTACCACAATAATAGTTTAATTGGAACGTACACAAACATTAGGGGGGTTTAAAGGAACAAAACCCCCATAAAATTTTTACGTAAATATATTGAAAAAGAAGCAGCATCTCAATAAAAACTGGCTTATCGAAAAAATACTAGGAGGCAAAAAAGTTTTAAAAACGTTGTGTTTAACTAATGGTACCACAATAATGAATTAATTGGAACGTACACAAAAGTTTGGGGGGCTTTAAGGGAACAAAATCCCCATAAATTTTTTATGGGGTGGACAAATTTCACTATAATTTTGTTTTAAGATATTCCTGACATAAGAATTATACATGTCCATTTTCAATAAAAAATCTCTAATAGTTTTCGATATATTGAAAAAAATCGATTTTCATTTTGTAACTTCAAAGAGCTGTAACTTTTTTTGTGAGCAAATTTGTACTAAGGTAAGTTAGGTTCAATCGAACTATTTTTGACCCCAGAATGTGTGGTATAATTTATGACCATTCTTTTCGGGACACCCTGTATATATATATATATATATATATATATATATATATATATATATATATATATATATATATATATATATATATATATATATATATATATATATATATATATATATATTTCGGGCTGGGAAAAATTTTCTGAATAGAATCAAAGATCCAAACACCAGTTCTCAGAAATGTGTTTCGCCCTCTTCAACCTCCCTGGGCTCATCGGTAAAGATGAGAGGTTGAATATCTTTAGACACATTCCATCAAAAAACAATTGAAGAGGGCGAAACACATTTCTGAGAACTGGTGTTTGGATCTTTGATTCTATTCAGAAAAAATTTTTCCCAGCCCGAAATAGTGGATGTGTGAGTTATTCGTAAGGGGATTTTTCCACATTCTCTATTTCATTTGTTTGATTTTGTTACGATTGGTCGGTGAACCAACTTTGTATCTTTTGATCACTGAGTGTGTTCAAAGATTGACTTCTTTTTTTTTTGTTTTTTAAATATACATATATATATATATATATATATATATATATATATATATATATATATATATATATATATATATATATATATAACAAGGAGAGGTTAACGCGAGTTAATAGATATCGGCATGGCTCGCAACAATGAAAATACAAAATATGCATAAGATGGAATGCAACCACAGACACGTGTTTCTGACTTATTAGTCGTCATCAGTATGGTATAGCCAAACAGGAGCAACGCAACCAACTTGTGGCTGTAATGTTAGAAGACCCTCAGAATTAGAGAGCAACAACCAACACATCCACGGAGGAAGCTACAGCTACCTGAGAAAAGTAATGCCAAACGTTTAAAACGTTTTAAAATCAAACAAGGAGAGGTTAACGCGAGTTAATAGATATCGGCATGGCTCGCAACAATGAAAATACAAAATATGCATAAGATGGAATGCAACCACAGACACGTGTTTCTGACTTATTAGTCGTCATCAGTATGGTATAGCCAAACAGGAGCAACGCAACCAACTTGTGGCTGTAATGTTAGAAGACCCTCAGAATTAGAGAGCAACAACCAACACATCCACGGAGGAAGCTACAGCTACCTGAGAAAAGTAATGCCAAACGTTTAAAACGTTTTAAAATCAAACAAGGAGAGGTTAACGCGAGTTAATAGATATCGGCATGGCTCGCAACAATGAAAATACAAAATATGCATAAGATGGAATGCAACCACAGACACGTGTTTCTGACTTATTAGTCGTCATCAGTATGGTATAGCCAAACAGGAGCAACGCAACCAACTTGTGGCTGTAATGTTAGAAGACCCTCAGAATTAGAGAGCAACAACCAACACATCCACGGAGGAAGCTACAGCTACCTGAGAAAAGTAATGCCAAACGTTTAAAACGTTTTAAAATCAAACAAGGAGAGGTTAACGCGAGTTAATAGATATCGGCATGGCTCGCAACAATGAAAATACAAAATATGCATAAGATGGAATGCAACCACAGACACGTGTTTCTGACTTATTAGTCGTCATCAGTATGGTATAGCCAAACAGGAGCAACGCAACCAACTTGTGGCTGTAATGTTAGAAGACCCTCAGAATTAGAGAGCAACAACCAACACATCCACGGAGGAAGCTACAGCTACCTGAGAAAAGTAATGCCAAACGTTTAAAACGTTTTAAAATCAAACAAGGAGAGGTTAACGCGAGTTAATAGATATCGGCATGGCTCGCAACAATGAAAATACAAAATATGCATAAGATGGAATGCAACCACAGACACGTGTTTCTGACTTATTAGTCGTCATCAGTATGGTATAGCCAAACAGGAGCAACGCAACCAACTTGTGGCTGTAATGTTAGAAGACCCTCAGAATTAGAGAGCAACAACCAACACATCCACGGAGGAAGCTACAGCTACCTGAGAAAAGTAATGCCAAACGTTTAAAACGTTTTTAAATCAAACAAGGAGAGGTTAACGCGAGTTAATAGATATCGGCATGGCTCGCAACAATGAAAATACAAAATATGCATAAAATGGAATGCAACCACAGACACGTGTTTCTGACTTATTAGTCGTCATCAGTATGGTATAGCCAAACAGGAGCAACGCAACCAACTTGTGGCTGTAATGTTAGAAGACCCTCAGAATTAGAGAGCAACAACCAACACATCCACGGAGGAAGCTACAGCTACCTGAGAAAAGTAATGCCAAACGTTTAAAACGTTTTAAAATCAAACAAGGAGAGGTTAACGCGAGTTAATAGATATCGGCATGGCTCGCAACAATGAAAATACAAAATATGCATAAGATGGAATGCAACCACAGACACGTGTTTCTGACTTATTAGTCGTCATCAGTATGGTATAGCCAAACAGGAGCAACGCAACCAACTTGTGGCTGTAATGTTAGAAGACCCTCAGAATTAGAGAGCAACAACCAACACATCCACGGAGGAAGCTACAGCTACCTGAGAAAAGTAATGCCAAACGTTTAAAACGTTTTAAAATCAAACAAGGAGAGGTTAACGCGAGTTAATAGATATCGGCATGGCTCGCAACAATGAAAATACAAAATATGCATAAGATGGAATGCAACCACAGACACGTGTTTCTGACTTATTAGTCGTCATCAGTATGGTATAGCCAAACAGGTTCCATCTTATGCATATTTTGTATTTTCATTGTTGCGAGCCATGCCGATATCTATTAACTCGCGTTAACCTCTCCTTGTTTGATTTTAAAACGTTTTAAACGTTTGGCATTACTTTTCTCAGGTAGCTGTAGCTTCCTCCGTGGATGTGTTGGTTGTTGCTCTCTAATTCTGAGGGTCTTCTAACATTACAGCCACAAGTTGGTTGCGTTGCTCCTGTTTGGCTATACCATACTGATGACGACTAATAAGTCAGAAACACGTGTCTGTGGTTGCATTCCATCTTATGCATATTTTGTATTTTCATTGTTGCGAGCCATGCCGATATCTATTAACTCGCGTTAACCTCTCCTTGTTTGATTTTAAAACGTTTTAAACGTTTGGCATTACTTTTCTCAGGTAGCTGTAGCTTCCTCCGTGGATGTGTTGGTTGTTGCTCTCTAATTCTGAGGGTCTTCTAACATTACAGCCACAAGTTGGTTGCGTTGCTCCTGTTTGGCTATACCATACTGATGACGACTAATAAGTCAGAAACACGTGTCTGTGGTTGCATTCCATCTTATGCATATTTTGTATTTTCATTGTTGCGAGCCATGCCGATATCTATTAACTCGCGTTAACCTCTCCTTGTTTGATTTTAAAACGTTTTAAACGTTTGGCATTACTTTTCTCAGGTAGCTGTAGCTTCCTCCGTGGATGTGTTGGTTGTTGCTCTCTAATTCTGAGGGTCTTCTAACATTACAGCCACAAGTTGGTTGCGTTGCTCCTGTTTGGCTATACCATACTGATGACGACTAATAAGTCAGAAACACGTGTCTGTGGTTGCATTCCATCTTATGCATATTTTGTATTTTCATTGTTGCGAGCCATGCCGATATCTATTAACTCGCGTTAACCTCTCCTTGTTTGATTTTAAAACGTTTTAAACGTTTGGCATTACTTTTCTCAGGTAGCTGTAGCTTCCTCCGTGGATGTGTTGGTTGTTGCTCTCTAATTCTGAGGGTCTTCTAACATTACAGCCACAAGTTGGTTGCGTTGCTCCTGTTTGGCTATACCATACTGATGACGACTAATAAGTCAGAAACACGTGTCTGTGGTTGCATTCCATCTTATGCATATTTTGTATTTTCATTGTTGCGAGCCATGCCGATATCTATTAACTCGCGTTAACCTCTCCTTGTTTGATTTTAAAACGTTTTAAACGTTTGGCATTACTTTTCTCAGGTAGCTGTAGCTTCCTCCGTGGATGTGTTGGTTGTTGCTCTCTAATTCTGAGGGTCTTCTAACATTACAGCCACAAGTTGGTTGCGTTGCTCCTGTTTGGCTATACCATACTGATGACGACTAATAAGTCAGAAACACGTGTCTGTGGTTGCATTCCATCTTATGCATATTTTGTATATATATATATATATATATATATATATATATATATATATATATATATATACCTACAAGTCTCCAGATATAAATACAGGCCAATGACAATATTTTGAAATTTTGAAAGTATTGCCTACAACTTGTTTTATGAGGGATACCAGCAATAGTCCGTATTATTCTTTTTTGTGCAAAAAAGACTTCATTGATATGGGAACTTGATCCCCAAAAACAAATCCCGTATCTCAAACGAGATTCGGCTTGGGTACAATAAAGCATTATTAATTGTTTCTCCGTTAATACTTGTTTTAAATTTCGAAACAAAAACGTTACTGAGTTTAACTTTGCGGTCAGTGTATCACAATGTTTCCTCCAATTAAGACATTCATCTAAATAAAGTCCTAAGAACTTTAATGATGAAACAAGTTCAATATCATTATTATTTATATTTAAGTTAATTGGGTTAATACATCGTTGCCTATTATGAAACTGCATTAAAAGAGTTTTTTGGGTGTTCAACAATAAATAATTATTACAAAACCAGTTGTAAAGATCTGACAGTAAGCTGTTATATTTGGACTTCAAAGAAGTATCAGGTCCATTGACTATTACATTTATGTCGTCTGCAAATATCGTGAAATGTCCATCCGAGTTAACCGAGACAACATCGTTTACATAAATAAGAAAGAGAACAGGTCCTAAAATTGAGCCTTGCTGATTGAGCTGACTGAGCCTATGTCAATATCGGGATAGTTGAAATTATGCGTCGCATTTGATAATTTTCCTTTTTCTGTTAAGCTGACGTATTGACGACGTGCAGTTCAAAATGACGTTAACCAATTTAACGCACGTCCTTGAATGCCGATATTTTTTAATTTATAAAATAAAATTTTGTGATTGACACAGTCGAAAGCCCTGCTAAGATCACAAAATATCCCAACAGGACTCTCTCCAGTATCTATTAAAGATGTGAGAGTATCATAAAAGGAATGCATTGCTATATGGGTAGATTTTTTGGACTGGAAACCATGTTGGTTACTAACAATCACTTGAATCGTCTATAAAAATGAGTTAAGTCTTTGTAAATAACTGTATTTAAAAATTTTTGAAAATACCGACGAAATTCTTGTTGGACGGTAATTATTTACTTGTTTTGGGTCACCTTTTTTATGAAATGGAAACACCTTTCCCGTTTTTATACAATCTGGAAAATTGCCATTTGAAAATGATAAATTAACTAAATATGTTAATGGCGATATTATAAAAGAAACAACCTTTTTTATTAAAAACCCAGGGATTTCATCAAAGGCCTGAGATTTTTTGTTTTTTAGTTTTTGGTTTAATAAATTGTTTAATTCTATTGTAGTGTACGGATGTAGAAGAAAGTGGTCATCCAAAACAGTGTTGTTACAAATATATTGTAGCGTGATTAGTGTAATTACTTCTAATTACAATAAAACTAGCGGTTCGTAATTTATATACGACTTTATTTATATAAATTACAGACGAATTTATCTTATACACTAAACTTATTCACAAAATATGCCCGTATTTATACCCAGTTGTTATTCTGGAACAATCGACTCCCATCTCGAGCTATCGGCTTGTTCCGCCTACGTGACGTACCTTCCAGAATTCTCCGGCGAGGCCTAGCACATCCGATTACGTCATTCTCGAGGTGTTTACTGTTATACGGGGATCGGCCAAGATTTCTCTTCCGCTACACTGCTCCCCTCTTAAGATCTGAGCGTCTCGATCAGCAACTCTAAATGAAGGCCCAGGATGGCGGAATCTACACGACTCTCCAGCTCTGCATACACCCTTCAAGAAGAAATAACAGTCTACTGTCTTTGAAGGGTACGACATCTTCGGGTTCATGCAACACACAGTGATTTGTACACCAGTTCCTCTGAAGACCACTTCAAGCATGCTTCTCACAATCTTCCAATCCAGATTTTCTACTGCATGGCCTATTTTTGGTAAAGCCAAATTTTTGATGTCATAATTACACACGATTGTCTTCAAATTAGTTAGAGCACGCCATATGTTCTCGTAGCTTGGCGTGTCCGTATAAGACTTTCTGGTCACCATATACAGCAAAGATCGAGGACCATCTTCCAATCGCAGTACTCTTCCAATTTTAGGCTGCTGATTTCTTAACTCGTCCAGGCGGCCGAACTTTCTATTGAATGCGGACGATATTCCTTTAGTCATCTCGAGGTCTTGGGCAACACAGTGGGCCAGAGAGACGTTTTCTGGAACACCAAACAGATCTTGCTGAACTTCTGTGGTCACGCCGAATCTAGCACTCTTTCTCGCTGCGTAATTTGACATAAATTGATTAAAACTTGGCTGTGCGACATCTTTCATCTCCTGTTGGAGGACTCGTGCTTCTTCTGTTTCATTTGAGCCAGCATATGGTGCAAGACGATTTATGTGAATAACTTTTGGTTTACCGGTTGGCAACTTCTTAATTCTATATATTACGTCATTTATTTTCTTCTTAACTTCATATGGACCTTCCCATTGTCTTTGCAGTTTAGGACATAAGCCTCGACGACGTTGCGGATTATAAAGCCAGACAAGATCACCTACTTCGAAGCTTTCATTCTTGCATCGAGAATCATATTGATCTTTCATTCTGTCACTGGCTATCTGGATGTGTTGTCGGGCAAGTTCATGAATGTTGTTCATTCGTAATTTCAGGCGGTCAACGTAGTCTTCACCTGCAACATGTTCCTCGGAAGGTCCGCAGCCAAACTCTAGGTCGCAGGGCAACCGAACTTCATGACCCAACATCAGGCAGGTTGGTGTTTGACCTGTAGTTTCATTTACGGCCGAGCGGTAGGCCATCAGGAATAAATGAATGTGTTGGTCCCAATCTCGCTGATTTTCATATACAACTTTGGACAAGTGTTTACCCATCGTTCGGTTCATCCTCTCGACCATCCCATCTGATTGAGGATGCAGGGGTGTTGTTCTGGTCTTATTGACACCAATCAATTTACAAACGTTTTGGAAAAGAGCTGACTCAAAGTTTCGCCCTTGGTCGGAGTGGATCTCCAAGGGAACACCAAATCGGCTGAAGAATTCTTTAACAAGTACCTCTGCAACGGTAGCAGCTTCTTGATTTGGTAATGCATAGGCCTCGGTCCATTTCGTAAAATAATCCATGGCTACCAGGATGTATTTATTTCCAGCATCAGTTTCTGGAAATGGACCTGCAATGTCGATTGCTACTCTTTCCATAGGACTGCCAACATTGTACTGTCTCATGGGTGCTCTCTTTTTACCAACTGGACCATTACCGGATGCACACAGTTCACATTTCTGGCACCATCTTCTTACATCATCTTTACAGTTCACCCAATAGAACCGTTCTCGAACCTTTTGCAGAGTCTTCGTAATACCAAAGTGTCCACCTGATGTACCGTCATGCAACTGACGCAATACTTCTGACACTTTACTTTTAGGTACAATCAACTGAAGCTTAGATTCTGTACCATCATCGTTCTCAAAGGTTCTGTACAGAAGATCATCTTTTAGTATCAGGCAATTCCATTGGCTCCAGTAGGCCTTGACTTCCGGACTACATGCACTAATGTTTTGCCAACTAGGTCTCTCACCTCGACGCATCCAATCCAATACTCTTTTTATACACGGATCGTCTTCTTGGGCTTCTTGTAACTGTTGTGGCTGCCATTGCTCATTAACGACGGTAGTTCGTCTCACAGGGCAAAGCTGTTCATCTACTTTAAGCCGGTGATTACAACTTTCACTGCATGGCCGTATCGAGGAAGCATCTGTATTTGAACCAACTCTTCCAGCCCTCTTCATGCGTCTCTTCGGCATCGTGTCACGAATCACCCTCCGTACCATTTCCACCAAACGTTCATCTTTTCTCTTATCGCCTTTTTCCACGGTTATTACTCGATTGTTTCGTGAAGCTTGGCTAGCTGCTTCGTGTTCCAAGGCAATAGCAAGTGCTTCATCTAAAACTTTCGGTCTTGCTAGTCGTAAAGCTTTCTGTAGTTCACTATCTTTCAGCCCATTGACAAAGGTATCTACCGCAATTTCTTCTAAAACGCTGTCTGGCACCTCCGGATAAGCCAACCACACCACACGAGCCACATCTGCTTCAAATTCTTGCAGATTCTCACTTGCTCGTTGACTTCTATTTCTCAGTTGTGCTTTGTATACTTGTTGTAGATGGGCATCTCCATAGCGTTTTTCTAGACGAGTGAACAAGGTCTGGTAACATTTTTCTTGACCCTTAGGAATTGATCTTAATATATCTGCAGCATCACCTCGCAAAGCAGCAGTCAAGGAAACAGCCTTTTCTTGTTCGGTCCAATGGTTGGCGGTCGCAATAGCTTCGAATTGTCTAAGGTATATGGACCAAGAGGACTTCCCATCGAATGGTGGTAATTTAAATCTCATATGATGCGACGTTTCGTCTCTCGGTAGTTCATCTTTCACTACCGGATCTAACGCTGCTGCATTAACTGATGGTTGTACTTTTGTATCAGTTATCATGCTCTCTAGTTGTTTGATCTTCTCTTCTAGCATTTCTTTATTGTCGTCTACACTTTTCTGTATCTTATCGAATGTTCTGGAAACTTCTTCAAATTTCTCGTCGGTCTGTCTACAAACGTCTTTTATTACTTGAGAAACACTTTCAAATTTCTCATCGCTTTTTCTACAAGTTTCATCGATCTTTTGAGAAATGGTTTCGAATTTCTCATTGTTTTTTTTACTAACTTCTTCAAGTTTCTCGTCGCTTTTTCTAGAAGTTTCATCGATCTTTTGAGAAACACTTTCAAATTTCTCGTTGTTCTGTCTAGAAGTTTCATCGATCTTTTGAGAAACACTTTCAAATTTCTCGTTGCTTATCTTAGAAGTATCATCAATCGTTTCAGAAACAGTTTTTAATTTCGATAAGATTGCTTGTTCTGCTGACTGGAAGTGGAACGTCTCTGGATCATCTCCGTTCTTCGTTAGGACTTCCTCGAGTCGTGCTTGTAGGACTATCTTGAGCCCACTGCTGTCCAGATCCCGTTCCTCTAGCTGTTCACGGAGCTGTTTTACTGTAAGTTCTCGTAGCAACATCTTTGGTCGGCACACACGTACTTTCCAAAATGTCTTTTAAAAGTCTTTCCGAATACCGAACAATCAACGCACTTTAACTATTCCCGACGAATAAAGTCCAAAAGTCTTTTAAAGTCTTTCCGAATACCGAACAATTAACGCACTCCGGTTATTCCCGACGAATAAAGTTCAAAAGTCTTTTAAAGTCTCTCTGTAATTCACTTATTTATATCGCACTAAGTTTACCGAACACCGACACCAACTGTAGCGCCTACGTGACGTACCTTCCAGAATTCTCCGGCGAGGCCTAGCACATCCGATTACGTCATTCTCGAGGTGTTTACTGTTATACGGGGATCGGCCAAGATTTCTGTTCCGCTACAATATGTACTATCAGGTTTGTTTGGAATGGTCGCAATTGCATCCAATGGAGCATTTTTAAAAAATAGGTTAAATTTATTGGCTATTTCTAATGAATCTGTAATTAAGTTATCCCCGTTGGAAAGTGTTATGTTACTCTCATTTTTTTTACCTTTTGAAAAATCAGATATAATTTTCCAAGCACTTTTAGAAGGATTATCTGAGGGTTTATAATATTTTGGTAATGGCATTTTTTGGTTAAATTTAGAAGCTTTTGATGCTCTCTTTTTTATGTCTATAATAATCACGCAACTCTGGAAATGCCCTAGATAATGCATGTAAATTTTCCAATTGATAACTTGATTGTCTCACCTCATTATTACCCATTTATTACTATTTAATTTGGACTTTTTATTTATAATAGGAAAATTTATGTTAAAATGATACATAAAAATATTAAAAAAGGTATTAAAAGCAATATTTGTCCCTAGGATACCATATATTTGATTCCAGTCCTCACTTGAGATGTCATTTATAAATTTATTTAGAGTAATGTCATTAAAAGTTCTTTTTTGATAGAAAACACTCGACTCACCCGCTCCAAAATCAAACTCAATCAGTACAGTTCGATGGTCGGACACAGTATTGTCGTTTACACAAGTAACAGAAGAGTTTGAAAAATTAACAAAGACGTTATCAATCGTCGTAATGCTGGTATCCGTGACCCTAGTGGGCCATTTTACGAGATTAAAATTTACATTAAAAGAAGAAAGGACATTTTGTAGTTTGATAACATCATAATTTAAATATCTTGTAGCAATATTAAAATCACCGCATACAATAATATAGGTATTAGATTTAAAAACGAAATTTAAAACCGACTCAAGATTTTCTAAAAAAGTTAATTATTATATTATATTAATAAATAAGTAAAAAAATTAATACTCAGAGGGGGACCTATAACAGTTTAATATGATAACTATGTTATTTAATCTGTCTTTATATGAAATGCAATAAAATTCTGAATGTTTATTAACACAAAACTCGTGAACATCGATTTTGTTTGATTTTATACCATTTCTAACCCATATTCCTACGCCTCCACCTCTGTAGAAGGTGTCACGGGTGTAGTTACTTACTAGATTATAACTAGGGAGCGCATTTTATGCTAAATGCATATTGCATGCATATTTCGCATATTTGAGAACTTTACTAAATGTTGCATATTTTTAAAAAACTATGCATATTTTAACATGCAATTTAATACGCAAAAACATTTAAGTCCAAAAAAAAATTTTTTTTTTTGGACACAATTTTAAATTTTTTAATTCGACACAAAATATTTCCCTGCACAGGCTGTCGTATCTATTAATTCGAGATCTACCTGAAGAGAGACGGCTCATTCACTGCCTTTTCATTTTTTTCTTAAGAAAATACCCGATCTTTACACAAAGTACTTATAATGCTGATTGTAGGATGTTAAAATGATGAAGGACGGTTTACCGGGAAATCCGAATTTTATTTACTTTTATTATATTTAGTACAATTTGTAAGTATCCCAATTTAGTAGGTAGGTACCTATAATTCTGGTGATTCTTTTAAACCCCCTATTGTTAAGAGAATTTACACCTTTAACCATAGGTTTACGATTTTCTAACGAAAATTGAAATATTCATGCTTTAGATCAGATCCCGTCTTTAAAACTTTGGAGGAAATATGCAAAATTTTTAAAGGAAATTTTGAAATTGATTTTGGTGCAGAATTTTCGGCTTTAACAAGTTATTTTAAATACGCCCCAATTACTTCTGTTGATGTTAAAAGGAGTTTTTCAAGGTATAAAAATATTTTATCTGATCAAAGAAAATGTTTCCTCGTAACAAATTTGAAAAAACACATTGTAGTGAATTATAATCGAAGATAATATATATTGTTTTATTTTAAATAGGTAACTATTGGTATTAGTTTTTGTAAAAAATGTGAATAAATTGCTTATATAAAAAATAATGATTTTATTTGAAAGATAATAAATAAGATTGCTGCCCACCTCCTATAAAAGAACCCCCCAGGAATAGAATAGAACAGAAAATTTGTGGTTTCTCCAAATGCGCATTTTTTGAATTTTTGTGCATATCTTGCGCATATTTCTTAATTTTTTACTGCATATATATGCGCATATTTCATCAAAATTGATCGCATATAAATCCGCTCCCTAATTATAACCTTCAAGGTAAACGTAGTCTACTGAGTCAATTGTGTCCCATAATACTGTTAAACAAATTACGTTTATATCCTTAAAGTTATTAATATCTAAAGAAATTTCACAAGCTTTTTCAACACTAATACTTTGGACATTAAGTAGCATCAGCTCAGGGTTAAACATTACCTCTGGGATTGGAGTTTGTAATTGTTCCGAAGGTATAAAAAACTATTAACACATGTATTTTTAGGGCAGATCGATGGGTCCATGGCCTTTTTAAAATTCTCTTGATATATTCTTACTTTGAAGGATGCATAAACGGTTGGATGTTTGGATGTTATAGATTCACATAAAACCTCTGGGAAGTTCGATTTGAGTAAATTTTCTATCGTAGCCACATCGGTAGCTGGGATAACTCTATATACAATGTATATACATGTCATGCAAGTCGGTGAATTTAGGGACACCCTTTATGCCGGCAGCAGCCCCTCGGTGCTAGTACCAACAATTTGGGGTCTATTTATCTTTTTTCTTCTTTGTTTATTTCTTTTCTTTTCAGTCCATTCTTCTTTAGCCTCTGTTATTGGTAGATTTATAATCTCTTGGCATTTTTTCTGTGTTTCTATTTTTAAAATTTCTGTAGACAGTTGATTGCGTGTTATTTTGTTGTGTTCTTGTTTTTGTTCACAAAAGGAATTCCCATCGTTTTTGCTAGTAGTGGGTACTACATTTTTTGTTAATGTAGTTTTTGTGGCAATTTTATCAATCTGGTTTTGCTTTGGCAAGGCCGGTTTTATATTAGCTATCTTTTCTGTATTTGCATCAATTGGCAAATGGTTAATTGTGTTTAATTTATTTAATAATTCTATTTGACAATTCAGAATTTTTATTTTATCTTTAAGTTCGTTAAATAAATCATCTTTTTGTTTAAACATATAGATAAATAATTTGGAATTAAACATGCCGGTATTTGATAAATCCTCAATGGCATCATAAAAGTCGTTATCCAGGATGTCACAAGTTTCGCACTTAAAGTCATTAACGTCAACATTTTCCTCAACATTTGCACATTTGAAGTGTAGGGTAGATTGAAACAAACAACACTTCACCTTTTACAAATTTTCTATTGCATTTACCACATTTTTTATTTAAATTTTGGGAGAGCTCTGACAATGAGTGTGTGCCAGAGGTCGCCATCTTGATGTCGACGTAGATAATGCTGTGTAGTGCCCTTTTTAGTAGTAGTCTTGCTTGTTTTATCTATTTTAATATATTCGTTATATCCCCCCTTTCATCGCAGCCAGACGCCTTCTCTAAATCAATAAATCAAAATTTGTCTTATAGCAAAATCTATTTTAATCCATAGTGCTCTATAATATCTTATAATTACTATACGTTCATTAATAACGAAGATACCGTGTAGTACCCTTTTAGTAGTCGCCGTTATTGTTTTTTCAATTTTAATATACTCGTTATATACTCCCCTTCCATTTGCTATGCCGTCTGTTGGGATTCAATCAGTTGTTTATTTTTTACTAAGCAAGAGGCCTTCTTTAAGTCAATAAATCAAAATTTGTCTTACAGTAAATCTATTTTCATCTATAGTGACATCAGATATCTCGTATGTGACTATACGTTCATTAATAACGAAAATTCTGTGTTGTTTGTTTTTTCTATCTTAATATTACAATCTTTATCCCTTCACTTTCATTTAAAGCGTCACACGCTCCAATCGGATCAATAACAACGGAGATAAATATATAAATTTATTTAACTACTTTACAAAAAATATAGTTTGTAACTTATTAAATATCACAAAGAACATGGATTAACAGAAAATATTTTGTCGCAGAGCCACGGTATGCACTATGCAGTTCAGTGGATCTTCTGCAATGAGTCATATATTCTTCTGAGCAGTAAAAGCAATGTTTTAGCAGATATTTTTTATAACATTTTCGAAAATGTTACAGCTTAGCTGTTTAATATTGTTTGGTAAAATTTTGTAATAGTTATAGTTAAGGCAATTTTAATCTGATGTTTGTAAGTATTGAGAGTTTCGAGTATTGTGAACGGGAAGCATATTTACAGATGCTCCTATACTACGGCACCAGAGTGCTGAAATCGGCTAGCCTTTGATTTCGGCACCTATTAAATTAAAAGATATCTACTATTGTAATATTATTGTAAGTATTGCATATTTATATTTCAATCAAAAATGAAGTTTTAGTATTTTAGTCTTTTTATTTATATTTCAATTTATTGCTTGGAAAACAGGAATAGAAATGTCTTTTCTTTTCTGAAAAATGACTTTTGGCAGAGCCAATTATCCAGACTTGTTTGTGATTGATTGCAGATTCATAGTCATAAATTTCTTATTTCATAACATAAGCACTACAATATTATTTTTATAGATTATAGATACATAGGTACATTTGGTTGCTTTACTTTTATTCTTTTTTATAGAAATGTCGAAATTTTTAGTAGAAAAGTCTAAACTGCAATAAACCTTGCATACTTTATATGGCTTCATATACTCTATCCTTCTATCTCCTTCTCGGTCTCCCTATTCTTCTTTTTTGTATTGGTTTACGTAATAGAACCATTTTTGGCATTCTCGCCTTTCCCATTCTTTCGATGTGTCCTAAGTATCGGATTCTCTGTGCTTTGATTGCCGTCGTTATTTTTCGTTCCTTACATAATTCTTCAAGTTCCTTATTATTTCTTCTTCTCCATTGACCATCTATTTTCACGCCTCCATATATTGCTCGTTGTATTTTCCTCTCCCATCTTTCCAAAAAGGTATATTTCTGACTTTATAAGCACCCATGTTTCACATGCATATGTAGCTGTAGGTCTGATAACTGTTTTGTAGATTCTTATTTTTGTGTTTCTTGAGACATCTTTGGATTTCATTAATGGATGCAATGCTCCATACTTTTTGTTTGCTTTTGCTATTCTTGCTTTTATCTCCCCTTCCCCATGTCCCTTTTCATCTACGTTTACACCCAGGTAAGTAAATTCTGAAACTCTTTTAAACGCGCATGAATTTTCTCCTTCTATCTCCAATGTGAAATTGTCTTCTTTTTCTTTATATGTTTCTCCCATTATCATGTATTTTGTCTTTTCCTTATTTATGAGAAGATCAAAAATTTTTGATTCTTTTATTATATTGCTCATTAATTTTTTTAGCTCTTTCTTGTTGTTAATAGTGTTAGATCATCTGCGAATGCTATAAATTGATATCCATTTTTAAAAATCGTTTCCTGTGTGTTCATTTTACTTTTTCTAATTATTCCTTCCAGTATTACATTAAAAAGAGTCGTTGATAGTGGGTCTCCTTGTCTTAATCCTTCCTTTGTTTCAAAATTATTTGATTTATGTCCCTTCCATGCTACTTCGTTTGTGGAGTTATCCATAGTCATCTTTACCATCCTGACGATTTTACTTGGTAGGCCCATTTCTTTCATTAGTGCGTACATCTGTTGCCGCTTTACCGTATCGTAGGCCTGTTTAAGGCCGACGAACAGGACGTATACTGCTATTTTATGTTCGTAGCACGTAGTTTGGATTTCTTTTAACGCAAATATTTGGTCTGTCATCGACCAATTACTTCTGAGTCCTCCCTGATATTCGCCCAATATCTTTTCCGTGTCATTTTGTCACCTTTTTTATGTATGGGGCATATCCTTGCCTTGGTCTATTCTCCTGGCATTCTTTCTGTTTACCATATACTTTTTATCGGGCTATGTATCTCCTTGTGTAGTCTTTTTCCTCCTGTCTTTATCATTTCCGCCGATATTTCTGTTATTCCTGGGCTTTTATTGTTTTTTAGTCCTCTTATTTCATTTTCTATTTCTTCCCTCGTAGGTGTTTCTATTACTATATGGTCATCTTCAATTTCCTGGATTGTCCCCTTTCTTCTTCGTTTTTGTTTAGAAGTTGTGTAAAGTAAGTTTGCCAATTTCTCATTATTTCCCTTGGTTCATTTATTAATATTCCTTCCTCATTTTTCATATATGGGTTATGTTTCTGATATCCCCTTTCCATTTTTCTTGTTTCCTGGTAAAAGGATCTTATTTCCTTTTTTTGGAATCTTTCCTCTATCACTTTGAGTTTTTCTTCGTTGTATTTTCTTTTTTTATTTCTGCATGTTCTCTTCATAATTTTCCTCAATTCGCTAATGTCACTATTATTTCTTAAGTTTTTTATTCTTATTTTTCTAATTTCTTCGGCTATTCTTTGACATTCCTCATCATACTATTCTTTCGCTTTTTGTTTTCTATTACCTTTAATTAATATTTCTTTACTGGTGTTTAAAACTGCTTCTTGTATGCTTTCCCACTTTTCTTCCGGGTCTAGTTTTTCTGGTTCTTCGTTTAGTCTGCTGGATATACGTTGTTCGTACTTCTTCTGTGTCGTATTATCTTTTAGTATTGCTGTGTTGAATTTTTTTTTTTATTTATTTGTCCCTTTGATTGTCTTTATTTATATTAGCATTTATTTTATAACCTGCTCTTACCAGAGTCACATTCCAGAGTCACACTTATCTGAGTCACATTCCGCTCCTCTCATGCTTTTTATATTTATTATATTATGGGCGTGCTTCTTCTCTATTAATATGTGGTCTATTTGATTTATTGTCCTTTTATCCGGGGAAATCCACGTTCCTTTATGTATATCTTTTCTGCGTTTGTTTGTGCTTTTTATTACCATTTGTATTTCTACAATATTTTATTTACGATAAACAAAAAAAGAGCAACCCTTCGTCACTGGAATACATTTTTGTATTCTACAATTTTTAGAACTTGACATTTAAAAATTCAAACTTCTTTCAAAGTACAAAACTATCAAAACTTTTTTTGTAATTTATCACGTGTCATCACCATGACAATGAGAAAGTTAAGGATATTAATTTGATTATATGAATATGTGCCAAAAACAGTGCGAAAAAGTAAATCCCATTTAAAATACATTGTTACTTCACGCACACTTTAAATACTTCACGTACTATCTATAATAACAGTTTTCACAAACTAAAAACTTATACATACCTACATAATGTGAAATAGAGTAGATAATAGTTATTTATGATATAAGTGTTAAAAATACAATTTTAAGGCACGCTTGTGAAGGTTTGCAGAATGAGCGAAGCGAATTCTGCAATTCATATGAGTGCCTTAAAAATGTAATTTTAACACGTATATCATACAATATTTTTTCTACAAACGTCTTATATGTCAACAATTATAATTTATTCATTCTCAATTACAGGACAGTACCTACAAAAACTTTTACTTGAACTTGACTGACATTCCATTTTTACATTTTTCTTGACATTACATCAAAACTGCTTATACTGTCAATATGTAAATCATAACAACTATAGAATAACGTCTACTTTTATTGTTGTATATTCTAACAAATTTTAATAGTTTTTTTCTACAAACGTGTTCAAAATGCAATAATACGGTTTAAATTAAATTTTAAAAAACCTTTTAAAAAACCATTTTCAAATTGCGCAAGTTGTACTGTTAATATTAATGTGAATAAATGAAATATAAAAAATATTTTGACGTTTGTTTTCAAAATTTGACATTTCAATTTTAACTGCAGTGCCTTAAAAAATTTTAAGCACTGCGCTTTAAAGTAACATTTTTAACGCTCTTATGGATTGCTAAAAGTTGCATGTTTAACACGTTTGTAGAAAAATAGTTATTTTCCTAACAAGTGCAGAAAGTCATTCTTTTCCGCACGCGACTGCAGTTTGCCGAACGACGCGAAGCGGGAGTTCGGCAAGCAGTCGAGTGCGGAAAAGAGACTTTCTGCAAGAGTTAGGAACAATATTTTATCTAAGAGTCTTTAAAAAATTACCAAATCTTAATCAATTAATTTGATTAATATGAAAATACACAAATTACCAGGTTGTCAAAACCAAACTTTCAATATAATTAGTTAGCATGACGACGATCTTGGTTTCCATGACGATGATTCAAAACGACTGTTATTGTCTACCGATTTGACTTTCGAATATTATGTCAAAATAATTTTATTTCATCGAATTGTCGCGTTAATTTCATTAAAACAGGAACACAATAAGATATATTTGAAATAAATTGGTAAGTAATATCAAAATATTAGTTTATTGCATGTATTATCATTACTTTAAGGCCATATTAACATATCTAAATTAACACGCGTGCGGAAAAGTAAAAACCGCGTGCGGAAAAGTAACACGCGTGCGGAAAAGTAACAGGCGTGCGGAAAAGTGAAACTTTCTAAACTAAAATGGGGTAAATTTTGGGTTATTTTAAATAAAAAGGTCTCGTTTCATGTTTCTTATAAGTTCATAGTTTTCGAGTTAAAATCGATGTAAAATCTGAAAATTCGAAAATACGCATTTTCGAGGCTGGGACAGACGGACATATATAATTCAACTTTTCACATTTTTTAAAAATGGGGGAAAACAATAAGTGTGTTAACTTCATAAGGCAACAACTAAGATTATTAATTAAAACAGCTTTTTATTTTAAACAAATATGTATTTATAATGCATAAAATCTATTATCTATAATCTATAATATTACAATGTAAAGAAAGAACATACCACATAAAACAATACTTATATTTTTGAAATATTTTCTATTTTAACAAAGATATTTTAATTTTTCTTAACATTAATCGTCATATTTTTTTGTCAAAATAGTGTACTGGGTTAGTAAGAAATTATGACCCGGGAGCTAAAGTGTTAATAAAAAATAGTTCGCAACATGAATGATGACTTAAAATCAGTAAATTTAACTCTATATTTTCTTTACATCATATTTCATATTAAAACAAACGACACCACTACGGCCAACATACCAACACCGGGAGGAATCAGGCAGGGAGACAGCCTCAGTCCATTTCTATTCAATATGCTAATGGATGAAATAATAGAAGATGTGGAATCGCTACAACTAGGATACAGACTCGGCCACAGTAGAATCAGTATAGTGTGCTATGCGGATGATGCAGCCCTGATTGCAGAGGACGAGAATGACCTACAAAGACAACTTTATCGATTCTATCAAGCATGTCGACGACTCAACATGAACATATCCACGCAGAAAACAAAATGCATTACCATTGCGAAAGTCCCAATTAGATGCAAGCTCGTGGTAGAGGGGAAACCCATAGAACAGCTAAACCAGTTCAAATATCAAGTTATCATGACCCAGCCAGAGGCCTAAGAGGACAAATTAACAAGGCCGCTGTCTTGTCCGGATGTTTGAGAGATGTGGTCTGGAATAACCCATATATGAGAATGGACAGCAAAGTTAGAATTTATAAAACTTGCATCAGACCTGTTATGACATATGGCATTGAATCAAGAGAAGACACCAATAAAACCAAAAGCATGCTACGAACAGCCGAAATGAAGACACTAAGAGCAATAGCAGGGAAGACAAGAAGAGATAGAATACGAAACAACATCATCAGGGAACAATGTGGCGTGAAAAATGTAGTCAGATGGGGCAGGCAAAGACGAAGAAAATGGTTCAGTCATGTAAAACGAAAGGAGGAGCACAGACTACCAAAAATTGCTCTAGAAGGAAAACCAGCAGGCAAGCGTCCACCGGGGGGACCACCAAAAAGATGGAGAGATAGCTGGCGGTCTACCTCTCAAGAAATACTTCAACGTCGGAATTAACAGATCGACAGATCTACAACAAGCATAAGAAGAAGAAGAAGAAGAATATTTTTAAAAAATTAGAATAAAAAAAAGAAAAAAAGAATATTTTACATTAGAATTGATGGATTCGACCGTTACTTGATGAAAATTCATTTTATCTAACAATAAAACACTGAAAACTTTTGTTTTCAATATTTCCATAATATTTATTAAAAATTACTGTCACTACCGCTGTTTCGGCAGAGTGCCTTTGTCAAGTGATGGATTTTTATTATGTGTCTACTCTTTAAAGTCTCTAACTAAATAGGTTAAGGAGTGGGGAGCTGTTGGTCTCAAGTTGGCCATTCAGAAATTTCTGTGTTTTTTAACAACAAATAATTACCGAGAGGTGTATACAAACTGACATGTGGTGACTGTCAGAAAACTTTGTCCTATCGGTCAAACCGGCAGAACCTCTGACAAACGCATAGCAGGGCACAAAAGGGCTTTCAATATTAGAAAAATTGATTCTACGCACGCACTTCACCTTCTAGATAATAATCATTATTTTAATGAACAGTATATTGATGCTTCACAAGTCAAACGGTGTAGGGGAAGGGTGGGCAAGTCGACATACTCGAAGGTAAAATCGATTTATTTTGAAAAATGTAAAAGGTAACATGAATTAAAAAGCGCCATAATACAAACAAAACATTCTTTTTTAATATATATCAAGTGAAAAACAAAATCAGAACTCCATTTTAAAACTGTAAATGTAAAACAAAAAAGAGACAAATTGTCATCTTGCCCTACCCTAGAGGGCAAGACGGCATATACGTGGATTTATACATAAAGTGAACAATTATCAAAACATAATTCGCAAATAAAGTTCTTAGCCTTCATTGATAGTCCTGCACACTCTGCATGAGCCCACATTTTACACATTTGGCAACGTAACCAGCCTTCTTGACATTTGGATAGGCTATATAACTCACTGCAATAGAGGCATGCGCAATCATCGTCGTCGTCCTCATTAAAGGGCTCTTCATAGTCTGATTTATTCTCATAGATTTTAACTGCCGCACTTCGTTAACGTTTTCTTAATTTTCCGGTTCTCTTATCTCGACAATCTTTTTGAGTGTCTTTATCTCCACATCCTAAGGTACCATCAAACACATTTTTCTTTACTGAGTTTTGCTTATTCCCTCTTACCTCTCTCGCTTTCTTAATATTCTGTTGTTCGCGAAGACTCTGGAGGTATGGACTCGTGGTAAGAACATCTTGATAACTATTGGCCTTTCTTCTTCTGGACTTTCTTGCATTTCCCTGAGGAAGAGGTGAAATTTGCAACAAAACGTTTGTGACGTTATTAGCTGAAGACTCTACACGTTCATGTGGCTTTGTATTTACTGTTGTAGATGACTGCGGATCTTCTTCATTCAAATGTTCTGCTGCAGCGAAACATGCACCCGGATTAAGGGATTCAGTGTTTGCATTATCGGCCTCAAGTGGTACGTCAGTTACTGTGCTGGGCAAATACATGTGTTCTGGAAATATATCCGGGTTGAAAGGTGAGATCCCTGTTGCTATGAATCCGCTTAAAGCTATCGTTGGTATTGCGGTTTTATTGTAGGCGGAAGAAAAAAGCGAGGCGACTGATAAAGAGTGATGACACGACTCGGATTTTCCTTCAACCATTGAGTTGCTGCTGCATCGTAGTAGTTACTTAGTGGCCCGAAAAAGCACACATCGAGAGGTTGGAGACGATGTGTGCAATGTGAAGGCAAGCAAAATAGCACCACTGAATTGTTTTTTGTAAGTTTCAATGCTTCTAAATTTTTATGGCTGACATGCCCGTCTAAAATTAGCAGGGCTTTGTTTTTGGTGTTCGGTCGAACATGTTTAATAAAGTGTTCCATCCACTTTAAAAATAGTTCCCCGGTCATGTAACCTGATTCATTGTACAAACATAAAGTCCCAAGTGGCGCTCCGTCGTATAATGTTGGATTGAATTTCTTCCGAGGAAAAATTATAGCAGGTGGAATATAAGTTCCCCTGAACTCATGCACGCTACTACAGTTGAATGTACTCCCCTTTCCCCGCTGGTGATAGCACCCACTTGTTTCTTTCCTTTTAGCGCAAAAATTTTAGAAGTATTTTGTACAGTTGTCAACCCTGACTCGTCCATGTTAAAAATCATACTTTTGTCGATGTCTTCATTATTTATTACGTTACGTAGATTTTTAAAAAAGGTCTTTACTTGTGGTTTGTTAAAACTTTCAGCGCGTGCCATTGATGTTGCCTCTGGCTGACGTAAAGATATATTCGGATGCCTTAGTCGAAAAGAGCGTAGGTAGCCAACCTTTGCCTGCAATTTTTTTCGTGTTATTGAATTGATGTTTTAACTTCATTCTCACTGCAAATTTATATGCCAAAATGCGGACATCTACGGTCGTTAAGCCAAAAAATCTGGCTTCCAGTGCTAGCATATGCTCCACTAGAGCCTCTTCTAGTTCTCGATTTAAGGTTGTTTCATGTCTGCCAAGATGCTTTCTTGTACCAACTGCTATTTTATTTCGATTCATGGCACGGCGGCGAAGTGTTGCCTGGGGCACTTGGTAATGCCTACTAGCCTTTAACCAACCCATGCGCTTTTCCGCTACAGCCTGCAACGCTCGCTCCATGTTCTTCTCATTCCATGTCCCTCTATTGGTTTTTCTTTTATAATTAGAAACCATCTGTAAATAAAAACAGCAGTTGCAAATTTTAGGTCATAAAGGCCAAGGGCGGATCTATGGTAGGACGGGGGAGGAGCAATGGGGATAATTATTCCCCCAGACAGGTCCCACCATAATTTAAATGAATTGAAAAAACTGGATATAAATACTATAGGTAAGAGCTTAAAAATATACTAAAAAATATATAGGTACCCATGTTTTTACTTCTATATTAATAGCAAGTGCCCAAAACATTAGTTGAGCATTTTATTTTAAAGGAGTTTTGGATAAAAGTTGGGCCCAGAGTTTTTTTACCCTCCCCCAGAAATATTTCATAGATCCGTCCTTTAGAGGGCAAGATGACACAGCTATATTTCAACTTGCCCGCTAGCTCGGTGATCATAACATGAAAGCATGGTCGGATAAAATATAACCCTAAGAGCAGTTGCAATATCCTAAGGTAAAGATTAGGAACGCCCTTTTTATCTCCAAAATAAATCACGACAAGAAATGCTACGATGGCATAAATATATTAACGAAACATATGGTACTTACATTGGACCAAGATACAACAATGACACAAAAACGTAAATATTTTTTTAAACGTACGGAGCATCCCCAACGTAAATATTTTTTTAAACGTACGGAGCATCCCCACCCAAAGACTATCAAACGATTACTGTGAAGTGTGAAGGAGTAGATTCTAACGAGCGTACGGACTGAACGAATAATAGACTAGGTTTCGTGGTGGGGGCAGTGTGTCGTCTTGCCCGGCTATGTCAACTTGCCCACCCTTCCCCTAAGTCACATTCTCCCTAAAAATGACTTATGACATGTAACACATAGATAGTATTATATATAATAATAAGTTCCTTGTTTGTTATTATGCATATATTACCCATATTATGATAAATAAAGACGGTTTATTTGTTTTTAATAACTACTTATAATCCGTCTAATATACTTACCGTGGCACGTCATCCGCGTCATAGCCCGTGAGGTCACATGATACCAACACGAAATATTTAGGCGGTAGGTCTGTTCCTTTTTAGAATCATTTAGTCGAGTTCACGGGAATTACAGCCACAGCGTAGATAGATATATAGATAGATAGATAGATAATTTTATTAACCCTTGGTTACATACACGTATGCATAGGGCATGTCAAAAAAATACAATAAACATTACAACAATACAGTTACAAACAAAAATAATATATAGTATAAGACAAATACATAATAAAAGTTGCCAACAATTATTATTCTATAAATTTAATCATGTCAATACAAAAATTAAAATTCGCCCCAGACATTGGACATCTTCTAAATAATTAGAGCTAAGCATTCTGTAAATTCACGTACTGAATAAAAGGCATGGCTTATTAAGAATTGTTTTAAGTTTTTTTTTGGAAAGTGAATTAAAATTTTTAAAATTAGATGATAGTGTATTAAAAAGTAGGGAGCCTGCATATTTAGGAGATTTTCTAAAATTAGTATGAATATGACGGGGAAGATATTTTATCCCGGCATTTCTTGCGTTATATGCGTGTAAGTCATTTGCTGTTTTAAGATCATTTAACTTAGTGAACGTGCGTGATAACAACCTATAGATATGAAGCAAGCAAGCGTAAGAATGTTATTATTTTTAAAACACTGTCGACAACTGTCTCTAAAGCGTAAACCAAATATTGTTCGAATTATTCCTTTCTGTAGGACAAATACTCTCAAACTTTCCGATGCCTGTCCCCAAACAATAATGTTTTGACTGATTATGGAATACACTTGTGAATAGTATAGTGTAACCAACGCATTTACAGTAACTTCGTCCTTTAACGACAATATCGCGAAATATGCTCGATTCAATTTTAAACAGGTATTGTTTACGTGTTCACGAAAATTTAAAGTATTGTCCACAATCGTGCTAAGAAACTTAGTACTATCAACTGATTTAATAATCAAGTTGTCTGTAATTTCGAACGCAGAAGTACTTATTTTTCTTTCACCACAAGAAAACTAAATACATACTGTCTTATCGATATTTATTACCAAATTATTTCGGTAGCACCAGTTTTTAAATGGCAAGATTACATTCTTGACCTTAGAATGTGCTAACTCGACGGATTCCACTGAGGCAAGTATGGTGGTATCATCTGCATAGATATATATGTGTTCTTCTGAGATATATTCAGGCATATCATTTATATAAAGTAAAAAGAGTAGTGGACCTAATATTCCACCCTGGGGTATTCCTAAATTACTATAGTAGATTTCCGATGAAATATTATTAATAGACACAAAAAGTGGTCTATTCGTTGTATACGAATATATCCATGAGTTGACCGGTTCGCGAATGCCTATGGCTATAAGTTTTTCTTTTAGACATACTGGATCAAGACAGTCGAAGGTCCTCGAGAGATCAAAGAATATTCCAAAAGTGTACAAATTTTAATCGATTTTTTCATGAATAACTTGAATTAAATCTACTGTAGCTGTCCTTGATCGTCCTGTCGAAATCCGTGTTGTTTACTACTAAGGATTTTTGTTTTACTTAGAATTTTAGAATTACTTAGAATTTTGTTTTACTTAGCTTATGTCAGACATCAGATTCAGTTGTTCTGAAGCTATTTTCTTGTGGCATTTTTATAATCAAGTATATTCAAATGGGAAATAAGCCACAATTTTACCTAAAAATGATTTTATTAACGTTTCGACGCCCAAGTCGGGTGTCGTTGTCAAAATACAAAATAATATTAAATAAACAAAAATGTTGTTGCTTAGTAAAAAATTCTTCTAATAATTTATTTAATCTGACTCATTTATATCGGCAATTCAGACACGTATTATACATTTTAAAGTAGACGACTTTAAAAATGATATTGCCAATATTGATGAGTTGCGTTCCTGGGACGACTTTACTAAAAGATAGTTCATTCGATTACATGAAATCAATCCCAACTCAAGAATAGCCGCCACAAAAAATCATAGCATGTGATCTGTCTTTAAAAAGACAACCAAATGCAACGGTGGTACTGAAATTCTCGCGTTAGAGATTCCATAGTAAATCACGAGGGAAAACCAGGAAAAACCTCGTGATACTATCCCGACATCGCAAGTATTTGGGTTTACATTTAGTTTACTCTCAAAACTAATACCAAATTCTGACTTGATATTTTAAATTTTAAATAATACTAAAATACTAAATATGTACTAACTCGATATGTTACTGATTGACTAATTGTGGTATTTTCTTTCTATTGACTTCCTCCTTTAGTATGGGTAACCACATCCTACTGCATTCTACCGAGGAATTTGCGACACAATTGGTTTCATTTAGCATAATTAGAGCCGCTTCTTTGATTTTTCTCTTTTTACTATCTGCTTCTTTTAGGACTATACTTGAATCTCTCCACTGAACTCTATGTTCATTATCCCATGCGTGTTGACATATTTGAGAGTAAACTAAATGTAAACCCAAATACTTGCGATGTCGGGATAGTATCACGAGGTTTTTCCTGGTTTTCCCTCGTGATTTACTATGGAATCTCTAACGCGAGAATTTCAGTACCACCGTTGCATTTGGTTGTCTTTTTAAAGACAGATCACATGCTATGATTTTTTGTGGCGGCTATTCTTGAGTTAAGATTGATTTCATGTAATCGAATGAACTATCTTTTAGTAAAGTCGTCCCAGGAACGCAACTCATCAATATTGGCAATATCATTTTTAAAGGCGTCTACTTTAAAATGTATAATACGTGTCTGAATTGCCGATATAAATGAGTCAGATTAAATAAATTATTAGAAGAATTTTTTACTAAGCAACAACATTTTTGTTTATTTAATATTATTTTGTATTTTGACAACGACACCCGACTTGGGCGTCGAAACGTTAATAAAATCATTTTTAGGTAAAATTGTGGCTTATTTCCCATTTGAATATACTTGATCAGATTCAGTGTAGGAAGGATACCCCCAATACAAACCAAATGAGAGTATTCTTGACAAAGTTGCCAGTCTTCACGGCTTTCGCCGTGAAAGGTAGTATTAGGCAAGTAATTTTAGAGGAGTATCGCTGTTAACTGCTGTGGAATACTGAAGGAGGATTTATTTATGATAATTCACAGAATGGCAAACACGCTTGCAATATACAACCATACTGATTCTGATGTTTGAAATGGAGAATAGACATATTTATATGCGTAGAAATAATATTGGGAGATTTATGTTAATGTAGATTTAAAGAAACATACCCTAACTTGTTTTATTTAATTTGAATAAATGGAATATAAAGTGTTTTTATAAAGCACACTTGTTCGGAATACACTCTTACTGCGATCGAACAAAGGTGACATTTTGATATAAATTGGTAACATTTATTTAACATTTGCGGGGATGACACTTCATATTTGTTTTTACTCTTTATTATAAGTATTATTTGTTTTATTATATTTACTGTTTTTATTATTTACTTCAACGTAAAATTATAACTTAATTCTTGTTTTCTATTTCTAAAGTTTTTATTTATTTACAATGAATAAATTTGTTTTGTTGTGTCCCGAATAAAGTACGTGTCTCCTAGCGGCGGGCAGTGGAGGGCAGTCCTTACAGTAGGGATCTTGGCCTATACAGAAAAATGCAGGAGGGTGTGGGGAATACTGCACTTTGGCTGCATTGGTAGTGTATTGGCTAAACGTGCAGGGCAGGGGATGGTGCTGATAGAAAAGGCATTCAGGCATCAAATATCCAAACAAAATCTTTTCAGGCCACAATAATGATAAGACTTTCTCCAATGATATAAAAAACTTATACTGAAATGATGGCATCTCTTGAGATAAAATATGCCGAAAGTAAAATGAGCCTCCGTTCAGATTTCCGGGTGAGGACTATCTCAGGGGGAACACCATTGCAGGTTAGAAAAATCAGGATAGGGTGGTGGAATCTTGGTAGCCTTACAGGTAAGAGTCTGGAGTTAGTGGATGCGCTCAAACGAAGGAGAGTTCAAATTGCTTGCATTCAAGAAACTAGGTGAAGGATACAAATTGTGCTATGCAGGGAGTAGTAACACTAGAAATGGAGTGGGTATAATTGCTGATAGTGAAATGAAAGATAACCTAGTGGAAGTTGTAAGAACGAGTGATAGAATGATGTTAGTGAAATTTGTAATTAATAAAGAGGTATTGAATGTTGTGTGTGTATGCTCTTCAAACAGGTCTGGGTGAGAATGAAAGAAGAGCTTTCTATGACCAATTAGGAGAAGTCCTGAGTGATATTCCATCAAAGGAGAAAGTTATAATAGGAGGGGATTTCAATGCACACGTGGGCCAATCCAAGGCAGAATACGAAGCAATACATGGGGGATTAGGTTTTGGAACTACAAATGAAGCTGGAGATGATATGCTCGAATTTGCAACAGCACTAGATATGGCGATTGTTAACACATTCTTTAAAAAGAGAGAAACTCAACTTATTACGTACAAAAGTGGACAACATCAATCCCAAATAGACTATTTCATGATAAGAAAAGAAGACATACGTGAATGCAAGGACTGCAAGGTAATAGTCAGTGAGACAGTAAGCCAGCAACATAAACTGCTTGTTCTGGACTTCGAAGTAAAAAGTGAAACTAAACCAAAATATCGGAAAGGACCACAAAAAATCAAGTGGCGGATGCTAAAAGATGAGAAAGAAGGTCTATTCAGGAAAAGAATAGTAGAGAAAATATGTTGGAACATGAAAGGAAGCCCTACTACAATTTGGAGAAAAATGGCCAGTAGTATTAGAGAGGCTGCTATTAAAATACTGGGGAAAACGTCAGGAAAAAAAGTTTGAGGATAAAGAGACTTGGTGGTGGTCAAACGAAATTCAAGGAAAAATAAAAGGGAAGGGAAAATTATATAAAAAGTGGCAAGAAACCAGATCCAACACAGATCTTCAAAACTATATGGTCGCGAAAAAGGAAGCGAACGTAGCAGTAGCAAAAGCTAAAGCAGAAGCGTATTCAAACCTATACGATCAACTTGATACCAGGGAAGGCGAAACGAAGATATATAAAATAGCCAAACATAGAGCAAAGAAAACAAAAGATTTTAATCAGATTAGATGTATCCGAGATGAAAATAATAAAATACTAGTTCACGAAAAGGATGTCAAAAAGAGATGGAGAAAGTACTTTGACAGCTTATTAAATGAAAAATTTGACAGACAGCCTGTGGAGTCAACAGAGACAGTAGCAGCAATGGTCACCAAAATAACAAACGAGGAAGTGGCTCAAGTGCTTCAAAAAATACAGAAAGAAAAAGCGGTAGGACCAGATGATATTCCTGGGGAAGTATGGAGAGCATTGGGAGAGACAGGAACAAGGTGGCTAGCAGGTTTATTTAATAGAATTATGGAAGTTGGACAAATGCAAGACAAATGAAGAAGCTGTATACTAGTACCTGTCTACAAAAACAAGGGAGATATACTGCAGTGTACAAACTACAGGGCTATAAAACAGCTTAGTCACACCATGAAAATATGGGAGAGAGTAATTGATAGACGGATACGTGAAGAGACCGACATATCTGAGAATCAATTTGGCTTTATGGGGCAGATCAACAACAGACGCAATTTTCATTATAAGGCAGTTGATGTAAAAATACAGGAGTAAAGAAACAAACGCTCATATGGTATTTATTGACCTTGTGAAAGCATATGATAGAGTTCCTCGAGAGATTTTGTGGTGGGCACTCAATAAGAAGGGAGTCCCTGGTGCATATGTAAAGATTGTGAGGGATATGTATGAGAGAATAACGACTAGTGTTAGGACAGGTGTGGGAGAGACTGATAAATTTCATGTGAAACTAGGATTGCACCAAGGCTCGGTGCTTAGTCCGTATTTATTCTCATTAGTTTTGGACCAGATAACAGCGAAACTACAGGGTAACATTCCATGGTGCTTAATGTATGCTGATGATATCGTGTTAGTAGGAAATAGTGAAAGAGACTTAGAACAAAAACTGGAATAGTGGACACGAGCTCTGGAGGAAAAATGTTTAAAACTTAGTAGGACAAAGACAGAGTATTTGGAATGTTCATTTAAAGATGGAGTTATTACTAATAAAATGGTATCTTTGGATGGTGAACTGATTGTAAAAAGCAATAGTTTTAAGTACCTGCCATCGGTATTACAGAGTAATGAAGAAATAGATGGAGATGCATGCAGTAGAATTAGGGCTAGATGGATGAAGTGGAAGGAAGCGATTGGTGTGTTGTGTGACAGAAAAGTTCCAATGAAGCTGAAAGGAAAATTCTATAAAACAGCCATAAGACCGGCTATGATGTACGGAACTGAATGTTGGGCAATGAAAAAAAAAGAGGAACAACGAATGCATGTGGCGGAGATGAGAATGCTTAGATGGATGAGTGGAGTGACAAGAAAGGATAAAATTAAAAATGAGTATATTAGGAGAAGTCTAGGTGTGACACCAATTGATGCCAAAATGAGAGAGCATAGGTTGAGATGGTTTGGTCATGTTCAACGTCGAGACGTTAATCATCCAATACGAAGAATAGCTGAAGTGCAGATTCCTGGAAGGAGTAGGAGAGGAAGACCAAAGAAGACGTGGGGTGAGACGATTAGGCAGAACATGTTGGTAAATGGGATTAATATTAATATGACCCAGGATAGAATTGTGTGGAGAAATGCAATTAGGGAAGCCGACCCCGCATAGGAATAAGGCAAAGAGAATGATGATGAAATTTGTTTTGTTGTATAATCCACTTCCGCAAAAATTATGTGATATATTTGATTTAAAATGAATTCAAGAATTTTTTGTAATCGTGCAACAATGTCAACTTAGATCTTTAACGTAGACGATGACATGCAACGGTAACTATATTGGACGGACTATATATTTCTGCAACTACTTTCAGAAACATCTTAGTATTCTTTTTTTCATGAGCATTTTTCACTGCGTCACAGTTTTTCGATTTCTTTCTAACGCATTAAATTGTATGTGACAGAAAAAAGGCACGTCGGTGATTACAAACATTTATAACATTTATTCTAGTGGTCGATAGATAGCGCTATAATCGAAAAAAATTATTTACGAACTATATAATATAAGTATCTACGAATATAATGTGTACAATTTATAAGACTATACGAATTAAAGAAAATACCATTTTATAAATGCAATAAACACAATTGATTTGTTTTCATGGCAAATTGCAAATAAAATGTGATAACTGTCAGATTTAACTAAAATGTCATGTTAGAATAAATGTTATAAATGTGTATTATCACGGACTTACCTTTTTTTATATCATTTGTGACGCACTGAAAAATGCCCATGAAAAGGACCATATGATCTCATTTTAAACACTTATTGACTTACACCGATTGGCTTCTAATTCATTTAGAATTTTAGAGCTATTTATATTGATATTTATATAAATATCAATATTTGTATAGGTAAATTATATCAATATTTATACAAATATCTGTCAGAATATTAATATTTAAAATATTGTAATGTAAAAATAAATAAATATAAAATCAAACACTATAGGTACAATGTCCGAATATTCCAATGACATAAAATATTTATATTTACGTTGCTGAAACGTACTAACCTAGAAATCACAATAGTCATTTTATCATATGATACTGTAAAAATACTGACACGGTCGCTTACGTTTGTGGCAAATTATCTTTATTCGCATTATTTATTAGTTATCTATTATACATCTATAAGTATAAGTCGTTTTAATAGGGCTTTTCATCGATTGTCATTTGTTTCGAGCTTCTGTCATGTGTCACATAATATTAATATATCTACGTCATACGTTATTGGTATCTACAATAATACAAGCCAAAGACGTATGACGTAGATATATTCGAAGTATATTTCGGGTAAGCTCGAAACAAATGACTGTGAATGAAAAGCCCCGTCAAATACCCGTCAAGGACTAAAAATGCAAATACCCGTAGAGGACTACATAATTTTCTAAGTTTAGTGTATAATAATCACAGAGGTACATACGTTTTTTTCTGCCACTTCCAACTGTATTGCGTTTAGAGAGAATTCGATAATCTATGACGCACTGAAAAAAGGGTTTGGGATGATCTGTATGTAAATTTACAATGAGTAATTTCTAACTAATTGTGTTACAATAATAATTAAAAATAATATATTTTATTTTAAATGAGGTTCTAAATGTTTTTTAAAATCATATTTGTTTATAGTTTTTTATTTTTTGCATATTTCACAAGTATAAATTTTATAGGTATAAAAAATTACAAAAAGGAAGATTTTTGAAAACAGTAGCTTCGAACATATTTCAGAAAGTGAACTGTGTGATGATTAGTTGGACGATCTCGTGTGATATGAAAATGACTTATGTGTATTATGTCGTGATGGTAGCAAAAAAGGCGGGGTATAGAACGTGCTCGATATGTTGTTAATGGGCTCATGCCATGTTTACAGGAGAGGATAGTCCAAAAGGATATTGTGTGGTTACTGCGATGCTTAGATTTTTTTTAATAGTGTACCTGTAACTTGGTTTCTTATCTTTTCCATACGGTTGCTTGTCCCTTTAATATTTATGTTTAATAATCTACATTTTTGAAGGTCATTTTTAAATTCTATTATTGCGCACAGTTATCAGACATATGCGCATCATTATCCGAGTAAGTCGGGTAAGGGACCATTCAAGTATTACGTAACGCAGGTTGGGGGGGGGGGGTCAAAAATCTTCAAAAATTGCGTTACGCAATAGTTAAATACCCATTAGAGTGCGTTACGTAGGGGGGGGAGGGGTCAAAAATCTTCAAAAATCGCGTTACGTAATACTTGAACGCTCCCTAATTGTGCGCATTACGCTAATTGGAAATTTTGCCTCTCGCTGTTTTACTGTCCAACCATCTATTGAATACGATCTCTACCAATATACCAAGACCCTTGAAGTATATCTTCAGAAAAGTTGGAAACTGAAATGTTTTAAGTTTTGGCAATATACTGAATTTTACTTAGATGCGTACCAATAGGGAACTTGCACATTTTTTTATCACATAATAATGTTCAGTTTTGTTTAAAAATGAGATTTCCAAAATGTCACGCTTCAAAAACTCGTAATAACTTAGAAATACATATTTAAAGTCTTCTGCGGTATAAAATAGTTCAAACGACCCGTGACGTCACATAGTTTTACATTAGTTATTATTATGGTTATATTTCGCTGTATCTAGGTACACGCTAACGTGTACGCAAATAAAAAAGTTAGGTACACGCGAATTAACTTTATCAAGCCAGTGACGTCATTATTTAGCTTGCGCAGTGACTGTATATTTTGGTACATGCTATTTAATGTGATATGTTTAGTGTTTATTTGATAGAAAAATATTTGTTAAGTGAAGGGAAGCAGAACTATTCAGATGTTTCAAATTTAATTGTAATAAATTAATGTATATATGTATAAAAGTATATATTTAGGTTAGCAAAATAAATATATGTATTTAGTTGACATGACACGTACAAAACATTGTTAAAATAATTTTTATACGTAAGTTAATTATTATAATCAACTATTATAAATGGGAAATAAGCCACAATTTAACTAAAAAATGATTTTATTAACGTGTCGACGTCCAAATCGGATGTCATTTTCAAAATACAAAAATTAGTCAGATTAAATAAATTATTAGAAAACATTTTTTACTAAGCAAAACATTTTTGTTTAATTTAGTAATATTTTGTATTTTGACAACGACGTCCAATTTAGACGTCGAAACGTTAATAAAATCATTTTTTTTTAGTCAAATTGTGGCTTAGTTCCCATTTAGAATATTGATTACAAAAATGCCACAAGGAAATAGCTTCAGAACAAGTTAATTATTATTGTGAAAGCTTTAGGTCTTCCTTTTATTTTAATTTTGGACGGTAATACTATTTCACCTATAACTAAAGAAATATATATTAATTTATAGTCTCATTAAAATAGGACGGCTGCGTTGGATGGGACATGTAGAAAGAATGGAAGAAGGCGAAATACAAAAAAAAATATTCAAACAGATGCCAGTAGGAAAAAGAACAAGAGGAAGACCGAAGCTGAGATATTTAGAACAAATAGAGAATGATATAATAATCTTAAAAATAAAAAAACTGGAGAAAAAAAGCACGAAACAGATCAGAATGGAGAAGAATCCTGGAACAGGCCAAGACCCAGAAAGGGTTGTCGAGCCAGTGATGATTATGATAGTCTCTTAACTTTTTCATACTGTTTTAAAATTTTGTTAAACTCATTAAAACAACTAAATAATTGTCCACACTGCATAGTTAATTTAAAAACAAACACTAAACAAATAAAAAATAAGAAATCTCTTTACTAATCAATATTAAAATTGAAGTGTAAACACAACGCATTTTAAACAAATTCCAACACTCTGACACTCTAACTTTTTTATTTGCGTACACGTTAGCGTGTACCTAGACACAGCGTTATATTTAGGTATATTCTTCTTCTCCTTCTTTAGTTGATTGGCCTCCACCTACTTGGGTATTTGGCCAGCTCGTCGTCGAAGAATAAAGGAAAAATATTTATATTCTAATGACATTTATCGTATGTCGTTATAATAATATAGGTATACCAGTTTGTTGAGATTGGAGTTTGATACAGTTTTTGAAGGAAAGGAAAGAAGGTTTACTTTTGAAAATAAAACCATTTTGTAAAAGTACAAATTTTCTATGAATAGTTCAAACGATCAAAATACTTTTAACGTCACATAACTGTATTTTTTACTGACGTTTATAATGTCTAATTTAAAATTATATATTCAATAGGGAACTTGCACATTTTTTTTAGTAGATAATAATGTTCAGTTTTGTTTAAAAATGAGATTTCCAAAATTTCGTGCTTCAAAAATTCTTAATAACTTAGAAATACATATTTAAAGTCTTCTGCGGTATAAAATAGTTCAAACGGCCCGTGACGTCACATAGTTTTGCATTAGTATTGATTATGGTTATATTTCGCTGTGTCTACGTACACGCTAACGTGTACGCAAATAAAAAAGTTAGGTAGACGCGAATTAAACTTCATCAAGCCAGTGACGTCATTATTTAGCTTGCGCAGTGACTATACATTTTGGTACATGCTATTTTGATATGTTTAGTGTTTGTTTAATAGAAAAATATTTGTTAAGAAAGCAGAACTATTCAGATGTTTTAAACTTAATTGTAATAAATCAATGTATATATATAAAAGTATATATTTAGGTTAGCAAAATAATTATATATATATATATATATATATATATATATATATATATATATATATATATATATATATATATATGTATTTAGTTGACATGACATGTAGGTACAAAATATTGTTAAAATAATTTTTATACGTAAGTGAATTATTATAATCAACTATTCTAAATGCAAAATAAGCCACAATTTAACTAAAAAAATTATTTTATTAACGTTTCGACGTCCAAATCGGATGTCATTGTCAAAATACAAAAATTAGTCAGATTAAATAAAGTATTAGAAAAAATTGTTTACTAAGCAACAACATTTTTGTTTAATTTAATAATATTTTGTATTTTGACAACGACATCCAGTTTAGACGTCGAAACGTTAATAAAATCAATTTTTTAGTTAAATTGTGGCTTAGTTCTCATTTAAAATAGTTGATTACAAAAATGCCACAAGGATAATAGCTTCAGAACAAGTTAATTATTATTGTGAAAGCTTTAGGTCTTCCTTTTATTTTAATCTTGGACGGTAATACTATTTCATTAAAAAAATATGTATTAATTTATAGTCTCTTATCTTTTTCGTACTGTTTTAAAATGTTCTTAAACTCGTTAAAAGAACTAAATAATTGCCCACACTCCATAGTTAATTTAAAAACAAACACTAAACAAATAAAAAATAAGAAATCACTGACACTCGTAACTTTTTTATTTGCGTACACGTTAGCTTATACCTAGACACAACCTTATATTTAGGTATATTCTTCTTCTCCTTCTTTAGTTTATTGGCCTCCACCTACTTGGGTATTTGGCCAGCTCATCGTCGTGGAATAAGTCAAAAATATTTATATTCTAATGACATTTATCGTATGTCATTGTAATAATATATAGCAGTTTGTTAAAATTGGAGTTTTATACTGTTTTTTAAGGAAAGGAACGAAGGTTTACTATTGAAAATAAAACCATTTTGTAAAAGTACAAATTTTCTATGAATAGTTCCAACGATCAAAAACACTTGTAACATCACATAAATGTATTTTCTACTGACGTTTATAACGTCTAATTTAAAATTCTGTTTACTTTATTGGAAAAATGTAAATGTACAACCCAGTGACGTCACGACGCGTTTTGGACCACCTGTTTCAATTTTAATTTTTAATCGTCTTTAGGGGCCAAACGAAAGACAAACAAAACTTTTTTATCTTTGATACATGTTTTAAATTATGTTCTGTTGTGATTTATAACATTTTTTTCGAATTTAAAAATTTATGCAAGTTCCCTATTGGTGTAGAATGTAAACATACAACGAAGTGACGTCACGACGGGTTTTAGGGTGTCTGGTATAAGTTGAATTTTTAGTCGTCTTTAGGGACCAAACGAAAGACAAACAAAACTTTTTTATCTTTGATACAGGTTCTAAATTATGTTCTGTTGTGATTTATAACATTATTTCGAATTTAAAATTTTATACAAGTTCCCTATTGCCGACTCTCCTCTACAATAATTTTCACAAATATTGGATTTATGTTGTCATTTATCTCATATTGATTTAAAATTTGATTATTGCTATCAAAGAACATGGTACGAACCTCAAACTGTTTTATGGCGAATTCTGATTGTGGCAGAATGACTACTATTACATCACAAAAAATAGAATTTTTGGTACGAATTAAAAGTAAAGATACAATATGTTCCTTTAGAAATACATAACAACTTAAATTATTTGAAGTTAGTTGAAATGGAGACGAAAATGCCAAACGATTATGATCTTTCAGATGTTCGATCATTTGGTTGGTAGTTCCTTTTTCACAACAATTTTCCATAGGGCATCTAAATTGTCTACCTAGTTTACAGCTTATTTCATGTGACTGCATATCTGAAACTGAAATATCACTAAAACAATTACTACAATTCCATTTGTAAAACTTCATTCCACCAAATATTTCACTGGGAATTGCTATTTCAAAATATTGACTAGATGTTTCCCAAGATTCGAACCATTGATAACAATAGTAACACATGTAATTATTGTGTTTGTTAAGGTAGCAATAGCGAACTGGACAATTAGACAATGAAAAAATGCAATACGCTTGACATTTAACACATTTAGCTTTTAGATCAAATTCTTGTCGGTTTTTTCCAATTTCATGCCCATGTGGAGCATTTTTGGGTACAGGCTTCCTTACAGCAGCACTAAACTTTGGACCTGTCAAAACCTTTAGATTGCGATCAATTAATTTAAACTTAATTTGTATAAAGTTTGACATATGTGATATATCCACAACAAAAAAATCATCTGTACATGGTTTTGGGTCCAATACAATATCAAATTCTTTGTTTTCGCTAGTGACAGTAAATTGATGGTATATATTTTGAGGCAGTTTATAGCTCGCCATACAAACCAAATATAATGCTATTGTATTCTCAGACTTACTACATCTGGTATACAGAAAAAACAAATTATCTTCTTCTTGATATATATAAACACTAGGCATATCTAAATAATCATTCAAGTTGAAAACAAATGTTGGATAGCCCAACACAGCATTCTTATGTTTGAAATGAAAGTGTTGAAGCATCAAAAAACTTGTCATCTCTTCATAGCAAATTGGACACTTGTGAATTTTTTCCAAGCATTCCTAAAAACATTTAATAACTATAATTTTAAAATCAATAAACACTTGTTATAAAAATATGTGGTAGGTAATTCAAATTTTCAAACAAATGAAAAAACAAAAAATATTTTAATATACATATTGAGTATAATAGTCGAGCGGCACAAGCCCAAAAAACCGCTTATTTCTCGAGGTACTGACCACGGACGGTAAATAGTTAATTTTGGTCTTACTTTATATTTTTGATGGTGCTGAAAATTAAAATAAAGTTTATTTTTAATTGTAAGTGGGGAAATATTGTCAAAAAAGCAATTTTATCTTGAAAATAAAAAAATACGTTTGTCTGCGTTTAACTCGTTTCAGTTTTAATATTTTTCATTATTTTATTATATTTTTCACATTTTCGAAGGCTATGGGACCGGTTGCAAGCCGTACGTCTTATTATAATAAAAGTTTTGAATCTTTTAATGAAAAAACATCTATTCCGTTTATTCCATCTATTCCATCGAAAACGTCTACTTCCATAATCGAATACAGGCAAATATAAATGGAATACTAACACAGTCTATACCAGGGCCCAGATTCTAATTCAAATTTCGACTGAAAACAAGTCGCAATCAATATGGCGACGTTGAAATACGACTATGCGAGCCTTGTGGATTTTAGTTGAACTAACGAAATGACGTCATAAAATAGCGACTATCGAAATTAATAGCGACTCCAAAAAAGTGGTTGATATTATCAGGGCCGCTTTAACCCGGGGGTGTAAGGGGTGCGAGGCACCCGGGCGCCAAGTCCAAGCAATCTGAAAACTTGCTAGGCTCAAACTTACGCTTTTTGTCCTTAAAAAAAACTACAAATAAAAAAAAACATACAAGTGCACTTTCGATATTTTTTACAAAGGCTTACTACATCTACGATATGGAAGTGAAATATGAAACCCATTTAGGTTATTCCGACAATAATTTCAAAAAGGTGACGCGTATACTATTTTGACCAATATTGAATGTCTAGTGACAATGAATCACCATCTTGTAAGATTTGAAATTTATCATTTTTCTTCCATGGAAAGTATATTGTTTTGGAGAAACTCTGAAGAAAACTTAAAAACAACACAATGTTTAAATTTACAAAAAAAAACTAGCGCTTGGAAATAGATCTGACATACATGGTGAGCATCTATTCCATGAGTTAGAATTGTTACCAATATTTTTTAAAAATATAGATACAACTCCACTCGATATTTTATATTCTAAAATAATTTACTCTGCGTTTTCCTAAATATTTCTACATGTCTAAGGATATATTTAACACTTCCAGATAAATAGCTGAAGGAGAAAGGTATTTTTCTAAACTTAAATTATCAAAAATAATTGGCTTTAATAAGTAGGTACCTATAGAAAAGCAAGTAAAAATAGATATCACCGAAGCAATAAAAGCGTTTGCCAACTTAAAAGCTAGAAAAGTTGACTTTGATATACTTTAAAAAATATGGTATATGTAGTTTATAAGATTGATCTTTTTTGAATACTGAAACCATAATATTGTTCTGAAGCTATTTTCTTGTGGCATTCTTACAATTAACTATTTTTAATGGGAACCAAGCCACAATTTTACCAAAAATGATTTTATTAACGTTGTTAAATGACTACCCTTTATCGTTTATAAATAAGGAATTGTCAAGATTGGATCGAATCGAACGGAACAATTTAGAACGGGATCCTATAAACGTCCACAAGAAATAATACGACGAAAATATCAATACCATATATAAAAGGACTATCCGAGAAACTTAAAACAATAGAAAAAAAATTCAACATTTCAACAACATTCAAAACAACAAACACATTGAGATATATTCTATCTAAAACTAAACCTAACAATGAACAAGAAAGAACAAAGAATTGCATTTATAAAATACCTTGTGAATGCGAACAATTTTATTTAGGTGAAACATCAAGATCATTAAACGTTAGAATAAGTGAACATCAGTCTTATATTAAAAATAGAGAATTTGATAGATCTCAAATATGTCAACACGCATGGGATAATGAACATAGAGTTCAGTGGAGAGATTCAAGTATTAGTCCTGAAAGAATCAGATAGTACAAAGAGAAAAATCAAAGAAGCGGCTCTAATTATGCTAAATGAAACCAATTGTGTCGCAAATTCCTCGGTGGAATGCAGTAGGCTGTGGTTATCCATACTGAAAGAGGAAGTCAATAGAAAGAAAATACCACGATTAGTAAGTCAATAACATATCAAGTTAGTACAAATTTTATAATTTAGTATTACTGATTGTATATCTATGTATTATTAATATTTTTTATAATTTAAACATATTAAAGTCAGAATTTGGTATTCGTTTTTGAAAGTAAATTAAATGTAAGACCAAATACTTACGATGTCGGGATAGTATCACGAGGTTTTTTCCTGGTTTTCCCCCGCGATTTACTATGGAATCTCTAACGCGAGAATTTTACCTCCATCATTGCATTTGGTTGCCTTTTTAAAGACAGATCACATGCTATGATTTTTTATGGCGGATATTCTTGAATTGGGATTGATTTCATGTAATCGAATGAACTATATTTTAGTAAAGTCGTCCCAGAAACGCAACTCATAAATATTGGCGGTATCATTTTAAAGTCTTCTACTTTAAAATGTATAATATACGTCTGAATTGCCAATATAAATGAGTCAGATTAAATAAATTATTAGAAGAATTTTTTTACTTAGCAACAACATTTTTGTTTATTTTAGTAGTACATATTTTGTATTTTGACAACGAAACCCGATTTGGGCTTCGAAACGTTAATAAAATCATTTTTGGTAAAATTGTGGCTTGTTTCCCATTAAAAATAGTTGACTGAAACCATATTTTTCAATATACAAGGTGGGCCAAAAGAAAACAGTCCACCTCGATATTTGGCAGTAGTTATTAGATTTTAAGGAAATGCAGAAATATTTCGATTTTTATTTTTATATTGCAATTTTTTGGCATATCCATATTTTATACTGGTGACGTCATCCATCTGAGCGTGATGACGTCATCGATAATTTTTTTAAATGGGTCATTTGAAAGGGTGTTGAATTCCCCATTCAGTAATATAAACATTAATATCATTATTTATACAGGGTAGCCGAAAAAAATAATTTTTGAATTCAATTAATTGACGCAAAAAGAAGAATGTTTGTAATTTATTTAACTCAAAATAAATTGTACCTCTGTCAGAAAATAGAAAAAAATGTTTATTTAACAAATAAACATTTCTTTTCGCTTAACTGAAATCACAAACCGCTTCCCAGCTACCTCTTGGCAGTTTGAACATTTAATTTAAGCGAAAAGCAATGTTGATTTGCCTAATAAACATGCTTTTCTATTTTCTGACAGCAATAGAATGTATCTTAAGTTAAATAAATTACATAGATTCTTCTTTTTCTGCCAGTTAATTTAATTCAAAAATTATTTTTTTGTTCAACCCTGTATAAATAAAGATATCAAAGTTTATATTGCTGAACAGAGAATTGAACATCCTTTCAAATGAGCTACCACACACGACCCCTATGCCCATTTAAAAAAATCGTCGATTATGTCATCATGCCCAGATGGATGACGTAACTAGTATGAAATTTATATCAAAAAATTGTAATTTAAAAATAAAAATTCACCTGTTTCGGCATTTCCTTAAAATCTAATAACTACTGCCAAATATCGAGGTGGACGGTTTTCTTTGGCCCACCCTGTATAAATAAAGCAAACATAATTAGTGTTACTTTTAGCGTACCTATAACCTATATAATCTTCTGACAAAAGGGGGCGCAAAGATGTGTATGGTTAAGACGGCCCTGGATATTATAATTTCGACTCGAAATTATTGTGAGACGGACATGAATGATGGCCGAAAGGGAGGTTAGGTTTAGTTTAGATGTGTTTTGTTTGTTTCTTGCAAGGAAAACTAAATCAAAAGATATTAATATGGCTGGGTTTTATGGAAATTTGCTGTTTTTGGAGGAATTAGATAGAATAGTATTAAATTAGAAATATAGTCATTGAGAATGGTCACAACGTGAATTATCAACTCAATCTCAATGAAAGATGTAAGGTAAGTAATAATCTGGGAAAATTAGTATAAAACAAGGAAAATTATGTATCAGCTATTTTATTGCTGGATATGCTGGTATCAAATCTTAAGATTTCATATATTAGTAATATAGCTATGCAAAGTCGGCAGAAATAAGTGTGCTATTTGGTTTATAAAAAAATTAACGCTCCGAAATTTTTTTTCAATTATTGCTCTGTAACTCACAAGATTTTAACGTTAAACCAAAAACACTCACACAAAAAGTCACTGTAATTTAATTTTGCACATAGATATTTTTTCTTCAAACGTCAAATAATGATGACATTACTTATCTAACTTGATCCTGTCAAAGTTTGATGTCTCCGCCGGCAGCAGTTTTTTTTTTCCCATTTCTTTACGGCGGAGGGAAAAATGTTGTCATGGCAACAATATGAAACATGTCACAAAGCAACAATACAAATGTCATTAACAACAATTAAACATCATTTTTATTTATAGTAATATTAAAAGTACAATTAGTTAATGAGGCATTTTCAAAATTGAAACCGTGCAAAAATGTTCCCGACTCTTGATACGCATTGGTAATTGTTGATGATACTGATGGTCGAGCACAACTTTCAGCAATCATTCCCGATGTTGGCGAATCATGAGGGTTTAAAATTTTTTGAGCATTATCGTTCTTATTTCTTATTGAATCCTCTATATATCCTTCGGCAACCGTGCTTGATTTCCAGTCCCCATGTCGTTTGAGGCATTCTAGATTTCCGCCTCCATCAATTAAAAGTGTTGCTGAAGTTCGTCGTAAAGAGTGACCCGTGTATTCGCTTGCATCGTTTAAATTTAAATAACTAGCTACTTTTTGGGCTACTGCGCTGATCGAATGTATTCCCATGACGCTTCGGTAACACTTTCCATTTTGGTACTTGATAAAAAATCGGTTTTCTGTGAAATTTTCAGGCCGCAGTGATGCATACTTTTTATACAGTTTAATGTAGTTTTGACCAATTATCGTAAAAAATCTAATTTGTCGTGTTTTACTGTCTGGGATTTTGATAATTATTACATTTTCTTTATCCTCAATGTCCACAGTCTTCATTTTTACCATTTCGTCGCATCGACAGGCGCCGGTAACCCCAATTAACAAAACAATCTGAAATATTTTTATAATTTAGTAGAGTATACTACATGCTTTGCAATATAATTTTTTTTTACCTTTAATCCTAAATACAACTTATCTGGCGCTTCAAATAAAAATTTATCAAACTCGTCTTTAGTGAAAACTTTAGACTTCTTTGCAGTATATCCTTCGCTTGTCTTTTTCAGAAAGGCACGTAACTTTAAAAATTTGCTTAAATCCACATTTTTTCTAATAACTAACTCGGATTTTATCATAGAGTATCGTGACCACATTGTAGAAGATTTTCATTTATTTTCATTTTCCATTATATTAAAATATGCCAGTAAAACGTCTTCGGTAACTTGCCGTACTCCTCTTGTATCGCACCTCTCTTGGAAGTGCTTGTACGCTAACCGATACTTTATTCCGGACTTGTGCTACTGCATCATTAGCCGCGGACTCAATTTCGTTTAGGTTTTCCATTTTCGCTCTAAATTTGCGCTTGCGGTTGCAACAACAATAAGCTGTCTTTAATAATTGCAAACAACTGTCAAACAACTGTAACCAGGGAGACGCAAATCCCACCGACGACTTAATTATTTTAATTTCTAACATCTAGACGACTTTGATAGTTGTCACAGTTAATTTCGAGTAAAAATAGCGTATGAATTGTACTATTTATGGTTGAAAATTGCTACGTTTGAAGAAAAAATAGTATACTTTATTCGGCAAAGAAGCGACTTTTCTTGACTTGCCCTCTATTACGCGCCTCACTTCGTTCGGCGCGTAATATCGGGCGCGTCAAGAAAAGTCATGCTTCTCCGCCTCATAAAGTAATATACTATTTTTTTCGATTTCCTTCGGCGGAAATTTTCCTCGGAAAATTCGCGTTTTCCAAACATAATCTTTAATTTTCAACTAAAATTTTAGGGAAGTAATTATTTATCAATAATTAAAAATGGTCACAAAATATTTTTTGTTATGAGTGTCTTGAAGATATGAAAATTTGTATGTACAAAGAGGACCGCAATAAAAAGGCAATGGTTCAAAGATTGAAATCCTGTTTTTATAACTCTGTCGCAAATGCCGGTCATACCTGGAACCACTCCTCGCAATTCAGTTCTTTTTTCTTCGAAAAGGGCACAGAAGTCGTGCCCTTTTCAACAGCGTTAATAACTTAATTTAATTTAATCTAATATTTTCTGAGGGGTTCTATTTGTTTATAAGCCAAAAATTGTTTCTTTATAACATTCCTGAGACCGCTCAAATAGTCCAATTTCAATTCTATAAAGTACGTTGAATAGGTATAGTACTTTTTTGTTTATAAATAAAATAACACACTTTCTGCGGACTTGTCATACCCCATATTACTAATATATGCAAACTTAAGATTCGATTTTAGCAATAAATTAGCTGGTAAATAACTTTTCCCACAAATGGTATTTTTTTGATAATTTCCCCAGACTATCAAAAATTATTGCGGTGGTTGCGTAGCCAATAAATCGAATAAACCGAAGCGCCAACAAAAAATTCTGAGTAGTGTCAAAATGATAACGTTAATATCCCCAGTTGTAACGAATATCGAAATGAATAAGAATCGCTATAAATTGCGACCATCATGGCGGTGTCGAAATTCAATAGCGACCTCGAAATGAATTAGGATCAGGCCCCTGTACAAAGCGGAGCCAGAAAAGATGACTCGTTAAACCCATCACTCTTTAATATATTAATGGACGAAATAATAGAAGTAATACGTAGCGGTCATGGTTACAGAATGGTCAACAAAGAAATCCAAATATTATGTTATGCACACGACGCCGCATTAATGGCCGAGACAGAAAACGATCTCCAAAGATTAACACACATCTTCAATACAACAGCCAAGAAATACAATATAATAATATCAGCAGAAAAAACCAAATGTATGACAACATCTAAATACCAACTACGATGCAGAATCGAAATTGATGGGAAAAAAATAAAGCAGGAAGCAAGGTTTAAATATCTGACAATAGATATAGCTAGTTACGGAGAAGCAATTATACTAAATTTAAAATCAAGATGCAGTAGAAATAAACAAACCAAGACAGGTTAAATGCTACTAGGAGCACTCCCGAATCATAATTTACAATGTATAACTTTGAAAATCATGATTTGGGATTTACAATGTATATAGATTGTAAATTTTGATTCGGGAGTGCTCCTAGTAGCATTTAAAGTGTCTTGGTTTGTTTATTTCCACAGCATCTTGATTTTAAATTTAGTATAGACCTATACCTATTGACATACACGGAGGAGACAAGACCTGAGGCATCTAAAACGAGGTGACTACTAGAAACAACAGAGATGAAAATATTTCGACCAATGCATATCAGGAAAAGTCTGTTGGAAAGGGAGAAAAGCAAAAACATAAGAAGAGCATGCAATGTAGAAGACATAAATGGATGGGTGACAAAACTGAAACAGGAGTGGAACTAACACATTAGTAGAATGGCAGAGGATAGGATAGTACGAATAGCACGAGATACGTTACCAAATAGACGAAGAAGTATTGACAGACCAAGAAAAAATGGTGGGATATTTTAAACAATTTAGGAAGCTAATATTGAAGAATAAACAGGCTTTAAAGCCCTAAATACAAGAAGAAAGACGAAGAAGAAGAAGAATTTTTTAATATAGAAGGTTCGTAAATTGCCAAATTAAATCACAAAAGTTGAGTAATAAGATTTTAAACAGCCTTCTAATCCTGTTTATATTAAAATATAGAATACAAACTTTTAATATCGAGGTTGTACCTACACTCCCAAAATAAGGCTTATTTCTCGAGATACTAACCACGGGTGGTGAATGGCTAATTTTGGTGTTATCTTATGTTTTTGATGCTGCTGAAAACGAAAATAAAGTTTATTTATAAATTGTAAAGTGGAGGAAGGTTATCAAAAATGAAATTTTACCCTAAAAATAAAAAAAGGAAAAATAAATCACCTTTTGCTGCGTTTAACTCGCTACAACTTTTTTCAGTTTTAATGTTTTTTCTTTAATTTTTTATCATATATTTTTAACCTTTAATACCTAACAGTATTGTTCTAATAAAAGTTATGAATTTTTTTAAATAAATGGTGCAGATTTGTGAATTGCAAAGTTAAATCGCAGAAGTTGAGTAACAAAATTTCAAAAGCAATTTAATCACGTTTATGTTCAAATATAGTGTACAAAAAAGTTTTACATCAAAATGTTTCATAGATAAAAAAAGAATGTGTGTGTACTTTATACGCACGTAAGAAGTTATATTTCTATTATATGATTCCAAGGAAATTAATATATGTACTTTAAACAGTTTATTTATATTTTATTTAAATATTAAACTAATTTTAATACTTACTACTGTCCAAACATTTTTATTAAAACAATACCAAAAATTAAAAAAACAAAAGAATAAAACACACACAAACACATTTAAAAATGCACCAAAGAAATGATTTCTGAACAATAATTGTTGGCAAAAATTTTAACTAAATACGCATTTTCTGAAAAAAATTATATAACAAACATATTCACAATCATAAAGTGTATAAAAAAAATAAAAAAAAAAATTTGCATTGGGATTCGAACCCGCGTGCTTAGAATTGAAATCCACTTACACACACCCGTCACCCGACTTAACCACTTACACGTACTTGTCATGTGGGAAGGTAGGCTAACTGAATGTTTTACTGTTTGGTAGTTCTGAATTTAATCAAATTAGTTTGATTTTTGTGTGTGTGTGTGTGTGTGTGTGTGTGTGTGTGTGTGTGTGTGTGTGTGTGTGTGTGTGTGTGTGTGTGTGTGTGTGTGTGTGTGTGTGTGTGTGTGTGTGTGTGTGTGTGTGTGTGTGTGTGTGTGTGTGTGTGTGTGTGTGTGTGTGTGTGTGTGTGTGTGTGTGTGTGTGTGTGTGTGTGTGTGTGTGTGTGTGTGTGTGTATTCACAAAGGGAATTAAAATATTAAAATACAACAAAACACAGAGTAAGAAAACAATTAGGTATATTATATGAAGAGTGGTAGAAATTTTGTTGGTAATCAAAAAATTATGTAAATCAAAGCATTACCTACTAATAGATAGGTACATACATTTTCCAAATAGGTAAGTACCTATGTAATTTTTTATTACAATACTGAAACATTTACAATTAAGTACGTACCTGTTGCTTTTAAAAACTATTTAAAAAGTTACTACAATTATAAACTTGCTTTTGTCTGTGTGCTCAAAACAGTAAGAACTAATATACAATATTTGTTTATGCGTGACTTCCATATTGAACAATTATTGTCATGTCATTTGAACACCCAATCAGAGCAAAGGTATAATGCGTCTGCGCCGGGAAACAAGGTTTTTGATGAATTCGCGCATATTAAATTTCACTCCCATCGCACCTAAAGAAGTATAACTTCAAAAATGGTGCAACTTTCAATTTTAAGAAAAACGTGATTTCATTTTTTTCTATAATTGAAAATAACCTCATTTTCGTTTTCAGCGGCATCAGAAACATAAATTTTAATCAAAACTAGTCAGTGGTCAGTACCATGTAATTTGGGGGTGCCTGCCGCTCGCCTATAATTTTATATGGGATTGAGCCACAATTACTGATGTAATAAAAATTACGTTTTACTAATGTTTGACGTTTTCATTATCCACTCGGGAAATCGTTATCAAAATAGATTATTCTAAAAAATACTGGAATTAAAAGAAGGTCGAATATTTCGCGAAATTTACATCGGATCAAAAAACTGAAAAATATGTGTTAAATACTTTTTAAAAATCTATCAAATGACATCAAAATCTTCGAAATCTGAAATCCGGAAAAACCCCCAATTTTTATTACAGACTTGAATTGCTCATGAAAAATAAATAACATTTATCATAGATATCGATAAAATTGCTGATAGGTGGTGCTATAATCGGAAAAACAATTTATCGTAATGCCCTAGAACAATTATGAAAAGGGTCGAATACCAGAACAACACTTCTAAATAAAATACAAAAAAAAAAGACTGTATGTGTACTTTGTACGCACGTAAGAAGTTATACTTCTATTATATGATTTCAACGAAATAAATATACTTTCAACAGGGTATTTCTATTTTATTTAAAGATTCAACTAATTTTTACTTACTACTTTCCAAAAATTTTTATTAAAACAATACCAAAAATAAAAAATAAATAGAAAACACACGGATTCGAACCAGGAACCTCTCGATCTCCGGTTACACGCTCTACCACTGAGCTATATTTCCTTTGCTTTAACAGGTTACAAGATTTCTCATACATACTGACAAATTTAATAGATCAAGTGAAGTATACAAACATACTTTAAATATATTTACTATTATTATAAAATATCTTATTCCCGAGGAAGACAAATCCAAAGACACAAAAATTATAATAAATAAATTTACTAAAAACACTTATAATATATTCTTTTCAAGCACACCTTACTTGCGCTAAATAACTTAAAATATGTAGCGGCTAATACCATACTGTCGGTGTGCGCATGCGCCATGGAATGTAAAAATTCACCCTCATGCCTAAAGAAGTATAATTTCCAAAACAGGTGTTTATTACTTTTCAAAAATCTATTGATTGCCATCAAATACGATCCCCCATCCCCACTCCCTGGGAGCGCTGTAATCGCGGAAAAACAAATACAGAACCAATATGGATTTTAAATTGTACCTACCGAGTCGATGAAGAACAAAAAATTTTAACAAAAATAGTCCACTTTTTGTTTCTGTATTTATTAATAAAGAAAATAATTTGCTTTACAAGCTGAAATATAAGAATAAACTTGAAGGATTTTATTATTTTAATGTCCGACTGGTAACATAATTTCAAAGTCAGTTAAATATGATATATTTCTTTAGGCCCTTAAGTTAATTTGATATATGTTATTGTTCAAAATAACGCCCTAGGGTATTTTTAAATAACTAGTTAAATACTATCAGTAGTAATTGCACAAGAGCTCTAAAATTATTGAATTTTTCCCGAGTGACACTTTGACAGTTTTAATTTCACGAGCATAAGGCGAGTGAAATTATGTCAAAGTGTCACGAGGGCAAAAATTTTATATTAATTTTAGAGATCGAGTGCAATTTGTTGCGATTATTTCACGAATAAAACTGTTCAAAACCAAAATTTTATTGAGATTTATTTGTGTAAGTAAAAATTAGTACAATTAAACACACAGTTGTTATAAATATGTATTTGACCGTTTAAAGTCATCACTTTTATAATTTTTAAAATATTTGTCATTAATGTCACTGAATGTATTTTTTCGTAGCAACGAAGGCATCTGACGTAATATACTTAACGACGGGCAATTATCAAAAATTATCGATTTAATTTAGATTTCTGTAGCTTTCTATTGGTCAGAACCTCCTATGAATGAAATAATCAAGTTAACAAATAACAACCTAAGTAAAACTATGGTTACCACTAATACGTTACGAATAATGGTGGTATTCACAAATGTACTTATCAGAAAACTAATTAATTCAAAATTCATTCAAATTTGCATATAAAGAATATTTAGTGGGACATTAAACGTTGAAGGCACCACGGGTAGTATGGATAATAACGCTTTCGGTCAACGTATATTCCTCCGGCCAAAAATCCTCGGTATATACACCATTGACCTCAAGCGTTATTATCCTTATAATACCCTTAGTACTACATTAATAACTATAATTCAAACGATGATAATATTTAAATTTTGAATAATAAAAATACTGTCATTATTAGATTTTTTTCACAAATATTATTGTTTATGATAAAAAAAATTATACATCAAAAATTAAACAATATTACAATATTGCATAAAAAATTTTTAAATTATTTTAATTGTTTTATATTTTCATAAAAAAATTATTTCCTATTTATTATATCCCCAGAGCTGGGTAGGGACGGATATTTTTATGATACTGGATGAAAAATCCAAATATGCAATAAAAATGGGAGTTCCATATAAGATTTCAAAGTTACCTCTTGCCCCATCCCCAGAGGATGGTGTAGTTGGCCGTGTTTATTGTCAGTCATAACTATTACGTGATCCGAATAGGAGGTCGATCTGTACCCATCTGCTTGCCGGATGAAACATTTTTTTTTATTAAATTTCATACATAGACAAACACGACCACCATGGATTGCCTATCAAAATCGTGTCATAGCTATCATTAAGGGGGGCCGTAGGGGTTGAAATCAATATTTTAATCACATTTTTTTTAAAGTATGGTAGAATTATTTTATTTTTAAATCAAATAGGCATGTTCATGTTCAGTACAATTCGTAGATTATTCAAGCAAAAATTCAAGGAAAAATATTGAAAAATAAGCCAACGGTGGCAAATTTTTAAAGACATCTTAAAAAACAATGGATTTTGCGGTGGGCTCATCAGAACTCATCATTGGATTATGGCAATCTAAAAATTGAAAAAGATTTTACCAGCTTATGAGTTTCTCTAGGTAACGCTTTCGAGTTTTTTTAGTTTTATCGATTTTGATTTTTGATATCACTCAGAAATTAAAACAACGAATTTTTTTGCAAAAAAGGGTGAAAATCAACCTATTTATTATTGTTAAACAAAAAATAAGCATAAAACAAAAAACATCTCGACAGCAGTGTTACTTCAAGGAACGTCTAAAGGATATATAGGTATACAAAATTCTAGGTGGGTTGGTAAAGTAGTTTTTGAGTTACAATGTCTACTGCCTATGAAAAAGCAGTTTTGAGAAAAACGCGTTTAAAATATTGTCAACTCTTATTTTCAATTTCTGTTTTGTCTGTCAAATCGTAAAGTGATACACACCGGAATATGTTCTTGAATCGCGGAGTAATTTGCAAAAGAAAATGAGAACAGCTATTGACCGTTTCTCACTACGCACAAGCGCGCTGGCGCGAACTTGCTGCAAAGCGAGTCGAAGATAGGGAGGTAAGGAGATAGAGTTAAATAACCCTAACTTCTACTCGCTTTACAGCAGGTTCGCGCCAGCACGCTTGAACGTGGTGAATAACAGTCAACATCTGTTTTAATTTTCTGTTGTAAATTACTCCGCGATTCAAAAAGATATTCCGGTATACATCATTTTACGATTTGACAGACAAAAAAGGAATTGAAAATAAAAGTTGACAATAGTTTAAACGCTTTTTCCTCAAAACCGCCTTTTTTCAAAAGTTGTAGACATTGTAACTCAGAAACTACTTGACCGACCCACCTGGAATTTTGTATATATTTTCTTTAGACATTCCTTAAGGTAACGATGTCGTGATATTTTTTATGTTTATTTTTTTAACAATAATAAATAGGTTCATGTTGACCCTTTTTTGCAAAAAAAAATCGTTGTTTAGATTTCTGAGAGATATCAAAAAGTCAAAATTCGATAAAATTAAAAAAACTCGACCGAATTACCTAGAGAAACTCATAAGCTAATAAAATCTTTTTTAATTTTTTTTTACCGTGATCCAATGATGAGTTCTGATGAGTCCACCGCAAAAAATCCATTGTTTTTGAGGTGTCTTTAAAAATTTGCCACCGTTGGCTTATTTTTCAATATTTTTCCTTGAATTTTTTCTTGGATAATCTATGTATTATACTGAATATGCCTGTTTGACTTAAAAATAAAGTAATTCTATCATACTTCAAAAAAAAATGTGATTGAAATATTGATTTCAACCCCTACGGCCCCCCTTAAGGATGGCTATGACACGATTTTGGTAGGCAACCCATGCTAAAAATATTTGTCTATGTATGAAATTTCATAAAAAAAAATGTGTCATCCGGCAAGCAGATAGGTACAGATCGACTTATATGCGGATCTTAGACTATAAGCTTTTGAAAAATAAACACGTTTTTTAGTTGTTTTTCTTTGAAAGTGTGTTTATTGAGATATAAGACAGCTTCGAAAATCCTATGTGTGCAGGGCTGCTTTATCCATTAGGCAATATAGGCAGTTGCCTAGGGAGGCAAATTATGAGAAGGCGGCAAAAATACTGTACAAAAAATATTTGTATATAAAAATTAAAATCGAATATCATTCAAGTACATAGTACATCCATCAATTGAATATAAGTGGGCATTCATTTCTAGAAAACAAACTGCATTTTCTTAACACTATTCATTCAAAATGGATAGAAGTCGTAAATTTAGGTATTGTCGGCAGCACCGCAAAGGCGGCGGGCGTACTGTTCCATAATTGTTTTTAAACTGAATCCTTTTGGATTATTAGTGGTTGAAAATTTGCCATTTTCATTGAAAAATGTCGCCTTTTCGGACGGTTTTTTGCGAATACCTTAAAAATTATGCATCTAACGGAAAAAACCATATAAAACATTGTTGTAGCTTATGAAAAATCAAAGAGATTCGTTTCTTCATAAGTCTTCTAGTGATAGCATAAAAAGAGATATGGTAGGAGAAAAGAATTTTTTTTTGTGCATGCTCAAATGGGTGTGTTCAACTTAATAACAGAGAAATGGTCGATTTTAAGGGTATAATGCTATCAATATCTTTTGTAAGTACTGCCTGAAAAGACCTGTAAAACGACCTCACTGTTAAATTTCGATTACATTCAAACTAAGCGAGATATGGAGCAACAAGAAATGATGACTAATTTATTTTAAGATAAAATGCGAAGTATGTATATTTTAACCCCTCATCCACCAGAATTTAAATGTATCGTTTTGCTTCTACAATACCTTTTACTATAGTGTTATTTCTATGTTGAACAAGTTGGACGGGTTTAAAATGTAACTCGAAAATGATAAAGAGATACAGTAATGAAAGAAAAATAAAATTTTAACTATTTATAATGGAAAATAAGCCACAATATTATTAAAAAATGATTTTTTTTAACGTTTCAACGCCCAAATCGGGTGCCGTTGTCAAAATACAAAATACTACTAACAGAAACAAAAATGTTGTTGCTTAGTAAAAAAATTCTTCTAATAATTTATTTAGTTTGACTCATTTATATCGGCAATTCAGATACATATGATACATTTTAAAGTAGAAGACTTTAAAATGATATTGCCAATATTTATGAGTTGCGTTCCTGGGACGACTTTACTGAAAGATAGTTCATTCGATAGCATGAAATTTTTTAATAATATTGTGGCTTATTTCCCATTATAAATAGTTCAAATTGTAAAAATGCCACAAGAAAATAGCTTCAGAACAACATTAAAAATAAAATTGTTGTCTAAAAGAAAACCTACATTTTTGTAAGGTATTTTTTTACGTATCTCTTATCACTTTCGAATTACATGGAGAAAAAGGAAGATTTTTAAAAAAATTTAAAAATGCGCTCTATAATTTGATCTTATTCTTTTCAAAAACCATTCATTTTAAACCCGTCCAACTTTTTGAATATAAAAATAACACTATAGTAGAAGGTATTCTAGAAGAAAAACGATGCATTTAAATTCTGGTGGATGAGGGGTTAAATATACTCCTCATTTTTCCTTAAATTACATTAGTGATAAGTTTTTTTGCACCATAATATCTCGCTTAGTTTGAATGAAATCGACATTTAACAGTTTTCGTTTTAAAGGTCTTTTCAAGCACTACAAAAGGTATTCGTAGCATTATACCCCTAAAATCGACAATTTTTCTGTTATTTTAAATTGAATACACCGATTTGAGCATGCACCAAAAAAATCTTTTTTCACCTACCATCTCTTTTTTTATTAAAACTAGAAGATTTATGAAAAATGAATCCCTCTGATTTTTCATAAACTACAAAAATGTGTTTTATTTTTTTTTTTTTTTTCGTTAAATGCACAATTTTTATGGTATTCCCAAAAAAACAGTCTCCGAAAAGTGTCATTTTTCAATAAAAATGACAAATTTTTAACCACGAATAACTCAAAAAGTATTCAGTTATCAAAAAAATTTATAAAACAGTTGTTGCTTAGAATTAGGTTCTCTTGCCACTTCCGGTGTTAGTTTGATAAAAAAAAATTCCACCCCCGAGAACGGGTGGGAACCACCCCTAAATTACAAGCGTCATAGGATATAGCGTAGACTTTGTTTCTTGAGCTATTCCCTACTTACAGTGAAAATATCAAGTAAATTGATGCAGTAGGATGGAACTCGGAGCCAAATACCCTCACTGACTGCCCTAATGGATACCTACATCATTCATACATGAATGCATTCACTTAAAGATTCATTTGAATACCACAATAAAATCACCAATCACCAATAATTGACATATCTAAATATTTAAAGAAGAGTGAATTGAAAGATATTTTCCCCAATTTTGATATTGCTTTGCGCATTTATTTGTGCCTCCCAGTTGCCAACCAACGTGTCCGCTGAAAGGTCATTTTTGAAAATGTCAAGAATTTAAAATAGTCATGAAAATAATTTCCGATCAAGTATGACGCAAGAACCTCTTAACAATTTGTCGATTTTGTCCATAGAAAGTGACGTAACAAAGGCGATAAATTATGAGGACATTATAGATGATTTTTCCAAAAAAAAATCAAGAAAGAAATCTGATGTGATCGAGCTGGAATGACAATTTTTATGTATTCTTATTTAAATAAAAAAATCTGCTTGCAATTTTTTTTTCGAAAAAATGGTACATGCTTGAAGGGCGGCTACCAGAGAATTGCCTAGGGCGTCAATTGACCTAAACGCGGCCCTGGTGTGTAGGTGAAAAGATCGCTTGGATGCAGATCCGTTAGCCACAGATTTTTATTTTATTTTTAGCTTAATTTACTAGTCTTGTTATATTTGTACTTATTTCATTTAAATGACTATAATTTGTTTCTTTCAAGTAGTTTCTGAGTAATTTAATTATTTCCATTTCATGACAACTTAGTTGATATTCTATACTAATTGGAAAATACACTTGTATTTATCGTAGATTGTAATATAATTTGTCTATATACCTCTCGTTAATTTTGCATTCAAAGAAAATATGATTAAAATCAAAAATCCAAGGGTAACACAATAAATCGTATTTTTCCAATTATAACGACACTCACCAACAATTCGAAAAAAATGTCTCGACTAAAACTTATTTACTTTTTTATAAGGAATCCAAATCTGTTGTAATAAAAAATGGAGCTCCCTATTTAAGATTTCAAAGTTACCCCTGCCCCGCCCTCAGGCGGTGAAGGTGGAGTATCGTGTTTGGTATCAGTCGATCGATTTCAAAAATATTGAACACGTATATTACAGTTTTTCGATCCGATTCAAATTTCGCAAAATATTCGACCCTTCTTTTAACAGACCCCCTTGCAAACAATTTATCTGTTTTGTTTGGAAAAAAAACGCTAGAAATAAAAAAATGTTGTGTCTTTAATTTATATAAATCTTACCTTTTCGTGATCCAGCACCTGGGAATATGTCAACAATGCTCTACAACCATCAAACTTGTTGACACATTTAAATAAAACATGTTCAGCAATTAGTCCATATAGTGATTCTACCCCTTGTGATTTCTGTGCTGCTGGTTCCTGATTATCAACACATCTTCCACACTGTATAAGCCTGTTTGGATAAACTTTTACGGGTTTCACCGATAAATATTTATGACAAAAACTGCATATCAAAATCTCTAATATATTATCGGGAATTAAAATCGACATTATTATGTCCCATATAATAGAATAGCGTATACGAATGACGATAACTAATAGATTTATGAAATAAAATCTCCTTGTTTAATCGTAAATCACAAAAATAAGATAACTGAAAAATGTGTAAATTATTGATCTACTCGTAAACATTGAGATAGCCAGCGATTAGATATTACTATACTAAATTTACAATCAAGATGCAGTAGAAATAAACAAACCAAGACACGTTAAATGCTACTAGGAGCACTCCTGAATCATAATTTACAATGTATAAACTTTGGAAATCATGATTTGGGATTTAATATATATGTTACGGTAAAAGTAGATTGCACACAATTACCGGTAATTGTATACAATTACCAGAGTCAACGGTAAATGTAGGAAATATTCTTTAAAAACCCTTTATTTCCTACTTTTACCGGTAAATGTATACACTTCCCAGAGGATCTTGCCACAATACATAACTGTAGAAATCATAAAGATCTATTTGGATCCGTGTGAAACTTGTCAGAAAAATCTAAAGTTCCCAAAAAAGGTTTAGTAGTGAAACATACTGTCAAAAATAAATAGGTCTGGATCCCGCGTATGAAAAAAAAGTTGATTAATAGCAAGCTGAAAATTTGTTAATAGCTTAAGGGTGTCTAGTCGGACAAACTTTGATATATGCGAAAACTAGAACAGGGAAAGTTTTAATTGTGGAACGAAAACGGCACATGTATTTTGTCCGACAGAACCAGTGATGTGGGAGGGAGGGGATATGACATGTGGTGAGGTAGATGGGACCACTTCGGTCATGTTGTACGTCTCATTGACACTATTGATAGTTCTTGTTGTTTGGTTTATTTGTGAATTTAAAAAATATATTTTATAAATTATTTTTAACTTATTTTTGCAGTGATTTTATAGTGACAATAGTATGCCGTCGTGTGCGTTCCCGTTGTGTAACTATAACGCTCGAACGAATAAAAAAAACTCAACCAAAATCTCCTTAAGCATAAACAGTGGACAGGGCGGTATTACTTCCCTTTTAGTGATAATGCATGTAAAAATAACTTTTAATAATAAATTTTAATTGTAAATACACAGTTATGTTTTAGCAAATATGATACGTAGAATAAATAATATAATGAAAACAATAAAATAAATACTTAGTTTAACAACAAAGCACGAATAATCAATTTTTTTTTAAAAACAATTATGTATGGCTCAATTAGTAATATTTTTGAAGAATGGTGTATATACGCATGTTTTATTAAATATGATAAAAATAATAAGCAAAATAAATCAGTTTAAAACAATATAAAATTTGAACTATAGGTATAAAAATTGGTAGTGACTCTAGAGTTTCATTTATTTTTTTTTTGTTTTTTAACGTATGTAAATTTAAGCTACTATAATGATGTCACAAAAATTTCTTGGTTGTTCCATCAGAAATGATTTTAATTTCTTTTTAAATAGAAGAACATTCTTAATATTTTTGATATCACTGGGGATATGATTATATATTTTTGGGGCTAGAAATAGAAAACTTCTTTGACAGAAGGACTTTGTCATTCTCGGAACCATATACAGGTGTTTGCCTCTTGTATCATGTTCATGTGATGGTAAATTGTTGTCTGTTTTCATGGTGTGATATTTTAAAGACACACAAAGAAAGTATAACTGTTTCAAGTCAAATATATTACTATCCTTATATAATGTATCTGTAGAGTAGGTGTATGGTTTACACATAATAATTTTCAGAAATCTTCTTTGTATGATTTCCAGTGAGAGAATGTGTGTTTTCAGGGCTCTTCCCCAAGCCAGTATACCATAACGGAGATGACTTTCTACTAGTCCGTAATGTAGTGTGCGAAGATATATATTAGGTATGTGTTTTTTAAGATGTTTAAACTTATACACGATAAACTGTATCTTTTTAATGATATATTTAATGTGAAAGTCCCATTTTAGATGTGTATCTATAAAAACTCCTAGATATTTAACATTTGCTACGGGTTTAATATAAAAATTTTGTTTATTATGTGATATTTGAAGGAGTTTAAAAAGATCAGTGGTCAAGTTAGAGTTAAATATTGGTAGATAAACAATTTTCTTAAAATGAATTGTTAGTATTTTGTAATAAAACCATTCTTTTATTAGTTGTAGATCACATTCTGCTGTTGTTTTTAATTCATACCAATTCTCAGCATCATAAATAATAGAAGTATCATCGGCAAACCCAATTATATGCCCTGTACTTGTGACGTTCCGCCCCTTATAGAATCGATTATTGATGGGAAGATATTATTTAACTATCCAAAATATTATTTAATTATTTTCAGAATTATTTTCTTTCAATGTTTATTCAAATAGAACTTAAACCCATCTCAGAATTTTTAAATGCTTGATGACGTCACATTTAAAACGTGGCAACATTGGTTTCCCCACTTTGACAGCCAATGCTTAGTAGAGGGGTACGAAGGATTCAGCTGTGAACGTGAGCCTTGGATTGCCATTGTTTCTCGAGTGTTCGGTCTGAATCGTAGTGTGCGGGGTCATTAGACTCAATTATTCACCTCTAATTCTCAGTTCCAAATTGATTAAATATTACAATAAAAGTATAGTGAAGTTATCCAGCAGCAGTGGATTTGAAGAATTTTAGAGCATACTATATCCAATGAGTTCTACCCCGGTAAATACACATTTTATTAAGTATTTTATTCAGCCATTTTGGAAGTCCTTGACATTTGCTAACTAAGTTTCACATAGTCTATTTTCATGGTTTTTATGTTTTATTTTCATGGATCAAACTCATCTAGAGATAATTCAATATTCGTTGTTAATTTGTGCTTCCAGTTGGAAAATAGAGCTAATTTAAACTCCATTTTTTATATTCCTTTCAAGTCTACAGAACTCCTATCTTTTGAACGATGATCAAATAAGTATCCATCGCTTAGTCTTACTATATTTTATCCTTGTATAATATATCTATATACCGGTGTATATATTATAATAAAATATTCTTTCACAGTAATTATATTTTGTATTTCAATTGGAAATTACTTGTGTTATTTGACCAAGGTCATCTGATAGCAACCTGATAAAAGGTCAAGCTGTCTAGTCATTCAAGTTTTTGGACTTAATGACCTATTTCTTCTTATTCCCATAGGAATAAAAACACCTCCTCGTATCTCTTGCTTCTTTTTTTTGACATTGGTAGATTGGTAGTAACACCACACTGTGTTTTTTTTAGCACCTACCATGAAATCTTAAAGCCACCCTACAACAACACCAAGGCCAGACCACACAGAGAGAAACAATCAATAGGCGACCAGCCTGGATTATTTCCACATTTTCTTTTTTTTGAGTACCTCCAGCTGCTTTCCAACAGTTTTGAGTACCTTCAGCTGCTTTCTACCAGTCTTCCTCTCCTGTACCTCCAGCAGGACAGCTGCTAGCGAGAGTTAGCACCCTTGGGTGCTCATTACATCAACTTCAAGATTAGGAAAGAGTGGTTTGTTTGGGAACATTTACTGTGCTCTTATTAAAGACAGACTGGTTTTGTGATATTTAGTACATTTTTTTTTATAGTTCAATTGCACACACATTTTTCCTGCTTTATATTTTTTATAGGTTTTTTTTTCTTTACAACATAATATTTAATTGATAGCGTTCCCCAACACTCTGCAATCTATAAAGGTATAAATTTCTGAGCTCAGATATTTTCCCTGATAATAGTAGTCGGTACTCTTATCTTGATTATTTTTAGGCTGTGTTCCACTTTTGTATAATTATTTAAACTCATTCCAATATTTTAGTATATGTTTAATTAAATTTTTAAAAATTAACTTCACATATTAGTCAAAATTGTAATTATTAACTTTATTTAACTTGAACTTATTAACTTTACTTAACTTTAACTTATTAACTTTATTTAACTTTAACTTTAATTTATTAAATTCATATGAACTTCTGGATTCTAATCCCTCAGATTAGTTTTTGGTTTCACTTGTTATTATTACTATTATAAACCACGAGTTAGGAAAAGGATCTGTGTATCCACTCGTAGGTTTATTTATTCAATAAGGCTTGTGCCTGTCCCACTCACAGTGAGGTATTTATATGTTATATATAGTATCAGGTAGTATTTAATTAAGGTGTACGTATTATAAACGTACAATTATTATTTGGTGAGGGTTCTACTAACCTAGTTGTAAGTTGTACTTCCTGTATTAGAGGTACCCGTAGTCAGTTTTTCTAACCTTATAAAGAGTATTCTTAGATCATAGTTGTATGATGATTTTGTAATTGACTTTCACTAGTATCACTTTTTCCTGTCATGTTAGAGTTACACACTAGTTACTTGTCCTAACTCAGAGATTGTTAAAAAGATCTAGTAGTTACATTCAATAAATATACATTTATTGTGATTTTTTTTTCTTATTACTCCTTTATTTTTAGTAGTATATTTTATAATTTAATAATCTTTAATAACTTTTCACATACTTGTACTACAAACTTAACATACTCTATAGCAACGTAGAATACCTGGAAGAGCGTTAACCTAGTTATCCTTCTTCTGGCGCCCAAAAATTCATTCTATTTTCAGTATATTATTATATTTACTCTATCTATTTTCTGAACATTATCTTCATATCTTCTTTTCGAGCCATCATTGTCACTTCCTTTAATCTATTGTCTGGCCAAAAATAGCCGTGCAAATTGGCCGAATCCTTCCTTGAGTGTCAAGTGGCCCTTCTCATACATATTTAGCTAGCCATTCAAGTTATATCTATCTGTTAATGATTTCTCATCTCTAGTCCTGTATCAATTCGATATTCTTTGTCTTGGCATCCTTCCATACAAATACTACTACAAAGTTGTATTTTAGTTACTCCAGCTTCTTCAACGGAGAAGCCACACATTTTTGTCCTTTGGCTACATTAAGTAGACCTTCTTCTTTTTACTACTTCTGTTGGAGTTTACCACTCCCTTTTCATTCACTCCAACAGAAAATCATCAGCTAGATGTGACATTGGCGCCCAACGTGGGGCCTTTATTTTTGGTCTGAGACAGTATTCATTTAGGTCAATTCTTCTCTTTTATCTGAAATCTCTTTGTTATTTCCGTTTGGTATCCTATACACATATTGTTACTTATTTATTTTATTTTTAATTTCTGATACATATCAGGTATTCTTAAACGCTGTTTTGATTTTTGTTTATATTTTGGGACCTCATTATAGTATATGTTTGTGCAGCTTACATTCTGGGTTAGATTTTGAATTTTTATTGGGAACTTATATTTAATATTGCTATTAATAATATAATTCATATAACAATTTTATTTCTTCAGTCAATAGTGGTATAGTTGGAGGTACAACTAAGTGTTGATTATTATTATTATTATTATAGATATATATTTTTTCTAGAGTGGTGGTAAGTTACATATAAATAAAAAAATTTACTTCCAGTATTTAGGTAGTAGGTTTACTTGAGTATACAATATTTATTGGATTATTTATCCATTTATTTGATCTTATATATTTATTTGATCTTATTTATTAGATTATATACTGCATTATATATATATTTTTTTTTTTGCTGGCTATTTTGATTTTGTTGGTGTGTTGCTGATATTTTCTCGGTTTATATTATATATATTTTGCGTGCAAACTTTCATATTTTCATATTTTTCATATTTCTGTTCTTTGGACTATTTGTCAATAACTTTGCTCTCATCATGTGTGCTTTTAAAGCTGAACATCTTCTGGTGGATGAATTGGATTATGAATTAAAGATTCGGGACATAATGCCAGAGGAGTCGACAACTGTCGATAAAAAACGCAATCTTTTGAGAGGTGCTTTGAAACAAGAAGCTGGCAATAGAAGTTTTCTCCAAATTTCAGCTGTATCCCTTCCTTTTGAGGAACAACAAAAAGGAATCACTGAAACATTGGACAGCTTGTCTAAAAAAATCGAAAAGTTTAGGGGAACTGTAAAGGATACAGAGTATGCGCGATTAACATCTCGTCTAGGCCATATTTCTGCCCGTGTACACTTGCTACACTGTCCTTCTGAAGAACAGGAACCGTTCAAGAGGTCTGTTTCTCTTAAAATATTAACACTAGAGGGTGAACTTGATTCTAGAGTTAACCCCATTGCTACCTCTACTCCTAATGCTTCAGTCAATGTACCTAGCTTTACGTACTCCAAACCTGTTCAAGTACACAAATGGGGTATTTCATTTTCAGGTGAAAAACAGCACACTGATGTGATGTCATTTTTAGAAAGGGTTGAATGTCTTCGAATATCTAGAGGTGTTTCTGAAGAGGATTTGTTTGCTGCTTCTGCTGAGTTGTTCACCGGGACCGCTTTTACATGGTTTATGAATAACAGGGGTAATTTTTCTTGTTGGTCTGATCTGATTAAAAAGTTGAAGTCAGATTTTCTTCCGTATTCATTCCAGGATGATTTATTAGATCAAATTAAGAATCATAAGCAGAAACCTGGGGAATCTGTTACTATGTTTATTAATACTATATTAGGTATGTGTAGTCGTTTAGACACTCCTTTGTCAGATTTAGCTAAAATTAAAATCATCCTTAAATGTCTATTGCCCTTTTATCATCAACAATTAGCTCTTATGGACATTCAGAACATTGATGACCTTACTATAAAATGCAAACGTTTGGAGGAAACGTTATCCTGGTCTTCTCAACCTCCATCCACATCTCGATCCTCTTCTAACTCTTCTTCTCAGCCAACTTCCTTTAGGCAACGTTCTTGGCTAAATAAGGGTCATGAACATAATGTTTCGGTTGTTAGTTCTCTTGTCTGCTGGAATTGTGATCAGCCTGGTCACCCATTTTACAATTGTGGGATTCCTCAAAATCGTATTTTCTGCCATGGTTGTGGCCGAGAGAACACCCTTAAAAGAAACTGTTCTAAGTGTTCGGGAAACGACACGTCGGAGGTCCGTCCCCTGAACGTTTCTCCGTCCAACATCCAATCAGGGAATCAAACCCCATCGTCAAACGAAACTGCTGGACCAAGCACATCCAGCAACCCAAACCCATCTTCACGAAAAGGGAAAGGGGTGTCGTTCAAGAAAGCAGCACACACCACAAAACAAAATTAAACCAGAAATTTATTTCTATAGATAATACGTTAGATTCGCTTGATTCAAATGATCACAGATGGTCATTTACAAACGCTTCTTTGATTGGTAGTGTTCAACGTAACAATAATAATTGTGATAGTAATGTGGTTCCATTATCTATATTAGATTCTAGTTTTGTTAATGATGATGATACGTCTGGGTTAGTTCCATATAACGGTTGTAGACAACCAAATACTTTAGATCTAGATATTAATTCGTTATTAGTTAGGAAACAAAATGATAATAGGCCATATCTTCCTATTCAAATTTTAGGACAATCGTGTTTAGCTTTGTTAGATAGTGGCTCTAATATTTCATTGATAGGGGCACATTCGTTAAATTTATTGAAAAATTCTAGTATTCCCATTATGCCCATTTCATCTTTGCAAGTATCTACTGCAGATGGTACAGTTCAGTCCATTACGGGCAAACTCCAACAGAAAATCATCAGCGAGTTGTTACATTGGCGCCCAACGGAGAAGCCACACATTTTTGTCCTTTGGCTACATTAAGTAGACCTTCTTCTTTTTACTACTTCTGTTGGAGTTTACCACTCCCTTTTCATTCACTCCAACAGAAAATCATCAGCTAGATGTGACATTGATGGCTCGAAAAGAAGATATGAAGATAATGTTCAGAAAATAGATAGAGTAAATATAATAATATACTGAAAATAGAATGAATTTTTGGGCGCCAGAAGAAGGATAACTAGGTTAACGCTCTTCCAGGTATTCTACGTTGCTATAGAGTATGTTAAGTTTGTAGTACAAGTATGTGAAAAGTTATTAAAGATTATTAAATTATAAAATATACTACTAAAAATAAAGGAGTAATAAGAAAAAAAAATCACAATAAATGTATATTTATTGAATGTAACTACTAGATCTTTTTAACAATCTCTGAGTTAGGACAAGTAACTAGTGTGTAACTCTAACATGACAGGAAAAAGTGATACTAGTGAAAGTCAATTACAAAATCATCATACAACTATGATCTAAGAATACTCTTTATAAGGTTAGAAAAACTGACTACGGGTACCTCTAATACAGGAAGTACAACTTACAACTAGGTTAGTAGAACCCTCACCAAATAATAATTGTACGTTTATAATACGTACACCTTAATTAAATACTACCTGATACTATATATAACATATAAATACCTCACTGTGAGTGGGACAGGCACAAGCCTTATTGAATAAATAAACCTACGAGTGGATACACAGATCCTTTTCCTAACTCGTGGTTTATAATAGTAATAATAACAAGTGAAACCAAAAACTAATCTGAGGGATTAGAATCCAGAAGTTCATATGAATTTAATAAATTAAAGTTAAAGTTAAATAAAGTTAATAAGTTAAAGTTAAGTAAAGTTAATAAGTTCAAGTTAAATAAAGTTAATAATTACAATTTTGACTAATATGTGAAGTTAATTTTTAAAAATTTAATTAAACATATACTAAAATATTGGAATGAGTTTAAATAATTATACAAAAGTGGAACACAGCCTAAAAATAATCAAGATAAGAGTACCGACTACTATTATCAGGGAAAATATCTGAGCTCAGAAATTTATACCTTTATAGATTGCAGAGTGTTGGGGAACGCTATCAATTAAATATTATGTTGTAAAGAAAAAAAAACCTATAAAAAATATAAAGCAGGAAAAATGTGTGTGCAATTGAACTATAAAAAAAAATGTACTAAATATCACAAAACCAGTCTGTCTTTAATAAGAGCACAGTAAATGTTCCCAAACAAACCACTCTTTCCTAATCTTGAAGTTGATGTAATGAGCACCCAAGGGTGCTAACTCTCGCTAGCAGCTGTCCTGCTGGAGGTACAGGAGAGGAAGACTGGTAGAAAGCAGCTGAAGGTACTCAAAACTGTTGGAAAGCAGCTGGAGGTACTCAAAAAAAAGAAAATGTGGAAATAATCCAGGCTGGTCGCCTATTGATTGTTTCTCTCTGTGTGGTCTGGCCTTGGTGTTGTTGTAGGGTGGCTTTAAGATTTCATGGTAGGTGCTAAAAAAAACACAGTGTGGTGTTACTACCAATCTACCAATGTCAAAAAAAAGAAGCAAGAGATACGAGGAGGTGTTTTTATTCCTATGGGAATAAGAAGAAATAGGTCATTAAGTCCAAAAACTTGAATGACTAGACAGCTTGACCTTTTATCAGGTTGCTATCAGATGACCTTGGTCAAATAACACAAGTAATTTCCAATTGAAATACAAAATATAATTACTGTGAAAGAATATTTTATTATAATATATACACCGGTATATAGATATATTATACAAGGATAAAATATAGTAAGACTAAGCGATGGATACTTATTTGATCATCGTTCAAAAGATAGGAGTTCTGTAGACTTGAAAGGAATATAAAAAATGGAGTTTAAATTAGCTCTATTTTCCAACTGGAAGCACAAATTAACAACGAATATTGAATTATCTCTAGATGAGTTTGATCCATGAAAATAAAACATAAAAACCATGAAAATAGACTATGTGAAACTTAGTTAGCAAATGTCAAGGACTTCCAAAATGGCTGAATAAAATACTTAATAAAATGTGTATTTACCGGGGTAGAACTCATTGGATATAGTATGCTCTAAAATTCTTCAAATCCACTGCTGCTGGATAACTTCACTATACTTTTATTGTAATATTTAATCAATTTGGAACTGAGAATTAGAGGTGAATAATTGAGTCTAATGACCCCGCACACTACGATTCAGACCGAACACTCGAGAAACAATGGCAATCCAAGGCTCACGTTCACAGCTGAATCCTTCGTACCCCTCTACTAAGCATTGGCTGTCAAAGTGGGGAAACCAATGTTGCCACGTTTTAAATGTGACGTCATCAAGCATTTAAAAATTCTGAGATGGGTTTAAGTTCTATTTGAATAAACATTGAAAGAAAATAATTCTGAAAATAATTAAATAATATTTTGGATAGTTAAATAATATCTTCCCATCAATAATCGATTCTATAAGGGGCGGAACGTCACATACTCTGTAATGAAAATAATCCATTTATATATAGATTAAACAGGATAGGACCTAATAATGTTCCCTGTGGCACTCCATATGTTATATCTCTTTGTCCGCTTATTACCTACTTCGGAGACCCTTACTAGAGTCGGACAAACATAAGTTTGGGATTGCGACGTAGCGTTTCGCGCAGACAAGCAAACCATTTCTACCAGTGGCGGACGAAAACAGGCAGATTTGAAATAAATTTTTATAAGTAAATTATAATAGTACCTAAATTATATTTAATTAAAGCGAAGAATGAATTTGTTTCTTTTTATTTTCATAGTTTTTAATAATGGTAGGGGAGCAAAGTATGCTAAATGTGCAGTCACTCGAGCGCTTTGGGGACCTACTGGGTTGTAAAGAGTAGGTCCTAAAACCAAAAAAAGTTAATTAAAGTTTTCCATTTTAGTGGGCGCTTGCCATTTTTTAATTTAATTTTCCATTTCCAACAATCGTTTTTTCCGATTATAACGCCATCTATCCGTAATTCGAAAAAGTGTTTCGAATAAAAGTTACTTATTTTTACGTAAGGAATCCAAATCTGTAATAAAAATTGAGGGCTCCTATTTAAGATTTTAAAGTAACCCCCCACTCCACATCCATGGGGGGTCGTGTTTGGTGCCATTCGATAGATTTTTTAAAACTATTGAATAAGTGTATTTTACAGTTTTTCGATCTGATGTTCATTTCGCGAAATATCGCGGGATTCGTATTTAAAATATTAAATTTACCCCCCACCCCTCTCCGTGGGAAGTCGTGTTTGGTATCATTCGATAGATTTTTAAAAAATATTGGGCACATATTTTTTAGTTTTTCGATCTGCCATTTATTTCGCGAAATATTGTCTATTTTCTTGTGAAACTTTTGGACTCACCCATTTCCTTACGCCCGGCTCAAATCGTCAGATTTTTGAAATATACACTCTTTTGCATGTACTTAACTTACCTTATCTTAATCTGACAATTTCGAGTTTATTTAAGGATAGATTTTATTTTTCGGGCCCCCCTTAACGAACTCCCCTGTGTTAAGAGCCAATATATGGTAGATGTACATCTGCAGGGTACCAGGTTTCTCCCCATATGCTAATCTGACGCGCTCGAGTAACTGCAAACATCCCCGCTTGGGCTCCCCTACCATAATTATGAAGCTTATAATCAGTTGCATTTGATAAAATAATGAGCAAAATATTAGGAGTACTTTAATATATGACAAATTCCTCAATACTTACAATTATTTAATAACATTATCAGGAAGGAAGGAAGGAAGGATTTCAACTGTAAAAAAAATTAAACAAGTGTTTATTTGTACTAATTCTAATGTATTTATTTTCTAAACAATGATTCTAAACAAAGTTTTAATTACGATTCTTCGGATGGTTCTAAGATATCTATTCCGGAATTTGAATCACTGTCCTCATCCTCAGAAAAGCTTTCTTCTGATGAACCAACCAGTATTAATAAAAAATTTTAGGTTTTCCAGCGTAGCGTCTAACAAATGCTCTTTTTTTATTAGGGTGTCTTCATATTTGTTTACGTGTTTACATATGCTAGCCCATTTTTGTATTAACACTTCTGAAAATTTTTTTTTCGTTATATTTTCAACATCGTTTATGTTGCATGTTGTATTATGACTGGCCACCCTACCTTTTACCAAAGCCCATATTTTTTCTATATGGTTTAACTCCGGATGATAGGGAGGCAAGCGAAGTACTTTGTGCCCGTGTTGTTCAAGCTCATGATCTAATACATAAACAGGTGGAAAACGTGGTTTATGGACTTTTATAATTTTGTACAATTCCGGCTTGGTTACGTTTACTGGAAAAAGGATGCTTTTTTCCTGTAACCACTTTACCATAATATCCTTACGGCTGGCAGACGTCACATTTTTTTCCATTGTTACATTATGGTAGGATGCATTGTCAACTACCAGGACCGAATTTTTGGGTAAGTTGGGTAAGAGCTGACTTCTGACCCACTTCATAAAATTAAGGTGGTTCATATCGTCATGATAGTCACCACTCTTGGATCCTGAAAGCAAAAATATCATGAAATTATTGTACAAATTTTTTTAGAGAATTTCTCGGCGAATTACAATAATAATTGTATATTATTATCTTTACTAAATGTTCCGTTATCAAAAGCTTTTTGCCGAACGACCTTTGCCTTGTTATTAGTTTCATAGACAGCCTTTTGTGAAATTTTTTAACAGTAGAATTTGGTTTATTATGAAACTTAATTATAAAAGTAATTATGGCTTACATAATTGTTATTGTTATTAAAATTAACTTTTTAATTATAAACATGTACCTGATTTAAAAATTAACAGAGCGTTAGGTACAAATCCAGTCTCTCCTCCAGCATGAACAATAATCAGCCTTTTGCCCTTAGAAATTGGTTTCTTGAACGTTTTTCCACTTTGATCTCCCCAGTAATATGGTGGAGTATGGCTGCTGTGTATATAAGTTTCATCAGTATAAATTATGTTTCTACCCTCAGATCGAAATTTAATCAGCTGCTTTAAATACTCTGTTCGTTTTCAACGAATGTCATAACTTTCCATTAGGACACTCCTATCATCTTCGGTTTTTCTCCACCTGTAATTTGTTCGAGATAATTTGAAAAATATCTTCAAAAGTATGATGGTTTAAATTTTAAATGTATTAAAACATACAGACGTGAGAACAATTCATTTGAGAAAAATAAAAATTATGTAGAATCGTATGTAACCTTGGAGAGATTTATTTTTTGTTTACAGTTTTTCGGAAATCGAAATCTAAACAAATTATCGATTATAAATACTTGGTACTTTTGAAAAAACATTCTTCATAACTGTAAATTGTAGAAAGTTGAACTAAAACGATGCAAACAAAATATCAATTTGAAATACATTATCCATTATACAATTTTATTTTTTAAGCTGAATAATTACTTTTACTATGTTACCTAAAGCCTAATTTAATTATCGTTTTCCTTAATGTTTCCTTTGACCCTGGAAATTCCATTTGTTTGTTCTTTAGTTTTTGATAGATACCTTAAATAAATAGAAATCGTTAAAATATTTGGAAAGTAAATCTTCTTTTATACTTTAAGTAAATAAAATTGTAAAAGAATTGTATCTATCTACCATTTTTGTTAAAAATGTATCTATATCAGTGTGTTTACGAAAAAGCTTTTATTTCGTTCTAAACGGGTACAAACAATTGTTTTATAATTTTACTTACTCTATTTTATTTACCATAAAAAATATAGGTATCAATTTCCCATTAACTAATAATTTTTTAACTTTTAAACTATTTACCATTAATTGTAGGGGATCTTTTCTCGATGGTGTAGAAGTCGTATATAATATTTTTGATGGTTTTCACTTGTCCACTGCTCAATTCAATTTTTTTGGAACGACAACGTTTTCTTTTTGGACTTTTAAAAGATAAACTAGTCGCTCCATTTTTATTTACGTCTCTACCTTCTTTTCTTATTTTGGTTAAGGTGTTTTTGCTTATACCCGTCGCTGCTAGAATCCTATCCCTACAATTACCAATGTTAAATGTTACTAAACAAAAATATTGCGAAAAAAATTGCAAAAGATTGGCGTGAAAGAAGAAACAGTGCCTAAAAACGTGTGTATTTGATCAGAGCATCCTTCCTGTTAGGACGTATGGCTCATAAACATGGACATTAACAAAGGCCAACATAAACAAAATAGAAAGGACTCACAGAAAATATCTATTGTATTAATTCATGTTTTATTCCATGTTGGGACTTCAAGACAGAAAACCAAACAAATGGATAAGAGAGAAAATAAACGTAAAAAATGTAACTGAGCATATTCAGGTTTAAAGTGGAGATTTGCAGGCCACAATGCGAGACAGGAAGATAAAAGATGGAATGCTCAAATACAAAACAGGAGACCGTGGACGCAGCTACAGGAACTCACTGGAGAAGCGCAGCCAAGGACAGACAGATATGGAAAGATTTGGGGAAAGCCTATGTCCAAAGGTGGATAGAAATGGGCTAAATAAGAAGAAGAAGAATAATCTGATGAAACTTCATAAATACAATTATAATAAGAAAATAAGAATAATAGTAACTTTAATATCAAGAAAATAAAATGTCATTAACAATACTTACGTCAATTTACTTAAAGGTATTAACAGGTTTTCGGTTGTTTTGAAATGTGCTGCCTCTTGTTCCATAAATGTAGTAACATTATAAATGATTGCCTTTGCTTGGCTATTCAATCCCAGCCCTTTGATTCCTATTTTTTTAGGACGCATATTGTTAAATAACTAATGACTTAACTTAACGCACTAGAGATACACTAAATGTCTTAATAATACACTAACTACTACTACTAATATACCAAACACTAAGCTAAAAACTATTAATAAAATATCCAACACGATCAAACCAATACTAAGTTAAACACTCTCTGCGATACGTAATGCACTTCTAACTACGACACTGGCGATCAGCAAACTGGCCGTTTCCATGGTAACGCTAGTAAACAAGAACCACTGCGCATCATCGAGTTTTGTATCATATTCCCAAACTTATGTTTGTCCGAGTTTACCTGTTGTCTCTCAGAGAGGTAACTTCTAAATAATTGTAAACATTTGTCTCATACCAATTTTCTCTAAGGTTTGTAAGAGGTTATTGTGGCTAACAGTGTCAAAAGCTTTGGCCAAATCAAGAAATACGTACGAAATATGCTTTGTATGTTAAATTCAAAATGGCATCTTGGGTGGAAGTATTTTGCTTAAAACCAAATTGGTGAGGGGAAATTAAATTATATTTTTTGATATATGCTGTAAGCCTATTTTTCAATAATAATTCAAATATTTTAGAAATATGCGGAATAAGAGATGTAGGTCGATAGTTTGCAGAAAGAGTTTTGTCTTCATTTTTGTATATTGGTATGACTACTGTTGTTTTGAAGGCTTTAGGCCATATTCCTTTTTCTGTACATATATTGATAATATGAACCAATGGCTCGAGTATGTATGGTGAAATTGTTTTCAAACATTCTGTATTAACGTCGTCAATACCAGTTGCCTTTTTGCACTTCAGTTCATTTATTATTGTTTCTATTTCAAATGTATTTGTAGGTAATAAAATCATTGAGTTTGTTTAGACAGTATTTTCATATACTTGGCGGGGATTAGTACTAATTTTTTCAGCCAAACTTTTGCCCATCTCTGAAAATGTCTTATTAAATTCATTTGCAATATCAAAGGGCTCAGTCAACATATCTCCCATTTGGTTATTAAGACTCTCAATAGGTACTTTTCCTTTTTTTTTGGTCCACTTAAATCTTGCACTACACTCCATAATTCTTTATTGTTTTATAACTTTCTAGGATCTTATTTTTATAAAAATTCCGTTTTATTTTGTCGATAAGTGAATGCAGTTTATTTCTATCTGTTTTATATTTTTGTAATAAATCGTGATCATTTGGATGAAGCCTAGAAATAACTTGAAAGATTTAACAACTAACTCCATACTGTATGTGTGAGCATGCGCGTGGCATAATAAAAATTCCCTCTCAATCGCACCTAAAGAAGTATAACTTCAATAAACCTCTTTGAAGTCGGAAGTAGAAAACGGGTTCTTAAATTCAAGACTAGTTATGAACCTTGAAAAAACTAAAGCCGTATTGTACACCTGACAATATTTAACTAAATGAACATCTGATACCCTTCTCTGAGTATGTCAAATGCTTAGGGGTTTGGATTGATCAAAACTTATATTTCACATATTCTTCATTTTAGTTTAATAAATTTTATTATTATGTTATTATTATTATTAAAAGTGTACTTGAAAAGTACTAAAAATTAAACTAATTTTATTTGAAATAACTGTTATTAATCTAACTCGATGCGTATTCCCAAATAAAATCGTAAATACATCTTGAATTAATTTGAATCCGGACCTGCCCGTCGCCATATTGTACGTCTCACCAAGTGGTCCCATTTAGTAAATACAGGCAGGATTGCTCGGGACCTATCCCTCTCACATCACTGGACAGAACAGACTTAAACTCTCCGAACAGAGATTAAACTCTCATGCAAAAATCAGACTGCTATTTATCACCAAATGGGCGTTTTAATGAGTGGAACATGTAGAATATGTCAAATGACATCAATTATGACAGGTGATAAATAGCAGTCTGATTTTTGCATATGAGAGTTTAATCTCTGTTCGGAGAGTTTAGGTCTGTTCTGTCGGACAAAATAAATGTGCCGTTTTCGTGGTCTGACCGTTCCAAATTTTTAAACTGTTCCACAAATAAAACTGTCCCTGTTCCAGTGTTCTCATATATCAAAGTTTATCCTACTAGACACCCTTAAGCTATTAACAAATTTTCAGCTTGCTATTAATCAACTTTTTTTTCATACACGGGATCCAGACCTAAAATAAATAGTAGTCAAATAGATTTAAAAAATAGTAAAATCCTTTATAAAAGGTATATTTAAAATCCCTAAAAAGGGCTACATCACAATCACATAACTAGTTTTCGACTGGTTCACCAGTAATCATCAGTGCTAACGTTAAGTTTACATGCTAACCACCAAGATATAATTTACAAAAATATTAGGGTCAAAGCCCTGTAAAAGTAATCCGTCAAGGAAACATCGATTGTAAATACTGACTTAAGCGTGGATGTTTGAAATATTTGCTAATATGCCCCAAGTAACATCTGAGCTGTGATTTGACTTGTTTACATGGTGGTGTAAACACCCACGCTGAAGTCAGTATTTTCAATCGATGTTTCCTTGGCGGATTACTTTTACAGGGCTTTGACCCTAATATTTTTGTAAATTATATCTTGGTGGTTAGCATGTAAACTTCACGTAAGCACTGATGATGACTGGTAAACCAGTCGAAAACTAGTTATGTGATTGTGATGTAGCCCTTTTTAGGGATTTTAAATATACCTTTTATAAAGGATTTTACTATTTTTGTATTACATGGTATACAGCCAACTACAGGAAAACTTTTCCTTGTGGATTTTCAAATAGATTTGAATATCTTTGCAAACACAAGCAGATAATTAATTCAAGTTCATTTTTGTCTACCAAGATTACTTAACAAAATTTGTACAATTACGGCCGTTGAAAACTTAACATACAGAAGAAGTTGCGTTAGTTCTTCTTGACATATTTTGTGCCTTTGGAGTTCCTAGCATTCTTCAAAGCGACAATGGACGAGAATTTTCCAGCATAATTATAGAAGAACTGTGCTCCATGTGAACAGTTTTAAAAATGGTGCACGGTAAGCCAAGACACAGTCAGTCACAAGGATCTGTTGCGAATAAAGGCATTGAAAATATACTAAGTTCGTAGTTGGAAAGCAATCAAACAAAAACAAGTTCAGAGGGTCTTCGATCTGTACAATTTACCAAGAACCGAGCTTACCCTTATGGCATCAAGTGCAGTCGGTATGAAGCTATGTTTGTGGTTCCTGCCAAAATTAGTTTCCAAACTTCATCACTCCCAGAAGATCCTTTTGAAAATATTTCGACTGAAGAAGATTTGAAAATAGAAGAACAAGTAGAAGAAACCCAGTTAGGTCCTGATTTTGAAGAACGTGAAGAAGCAGAAGTGGATGAATCAAATGAGCTTCTAATAGAACAAGAACTAGAAAAACCTGATCAACCATTAGTAAATGAATCTAATGTGGTTCTAGAAGAACTATTTTCTAATCAAATTTCAGAGAGGCGAGATTCTGTTGCAATTAAATAGGCACGTGGCAAAGAAAAACCTTGAATAGCAAGAGAAGAAAATGCGTAAAAGATCAAAAACTTTTGGCCGTTTTTATGAATATTTAAAATGAATTATATGAATTGGGTACCTACTAAAGAAGGGCGACTGCTACAGTTGCATACCAGAAATCGATTTACCATCTGCAAAGAATCATTCATTTCTTGTAGTTTCTTGTAGTATGTCTAATAGTTTCAAAACTAAACATTTTTCATTGTGCGAGTATTCTAGAAAAACTGGAAAGTTGCTTAATTCCAAGTTCCATGAGAGTTTGCCATGTCACAATAAATAGTAAGTAAGTAAAGTAAACTACTAATATTGAAAACTACAGGCCTATAAGTTTGTTGTCACATTTATACAAATTGCTAATAAGAATAATAACCAACCGCATAACACAAAAACTTGATTTATATCATCCGGTTTACCAGGCGGGATTTCGAAAAGGGTTTGGTACTAACGATCACTTACAAACCATCACAACACTGGTAGAAAAAACTACAGAATATAATGTACCCTTACATATGGCATTTATTGACTTTCACAAGGCTTTCGATAGTATTGAAACCTGGTCCTTTTTGTCAGCCCTAAGGGATGCTCGAATAAACTCACGGTACATTACACTCATTAAAAACATTTATGAACAGGCCACATTCCACATCAAAATCAATGAAGACCAAAAAACCGAAAAAATACGCCTTGGTAAGGGTATTAGACAAGGTGATACTATTTCACCAAAACTTTTTACCTTAGCATTGGAAAATGTATTCAAACAGCTCGACTGGGAGGGAAAAGGTCTAAACATTGATGGTGTACGTTTGAGTAATTTGAGGTTTGCGGACGACATAGTATTATTCAGTACAGATATCAAGGAACTGGAGCAAATGATGAAGGAACTAAACCAGCAGTCAAATAAAATAGGTCTCAAAATGAATCTACAGAAAACAAAAATAATGAGTAATGTACAAACTAATCTTGTTATTGACAACGTCAGTCTTGAAAATGTAGACCACTATATATATCTTGGACATACTATTAAAATCGGCAAAGAAAACCAAATAGCCAAAATAAAAAGACGCATACAATTGTCTTATGTAGCTTTCGGCAAGTTAAGCTTTATCTTGAAGAATAGAGATATACCAATGTGTCTAAAACGTAGAGTTTATGAAAAATGTATCTTGCCTGTAACTACATATGGACTGGAGACCATGGCCTTTACAAAGAAAACCTTAGAGCAGCTCAGTACAACTCAAAGAGCGATGGAGAGGGCCATGCTAGGGATTAGTTTGAGAGACAAAATTCGAAATATCGACATTCGTGAAAGAACAAAGATTACTGATGTCGCAGAACGTATAGCAAGGCTCAAGTGGCAATGGGTCGGACACGTTGCCCGAGATAATCCCGAAAAATGGACACAGAGACTAACAAACTGGAGACCAAGAGAGAACAGGCGAGGAGTAGGCAGACCGCAGAAGAGGTGGGGAGATGATATCAAACAAGTCGCGGGCAAACAGTGGACGAGAATTGCCAAGAGTAGAAATCGATGGAAGCAAATGGAAGAGGCCTATGTCCAGCAGTGGACGAACACAGGCTGAAGAAGAAGAAGAAGTAAAGTAGTAGTATTAATTCAGGCAAAATAGCTTAATTCGGGTTAAACAAAATGTCTCTTGTTTTTAATTCAGTTCAATAAGAATCAAACTTCTTGAATAGCTTTTGGAATTTATTATTTTTATTCATCATTTTACTTACTTTTACCACTGGTCCTTGGTAATTGTATACAATTACCGGTAAAAGTAGATAATTGGAAATAATTTCCTACATTTACCGTCGGCTCTGGCAATTGTATACAATTGCCGGTAATTGTATACAATTACCAATTATCTGCTTTTACCGTAACATATACATTGTAAATTATCACTCGGGAGTGCTCCTAGTAGCATTTAAGGCTGTTTTATCGGTGCACCAAAACCTAGGGACAGTGTTTTCTCTGTTATTTACCGACAGAATGTCTCGAAATTTGGACACGTTGTTCGAAATTATGTTGCCTTTAAAATGATGGTTTTACTTTTTTTATTTTTTTGAAAATTCTATTGAAAAATTAGATTATAATGTTTAACGTTCTATTATAACCAAACTTTTTACTCCCATCACTTGAAAGAGTTTTTTTTTCTGTAATCGTTGATTTTTTTTTCACCTTTCTGTGTCCAGTAATAATCGAGAAAAGCGTGTTCCAACTTTGAAGAAAATTTGCTAAAAATATTGAAATCTAATAATGAAACGAGTTACGCAGCATTGGCGCTTAGTTTCATCGTTATCGCCTTCGTGACGCAGTGGCGGTCTCAAGGGGGGGGCGACGGGGGCGATCGCCCCCCCCCCAGAAACCATAGTTTTCTGAAAAATTGAGAAGTTAATATACATATTAATCCGAAGTGTGAAATCGAACTAATGCATTGCTATTATTGAACAAAATAATCTAACAGTGTGAAAACGTCCGACCTTGATTTGTGCCTTACTGAACAGTACTTTCATTATCACTGTAGTGTGTATGTGCAACATATTTTCACTTACACTGCCTTTTAGCAAGCTACTTCAAAAACCTGATATTGACTTGAAATGTGCATTGAAACATTTTACGGACATGACCAAAGCACTTGCCAATCAACGGAACACAGCGATTGTTTGCTTTAAAGATTTGTTCCAAGAAGCAAAGGACATCGCCGAGAAGACAAATTTTGATATTAGTATTCCAAGAATATCACAAGTGCAGAAGAATCGAGCCAACCACGCAACTAAAGACCCAGAGAAATACTTTAGAGTATCAGTGTTCCTTCCCATTCTAGAGTCTGTAATAGAAGACACAAAGTCTCGTTTTCCTGAAGAAACAATGGAGTTGTACAATCTTCACGTATGCATGCCTGAATACCTGATAACCAACTCTGTTCAGGACATGTCTGAAAAAATTGAGTGTTTAGTAAGGAGGTACAGTGAACTTTTTGATATGTCTCAAGCTGAAATGAAATGCTTATTGAAAGGTGAACTACAGCCCTGGGAAATGCAATGGAAAGACACGGACGAATTTCCAAAATTTGTTCCGAAATTTGATTTGTTCCCTACAGTCAGCAAGCTTCTTCTAGTCTTAGCTACACTTCCCATCAGCAATGCTTCTGCAGAGCGTAGCTTTCAATCTCTAAAGAGAATAAAGTCGTGGCTAAGAACACGGATACGTCAAGACAGGTTGACTGGACTTGCTCTACTCCATGCCCATCGAGACATCCCTGTAGACCCAACGAAAGTTTTAGAACGATTCGCCAAAAGTGGCCATCGAAGACTTGAATTCGATGTATAATTACATTCTTTTTAAAACCTTATAACTTGTTATTTTATTGCTTATAACCTAATAAAACTATTACAATGTATAATGTGAACCCCCTTTTCTCCATTCTAATAGACTAATTTGTATTGTATATTTATTGTAAATTTTAACATTTTAAAAGGTAAAATGTGTTTTGAGCTCTTTCAATTCAAGCGTAAAACTAACATTGTCAGACCAAACATCTGAAGTTTGACGTTTGTTCGTGATAAAGTAAAACCACCTAAATCGTCAAAGGTTTAGAAAGATGAGACTTGCTTCAGACTTCAGAGGCTTGCCATTGAAAAATACTATCACCCACAAACCTTTTCTATTAGACTTTGAGTTGCTTTCAATAGTTCTAAATTGGTTTTTGATACAATCACAAGAATACAAAATATATTTTGAATATTTTATTTGTAAGTTAGCCGAACAATATTTACAACAAGCTGTAGAGGCTAGCTTTTTTATTTTTAATTATAGTGTAAAACTGTTTCCACTCATACTAATTGTAATAATAATAAGTGATTTTCCTTTTTCTCCGTTCGTCACAACTACTAAGTGACAGTCAGTCCATATTCGGTCCATCAACTGTTCAAATGAATAAAATGCCTTTAAAACTCTCAAAATCTTGCCATATTTTTAAAAAATTTCCGGACCCCCTTTCCGGCTGGGGGGCTGCACCCCCCAGACCGCCCTGCAACAGACCATCGCCCCTCCCAAAATCTGACTCTGAGACCGCCACTGTCGTGACGACAAATCTCATGAACGTACGGTCAGTCGGTCAGTTCGCTTGAATTATTAGAATCTATTTCCAGTTCTTGTATTTTCATGAGCATCAAGTTAGCTAAACACCTATCACAAATCGATTCGAAAGTAGGTGGATAATTTGCCGCTAATTAGTCGTTAATTAGTTGTGAAAATACCGATTTTGTCGTTTCTTTTTTTTTTTATTTTTTTAGGTGCTTTGCTAACTTGATATAAAGTTAGCAAAGCACACCTCCGAAAAATGACTTTAGAGCGTTCGTAGGAGAATCGGAATAGGATTAGTTTTTGCCGCTAATTAGTCGCTAATTAGTTGTGAAAAAATTAATTTTCTAAATTATTTTTTTTTGTTTTTTTGGGTGCTTTGCTAACTTGATATAAAGTTGGCAAAGCACGCTTCCATAAAATGATTTTAGGGATTTCGTAAAAGAATGAAAATAGAATGGGAATTTGCCGCTAATTAGTCGCTAATTAGTTGTGAAGAAATGAATTTTCTAAATTAATTTTTTTTTGTTTTTTTGGGTGCTTTGCTAACTCGATATAAAGTTGGCGAAGCACGCCGCTATAAAATGATTTCAGAGTTTTCGTAAGGGAATGAGAATAAAATGAGAATTTGCCGCTAATTAGTCGCTAATTATTTGTAAAGGAATTTTATTCACAAAAATTTTTTTTTTGTTTTTCACGGTGCTCCGCTTACTCGATATAAAGTTGGCAAAGCACGACTCCATACAATCATTCTAGGGTTTCCGGAGAAGAATAGCAATGGAATAAGAATTCTTTGCTAATTAGTCGTGCATTAGTTGTGAACACACCAATTTTGTCGTTTTTTTGGTTTAGACGGTTCTTTGCTGACTTGATATAAAGTTCGCAAAGCACGCATCCATAAAATGATTTAGGTTTTTTTGTAGTAGCATGAAAATAGGATCAGAATTTGCCGCTAATTAGTCGCCAATTAGTTGTGAACAAATTGATTTTCTAAATTAATTTTGTTTTTGTTTTTTTGGGTGCTTTGTTAACTTGATACAAAGTTGGCAAGCACACCTCCGAAAAATCATTTTAGGGTTATCGTAAAAGAATGGAAATAGAAAAAAAATTTGCCGCTAATTAGTCGTGAATAAGTTGTAAGAATACCGATTTTGTCGTTTATTTATTTTTTTTTTTATTTTTTTAGGTGCTCTGCTAAATTAATATAAGGTTAGCAAAGCACAACTCCAAAAAATGACTTTCGAGCGTTCGTAGAAGAATGGGAATAGAATGAGAATTTGCCGCTAATTAGTCGCTAATTAATTGTAAAGAAATTAATTTTTTTAATTAATTTTTTTTTGTTTTTTTGGGTGCTTTGGTAACTTGATATAAAGTTGGCAAAGCACGCTTCCATAAAATGATTTTAGGGATTTCGTGAAAGAATAAAAATAGAATGAGAATTTGCCGCTAATTAGTCGCTAATTAGTTGTGAAGGAATGAATTTTCTAAATGAATTTTTTTTTGTTTTTTAGGTGCTTTGGTAACTTGATATAAAGTTGGCAAAGCACGCTTCCATAAAATGATTTTAGGGATTTCGTGAAAGAATAAAAATTGAATGAGAATTTGTCGCTAATTAGTCGCTAATTAGTTGTGAAGAAATGAATTTTCTAAATTAATTTTTTTTTTGTTTTTTTGGCTGCTTTGCTAACTCGATATAAAGTTGGCGAAGCACGCCGCTATAAAATGATTTCAGAGTTTTTGTAGGGGAATGAGAATAAAATGAGAATTTGCCGCTGATTAGTCGCTAATTATTTGTGAAGGAATTTTATTCAGAAAAATTTTTTTTTTGTTTTTCACGGTGCTCCGCTTACTCGATATAAAGTTGGCAGAGCACGACTCCATACAATCATTTTAGGGTTTCCGTAGAAGAATAGCAATGTAATAAGAATTCTTTGCTAATTAGTCGTGCATTAGTTGTGAGAATACCAATTTTGTCGTTTTTTCGTTTTTGACGGTTCTTTGCTGACTTGATATAAAGTTCGCAAAGCATGCATCCATAAAATGATTTGGGTTTTTACGAAAAAGCATGGAAATAGGATCAGAATTTGCCGCTAATTAGTCGCTACTTAGTTGTGAAGAAATTATTTTTCTAAATTAATTTTTTTTTTGTTTTTTCGGGTGCTTTGCTAACTTGATATAAAGTTGACAGTATGACTACTATATTGAGTAGAGACAATGTCTACAACTTTATTTTGTTGTAAACAACTATTTTCTTATACTAAACATCAGTCAACTAAAATTTTTTTTGAACCATTTCGTGTTTTTTTAAAAAATACAACACAATATCAGAGAAAATAAAAGTTTTTAACTTTTTATTGTCAAAAATGGTAAATTGTTTATAATGAAATACGTTCCACTAAATTTCATTTATAACTATTTTGTTATTTTACTCTTTGTTTTTCCTTGGGACTTTGAGATTAGATTGGAAATTACACATAATAAGAATTTGGTGGTCGATGACCATCGAAGTCAAAATCTATTCATTTTTAAAAATTACTACTGTAGAATAACTTTTATATATGAGTGGTAAAAAGGCGGGCGGTCGGGCAAACTTTATATGAAGGCAGCAAAGAACCGTAAAAAACAAAAAAACAACGACAAAATTGGTATTCTCACAACTATTGCACGACTAATTAGCGACAAATTCTTATTCTATTCATATTCTTTTACGAAAACCCTGAAAAGATTGTATCAGGGCGTGCTTTACCAACTTTATATCGAGTAAGCGAAGCACCGTAAAAAACAAAACAAAAAATGTTCTGAATGAAGTTCCTTCGCAAATAATTAGCGGCAAAATCTCATTCTATTCTCATTTTTTTACGAAAACCCTTAAATCATTTTATTGAGGCGTGCTTTGCCAACTTTATATCAAGTTAGCAAAACACCCAAAAAAAAAAATTCATTTAGAAAATTCATTCCTTCACAACTAATTAGCGACTAATTAGCGGCAAATTCTCATTCTATTTTTATTCTTTTACAAAATACCTAAAATCATTTTATGGAAGCGTGCTTTGCCAACTTTATATCAAGTTAGCAAAGCACTCGAAAAAACAAAAAAAAAATTAATTTAGAAAATTAATTTTTTCACAACTAATTAGCGACTAATTAGCGGCAAAAACTAATCCTATTCCCATTCTCCTACGAACGCTCTGAAGTCATTTTTTGAACGTGTACTTTACTAACTTTACATCGAGTTAGCGGAGCACCTGAAACAACAAAAATAATATCAAAAAAATTGCTAAAAAAATTCGTCCACAACTAATTAGCGACTAATAAGCGACAAATTCTCATCCTATTTCCATGCTTTTACGAAAAAACTTAAATCATTTTAAAGATGCGTGCTTTGCCTACTTAATGTTGAGTAAGCGAAGCACCGTAAAAACCAAAAAAAAAAACAGAATTTATGGATGAAATACCTTCACAACTAATTAGCGATTAATTAGCGGCAAATTCTGATTCTATTTTCATTCTTTTACGAAAACACTAAAATCATTTTAGGGAGGCGTGCTTCGCCAACTTTATATCAAGTTAGCAAAGCACCCAAAAAAACAAAAAAAAATTAATTTAGAAAATTCATTTCTTCACAACTAAGTAGCGACTAATTAGCGGCAAATTCATATTATATTTTCATTCTTTTACGAAACCCATAAAATCATTTTATGGGGGCGTGCTTTGCCAACTTTATATCAAGTTAGCAAAGCATCCAAAAAAACGAAAAAAAAAATTCATTTAGAAAATTCATTTTTTCACAACTAATTAGCGACTAATTAGCGGCAAATTCTCATTCTATTCTCATTTTTTTACGAAAACCCTTAAATCATTTGATTGAGGCGTGCTTTGCCAACTTTATATCAAGTTAGCAAAACACCCAAAAAAACAAAAAAAAATTAATTAAAAAAATTATTTTTTTCAGAACTAATTAGCGACTAATTAGCGGCAAATTCTGATCCTATTTCCATGCTTCTTAAAAAAAACCTAAATCATTTTATGGATGCATGCTTTGCGAACTTTATATCAAGTCAGCAAAGAACCGTCAAAAACGAAAAAACGACAAAATTGGTATTCTCACAACTAATGCACGACTAATTAGCAAAGAATTCTTATTCCATTGCTATTCTTCTACGGAAACCCTAAAATGATTGTATGGAGTCGTGCTTTGCCAACTTTCGAGTAAGCGGAGCACCGTGAAAAACAAAAAAAAATTTTTTCTGAATAAAATTCCTTCACAAATAATTAGCGACTAATTAGCGGCAAATTCTCATTTTATTCTCATTCCCTTACGAAAACTCTGAAATCATTTTATAGCGGCGTGCTTCGCCAACTTTATATCGAGTTAGCAAAGCACCCAAAAAAACAAAAAAAAAATTAATTTAGAAAATTCATTTCTTCACAACTAATTAGCGACTAATTAGCGGCAAATTCTCATTCTATTTTCATTCTTTTACGAAATCCCTAAAATCATTTTATGGAAGCGTGCTTTGCCAACTTTATATCAAGTTAGCAAAGCACCCAAAAAAACAAAAAAAAATTAATTTAGAAAATTAATTTTTTCACAACTAATTAGCGACTAATTAGCGGCAAAAACTAATCCTATTCCGATTCTCCTACGAACGCTCTAAAGTCATTTTTCGGAGGTGTGCTTTGCTAACTTTATATCAAGTTAGCAAAGCACCTAAAAAAATAAAAAAAAAAGAAACGACAAAATCGGTATTTTCACAACTAATTAACGACTAATTAGCGGCAAATTATCCACCTACTTTCGAATCGATTTGTGATAGGTGTTTAGCTAACTTGATGCTCATTGTATTTTCTTCATCAACTTGCTTAGTGTTTACAGTTTACAGTATTCTTAGTTATTTTGAAAACATTAAACTTATTTAGTTTACGGGTATTTTAAGTACATAATATATTATTAGTTTAGTGGTATAAGTTACAAGTTCTTTAGTTTACGCGTATTTTTAAGTATTACATTAGTTTAGGGATATAAGTTGACAAGATAAGAAATGAGTCCCAGGGTGTTTTAAAATAAGACAGAAAATTATACTACTATCCACGATTTGTGTTTTATTCATCAATTGGATACTTTTTTTATGTAACTGCAACCTATAAATATATTAAAATAATGTATATGTTACCGGCCAAACCCGATTTCGGGACAAACTAGTTTGGCCTAGGCCAAACTACTTTGTCCTAACCGCCTAGGATAAACTAGTATGACCTAGGTCAAACTAGTTTATGATATCACGCGTAGGCCAAACTAGTTTATCCTGATATAAATAAACACACTTCAGACCAAACTAGTTTAGCCTAGGCCAAACTAGTTTATCCTGATATAATAAAGATTCACACTTCAGGATAAACTAGTACGGCCTTCTTCTTATTCTTCTTCTAGTGCCTATCCGTTTCGGATATTGGCGATCATCATGGCAATCTCTACTTTTCTCACTGCTGCTCTGAAAAGACTTTTAGTGGTTGTGTTGAACCACGTACGTAGATTTTTCAGCAAGGTGTTAAATGAAAGCTTATAATCCAAGGATGGTACTAAAAGTTAGGAATTTTACCTAGGCTGTCTGTCTGTCGGTCTGTCCGACCGCGAATATAACTGCTCCGTCACTATACCATGTAGAATGACAAATGAGGTGTCAAATGAAAGCTTATAATCCAAGGATGGTACTAAAAGTGACAAAATTGACCTATGCTGTCTGTCTGTCGGTCCGTCCGACCGCGAATATAACTGCTCTGTCACTATACCAGGTAGAATGAAAAATGAGGTGTCAAATAAAAGCTTATAATCCAAGAATGTTACTAAAGCCCAAACTAGTTTGGCCTGAAGTGAGCGTCTAGAACCGGAAGTCTTAGAACAAAGGACCCCGCAGAAACTTTATGGGAAATGGCTCTGTCAAATGCTCTGAAACTTAGGATTGTGGTAATTCTTGATGTGTAGAACAAAAGACTCCATGGACGCGTAGCTCCAAAAATCATAGTTCTAAGATATAAGCCTCTGAAGATATAGGTATAGAGAGGACGTTTGAGTTGGAATAAATTCGTTTTCTCGAGAATGAGCGACTCTGGAGATAAATTACGAATCAGGTCAATTTTTATTTTTAAATTATAATTTTTGGCATATATATCATACTAGTGACGTCATCCATCTGGGCGTGATGACGCAATCGATTATATTTTTAAATAGGAATAGGGGTCGTTTAAAAAATATTTATTTGATAAATAAATATTGTTTTTTGCTTAAATTCAATATTAAAGCTGCCACCCACCTACCTCTTAGCAGTTTGGACATTTAATTTAAGCGAAAGGCAATGTTTATTTTTCAAATTAACATTTTTTCTGTTTTCTGACAGCAGTAAAATGTATTTCGAAATAAATAAATTATATACATTCTTCTTTTTGTCTCAATTAATTTATTTAAAAAAAAGTTTTGGCCACCCTGTATAAATAATTATGTTAATGTTTACATTAGTGAATAGAGAATTAAATTACCTTTCAAATGAGCTATCACACAACCCCTATTCCTATTTAAAAAAAATCACCGATTGCGTCATCACGCCCAGATAGATGACGTCACTAGTATGATATATACGCCAAAAAATTATTATTTAAAAATAAAAATCGAGCTGATTCGTAATTTATCTCCAGAGTCTCCCATTCTCGAGAAAATGAATTTATTTCAACTCAAACGTCCTCACTGTACCTATAACTTCAGAGGCTTATATCTCAGAACTATAATTTTTTGGAGCTACGCGCCCCTGAAGTCTTTTGTTCTACATATCAAGGACTACCAGAATCCAAAGTATCAGAGCATTTGACAGAGAGCCATTTCCCATAAGATTTCTGCGGGGTCCTTTCTCACCTTTAGTACCAGCCTTGGATTCTAAGCTTTCATTTGACACCTCATTTGTCATTATATCTGGTATATTGACGGAAGAATTACATTCGCGATCGGACGGAAAGACGGACAGACAGCCTTGCTAAGATTTCTCACCTTTAATAACATCTTCGGATTAAAAGCATTTATTTGACACCTCATTTTTCATTCTACCTGGTATAGTGACGGAGCAGTTATTTTCGCGGTCGGACGGACCGACTGACAGACAGCCTAGCTCAAATTTCTCACCTTTGGTACCATCCTTGGATTATAAGCTTTCATTTGACACCTTATTTGTCATTCTACCTAGTATAGTGACGGAGCAGTTATATTCGCGGTCGGACGGACCGACGGACAGACAGCCTAGGTCAAATTTCTCACTTTTAGTACCATCCTTGGATTATAAAGGACGTAATTTGGGAATTCCCCGCATGTAAAAGTCCTTACATGTTCGTCAAATTACTTTCGACTCGGCTAAATTAGTGTAGGATAGGCCGTACTAGGCGAAGGATTTCCTGGCTGAAAAATCTACGTACGTGGTTCAACACAACCACTACAAATCTTTTCAGAGCAGCAGTGTGAAAAGTAGAGATTGCCATGATGGCCGCCAACATCCGAAACGGATAGGCACTACAAGAAGAAGAAGAAGGTCGTACTAGTTTATCCTGAAGTGTGAATCTTTATTATATCAGGATAAACTAGTTTGACCTAGGCCAAACTATGTGACAAAAATGTGATAATTCTTTTTAAAATATTATCCACGATAAAATCAATCTAACAAGGTATTCCCGACAAAACTAATTTGAATGGAGAATAATGCATTTTGTTGTCATTAAAATACTTGTCCGCCGGCGCCACTGAGTAAAGATCGAATTGTCGGTCGCACTCCCTACTTCCAATCAATTTCAAGTAGGGAGTCACGTGTGTCTGACGTAAGCAGTCTACGAAAGTAAGTGATACGCCCACTAAACATTGCAATGTGCTTCAACTGATAAAACAGCCTTAACGTGTCTTGGTTTGTTTATTTCTACAGTATCTTGATTGTAACTTTAGTATAAGTACGAATATTATTATATTATTATACATAGTATCGACAAATATTTTGATTTAATAGCAGATTTATTATTGTGAGCCAAGGAATCTACAGTTAAAACATTTCCAATTATTAATAAAACACCCTGTATATTAAATATCATTTCCTTATTTTTCTTTGCTAAATAAATATGATTAGTTAGTTTTATGTTTTGTTTGCCCCATTTTACAACTAACTGTTCTTTTTTTCGGCTAAAATAAGACGAAGTCCCACTCGACCGAGTGACTGAACTAGGCGTAGCAATCAGCTCCCATAGGTAGTTGAAGTTTGATTGTTGAACATTAATTACCTAACTCTCTGTGGTAGTTACAGTGGGTGATCATATTATTAGAGCCACCTCAGAAAATTTTACTTTTGTTTAATAATGGTATGTACGTTTTTTCTTTATACGTTTCACGTTGCCTTTGAAACTTTAGAAATGGATGCTATGTTTCTGTTGGAATGATTAGTATTGAATATTAAAGTTTTTATTTCTGCTATTTTCCTTGGTGAAATGTCTTTGGATTTCCCATGATGTTGTGGTCTTCTTCTTCAAGTGCCATCTCCGCGACGGAGGTCGGCAATCATCATAGTTATTCGGACCTTAGAGACGGCTGCTCTGAAAAGTTCGTTTGATGTACATCCCTACCATTCTCTCAGGTTGCGCAGTCACGATATTCTACGTCTCCCTATGCTTCTTTTTCCTTGAATCTTTCCCTGCATAATGAGTTGGAGCAAGTTGTATCTCTCTCCACGTGTAATATGTCCAAGATATTCCAATTTTCTGGTTTTAATTGTATTTAAGACTTCCATTTCTTTATTCATCTTTCTCAGAACCTCTTTGTTTGTGACGTGTTCTGTCCATGATATTTTAGGATTCTTCTATATACCCACATCTCGAATGATTCCAGTTTTTTTCATTGATGCCGCATTCAAGGTCCAAGCTTCCATTCCGTAAAACAGAGTCGAGAAAACGTAGCACCTAGCCAACCTTATTCTTAGCTCTAACCTTAGATCTCTTGTGCAGAGCACTTTTCTCATTTTGTTAAAATTCGCTCTAGCCTTTTCTATTCTAATTTTAATCTCCTGGAAGTAATCATTTGTGGAGTTGATCATTGTTCCAAGATATGCATATTGGTCTACTTGTTCGACGTTGGTTCCGTTTATGAGGAGATTCTCGTTATTTCTTTGAGTTTTAGATATTCTCATAAATTTTGTCTTCTTGATGTTCATTGTTAAACCGTATTCTTGGCTATATGTCGCTATTCTGTTAACCAGTCTCTGAAGATCTTCAATATTTTCGGCTAAGACGACAGTGTCATCCGCATATCTAATATTGTTAATGGGAACTCCGCTCACCTTTATTCCAGCTGTTTCACCCTCAAGAGCTTGTTTTAGGATCTCTTCCGAGTAGGCATTAAAGAGAACTGGAGACAATACGCATCCCTGTCTCACCCCACGTCTAATTTCAATTTCCTCTGACAACTGTTCGTTAACACGTACTTTTGCTCGCTGCTTATAGTATAAATTATATATGATCCTGAGGTCATTGTAGTCTATCTACTTTAGTTTTAGGACATTTATTAATTGTTCATGTCGCACTTTATCGAAAGCTTTATTATAGTCAATAAAACAGACATATATATCTTGATTGACGTCTAGGCACCTTTGTATTAGGATATTAAGTGAGAAAAGAGCTTCTGGTACAACTACTGTAACGAACGCGCAATTTTTACTAAATTCACAAAATATAGTATAGGACTGTCAGAATATCACTAGAGAGCAATGGAAACTCACAAAGTTTATTATAACTCTAAACACCAAGAATACAAAATAATAGGCACACGAGTTGCAAGCTAGGCTGGGCAGCATTGACAAGCAATGGCATCTGAGTCACGCATTGCCACACATGCATGTTGCCACTATTGTCAGACTATTTATTGCACTTCCATAAAGTGTAACAAGACAGCCAAATGGAAACAAATTAATTAATATATGATACAGCTCAATTATACAGGGTGAGTCATGAGGAAGTACATACTCGTACCTCTTATAGACCCAAACGAACTAATTTTTTAAAGCCGGACTTTTTATTAGATGGTAATAGTGTAACGATTGACCAAAATAAGAGACACATCGATCTGACCGTTCAACAATTATGACGAATACAAATTTTCTTTCAAAATGCGAAACTCGCCCTGTATATTAAAAAACAATGGCAGGCAGACACTTTTTAATGGTCATTTGTTATTCCCTATAGGAGCCTCTATACAAGGCAGGAGTATGTACAGTTCCTCATGAATCACCCTGTATACCCTTCCCCTAAAACATTGAAGTTTATTAGGTGGCTCTAATAATATGATCACCCACTGTATATTGTTAAATATTCTCTTGAAATAATCTTAATGATTAAGAGAGCTGCTGCATTAATCAATGCACATTTCATATGTCAAAAGTATTATTATAGAAGGTTTATTATGCCACGATTATAAGTTTGAAGGGGGTTTGTAACGAGGTCGTTGCGTTGTTGCTCCAGGTAACTAAATCAGTCGAAGAAAAGAGTTAACATTTTAAGACATTTTTATTTGGAATCAAAACATACAAAAGATAAGATAATTAGCCTTAATTACTCGTTAATTTCGTTAATAAAATATATTTATAATCTATGCATCGAGCTTCCTGTTCGGGCGATGTGACGTTATTTTGTACATGAATGAATGATTTTGACGATCGCGTGAAATAGGAATTGCTTTTATTAATACGACATGAATGTATAAGGAAAGGGAAGAAAGGAAATCTCACTCAGCTCGCCAGATGAAAAGACATATTAGGGATATACGATCACCGCTCGTATAAGGATAGGAAAAAGGATAGGTAAGAGTAAAACTGTCGGATTCGCTCAGCTCGTCAAAACGACAGCGGAAAATGGTCGGGAAATACTACCTGCATAAACTCACCTCTTATACCTCGCTATTGTTTATTATTCTTCGATCAACGCTCCAAGAATAATAATCAGCTAGGCTTTTCGATATGACTTTTATATCGTCCAAGACGGTACAAAAACACGTTTTACTTAATTCATTGGCGTACTCTAGACGATAAAATTATATTATCGTCACAGGTTATAATAATTTATAATAACCCCCCACAATTATTGGTGAAGTTTTATTATGTCACGCGCATGCGCACATAGACGTATGGAGTTAGTTGCTAAATCTTTCAAGTTATGCATATATCAGTGCAAATAAGGTGTGAAAAGAATATTTTAGTGTTTTTAGTAAATATATTTATTATAATTTTTGTGTCTTTGGATTTGTCTTTCTCAGGAGTAAGATAATAAGTAATATTAAAACATTTTTTAGTTTACACTTCACTTCGTCTATGTGTTATTGTGATTTGTCATTATGCCTGAGAAATCATGTAAATAGAGCGATTGTGGCTCATTGGTAGAGCATTCGACTACAGATCGAGAGGTCCAGGGTTAAAATCCGGACGATTCCTATTCTTTTTTTTTTTAATTTTCGTTATTGTTTTAATAAAAAATTTTGGAAAGTGGTAAATAAAATTAAAATTAGTTTAATTTTTAAATAAAATACAAATAAATTTTTTAAAGTATATTTATTTCGTTGAAATCATATAATATAAGCATAACTCCTTACGTGCGCACAAAGTACACACACTTTCTTTTTTTTTTAATTGTAAACGGACCTTAGCGTATCAATTTTTTGTTTCTTCTTCTTCTTCAGTTTATTGGCCTCCACCTACTTGGGTATTTGGCCAGCTCATCGTCTCGGAACAAGGGAAAAATCCCTTATTCACTTACAATTTGGAGTTAGTACATTGTACAATTTGTTTCTTCTTCTTCTTCATCTTTTTCTTCTTCTTCTTTAGTTAACTAGTAATTTTGGTTGGTGTGGGACAAACATGACATGATAAAAAAAAATTTCACGCTAGGGGCAACCTCTCTTTCCTTGTCTAAGGGGGCAATTGTCTATCAATACACAATCTTCTTTTTCTTCTTTGATTTAGTAGAAATTTTGAGTTGGCATGGGACAAATACAAAAACTTAACTTTTTTTTTTCAACGACATTAAACTTTTTTCTTTCGAGGGCAACTGCCGACTACTACACAATCTTATTCTTCTACTTCTTTTTTAGTTTACTGGCAATTTTGAGTTGGCATGGGACAAATTCAACAAAGACACAAACTTTGCTCTCAGGGGCAACTGCCGACCATTACACAATATTATTCTTCTACTTTTTTTTGAGTTTACGGGCAATTTTTATGTTATTCTAGCATTTGTATATAAACAATGTATATAAACATTTTCTGATTTCCTTTTTTTGCGGCTTTCTGTCCATAAATTATGTCCTCTTTAAACAAATCAGAAGGGTGCCGGGCAAAAGTTTTGGCCGGAAATTGTTTAAACAATTTTTTTAAACAAATTTAAAAGATCACCTTTTTTGGTATGGAAAATACTTTTTTGGGTTATTTTAAATAACAAAAGTTTCTTTTTATTTTTTTCCAAAAGTTAATGGTTTTCGAGTTACAGCGGAACCTCGATAACTCAGATTAATCGGGACCGCGGCCGATCCGGATTATCGAAAATCCGGGTTAGCCGGAGAATATGGTAAAAATTAATAAAATACGGTATACTTACAGATAAACTCCGTTATAATTAAAATAACATTAAATATATATGCACAGTACACATCTAAATTACGTATAGTTGTATAGAATATGGGGTATTATTCATTTCTTAGTAAAAAACTCATGCGTAAACAAAAAAAACACGCAAACACAAACCTACCTGAAGCACGATTACAGAACGGAAGCGAAACATACGATTGTACTACACACAATACGGTCACAATCGGAACAATGTTAAGATATTTAAGAACAGTGGAGACTAAGACAATTGTTTAAAAAAGAATTTTTTAAATAGTCTTTTTTGAACAATGCTAAGACAGTTTGAAATAAATAAAGGAATACAGGTGCCTGTTGTTTCCGATAATCCGAGCCAATGCACGTCGCTCTGCCGCCGTGTGCCATGAGTCATGTTTACTATCGTATAGTTCAAATTACACAAATACACATTATCTCTCAAATATTATATTACATACATTTTTATTGTTGAAACGTTTGTCTGATGAAAATCGGTCCGGGTTAGCTGGGTTAGCCTGTCTGATAAAAAATGCGAAAATACGCATTTTCAAGACTGGGAAAGAAGGACATGGACAACTCAACGTTTTCGCATTTTTTAAAAATGGGGGAAAACAATTGCATAGTGTAATTTCATAAAGAAACAACTAAGATTATTATTTAAAACACCTTTTTATTTTAAAAAAATATGTATTTCTAATCTATAAATCTATTCATTATCTATAATATTACAATGTCGAGATAAAACATACCACATAAAACTATACTTATTTTTTTGAAAAAATATTTTCTATTTTAACAAAAATATATTTTAATTGTTCTTAGTATTAATCGTCACATATTTTTGTCAAAAAAGTATACTGGGTTAGCAAAAAACCCCTTAAATTATGGGTAGGGAGTTAAAGTGTTAATAGTTCGCTACATGAACGATGACTTAAATAGGTAAACTTAAATCTATATTTTCTATAAATCATTTTTTAGACTACGAACCAACAAGGAGATTTTGTTAAAAATTACTTAAGCAATTGCTATTTTGTATTTTATGGTTCGTAATATGGATTATATAAAAATATAATCACTATCAGTAATATTTAGAATTTTGACATTAAATTATTTGAAAATATCACATTTCTAAAAACTTTTATTAAAATAAAAGAAATTATTAAATTCTTATGATATGAGTGCTTACTTAAAATATGTGATTTTAGATTTGCAATTCGTTAGATTCGTTTAGATTCATTACAAATGTGAAGAATATTTTGGAATATGTTGGTCATAATCTTTTTTTATTATATCTGTATCATAATTTTACTAAAGTTTATTCAGTGAACTTACGCGAGTTTCAGAGTAAAGTACTTAAGTAAAGTTTACTTGAGTAAATAAGTAACTATTCAACTAAGCAACTAAAAGAACGATATTAAGGTTGATGCTTTGGGTGGGTAGTAGCAATTCACATCTCAAAAATCCTAAGAGATAAACAGACTTAAATTTCGTAACTACGAAATTGGAAACGTTAATTATTCACCAAAGCTATTTTTTAGCTCTCTAGGTGACTTTGGACCTGAGATATGCCCCTCGAAAAAATCAAAAATAGCACTTTTTACGCTATATTTAAAGAGCTAACTGGAGAATCCTTAGCACAAAATACGAAGATTTAACCTAAAACGCTTAAATAAAATGTTGTTCCTTACTGATTTACAGAGTGTTTTATCTAAAAATTTAAAAATTATTTTTGCTCAGCATTTTAAAACTATTCGACGTATCCTTTTCATACTTGGCAGGAAGTATAGGTACTATACAAACTACTAAATTATGTTAAACTAACGTTTCTGACTATTACCAGAGGCGTACGACAGTGGAAAGTGAATGGTTGACCTCTTCCAAATTCTACGCCACTGGCGGAATTGCTATTTTAATTAAATTTTTGGATTCTCCAATACTTTCTATGAAATTAATATTCTCTTCATTTGTAACGATAAAGTCATTAGTTTTCGAGATATTTGAAGTTAAAAATGAAACGACACGGTTATTTTGATTATTGTATTGTGTCGCTTCATTTTTATAATCAAGTATATTCAAATGGGAAATAAGCCACAATTTTACCTAAAAATGATTTTATTAACGTTTCGACGCCCAAGTCGGGTGTCGTTGTCAAAATACAAAATTTTTAATTTCAAATAATCTCAAAAACTATCATTTAATCATTTAATCGTTACGAATAAAGAGTATATTATGTACATAAAAAGTATTGGAAAATCAAAAAATTTAAATAAAATAGCAATTTCGTCAGTAGCGTAGAATTTGGGAAGGATCAACCAGCCACTATCCCCTGTCGTAAGCCTCTGATAGTAGGTAGAACCGTTTATTTATCTTAATTTAGTAGTGTATACAGTACCGACAGTTTTTACCAAGTATGAAAAGGATACGCCAAATATGTAGTTTGTAAGTACTGGGCACAAATAATTTTTAAATTTTAATCATACGATTCATATCATAAATTAATCAAAATAACTGTGCCGTTTCATATTTAACTTCAAATATTTCAAAAACTAGTGACTTTATCGTTACCAATGAAGAGTATATTATTTACGTAGAAAATATTGAAGAATCTAAAAATGGCACTAAAATAGTAAATCCTCCAGTGAGGTAGAAATTGAGAAGGGTCAACTATTCACTATCTCCTGTCGTATGCCTCTGGTAGTAGCTAGAAACGTTTGTTTATCATAATTTAGTAGGGTTTATAGTAGTCGCACTTTCTGCCAAGTATGAAAAGGATACGTCGAATAGTTTTAAAATGCTGAGCAAAAATAGTTTTTAAATTTTTAGATAAAACACCCTCAGTAACTCAGTAAGGAACCACATTTTATTTAAGTGTTTTAGGTTAAATCTTCGTATTTTGTGCTAAGGTTTCTCCAGTTATGATATGGATAATTGTTAATGAAACACCCTGTATATGTGAGCCTAGTTGAGCGATTTTCCCTCTAAAGATTTAATTTTTCTTATTATAATGTCACGTTTTTGATGAAATAATTTGCAAAACCGTAAAAGACGTAGCTTACTATGAAACAAAAAGAAAATCTTACAAAATTTTATGATTTTTAACTAGTTGTCAAAATGTAACTATAACGAGAAAAAAATTTTTTTTCTTTCTTTATGGCCTTGGCATAGCCAATTAGCCATGAAAAAAAATAGAAACCGAGAACCGAAAAGGTTTTTAAATACCTTTCAAACAAGCATTTGTAAATTAAATTCCTTCTAGTATATTCGGAGATACAGCTGTGTAAGAATAGTCAGTTTTTCGAAAATCACACTTTTTGTCATTCGTAAACTGATAGTAAGTAAAAATAAAAATGTATACCATTTTTATTCATTCAGTTGCGGTGCGAAACCAAAACTGTCTTAATTTTTACTCAGATCAGAGAGTGCAGCCAGCACTCTTATCGACGATTTCACCTCTTGTTAGAGGTTCATCAGAGACTGCATAGGCTGCTTTTCTCTGGCCCAGGTAAAAATTTTCGACATATCCATCTCCCACCGCAACTGACGAGATGGTAGTAGGTGCCTAGCGGCATCTGCTAAATAAAAGACTAAGCTTTTCAACCTAATAAAAATATTTGTAAATTAAATATTTTTAAAAGATTTTTAATTGAAAAACTTTATTGGCCCATTTCCTGGTGACAACCTCCAAGGCTTCTACAATATGCAAGCCAAATGGATGCTGCAGTGAAGACTAAAGGGAAGGAATTCTACACTATGCAATTCACAACCCCCGTCTGCAGCGTGGTAAAGTTCCAACGGAAAATGGACCTAGTTACTCTATAGGAGTAATACTAATATAAAAATAAAAATGTATACCATTTTTATTCATTCAGTTGCGGTGCGAAACCAAAACTGTCTTAATTTTTACTCAGATCAGAGAGTGCAGCCAGCACTCTTATCGACGATTTCACCTCTTGTTAGAGGTTCATCAGAGACTGCATAGGCTGCTTTTCTCTGGCCCAGGTAAAAATTTTCGACATATCCATCTCCCACCGCAACTGACGAGATGGTAGTAGGTGCCTAGCGGCATCTGCTAAATAAAAGACTAAGCTTTTCAACCTAATAAAAATATTTGTAAATTAAATATTTTTAAAAGATTTTTAATTGAAAAACTTTATTGGCCCATTTCCTGGTGACAACCTCCAAGGCTTCTACAATATGCAAGCCAAATGGATGCTGCAGTGAAGACTAAAGGGAAGGAATTCTACACTATGCAATTCACAACCCCCGTCTGCAGCGTGGTAAAGTTCCAACGGAAAATGGACCTAGTTACTCTATAGGAGTAATACTAATATAAAAATAAAAATGTATACCATTTTTATTCATTCAGTTGCGGTGCGAAACCAAAACTGTCTTAATTTTTACTCAGATCAGAGAGTGCAGCCAGCACTCTTATCGACGATTTCACCTCTTGTTAGAGGTTCATCAGAGACTGCATAGGCTGCTTTTCTCTGGCCCAGGTAAAAATTTTCGACATATCCATCTCCCACCGCAACTGACGAGATGGTAGTAGGTGCCTAGCGGCATCTGCTAAATAAAAGACTAAGCTTTTCAACCTAATAAAAATATTTGTAAATTAAATATTTTTAAAAGATTTTTAATTGAAAAACTTTATTGGCCCATTTCCTGGTGACAACCTCCAAGGCTTCTACAATATGCAAGCCAAATGGATGCTGCAGTGAAGACTAAAGGGAAGGAATTCTACACTATGCAATTCACAACCCCCGTCTGCAGCGTGGTAAAGTTCCAACGGAAAATGGACCTAGTTACTCTATAGGAGTAATACTAATATAAAAATAAAAATGTATACCATTTTTATTCATTCAGTTGCGGTGCGAAACCAAAACTGTCTTAATTTTTACTCAGATCAGAGAGTGCAGCCAGCACTCTTATCGACGATTTCACCTCTTGTTAGAGGTTCATCAGAGACTGCATAGGCTGCTTTTCTCTGGCCCAGGTAAAAATTTTCGACATATCCATCTCCCACCGCAACTGACGAGATGGTAGTAGGTGCCTAGCGGCATCTGCTAAATAAAAGACTAAGCTTTTCAACCTAATAAAAATATTTGTAAATTAAATATTTTTAAAAGATTTTTAATTGAAAAACTTTATTGGCCCATTTCCTGGTGACAACCTCCAAGGCTTCTACAATATGCAAGCCAAATGGATGCTGCAGTGAAGACTAAAGGGAAGGAATTCTACACTATGCAATTCACAACCCCCGTCTGCAGCGTGGTAAAGTTCCAACGGAAAATGGACCTAGTTACTCTATAGGAGTAATACTAATATAAAAATAAAAATGTATACCATTTTTATTCATTCAGTTGCGGTGCGAAACCAAAACTGTCTTAATTTTTACTCAGATCAGAGAGTGCAGCCAGCACTCTTATCGACGATTTCACCTCTTGTTAGAGGTTCATCAGAGACTGCATAGGCTGCTTTTCTCTGGCCCAGGTAAAAATTAAGACAGTTTTGGTTTCGCACCGCAACTGAATGAATAAAAATGGTATACATTTTTATTTTTATATTAGTATTACTCCTATAGAGTAACTAGGTCCATTTTCCGTTGGAACTTTACCACGCTGCAGACGGGGGTTGTGAATTGCATAGTGTAGAATTCCTTCCCTTTAGTCTTCACTGCAGCATCCATTTGGCTTGCATATTGTAGAAGCCTTGGAGGTTGTCACCAGGAAATGGGCCAATAAAGTTTTTCAATTAAAAATCTTTTAAAAATATTTAATTTACAAATATTTTTATTAGGTTGAAAAGCTTAGTCTTTTATTTAGCAGATGCCGCTAGGCACCTACTACCATCTCGTCAGTTGCGGTGGGAGATGGATATGTCGAAAATTTTTACCTGGGCCAGAGAAAAGCAGCCTATGCAGTCTCTGATGAACCTCTAACAAGAGGTGAAATCGTCGATAAGAGTGCTGGCTGCACTCTCTGATCTGAGTAAAAATTAAGACAGTTTTGGTTTCGCACCGCAACTGAATGAATAAAAATGGTATACATTTTTATTTTTATATTAGTATTACTCCTATAGAGTAACTAGGTCCATTTTCCGTTGGAACTTTACCACGCTGCAGACGGGGGTTGTGAATTGCATAGTGTAGAATTCCTTCCCTTTAGTCTTCACTGCAGCATCCATTTGGCTTGCATATTGTAGAAGCCTTGGAGGTTGTCACCAGGAAATGGGCCAATAAAGTTTTTCAATTAAAAATCTTTTAAAAATATTTAATTTACAAATATTTTTATTAGGTTGAAAAGCTTAGTCTTTTATTTAGCAGATGCCGCTAGGCACCTACTACCATCTCGTCAGTTGCGGTGGGAGATGGATATGTCGAAAATTTTTACCTGGGCCAGAGAAAAGCAGCCTATGCAGTCTCTGATGAACCTCTAACAAGAGGTGAAATCGTCGATAAGAGTGCTGGCTGCACTCTCTGATCTGAGTAAAAATTAAGACAGTTTTGGTTTCGCACCGCAACTGAATGAATAAAAATGGTATACATTTTTATTTTTATATTAGTATTACTCCTATAGAGTAACTAGGTCCATTTTCCGTTGGAACTTTACCACGCTGCAGACGGGGGTTGTGAATTGCATAGTGTAGAATTCCTTCCCTTTAGTCTTCACTGCAGCATCCATTTGGCTTGCATATTGTAGAAGCCTTGGAGGTTGTCACCAGGAAATGGGCCAATAAAGTTTTTCAATTAAAAATCTTTTAAAAATATTTAATTTACAAATATTTTTATTAGGTTGAAAAGCTTAGTCTTTTATTTAGCAGATGCCGCTAGGCACCTACTACCATCTCGTCAGTTGCGGTGGGAGATGGATATGTCGAAAATTTTTACCTGGGCCAGAGAAAAGCAGCCTATGCAGTCTCTGATGAACCTCTAACAAGAGGTGAAATCGTCGATAAGAGTGCTGGCTGCACTCTCTGATCTGAGTAAAAATTAAGACAGTTTTGGTTTCGCACCGCAACTGAATGAATAAAAATGGTATACATTTTTATTTTTATATTAGTATTACTCCTATAGAGTAACTAGGTCCATTTTCCGTTGGAACTTTACCACGCTGCAGACGGGGGTTGTGAATTGCATAGTGTAGAATTCCTTCCCTTTAGTCTTCACTGCAGCATCCATTTGGCTTGCATATTGTAGAAGCCTTGGAGGTTGTCACCAGGAAATGGGCCAATAAAGTTTTTCAATTAAAAATCTTTTAAAAATATTTAATTTACAAATATTTTTATTAGGTTGAAAAGCTTAGTCTTTTATTTAGCAGATGCCGCTAGGCACCTACTACCATCTCGTCAGTTGCGGTGGGAGATGGATATGTCGAAAATTTTTACCTGGGCCAGAGAAAAGCAGCCTATGCAGTCTCTGATGAACCTCTAACAAGAGGTGAAATCGTCGATAAGAGTGCTGGCTGCACTCTCTGATCTGAGTAAAAATTAAGACAGTTTTGGTTTCGCACCGCAACTGAATGAATAAAAATGGTATACATTTTTATTTTTATATTAGTATTACTCCTATAGAGTAACTAGGTCCATTTTCCGTTGGAACTTTACCACGCTGCAGACGGGGGTTGTGAATTGCATAGTGTAGAATTCCTTCCCTTTAGTCTTCACTGCAGCATCCATTTGGCTTGCATATTGTAGAAGCCTTGGAGGTTGTCACCAGGAAATGGGCCAATAAAGTTTTTCAATTAAAAATCTTTTAAAAATATTTAATTTACAAATATTTTTATTAGGTTGAAAAGCTTAGTCTTTTATTTAGCAGATGCCGCTAGGCACCTACTACCATCTCGTCAGTTGCGGTGGGAGATGGATATGTCGAAAATTTTTACCTGGGCCAGAGAAAAGCAGCCTATGCAGTCTCTGATGAACCTCTAACAAGAGGTGAAATCGTCGATAAGAGTGCTGGCTGCACTCTCTGATCTGAGTAAAAATTAAGACAGTTTTGGTTTCGCACCGCAACTGAATGAATAAAAATGGTATACATTTTTATTTTTATATTAGTATTACTCCTATAGAGTAACTAGGTCCATTTTCCGTTGGAACTTTACCACGCTGCAGACGGGGGTTGTGAATTGCATAGTGTAGAATTCCTTCCCTTTAGTCTTCACTGCAGCATCCATTTGGCTTGCATATTGTAGAAGCCTTGGAGGTTGTCACCAGGAAATGGGCCAATAAAGTTTTTCAATTAAAAATCTTTTAAAAATATTTAATTTACAAATATTTTTATTAGGTTGAAAAGCTTAGTCTTTTATTTAGCAGATGCCGCTAGGCACCTACTACCATCTCGTCAGTTGCGGTGGGAGATGGATATGTCGAAAATTTTTACCTGGGCCAGAGAAAAGCAGCCTATGCAGTCTCTGATGAACCTCTAACAAGAGGTGAAATCGTCGATAAGAGTGCTGGCTGCACTCTCTGATCTGAGTAAAAATTAAGACAGTTTTGGTTTCGCACCGCAACTGAATGAATAAAAATGGTATACATTTTTATTTTTATATTAGTATTACTCCTATAGAGTAACTAGGTCCATTTTCCGTTGGAACTTTACCACGCTGCAGACGGGGGTTGTGAATTGCATAGTGTAGAATTCCTTCCCTTTAGTCTTCACTGCAGCATCCATTTGGCTTGCATATTGTAGAAGCCTTGGAGGTTGTCACCAGGAAATGGGCCAATAAAGTTTTTCAATTAAAAATCTTTTAAAAATATTTAATTTACAAATATTTTTATTAGGTTGAAAAGCTTAGTCTTTTGATAGTAAGTACTTTTGACTGACAATATTAGATTGCCTAAAAATTTAGTTGAAGGCATTTCAATGTGTATACAATATTCTTTACCTAATGGATCTCTTGGCACAAGCCTTTAACTATTTTTTTGACCTCCTACAAATTGAGCTTTTTGTAATTAAGTAAGCCACCACACGTTGGTCGTTAATAATTTCTCTCATCTGTTTCATTATTCTGCAATATTTATATTCAGCGAATTATTAGGTAAAAAAACTAAATTGTTTTATTTATCTGGAGCACCTAAAGCAAAGCTTTAAGTACCAAAGTTATAACAGGTTTAATTTTAACTTGAATCTGACTTATCAAATACCTGCACGGGGGTACTGTTGGCAATATAAACCGACAAACTATGCGTCAGGTATAATGTCATCTTCGGAGAGTTAAAATAACGAATGCACGTATTCGATAGACTATACACTTACCGGCACAAAATTCCTCCACCCAAAATTTTTGATTAAGTTTGACAATTTATAACTTTATTATTTATGCTCCGATTTTTAAGATTCTTGCACCAGTTTGTAGGTACACGTATTGATATCGTTTGGTATTTATTCCAGTAACAGAAAAATGTTGCTTGCATGGCATTATACAGGGGTGAATGGAAGCGTTGTATTTTCTCTCAACTTTAAAAAATTCTGTGGAAAAATGGAATAGCTGATTTTGTTTCATAGTCCTGTCATATTATTTCGGAGGCATCACTAAAATTTTGTTTTTTGGATTATCCGAATATCTCTTTTCTTGTAAGAGCTGTACCATTTTTTGTAAATAAAAACACTAATTGACTAATAAAATAGAGGTTGGATTGATAAGATTAGAATGGCCCGCATGCAGCCCAGACCTCAATCCTATTGAGAATTTATGGGATGAATTTAAAAAAGCTATTCGCCGTCATCCTAGGCCTGCAGAAAATTTGTGACATTTATGGCCCTGGTAGAGGAAGATCGGGCTATTCCCCAGGCAAGGATAACACAACTTTATTCGATATTAAACAGATTGCGAGCAGTCGTTGCTGCATGAGGTGGACATACCTGCTATTGAATTGTTTTGTTTTGTTGTTAATTTTGTTTTGTTTTGTTAATTTTAGTGGGCTTGATAATTTTAATGAAATAAACCTTCAAAGCAGTGTTTTTATTTACAGTTCTTACAAGAAAAGAGATATTCGAATATTTCAAGAAACAAAACCTTAGTGATACCTCCAGGATAATACAAAAGGAGTATGAAACAAAATCAGCCCTCCAATTTTTCCACATAATTTTTTAAAGTTAGGAGAAAAAACAACACTTCCATACACCCCAGTTTAATGCCATCTAAGCAAAAAAAAATTTGTTACCTGAATAATAACAAACGACATCAATACATACGTACCAACAAACTGATGTAAGAATCTTGAAAATCGGAGTACAAATAATAAAGTTATAAATTGTCAAACTTAATCAAAAATTTTGGGTGGCGGAATCTTGTGCCGGTGAGTTTATTTAAATTAAAATTAAAGCTGCCATAACTTTGGTTCCCTAACACCTAAAGCTTTGCTGTAGGTTAAAAATTTAGATGTGTTTATCGATTTTAATAATTCATTGCATTATTAGTAGTTCATACAATATAATCATAAGATTCGATTCCTGCAATAAAATAGTTGGTAAATAACTTTTCTTTGTTTTTCCTATGTTTTCCTATGACATTAAAACAATAATAATAAATAAGCCAAAAAAAGCCATTATTCAGTGGATCATCAAAATCGATATAACGTTATTTCTATCCACTGGTGATCAAAACAAAATAGAGCTACTGTGAAGGTCCCGTTATAAGACAGTTCAATAAGTTGTGCGGTTCAATATAAGAGGGCTATTTTTTTTTGTTATGTCGGTACACTCTTTATATGAACATATTATGGGATGTTTCATTTCAATCTGTCAACTGATTCTTTCTTTAAAAGCCATTTAGTATCGAAGTATCACAGTATGTTTTTACAATGGAAAAAATAAAGTATTGTGCAGTGACGGAGTTTTTATTTTTGGAAGATTTAAAAGCATAGGGAATTTATGAACAAATGTTGAAAGTATATAAAGGCTCTTTGCCTTCAATTAGTACAGTAGAAAAATGAGTTTCTGAATTTAGACATTGTCGTACAAGCCTTGAAGACGACCCACGTCAAGGACGTCCAAAAGCAGCGACAACACCAGAAATCGTAGAAAAAATACAAGATATGGTATTGGAAAATCATCGAGCGACTGAAAGGAATTTAGTAGAAGCTCTAGGCATCTTATTGGGCAGTGTAATCAATATTGTAACTGAAGTGTTGGGTTTCGGAAAGTTGTGTTCACAAACACATTCGAATGCGACTTTCTCAGCAATATTGATGAGACCTATTTGTTTCACCATGATCCTAAATCAAAACACGAGGCTAAAGAGTAGTATGAATCTGGTTCTTAGGCTCCGAAACGAGTTGGTGTCCAGAAATCGCTCAAGAAGGTGTTGGCATGAGTTTTTTTGTTTATGGATTACCTGCAAACTGGTAAAACAATAAATTCTGAATAATATTTTAACCTTTTCGACCAGCTGAAGGAAAAAATTCGTGAAAAAAGATCCGGTTTGCAGAAGAAAAAATCTTTTTTCATTAGGAAAATGCACCGTGCCACATGAGTATTTTGACAATAGCTAAAATTCATGAGTTAAATTTCGAATTATTGAAGCATGCGCAGTATTCACCAGATTTGGTCCCTAGCGACTTCCATCTGTTTTAACTCCCTAAAAAAATTCATGCGTGAACAGCACTTTTCATCAAATGAATAGGTCATAACAGCTGTGTAATCGTATTTCAGCCCGTCTAGATTTTCACTTCAGGGATTGTACACTTCAGTGAACCAGAGTATCGATGTTCGAGTAGAACCGCAAAACTTGAACAACAGCCTGAAAAATTGAACTGCTGTCAGAGACTTTAAACAAGGGCAGCTACGATTGCCCTTACGAACAATATGCCAAATGTAAATTTCTTACAATGTAAAGTTCATTATTTTAAACTTTGTAGCCTTAAGTTTTGCATGTCATTATTTACTGAGATGATTAGTGAGTTTAGAAAGTATTGTGGAGTATTACGATGCTTTATTCTTGTTTTTTTTACAAATATAAGTTCCACATAAAAATATAAACTATTAGATATTTCAGGATACCTTTGATATAATTTACCAATTTTATTATATTACTTCTAGCGGTAGGTATACATACTATTGCCAAAAGGAAATTTGAACATCATAATAATATGTTCACCCAATAAGCTCAGTTTCTAGGTGCAAGTTGAATACTTTATTTTATCTAGCGTTTTTCTTTAAATCACGAAAATATGTATTTCTGTAACAACTACAAATTACTCTTAATTAACAAATCCAGGGAATAACTCTACCTATGTTGAATAAACCTTTGCATTGAGAATGGTTTTGTTTGTTTTGTTGCAACAAAAAAGGATAGTATGGTAGATAGCAAGTTAAAAATGAGTAGGAATCAATGTTTTTTAACAAAGTAATCAAGTGTACGATTCTAGATGTGTTTGTAGAATAATTCAAAGTTGTGCTAATGAAAAAAATTTAAGAATTAATATAGGGTTATTTTGTAATGTCTACGGTATTATAAGAACTTGATTTATATATTATGATCATTAATTTTATTGAGGATACAGTTGGCCCTTGAACCTCAAGATTCAATTCAAGGTTGAGGAGGGTGGTTTTTAAGGAGTAGGGCATCTCCGCGATATAGGATATCATTTTGGTCACGTTGAAGGAGTCTTGCATAACCTAGGCTGGAAGGCGGTTCTGCCCACCTTTGCGCAGATGAATCACAGCTAACTTCATCCTACGTTTGCGTGATTGGTCGTTATAGTAGAGCAGTAAAAATTTTGTCTCAGGAGTGGATTGCAAAATTGAAACTGTCAAAATTCGAAAGTGAGGTAACTAATCCTTTAGCAACAACTGGATGAACTTGCAGCCATACTAATAGCTAAAGAATACACTAGACTGCTTTTAACCGTAGAATCGTAAACACTGACATGCAGTACGTGATACCCTAAGCAAACTTTACGTCAACGTAGCTAAAGACTAAACTATACTAAAACTTCAGCAGTTGAGAGCAGGTACAATCACACACCGCACAGTGGTGAATTTTGCCGAAAACCTGGCCAAAATGCAAAAATTTTAGTTTATATATTCCAAGAAATTTTATATGAATCTTGATCTGTAGGTTTCTGAGGATCATAAACGGCCGTTGAGAGTAGAACAATACAAGCATATCACATTTATATTAGTGTAAAGTTGGGATGAATGAAAGCGGACCGAATAAAATTAAAGTGTGTTATACAATTGAGGCATTGTTTAAAACTATAGACGTGTATTATTTTGTTATTTTATCGTGGATGCTATTTCTTGAGGTAAGTGGAGTATTTCAATATACTTTTTAGATTGTTTTCTTAACATAAACTTTATTTACATCATATTTACAAAATGATGGCAAGAATCTTCAATCGTTTTCTGTTTACCAAGTTTTAAAATGGGAAAAGTAAAAAAGTCAGCTTTGGTCAGCAAAGATTTATTGCTTAATAAATAATTCAATATGTATATAAATATTCCTCAAGAAATCATCTGCAACAAGTTGCAAACTTAGCGGAATTCTTCATTTTAAAAAACTAACATGCTAGAGAATTTCTACATTAAGAGACTTTAATGTTATGGCCAATTAATAAAGTAAGAACAAAATATGAAGCAATTAATCCAGAAAATTTACAGTTTTTTTACACAAGAACTGCAGTTTTTTGTTATTTTTTTTTCTTCTTCTTTTTTTTAATCTTTAAGTCATTTTACCTTTATGTATAGGTCTATCTTTTTAATTTCTTATTTTTATATTTTTTAATAATTTTGGTCGAGTGAGTCCAAAAATGTTGCCTTTTTTTAAATAAAATGCATAAACGATACTTTATATTAAGCAGCCAAAAATAGGTAGGTCAACTCTTAATACATCTTAATTGTTTTGTAAATGGATCCGAATAATTATAATTATTACCTACCAATGTGTGGCTTCTTAACACAAAGTTTGGTTTATGCATTTCATTTTTAAAAAATTACAATTTTTGGCTCACACGACCAAAATTATTGAAAAATAAAAAAGTAAGGAAGCAAAAACAGGATTATACATAAGAGTAAAAGGACTTTAGGAAAAGTTTACGAAAAAGAAGAAGAAAACAAAAAAAATATCAAAAAACGGCGTCTCTTGTGTAAAAGAACCATAAATTTACTGGATCAGATCAGACGCTTCACATTTTGTTCTTACTTTATTAACTGAGGGAGCGTTGTTTTTGAAGATTTCGCCCCACGGAACGCACCTTAATGGGACGTTCACGTATTATGTAACGCAATTTTTGAAGATTTTTAACCCCCCCCCCCCCCCCCAACCTGCGTTACATAATACTTTAACGCTGCCTGACCATATAACATTAAATAGCTTTTCATGTACAAATTCTCCAGCATGTTATATTTCTTTAAAATGAAAAATTCCGCTAAGGATGCATCTGGCTGCAGATGATTTTTGAGGAATATTTATATACATTTTGAACTATTTATTAAATAAAATATCTTGCTGAGCAAAGTAGACTTTTATACTTTTCCCTTTTTAAAACTTGGAAAACTTAAAACGATTGAAAATTCTTGCCAATTTGCAAACATATTGTAAATAAAGTCTATTTTACGAAGAAAAAGTTTAAAAAGTATATTAAAATACTCCACTTACCTCCAGACATATGATCCCTATAAACTAACAAAATAATACCCGTCTATAGTTCTAAATGGAAACCAAACAATGCCCCAATATTATTGTATAACACACTTAATTTTTATTTGGTTCGCTGCCGTTCAATCACAACTTTACACTAATATAAATATATGATCTCATAGGCGCCCATGTCCATGGGCATGGCCACGGCCCCCTAGCTTTTCTGTTGCTTTAAACTATAATATATTATCATCCAAAGTATACAAAATGTAATGTGCAACATCTTCACGTCTGGCCCCTCCCCTAAAAAATTTTTAGATGTGCGCCCATGCATGATCTGCTTGTATTGCTCTACGCTTAGCGTTTGGCCACACGGGCAGTTTTTTACGGCCACCGTAAGAGCAGTAAAAATCAGCGCGAAAATGGGTCCCACAGTGAGAATAGTAGATGGCCAGAATGTTGCTGCGGCCGATTATGATTCTCAAAAACCTACGGAGCAAGGTTCATATAAAATTTCTCAGGGTATACCTATAAACTTAGATTTTTACATTTTGGCCAGGTTTTTGGCGAAATTCACCACTGTGCACCGATTGCAGGTACACAGATGGTGTTCTAGGAATCTTTTATAAAACACGTTTTACAACAAAACATATTTTCGTTGCGGTATGGCATACCGCAGGTCAGTGGTTAAAGTTTAAGTATACAAAGAGAACCTGCTCATCTTGTAGATGCACAAAAGTTTAAATTTCCGAATTCGAATAGTGGTAGGGAAAAAATTTGTAACATATTTCCAATAATGTTATCTATGATGTAGCCCCAACAGTTATTAAAATATTTAAAGACATATTTTAATAGATAAAGCTTAGATAATAAGGCAGCCCTTTTTTTAAGATGACATTAAAAAGTATAATATATCTATTTTCGTACAATTAGCTAAATGTTTAACGCCTCCAATCAATTAACAACGTACTATCTAACTTACTACAGGGGTTACTAAAAATATACTATGCAGAACATTATTGCAAGTAAAAAAAACTTATAAAATCGATAAATTTCAGTATACAACAAAAAATAGCTTTTTAATTACCTTAACCTGATAACTTTCTTTTTTATTCGAACGACATATTTTCTATACGAACACTTCGAAATGTGTATATGGATTAATTTTTTTTCTATCAACACTCGGGACGAAGACAACCTTGTGTCTCTCCACTGTTAAAATTTTTTAGGATAAATACAGCGTATAACAAAAATTCAGGTCATAAATTAAATCCCATATTCTGGGACCAAAAATAGTTCGATTGAACCTAACTTAGTATAAATGTGCACATAAAAAAAGTTTGAAGTTACAAAATGAAAATCGATTTTTTCCAATATATCGAACACTACTATAGATATTTTGTGGAAAATGGACCTTTGGCATTCTTATGGCAATTATCTTAAAAAAAAATTATAGTGAAATGTGAACACCCCATACAAATTTTATGAGGGTTTTGTTCCCTTAAACCCTCCCAAACTTTTGTGTTTGTTCCAATTAAATTATTTTTGTGGTACCGTTAGTTAAACACAATGTTTTTAAAACTTTTTTGCCTCTTGATACTTTTTCGATAAGCCAGTGTTTATCGAGATATTTTGAATATGTTTGTCGAATCCACCACATATTTGTATTCAGATTAACAGTTTTCTGAATTCTTTCAGATTAACAGGTCTCTATAATCCATAATATGGTTAAGTACCTAGGATTATAGAGACCTGTTAACCTGAAAACTTGTTTACAATTTACATTTTAGGTATATATGTAAACATATTAAGGAAGACGCATAAAATGTCGCGATAAAAGGTCGCTTATCGAAAAAATACTAAAAGACAAAAAATATTTAAAATCACCGTGTTTAACTAATGGTACGACAATAATTCATTGTTTAATTGAAACGCAAATTTGGGGAGTTTACAAAACCAAACGCCCATAAAATTTTTATGTTAATATATTAAAAAAGAAGCCGCATCTCGATAAAAACTGGCTTATCAAAATAATACTAAGAGGCAAAAAGTTTTAAAACATTGTGTTTAACTAATGGTACCACAATAATAACTTAATTAAAACGTACACAAAAGTTTGGGTGGGTTAAAGGGAACAAAACCCATAAAATTTTTATGGGGTGTACAGATTTCATGTCAGTTATTTTGTTTTAACTTGTTTCTGCCATAGGACTGTCGCATATTTTTTAATAAAAAATCTCTAATAGTTTTCGATATATTGAAAAAATCGATTTTAACTTTGTAACATCAAAGAGCTATAACTTTTTTATGTGCACATTTGGACTAAGGGAAGTTAGGTTCAATCGAACTATTTTTGGTCCCAGAATATGTGATTTAATTTATGACCCGCATTTTTGTTACACCTTGTATACCTATAGTTTCGTATTGATGGAAAAATATTATGCCATGTGTGTCAGCAGAATTTGATGATCCCGATTATAAAAAGAATAGTTCTATAACATGAATCGAATTGTGCAACGCAAATTACATGCACAATGTGCATGTATCAAGTAGTATCGAAGTTATTGTCTCTTATCAAAATCTCTTATATGTGTTCTTTTTAACTGTTTTTACAATATAAACAAAAATTAATAATACAATAGCGACACTTTTACAATGTTACGGCCTAATATTGAATTATGAGTTGTGCCTGTATTTATGCTAAAGAGTAAAAACAACATGTTTGTATTTTGTACATTTACACCTACTCCTAGTCCGAGATACGTGTTTTTTGAAGTTATACTTCTTTAGGCGCGATTTCATTGTGGGTGAAATTTTATTAATCTGCGCACATGCGCACAAAGGCAGTATGGAGTTAGTTACTAAATGTTTTAATTTATGTATGTATCAGTCCAGAAAAGGTAGGAATAGGTAGTTTTTCTACAAACGTGTTAAAAATACAATTTATAGCACTCTATAGGAGCGTTAAAAATACTACTTTAAAGCACCAGTGCTTTAAAAATGTTAAACTATTAAAATTTGTTTATACAAAAATAAAAGTAGATGTTATTCTATAGTTGTTATGATTTACGTAATGACAGTATAGGCAGTTTTGATGCAATGTCAAGAAAAATATAAAAATGGAATGTCAGTCAAGTTCAAGTAAAAGTTTGTGTATTGTCCTGTAATTGAGAATGAATAAATTATAATTGTTGATATATAAGACGTTTGTAGATAAAATATTGTATGATACAGTACGTAAATCGTACAGCTGGACATAGGCAATGTACATTAAGTTGAGTGTGGCAACTGCGCTAATCTGTGTTAGTTGAAGCTTGTCAGAACTCAAAAACAAAGATTATGATTAAGGAGTTAATAATTTTACTTTAATTTTAAAAATATTTTTTATTTAAAACTGATTACAAAATTAAACAGACACAGTTTTCTCATTCCCTCAGGCCAAAAATATTCAGCTACTATATTGTCATGTTTTGACGTTTATTTGTGTCAGTCGAAATGTATAAACGAGGATTGTGACTTCACGAACGGCGCGGCGGTCTCTGCGTGTCGCAAGGGGTCAAAGGCAAAAGTGTCCTTAAGTGGCTACCTTAGTATTTTGAGGATACTTTGACCTGTGACATCTGATCGGTCACAATCCTTTGAGTAAAGTAAATTTCTCCTTTACAAACATATGTAGCCCTTTTCACATCACTTGAGGTAAGCTAGCTAGTGCGTTGATCTTTTCTATTGTGGAAAGATCGTCCCCAATAGGCGTACAGGAAACCACGCCTATTGTTTTTAAACTCTATGTAGAATTTTCTTTCGTGAAAAAGACGCTATTACGTGTGAATCAAGGGAGGTAATTCTGCTACGTAAACTGACGTAAATAATTTAAAGTTCTTAAAATGCAGTTCTTTCAAAAATTGTATTGTGTGCTATGCCCAACGAAAAACGAAAAATTATTATTCAAACTAGTTAAACACAAATAAATAATTAATTTAAAGTAATTGAAAATCCAACAATAGATTATACGGTACAAAATAATAAATAAACTAAATGAAAGGTTCAAATAGACCACCTTGCTATGCAAGACAATAACCTAGTCTATCATAAAATGTTTGCCTCACGTTTTCAAGCTGTTGTGGCGTAATCGTTGCACAAACGTTTCTTATTTTATTTTCCAAATCCTCTAGACTAGGTGCCCTCTCGAGATCATTGCCATAGATGGTGGATTTAATATGTCCCAAGAAAAAGAAATCCATGGGAGCCAGATCGGGACATCTTGCAGGCCATTTAATTTGGTTGCTTGTTCCGCTTATAATGCGATTTTGAAAAATTGTGCTTAAATAATTTTTCACTATACGCGCATTATGAACGGAACAGCCATCCTGTTGGTACAAGACATCTTCTAAACGTACATCTGGGAGATTCTGAATAGCTGGAATAATGCTATCTTGTAAAAGAGCAAGATATTTATATGAATTCAGAACTCCCTCAATGAAAAATGGACCAATTACATGGTCACCCAAAATGCCGGTCCACACATTAAGTTTTTGAGGGCGTTGAGTCCGATGTACAACAATGTTCATTTTCCTGAGAACAATACCGCGTTCTGGTAGGATTGTGATGACCCCGTACAGAAAATGACGATTCATCGGTGAAAAGAATGTTTTTTACAAAATCATCATTTTCGTGAGATGCATCCATTGCAGCTTGACAAAACTCGATTCTACGATAATGATCTCCGGGAAATAACTCCTGCGTTCTCGAGTATTTGAGAAACTCGTAAAGCCATATTTTTTTAGAACTTTATGAACTGTGGTATGCGAAACCTCCAACTCCTTGGCGACACTTCTGGTGGTTCTGGAGTTGTCTACCTCAATATTGTAGAACAAATATCTTCATCCCTTCTTTCGATTTCCTGCTGTCTTTCTGGGGACATCTCTTTTCTTTGGTGACATTTTGTAAAAAATTTTAAGCAATATTGTATTTCAAAACTATTTATAACATTTGCAATTGTTTGTCTACAAGGTATGGGTCTAGTTTCGAAAGTATTAGCAAATAGATCTACACATTCTACCAACGAATTACCTTGATAATACCATTTAATTATTTGCATCTTTTCTGGAGAAGTATAAATAAACATTTTAAACAATACTCTTCGCTTCTTGGTTCAGATGACAAACCAATAATATTTGACGTTAACGAATTTTGAAGTTAATGCTAACATCCAGGATAAACAATTACTGACAATTTGTATTTATAGCTCAGTTGCCACAATTATCTCAATATAACACAATGTATGGATTTATGTTTCTAAATTTATACGATGTATGTTTCCTATGTCCAGCTGAACAATTTACGTACTGTATAGGTAAGTGTTAAAAAGTATATTCTTAAGGCACTTATGTGAATTGCAGAATGAGCGAAGCGAATCTTTCACACGAAACTTTCACATACGTGCCTTAAAATTGTACTTTTAACATTTATATCATAAATAGGTAACTTTTATTATAATTTTTGTGTATTTGGACTTGTCTACCTCGGGAATAAGATAATAAGTAATAATATTTAAAGTATTTTATAAATTCACTTAGTCTGTTTGTCACTATGTCTGAGAAATCTTGTAGGCCGGATAAACAAAAGGGTATAGCTCAGTGGTAGAGCGTTGGACTGGAGATCAAGAGGACTCCGGTTCGAATCCTGGCGTTTTCTAATCTTTTTTTTTTAATTTTTGGTATTGTTTTAATTGTTTGGAAAGTAGTAAGTAAAAATTAATTTAATCTTTAAATAAAATACAAATAAATTGTCCGAAAGTATATTTATTTCATTGAAATCATATTTAGAAGTATAACTTCTTACGTGCGTACAAAGTACACACACATTCTTTTTTTTTTGAGTTGTGCCACTATTGCAGCTCATAAGCGACATACTTCTACATATAGAAATATGCGTATTCAACAATTTTTTGAGTTTAATAATTAAACGTGAAGTATGTGATTCCTTTTTCTAAGGTCTGGTGTAAAGTTATTAATTTTTACGACGTGCCGTCAGGCCCTCTTATTTTTATAACTTCTTAAGATATAGGGGAGAAATTATAATATTAGGATTGTGTATGTAGTTATATTTTAAATATAGTATCACTCGAGATTGTAAGAACGCTGGGTAATGAATAAAAACTTAAGTTTTTTAAACTTAAAGCGAGCAGGTCGCTTGTTTTAAGCGACACTTGTGCATTTTTCATGAGAGTACTTTTAGAGCAATTGAAAAATTATTTTGTATTAACTATTTGCGAACCATTAGGGAACTTTTCGTAAAAAACTCGCAGGTGCCCCCAAACGTAACGAGTTGATGTATAATATTTTGTTTTATTTTAAATTAGTTTCTAAATGTTTTTTAAAATTAGTTATGAATAAACTTTGATAAACTTTGCATATTTCAAAAGTGTGAATTTTCCCGTTCTCCTTTTTCATTAATGATTTGTTATTTTAATGACGACACTCAAAATATGGGATTAAGTAATATTTTAAAAGAAAAGTCACCTAACTCAAAATGTTAACCTTTTTTCTTTATTAAATCAAATATCATATTTTTTTGTTTGGCTTCTTACACAATTAAAAACATTCACTTATCCATAATCTTCGTCTAAAAGTATACTTTTCCCTGACCTGATTGTAGGGAGCAAAGTCGTACTTTTCCTCCTTAGGAAGACAAAGTACTTTTACTCCCTAGGGAGGAAAAGTAAAAGTGACGTCATGGTATGTCATCGATGAAATAACTTATTGACGCCCTGTATAATATTCTATTATCTATTACGCAAGTATTTATACATTTTAACGTTTATTTATGGTAGAACACCCTGTATTTTGCAGAATGGTAAAAAACAGTAAATTGTTATTTAGATTTAACAATGTTTACATTAATAATTTGACTTATATTTGACAGTTGACAGTTATACTGTACCTACTTGTTAGTTTTAGTTCTCTAATAAGTTTTGTTAGTTACGTAAATAGTAAGTTATTTAAAAATGAAAAAATGACTTGTTATTGAGGAAGGTGGAAAAATCATAATATGTGTAATATGGGAACAAAGTGGCTTTTCCTTCCTTAAATGTTTACTGCACTCCGCTACGCGTCGGGCAGTAAACTTTTTGCTCACTTGTTATATAAATAGCTATCTGTATAACAAGGGAGGAAAGTTCTACTTTTCCTCCGAAGAATAAAGTTTACTGCCCGACGCGTAGCGGAGTGCAGTAAACATTCAAGAAAGGAAAAGCCACTTTACTACCTTGTTATACATATGGTTTTCCACCTTCCTCAAATAACAAGTCATTTTTTTATTTTTAAATAATTTATTATTTACATAATTAACAAAATTTATTAAAGCACTAAAACTAACAAGTAGGTACAGTATAACTGTCAACTGTCAAATATAAGTCAAATTATTAATGTAGATATTGTTAAATTCAAATAACAATTTACTGTTTTTTACCATTCTGCAAAATACAGGGTGTTCTATAAATAAACGTTAAAATGTGTAGATACTTACATATAGGGCTGTCAATGAGGGTATTTGGCTCCGAATTCCATCCTACTAAATCGATTTACTTGATATTTTCACAGTAAGTAGGGAATGGCTCAAGAAACAAAGTCTACCCTATGCCGATGTGCGTTTTTATCTTGGGGGTGGTTCCCACTCCTTCTCGTGGGTGAAAAATGTTTTGGTTAAAATAGCCACGGAAGAAGCTAGAGAACCTAATTCTAAGCAAAAACTGTTGTAATCATTTTTTTTTTGAAAACTTAATAGTTTTTGAGTTATTCGTGGTTGAAAATTGGCCATTTTCATTGAAAAATGACACATTTTCGGACGGATTTTTGCGAATACTTTAAAAACTATGCATCTAACAAAAAAACTATATAAAACATTTCTGTAGGTTATAAAAAAAGCAAAGAGATTCATTCCTTCATAGATCATCTAGTTAAAATACAAAGAAGGATATGTTAGGTAAGAGGAGTTTGTTTAAGAGATTCATTCCTTCATAAATGTTCTAGTTAAAATACAAAGAAGGATATGTTAGGTAAGAGGAGTTTGTTTTTTGCTGCATGCTCAGATCGATGTATTCAAGTTGAAATAACAGAGACACTGTCGATATTAGGTGTATAATGATACTAATAACTTTTGTAGTGCTTGAAAACACCTTTAAAATGAGCAATACTAAATGTCGATTACACTCAAACAAAGCGAGATATTCTGCAAAAAACTTGATGACTAATGTATTTTAAGAATAAATGAGAAGAGTATTTAACCCCTCATCCATCAGAATTTAAATATATCATTTTCCTTATACTTTTTATTCTAGTGTTATTTCTATGTTGAAAAAGTTGGACTGGATTAAAATAAATGGTTGAAAAAAATAAGATCAAATTATAAAGCGCATTTTTAAATTTTCTTGAAAATCTTTATTTTCCTCCATGTAACTCGAAAAAGATAAGAGATACGAAAAAAAGATACCACACAAAAATGTAGGGCTTTTTCAGATAAAAATTTCCTTTTTATTTTTAATTACTGTATCTCTTATCATTTTCAAGTTACATGGAGGAAAAGGAAGATTTTTAAGAAATTTTAAAAATGCGCTCTATAATTTGATTTTATTTTTTTCAAAAATCATTTAATTTAGTCCAGTCCAACTTTTTAAACATAGAAATAACACTAGAATAAGAAGTATTGTAGAAGGAAAATAATGTATTTAAATTCTGATGGATGAGGGGTTAAATATACTTCTCATTTCTTCTTAAAATACATTAGGGGGCATCCATAAAATACGTCGTAGAAAATTTGAACTTTTTAATACCCTCCTCCCTTCCACCGTAATTCGTTGTTTACAGACGAACCCCCCCCCCCCCACCCATGTCGACGGCGTCATTGCAGTTCACGACCCCCCTTTCAGTGATTTAAAAAAATTCAATGTTATTTCTGTTTTTAAATCAACCTTGAAACTTTATTTGCGAATGTATCATAACAAGAACAATTAAGGGGGTAGGCGCAAAATCTTGGTTCAATGCTATTTAAATGCATTCTTTTTTTGAATCCTGAGAAAACTAATAAATATATTTGAAAAATATAAACCCAGAATGATAGATTACATTATTACCGAGGGCTGAAAGTCCCTTAGAATAAACAAAAGGTTTCTTTTGAATGAAATTTTTGAACTTAAAAATCAGACTAAATATTCTCTTTTTTATTCCTGTAAAATAAACAATATAGATGTTTTCAGAAACTTTTGGCCCTCGGTAATAATGTAATCTCTCAATCTGCGTTTAAATTTTTCAAAAATTTGTATTAGTTTTCTGAGTATTCGGAAAAAATGAATGCATTTAAATAGCATTGGACCAAGATTTTGCGTATACATCTTCTCTAAATATAAATACGACTTACTAACTAAATAGAACACAATATTTTATTTCCATTCATTCTTTTAGAACTATTTTTTCACACACAGTATGCAGCACATAAATGAATTAACAATTTAATATTGTTTGCTTCCAGAGGTTGTTCTGTATATATAGAAGCGCTTGTTTAAACCCTAAGAACAATGTCTTATTGTTTGTTGTCACAATGTTTGTTTTGTGTACAAACGTGCTACCTAATATTATTTTAAGGCTGTGACTGATAAAAACGAAATGTATGCGATAAAGGTATCTATAAGAGAATTCTTTTTAATTTTAACAAAGGTGTATTTATTCGTAAACGTTTTGTTTTATTTTCAATTTCATTTCAAAAATTATACGTTTTTATATAAATATCTGATACTTTAATGCTGGTGAAAGCTAGTACGAAAGCTAGTAAAAAATTATATTTACGGAGACAATAGCGACAAATTGAAATATACCAATATATTAAACTAATTAAACGACGTCGAATGTGCACTCATACCCCCCACCCCACTGTCGCATTTCGTCGAAATAAGCAAGCCCCCACCTTGCTCTTCTAAACGACGTAGTTTATGGATGTCCCCTTAGTCATCAACTTTTTTGCAGAATAACTCGCTTAGTTTGAATGTAATGGACCTTTAATATAGCTCATTTTAAAGCTCTTTTCAAGCACTACAAAAAGTATTAGTAGCATTATACACCTAAAATCGACCGTTTCTCTGTTATTTCAAGTTGAATACACCAATTTGAGAATGTACCAAAAAACAAACTATTTTCACCTACCATATCTCTTTTTGTGTTATAACTAGAAGATTTTTGAGGGCAAGTGTCTCTTTGCTTTTTTATAACCTACAAAAATGTTTTCTATAGTTTTTTTAGTTAGGTGTATAGTTTTTAAGGTATTCGCAAAAACCGTTCGAAGATGTTTCAATGAAAATGGTTAATTTTCAACCACGAATATCTCAAAAGTATTGAGTTTGCAAAAAAAAATTATAGAACAATTTTTGCTTAGAATTAGGTTCTCTAGCGAATTCCGTGGTCATTTTAACCATAAAATTTTCTACCCTTAAGAAGGGGTGGGAACCATCTTCAAGATAAAAGCACACATCGGCATAGGGTAGACTTTGAATTAGGAGATAAGTAGAGACTAGGCCCAAAATTTCATTAAAATCCATGCAGTAGGATAGAATTCGGAGGTAATATCCTATTCTTGCTCCCATTCCCATTTACTGGAGTAGTAATAGAGAATAGAATATTGTATAGGGCAGGGGTCACCAATTAGCGGACCGCGGTCCGCATTCGGACCGTGAGCTACTTTTGTGCGGACCGTCATTAAATTCAGAATATAGTGTTTGGCAATTTTGAAAATATTTGGCCATGAAATTGTATAAGATGTTTGACTCAACTTATGTGTGCTTACATGTGCCAGTTGCTTTATCAAGAATGCACTTTATCAAAAATCGGTACAGATCTCAGCTAACGTATGAATATCTCAACTCCCCAATGAGAATCAGTTGCACCAAACTCACTCTAAACTTCAGACAGGTTGTACATAATAAAAAATGTCATTTTTGTCACTGATAAATTTGTAAAGAATAACAAATTTTCTCATTCGGTTTTTTTGTGGATTCCTGTTCAAAAATGTCCCCTTAAACAAATCAGAAGGGACCCGGGATGCCGGACAAAACAATATTTTTATACAAATTCAAAATTACCTTTTAGCCCCGAAAATTGTATTTAAAAAAGGTCTCTTGTCATTTTTTCTTCAAGAGTTGATGGTTTTCGAGTTACAAGCGATTTAAAATCTGAAAAATGTGAAAATACCTACGCATTTTCGAGGTTTGAAAACTCATATGTAAATTATTAGTTTTCAGATTACCAAGTGCCTAAATTGAAGTTTATAAATTAAATTTCAAGATTCTAAGGAGTAATCGGGACTTACTTCAATATAGACCGTTGTTTTTTAATTGTTAATTATGTGAGTCCACTCGACTTTTAAGTCGCCGCATATCGAAATTTATGGTGCGTCTCTGTCACACTTATTATACATATTGTACGTACTTATGCAAAAATTGCCCAAAAAATACTTCACATTTATTAAAATTTTATAATTTATTACTAACATATTTTGTTCTTAATGATTTATTTATTTAATCAATTAATTATTGCCAATGTGCTAATTAAATACGCCAATAAAAACAAACGGTCGAAATTGGAATAAACCCCGATAACTCATCAGAATCTTGAAATTGAATGTTTAAACTTCAATTTAGGCACTTGGCAGAAATAATAATGTACACATGAATTTTCAAGCTTCTAAAATGCTTATTTTCGCATTTTTCAGTTTATAAATCGCTTAAAACTTGAAATCTATCAAGTTTTGAGAAAAAGACAGAAAATCTTTTTTGTTTAAGATGACCCAAAAATACTAAAAACATATTTTCGGGAGCAAAAAAGGTTATGTTTTGGATTTATTAAAAAACTGTTAAAAAAACAATTTCTGCCTAAAAATTTCGCACTGCATAGACCAGAGTAGAAAAATAAAAACGGAAAAAAATCAATACAGGTATTTGAAGGTGCTAAATCGTAGGCAGGATATAGTTAATTAAAAATACATACAGAGGTACTCGTAAATCGACCTCATTTTTTTATAAAAAAATGCCAAAGTCAGAAAATATTGTTTTTTGCCTATAGCATTTTTAGTATCATATTTACAGAAAAAGTTGTGTTACAAAAGTTGTGTATCACAAAAAAACGATTAATTTGAATTTTTACAAGTTAAAATCCATCAAGAATTAACAGAGATAATTGCAAAAAACCGCGTTTTTTGCACTATTTTGGAAATGTTAATAACTTTTACCAAATAGGTCGTAAGGAACTTATTATACCTTGATCATAAGGTAATTAAGTGCCTTTATTAGTTTACAAAATCTCAAGATGATCTGTTTGTTAGTTTACAAGTTCTGTTAAATGTTTATCCCAGACATCGAATGTTTAAACAATCATTGTTGCCCTAGGAGTATTTTTAGAGCTTTTTGGCAAAGTGCAATGACTACTTAAAGACTCAAAGTACTAAGAAAGTTAAAAAAATAATATATTTGTTTTTTAAATGTTGTTAAACAAGTCGATAAAAAAATGGTACGTTTTTTCCTTATAAACAAATAGAATATCTTTGCCATTTTTCCTGATAAATAATTATAATTGGTTGTGTCAAAAAGCTGGTAAAAAATGCACATTAAAATTAAAAAAAAACTTTCTAGGACCAATAATAGCCAAGTTATACTGTTTTCTTTGCAAAATCACATCCCTATTGTTTATAAATATTAAGAGTTAAAATTTTTACAGCGTGGTAATAAATATCTATATTTTATATGACAATTGATAAATACAAAATATCTTCTATTTAAAACGAGTAATAACCCTTTAAAATCAAGTTACTCACGCTGACTGAGCTGGGACCGTGTGATATGGAAGAATGTCTGAGTTCAGTTTCTCTAGTCGAGATTTTGCTATAGAAAGTTCAATTTGGAGCGCTTGAAAAATTTTATAATATCTCAGCTTCCAGAGAACGTAGAGCCTTCAATTTTTTTTTAAATTGGGGTAACTCGACGAAAGAATAACAACTAGCTAATTTTCATTGACCGGAAAAATCGGAAAATTCTAGAAAATTGATTTTTTTATTCAACATTCATTTACAACGTTAACACTAATATATTTTGATAAATATTTTCATAAAATATTATAAATTTTGTGAATAAATATTAAAATATAATTATAGTATGTATATATTTATATACAGTGTTGTTCATTTTATTCGCCTCAGTGTCTGTACGGAAAACGACTTGATTTAAAAAAAAATTCTTCATAGAAATATACAAAGCCATTAAGACTACAATCTAAAAATAATATGAATTATACAGGGTGCTTCAAAAAAGAGTGGTATGTCAAAGATATATATTTTATGGAACACCCTACACCTGATGAAATTTTTGAATTGCTCTTAAACAATATGCTAGCTGCTAACTAGACTATACCTAAGTACAGGGTGTTTTAATTTATTTAAATTTTTAGAAAAATGGAAAATTTTAGAAAAAAATAAATATTTACGAATCTAAGAATCGGTGACAAATTTTTTCTTGGATCTTCATAATAGACTATTTAGCATATTAAACAGATGTTTATTGTAACAAAATTTATAATTACTTAATCGTACATTTTTAGATTAAAAACTAATTGGAAACAAAAACATTCTCAAATTAAAAAAAAAATGTATATATATTGTTATATTTCTATTTGATATGAAAATTAAATTTTGATAATTATAAACAAAATTCAATTTAATATAAAATATTTACAATTTTCTCAACCACGGGCATATAAATTTAGAACAACCTGTATACAACAAATTGTTATGTTTAATTTTAAGAAGTGATTAGAAGAAGCTTACGAAACTCGGGACAATGCGCTGAGAATAAACAAAGTGAATGGCGCGTACCATTATCGTTGTTCGCGGAAGGTTCGATCATTAGCCTATGCTAAATAAGACTCATTTGAAATAGATAATAGGTCATTATCGTTGTTCGCGGAAGGTTCGATCATTAGCCTATGCTAAATAAGACTCAGTTGAAGTAGATAATAGGTCATTAAATTTTGTAAATAGTAGAAAGTAATTTTAGAATGGGAATTAACTATTTTTTTTTTGAAATCCATTAAGCATATTTAGAAAGATTAAAAATTGTTTTTGAGGAATACTGCGACTGAGAGTTGGTGGTGGAAGGTTGATTTGTGAATCTGGAAGGGATATTTAGAAAGTAGGTGAATGACTGAAAATAGAGATCAGAATGTTTTGAGCTGTCGAGAAGTGAAGTCCAGTAGTAGACGGTAGTGTACGGAGAGTGAGAAAGCCGGTGTAGTTCCGTGAGTGTGGAGTATTTATCGTGGAACGAGAGGTAGGCCAGGTTGAGAGTAAAGAACCTCCTTGAGCCAAGAGTGTCCCGGTAGCTGATTGGAGTTTCGAAAAAGGTAGAACACAGCATCACGACAGAAGCAGGAACGAGAGCTATACGAGCTAGTCTTCAAAGGAGAACATTACTGAAAGCCAGGACGAGGTTTGATCGCAGCCAAGGATAGCAGGAAGCGGGTCTTGTGTGAAGACATTCTCAGTTCACCAGAAAAAGGTCAGTCTCATTTGTTTGGACATGAATGCATGGGTTTTTCGTATTAAATACCACATTATAAATTGAAGAACATAAACAATAATATCAGAAAAGCTTCATCAAACTTAAATAGAATTGTTGCTAATAAATCCTAATAGTTAAATGTTAATAAAAACTTTCAATTGGAAACCAAAAGGAAATAAGATTCCCATTTGTAAATGTTATGTTTAAGAATAATAAGATCTAGCAAATATTAAGCAGTGATTGCCATTTAAATAAAATAAACAATACTTTGATTATAATTGTAACCCATATGTGTGTATTATTTTACTCTTTTCTTTCCTATCCCGATTAGGAACCATTGAGAAATACTTAGAAGCCACGTAAGTAAGTAATTAAATTATAATTCGCCCTGAGATTGAAAACATATTGATATGTGATCAGGTTAATTAATTAGATTATTATTAATGCATTGATTAAATTAAATGACATATAAGAATATTATCTCATATCAATAATCAAGATCACATCAATATATAGATTATAATTATTGATCTTCGTTAATTCTACACAGTTTATGTACAGAGTTATTAATTTCTTCAACATTATCCCTAATTTTTTTAAACAAATCTTCTTCAACTTCACTTTTGTCATCTATAATAACTGTCAAAAGGTTGTAGCATCTTTGTTCGTCAGTATCATCTATGCAATTTATGCACAGTTCGGTACAATTGATTTATTTTAAGAAATTATGGATAATGTGGAAGAAATTGATGAACCTGTACAAACACTGTGTAGAATTAACGAAGAGCAATAATTATAATGTATACATATTTTTTTTTCAATTTGACAACGTTTTTGTTTTCAATCAATTTTTAAATCTGAAATTGTACGATCAATACCTGTTTATTTTTTTTTTCTAAAACATTACATTTTTTTTAAATTGAAATAAATCAAAACACCCTGTACTTAGGTATAGTCTAGCTTATAGTTTAAGGGCAAATTCAAAAATTTCATCAGGTGTAGGGTGTTCCCTAAAAAATATATCTTTGATATACCATTCTTTTTGTTGTTCTGAAGCTATTTTCTTGTGGCATTTTTACAATTTTAACTATTTAGAATGGGAAATAAGCCACAATATTATTAAAAAATGATTTTTATTAACGTTTCGACGCCCAAATCGGGTGCCGTTGTCAAAATACAAAATATTATTAATATAAACAAAAATGTTGTTGCTTAGTAAAAAAATTCTTCTAATAATTTATTTAATTTGACTCATTTATATGTATCATATGTATCTGAATTGCCGATATAAATGAGTCAAATTAAATAAATTATTAGAAGAATTTTTTTACTAAGCAACAACATTTTTGTTTATATTAATAATATTTGTATTTTGACAACGGCACCCGATTTGGGCGTCGAAACGTTAATAAAAATCATTTTTTAATAATATTGTGGCTTATTTCCCATTCTAAATAGTTAAAACCATTCTTTTTTGAAGCACCCTGTATAATTCATATTATTTTTAAATTGTAGTGTAATGGCCCTGTATATTTCTATGAAGAATTTTTTTTATATCAATTCGTTTTCCGTACAGACACCGAGGCAAATAAAATGAACAACCCTGTATACATACTATAATTATATTTTAATATTTATTCACAAATTTATAATATTTTATGAAAATATTTATCAAAATATATTAGTGTTAACGTTGTAAATGAATGTTGAATAAACAATCCATTTTCCAGAATTTTCCGATTTTTTCGACCAATGAAAATTAGCTACAGTAGGAAAAATTAAAGAATACCCATGAACGAACATATAAAACACGCTGTATTTTCCTGTCACCGTTTCACACAAAAAATTGGCCAGCGCAAGTACATGTAATAATTATTGTTACATGTACTTGCACTGGACAATTTTCTTTGTTACACGGTGACAGGAAAATACAGCGTGTTTTATATGTTCGTTCATGGGTATTCTTTCATTTTTCCGACTGTAGTTGTTATTGTTTCGTCGAGTTACCCAAAAAAAAATGAAAGGCTCTACGTTCTCTGGAAGCTGAGATATTGTAAAATTGTTCAAGCGCTCCAATTTTAACTTTCAATACCAAAATCTCGACGCGCGAAACCGGACTCAGAGATCCTTCCCCCATCACACGGTTCCAGTTAAGTCAGCTCGAGTACCTTCATTTTAAAGGGTTATTACTCATTTTAAATAGAAGATATACTGTAGTTATTAATTGCAATGTAAAATATAGATGTCTATTATGATTTTTTGCAAATTTCGACTCTTAATATTTATAAACAATACAGATATGATTTTTCAAAAAAAAAGTATACCTTGGGTATTATTGGTCATAGAAAGTTTATGTTTAGTTTTTAATGTGTGTTTTTTTACCACTTTTCTGATACCACTAATTATAATTATTTGTCGTGAAAAATAACAAAGTTATTCTAATTGTTTATAAGGAAAAAACTCACTATTTATTAAACGACTTGTTTAAGAACATTTAAATAATAAATGTATCGTTTTTTTAATTTCTTAGTAGTTTTAGTCTTTAAAAACTCATTTCACTTTGCTAAAAAGCTCTGAAAATACTCCTTGGGCAACAATAGATGTTTAAACATTCAATGTTTTGGATAAACAATTAACGTAACTCGTAAACTAACAAAACAATCTTCTTGATACTTTGCACTCTAATAAAGGCACATAATAACCTCATAATTAAGGTGCAATATGTTCCTTAAGGCATATTTAGTAAAAGTTATTAACATTTACAAAATATTCCAAAATATGTGGTTTTTTGCAATTATCTCGGTTAATTATTTATCAATTTTAACTAATAAAACTTAAAATTAATCGTTTTTTTATGATACACAACTTTCATACTACAACTTTTGCTGTAAACATGATACAAAAAATGCTACAGGCGAAAAACAATATTTTCTGACTTTAGCCTTTGTTTATAAAAAACTGAGGTTGATTTGTGAGTACCTCTGTATGTATTTTTAATTAACTATGTCCCCCCTACGATTTAGCAACATCAAATAACTGTATTGATTTTTACCCTGAAATCGCTCATTTTTATTTATCTGCCCTGGCGTAGCACCCTTCTGATTTGTTTACCGAATTGTAACAACCAGACAGGAGGTCGTGTTAACTCCGGACCCCGGAAGTGTCATAGGTTTTCGAAACGGACCCTCAGGATATATAATTGGTGACCCCTGGTATAGGGCATCAATAAATTATTTCATTAATGACATACCATGACGTCACTTTTACTTTTCCTCCCTAGGGAGGAAAAGTACTTTGTCTTCCTAAGGAGGAAAAGTACGACTTTGCTCCCTACAATCAGGTCAGAAAAAGTATACTTTCGGTAGAGGTAGGTGGAAATAGGTATTTATTTCAAATGAGTTTCTAAATGTTTTTTAAAATTAGTTTTGTTTAAAGTTCTGTATTTCTTGCATATTTCGCAAGTATACATTTTACGAGTTATCAATTTCATTAATGATTCGTTATTTGAGTGACGACTCAAAATATGGGATTGTAAATGTACATTTTGTTTAAATCCTTTTTTACATTCGCAACAAACATGAGGAGTTTCTTGAGAATGATTTAACATATGCATGTCGTAAGGTGTTTTAATTGTGGTTCTGTAATTACAAACAAAACACGACCAAATTTTTGCAGTAACTGACTTTAATAATAATTCATTATCATTATGTTTTTTGAATATGTGATTATCTAATTGTTGTTTGTTATTAAATTGTTTATTACATTCCAAAATACAAGCAAAAGGCTTTTTACCAACATGAAGTCTTAAATGTCTAACTAAGTGAGATTTATGTTTAGTAACATATTTACAATGACTGCAACCATACTTTGGTCGATCATCACCTTTACAATTATGTTTATTTAAATCAGATGTTCTTGTAGTTTTGTAGGAGCAATTTGAACACTCATGTATTTTTGAAAGAATGTTAACTGTTTTATCCGGATGTACCCGTAAATAATGATTATCCAAATATTGTCTCTTAGGAAAGAATTTCTTGCATATTGAACATACATATTTTAAGTTATTTCTATTATTTTTCTTCCTTGTTGTCTCCAATTCTACATTCTCCTTGTTGTTTTTCATAGACAACTTTCTCGTTTTAAGTTCTTGTTTTTTCTTAAAATCGATGTTATTAAATAATGTTGTATTGCCTTCTTCATCTACACGTTGTCTAAAACAAAAATAATTTATATTTTATTTGGTTAAAATCCCCTGTTAAGCTGGTTCCCCCACCAGCGGAATTTTAAAAACAAATATTGCTAAATGACAAGAAATTTATGAGCTTTCATATTAGTCCTGTCGCCAGGGGGGGTACAACGGCCTCGTTAATTCAGATGGACTTACCCAAATTTTTTTTATGTATTTTGACCCGTAGAACACGAATTTTTTGGGTAACAGTTGATCCGGATGTCGATAAGATTGTTATAGACCAAGAACTTGAGGAATCAAATAACAGCGATTTTTGGCAAAACAAAACAATATTTTGTATTTTTTGGGTCATTTTAAGCAAAAAATATTTCTACAAGTTTTTTAGTAGGATGCACAGTTTTCGAGATAAACGCGGTTGAACTTTCAAAAAATCGAAAAACTGCAATTTTTAAACCCGAATAACTTTTGATTAAAAAATAAAATAGCAATTCTGCTTAGCGCCTTTGAAAGTTCAAGTCAAATTATGTCGGTTTTGATTATTTGCATTGCTAAAAATTTATTGTGTTATTGCTAAACAAAGCTACAAACAACTAGTGCGTGAGTGATGTTTCTATGATTTCTCATTTAAAATCGAACGAGTAGGTAGAATAGGTACTAGTGCAATCAAGACTATTTCTACGTTACATGCGTTAAAACGCATGTAAAAGCACGGGAAACCCTACGTGTTTATAGCTTTGTTAAACAATAAAAAAATAAATTTTTACCAATGCAAATAATCAAAACCGATATAATTTGACTTAAACTTTCAAATGCGGTAAGCAGACTTGCTATTTTATTTTTTAATCAAAAGTTATTCGGGTTCAAAAATTGCAATTTTTCGATTTTTTTTAAGTTCAACCGCGTTTATCTCGAAAACTGTGCATCCTACGAAAAAACTTGTAGAAATATTTTTTACTTAAAATGGCCCAAAAAATACAAAATATTGTTTTGTTTTGCCAAAAATCGCTGTTATTTGATTCCTCAAGTTCTTGGTCTATAACAATCTTATCGACATCCGGATCAACTGTTACCCAAAAAATTCGTGTTCTACGGGTCAAAATACATAAAAAAAACTTGAGTAAGTCCATCTGAATTAACGAGGCCGTTGTACCCCCCCTGGCGACAGGACTATATCCCGCAGATTAAAAATATTAAGCTCGTAAACTGTGCGGGAATTAAATTTAGCTTCCGAACAACCCTTTAATTGATTCAACTCAAGCATGGTATCTACTATGATAGAATTGAACCAAAAGATGGCATAACCCAAACATCAAAAGTGAAATTTATCCTCTAACACCAAATTATTCTATACGGTCCACATAATGTTCAGAAAAAAGTCACACCGTTTTGAGCGTCGGGTTTGGTGGGGAGAGGGGGAGAAATTGATAAATTAGTAGTTTTTTATGTTTTTCGTCAATATTTCTAAAACTGTGCGTTTTAGCATGAACAACCTTCTATACAAAAATGTTCTTCATTAAATTTGAAATAAAAAAGGTCCTATATATAATCCTTCTAAAATGAACGGTTCCAAAGTTACGGAGGTAGTATAGTATAATTGGTCCAAAAAAAAGCCTAACCCAGACATCCAAAATAAAAGTTTTCCTCCTACACCAAATTGTTCTATATTATATAGTCTACATGTGGTTCAGTAAAAAGTTACCACCATTTTGAGCGTCTGGTTTGGGGGAGAGATGGGGGAGAAGTCGGTAAATAAGTAGGTTTTTTTAAGTTTTTCGTCAATATTTCTAAAACTATACTTTAGCGTAAACAATGTTCTATGCAAAAATGTTCTACATAAAGTTTAATACAAAAAAAAGTCCTATACATAATTGTTACAGAATCAACGGTTCCAGAGTTACGGAGGATGAAAAGTGGAGGTTTTCGAAACTATTTATATTTTTTGGGCAATTGATAACGATTTTGGGTGGTGAGGTTGACGTTTCTTCAAGGGCTTATCACTAACATACCATAAGCCACTGAAATAGCAAATTTGATTTATAAAACACATTCCTGTTAAAGAAAATCAGTAGGAAATTGCTTAAAAAATATAAAAATTATCGAAAACCTCCATTTTCACCCTCCGTAACTCTGGAACTGTTGATTTTATAACAATTATTATGTATAGGACCTTTTGTGTTTAAAATTTTATGTAGAACATTTGTGTATAGAACATTGTTTACGCTAAAGCATAGTTTTGACGAAAAAATGACGAAATATTGACGAAAAACTTAAAAAAACTACAAATTTACCGGCTTCTCCCCCATCTGCCCCCCAAACCGGAAGCTCAAAATGGTGTAAATTTTTACTGAACAATATGTAGACCATATAGAACAATTTGGTGTTAGAGGAAAACTTTTACTTTGGATGTTTAGGTTAGGCCTTTTTTTGGACCAATTATACTATACTACCTCAGTAACTTTAAAACCGTTTATTTTAGAAGGATTATGCATAGGGCCTTTTTTATTTCAAATTTAATGTAGAGCATTTGTGTATAGAAGGTTGTTTATGTTAAATCGTATAGTTTTAGAAATATTTACGAAAAACGTAAAAAACTATAAATTTACCGGTTTCTCCCCCCCTCTACCCCACAAACTCGACGCTCAAAATGGTGTGACTTTTTTCTGAACATTGTGTGGACCATATAATAGAACAATTTGGTGTTGGAGGATAACTTTCACTTTGGATGTCTGGGTTTGGGTCTAGTTATACCATACTAATCGCAGATATAATCCGTACAGCGCAGCGTGCTAAGAATAAAATCTTAAATCACGCACATTTCGATTATTAAACTACAACCCCTTCGCAATAAACCCTCCACATTTTCCCTGCTTAAGAGAGAATTGTACTTAAAATAAATAAAATTAAATATTTTGCGACTAAATAATATGTATTATGTATTACATATTTTTTTTTATTTTATTTGAGATACAGACAGGACAAACCCATAAAAGTATCCGCTACAGAATTTCAGATACATTTACAAATTTACAAACTGGTATACAGCGTGTCTACTTAAGTTGGAAACATATGGGAAAGTTTTTTATTATTAATTTTACGAAAAAAAGTTATTCTTTATAAAAAGTTCTGCATGCCCCAAAACCTAAGATTAAATCATCCGATATCAAATTTTCTCAATATTATACGAGGTATGTCAAAAAATATGAATTTCGGTCAAGGGTAAAGTACCTTTATTTCTCTCAATATCGAAAATTCCCGTGATAAAAAGTTGTTTGGAATTAAAAACTAAGATCAAATATGCAATTGCATGCTTCTAATTGAAAAAAAAAATTTTTTTCTCAAATTTATGGATACCCAACATTGTTTTTAATTACAAATATGATAACTCGTTTATTATTCATTTTACGAAAAAAAGTTATTCTTCATAAAAAGCTTTGCATGGTCTAAAATCTAAGACACAACCATGATATATCAACTTTTATTAATTTTATACGAGGTGTGTCAAAAAATATGAAATTCGCTCAAGATTATAGTACCTTTATATTTCACAATATTTCAATTAGAAGGATGTAGTTGCATATTGAAACATAGTTTTTAATTCTAAACAACTTTTTTAATAACCGTTTTCAATATTGTGAAAAATAAAGGTACTTTACTCTTGAGTGAAATTCATATTTTTTGACGTACCTCGTATAAAATTAATAAAACGTGATATCTGATGGTTGCATCTTCGGTCTTAGGACATACAGAGCTTTTTATAAAGAATACCTTTTTTTCGTAAAAGTAATAATAAAAGAGTTATCGTATGTGTAATAAATAAAAACGAAGTTAGTATCAATAAATTTGAGAAAAATTTGGAAAATATTTTTTTCAAATTAGAAGCATGTAATTGCATATTTGATCTTAGTTTTTATTTCCAAACAACTTTTCATAATAACAATTTTCGATATTGAGAGAAATAAAGGTACTTTACTCTTGAACGAAGTTCATATTTTTTGACATACCTCGTACAATATTGACAAAATTGGATATCTGATGATTGAATCTTAGGTTTTAGAGCATGCAGAACTTTTTATGAAGAATAACTTTTTTTCGTAAAATGAATAACAAAAAAGTTTCCCATATGTTTCCAACTTAAGTAGACACGCTGTATAACTACAAACTAAAAATAAAAATATTCATTGAAGTAAGAACATAAATACAGAAAATGATATATTATGTATGAACAAAAGAGAAGAAAAAAAATGCGAAAATAAGCGATAACAAGACTGAATACACCAAAAGACTAAGTTTCAAGGAAGTGATTCTTCAATAGTTTTTTAATCATATCCGCTTTATGAAAGAAGATATCAATATCCACAACGCTAGACAATTTATTATAAGTATTTGTCATTCTATGAGCAGGTAAATTTAAAAAGTAATTTGTGCATGCTTGGTCCGTAACAAAAGTATAATTATTTCTAGTAGTGTGGCTTGGAGTACGAATTTTCAGGAAATTTATAAGGTCAATACAATCTACATTATTATTTAGGACCTTGTGAACAAATAAGACATCCACAATTTGTCTACTATGCTCAAGAGAAATTATTTTTAAATTAGAGCGATGCGTTGTCTATCACTATCAGGATAAAATTTCCTTTTACAATAGGAAATAAACTTGTTTTGAATGGATTCTACTTTAGAGATGTATACCGAATAACGCGGATTCCAAATAATAGAACCAAACATTAAAATACTATTGACATATGCCATATACAACGTTCTAATGGTAAAAGGGCTTTGTAACTCAAAACAAGTTCTATATATGAAGCCCAATTGCTTACTGGCTTTTCTAGTAATATTAGAGATATGTTGATCAAAGAGTAGCTTACGGTCCAAAAGTATACCAAGATCTTTAACGCTTTCTACTGCATGCAATACACAGTTAGAAATTTCATATGTGTTATAGTTTAAGTCAGGGCTGCTGCGAGAAAAATGTATATAATTACATTTTGAAACATTTAAAAACAGGTTATTTCTTACACAATAGTCAGATAAATTGTTTAAGTCTTCTTGAAATTGAATTCTATCATTAGGACATGAAATACAGTGATATATCTTTAAATCGTCGGCATACATATTAAATTTAGCAAATTTAAAACAGGCAGAAATATCATTAACATATAAATTAAAAAGTAAAGGACCTAAATGGGACCCCTGAGGCACTCCTGACGTAGTGATCACAGCATTGGATTTAAAAGCTCCTAAAGTTACTTGTTGTGATCTATTTCTGACGTATGAGTCAAACCATCTTAATAAATTACCATGTATACCGATTTCAGATAGTTTCAAAACAAGAATCGAATGATCGATTTTATCGAAAGCTTTACTGAAATCAGTATAAACTGAATCAACGCTTTTTCTCTCATTTAGACTTTGAAGTATGTATTCAATGTATAAGAATAAGTTTGTATCGACTGAACGTTTTTTCATAAAGCCATGTTGTTCAATATTAAGTAGGTTTTTTACGTCATAATAAAGAAAATCAGAAATTATACTTTCAAATACCTTACTAAAAATATTTAACTTAGAAATAGGTCTGTAATTTTCAACTTTGCTTTTATTTCCGGATTTATGAATTGGAATAATAAAAGCATTTTTCCATTTATCAGGAAATTGACCGGCATTAAGTGATTTATTAAACAACAGAAATAAAGGTTCTGTTAAAGATTGTTTACAGTTTTTAATAAAATCAGTAGGTAGCTGATCTGGTCCAGGCCCTTTATGAGGTAAATTTTCAAGTTTATTTTCAATAATTTCACGAGTAATAGTATATTTACAGATATTTAAGGCGTGTTAGTGTAAATATTAAAAAAATTGCTAACATTACTAGGTACAAAAACAGAAGCAAAGTAATCAGAAAATACGTTACAAATTTTCTGTACGTCAGTAGTAGAGCCCTGAGCAGTAAGCAAACTGTTTGGAAAACTATTGGAATTTCTCTTATTTTTTACAAATTGCCAGAAGTATTTAAGATTTTTAGTAATATTGGTTTCAACGTTAGTTAAATATTTTTTATAATCTTCATTTATTAAGAATTTAGATCTGCCCCGTAAAATTTTGAAGGTTAAATAATCTAAATTATTGTTGTATTTTTTCCATCGACTATGAAATTTAAGCTTTTCTTTAATAACTTTTATTGTAGAAGTAGAGAACAAAAGAGGGTATCTTTTATAGTAATTAGGATATGTAGGTACATGCAAATCAATGATTTTATCAATAATATTATAAAACAAATTTACAGCTTCATTTATATCATTTAACTTAAATTTAGTTTTCCAATCAACTGCATATAAAAGACGGTTAATTTCATTAAAATTCGAGAGTTTAAAATTTCTTCGAGATTGGTTTAAAACCCTAGTGCAAATATTAAAAGGAATATCTACATCAAACTCTAAAGTATTGTGATATTTATCCTCGGGAACTAGTGGATTCGTAGACAAACATACATTTTTTATCAAAAAACTATTGTTAAATATAAGGTCTAAAGTATTTCCTGGTTTATTGACATTTGGGTTGTACTGAACCATGCCAACCAAAGACATGGTGTCAACTAATAAGCTTGATCTAGGATCATTATAATTACTTGGTTTGCAGTGGTCATTCCCATATAGTAACCATTTAATTTCAGGGAGATTAAAGTCTCCACAAATGACAAAAATATCATTAATATTATTTAGGTAGATATCAACAAGCTTATTACAAAAAAAATTTAATTTTTATTTATTTAGCGTATGGCAATTTGATACACAACATTATCACACATATGTTATAGTCTAACATCTAATTTATTAATATATTCAATCAACGCTGTTGTTGCAGAGGCGAGGTCCAGAGGATCTCCATCATACTTTCTCCGAGGGCATTCGGCAATCATATGCTGGATGGTCTGTTTCTCGGCGCCGCAGTCGCACTCAGCAGAGGTTCTCATTTTCCATTTATAAAGGGAATCTGCGCAGACTCCATGACCCGTTCTTATCCTGTTAAGAGTTGACCATGATTTTCGGGGGAGGTCAAAACCTGGTGGAGTTTCTGTGATGCATGGTGTGTTTCTCATTATTAGGTTCGGTCTGTCGCTCTGCATGTTCTTCCACTGGGAGTTCATTTGGAAATTGTTGGAACTCAAGTTTATTGCATCTCTAGTCGGAGGTTTTCTGGAGCGCAATCGATGTGAGTTAGCGTCGGCGACATATGTGTGTATAGGTAACTGCGGGTTGTTAAGCAGCTTTTGGAATTCTCTAAGCAGAGCATGCTGACGACGAAGGTTAGGTGGAGGTATGTGGCTCAGTAGTGGAAGCCACTCCACAGGTGTAGACTTGATCGTTCCAGATATGAGACGCATGGCGACATTGAACTGAGTATCTATAATTTTTGTGTGAACGCTGTTCAGCCAAACAGGGGAGCAGTATTCAGCTGCGGAGTATACGAGTCCAAGGGCTGAACACCGAAGTGTACTTGCTGTTGAGCCCCATGTAGTCCCGCAAAGCTTCTGTATGATGTTGTTACTGGTTCTCAGCTTTGCTGCGGTGTTCTCAAGATGTTTCTTAAAGGAGAGTGTTCTGTTCAGGGTGACGCCGAGGTACTTGGGATTATAGTTGTGCGTGAGCAGTTGGTTATCAATGTACACTTTAAGTTTTGTGTGGGCCATATTGTTATTCAGGTGAAAACAGCTAACCTCGGTTTTTTTGGGGTTAGGTTTAAGTCTCCATTGTTTAAAGTACTTAATCAGGCGTTCCAGATCTTCCGTTAGGATTGCCTCGGAGTTTTGTATTAAGGAGTTTTGAGTTGCAAGTGCCCAGTCGTCTGCATATCCAAATTTTTTAGATCTGGTAGGGGGCATATCAGCTATATACATACTAAATAGCAGCGGTGCAAGTACGGAGCCCTGGGGGAGGCCGTTGTTAAGCGTTCTCTGTTTGCTCACTGTAGTTCCCATGGTTACACGAAAGTTTCTACTGCTCAGCATAGTATTTATGAGTCGGGCGGTTGCTTTGCAGGGGATTATTTTCAGGAGCTTATAGATGAGGCCATCTTTCCAAACCGTGTCATATGCAGCCGATAAATCGATGAATGCCACAGACGTCTTCAGTTTTCTTTGGTAACCTGCCTCTATGTAGGTAGTTATAGAGAGCACTTGGTCAGTGGTGCTTCGTTGAGGCCTGAATCCTGCTTGTTCAATTGGTATTCTTTGAAGTAGCTTTGGGCCGATTCTGTTCAGGACCAGTCTTTCGAGGAGCTTGTAAGCTGAACTGAGTAAAGCGATGGGGCGGTAACTCGCTGGGTTGTCTGTTGGTTTTCCAGGTTTTAGAATGGCTATGATTTTTGTTTGTTTAAAGATGTTTGGTAGGTTACCTGTTTTGAGTATATCTGTATAGAATTTAGACAACCACGTTTTTGCAAATTTCCCACAATGGATCAGGAATTCGGGAGGTATACCATCTGTACCAGGAGCTTTGTTAGGTTTAATGTCTTTGATGGCGTTTGAGACTTCTTCTGGAGTGAACGGTGCGGAGTACTCTGTATCTGATGGACAGGCAGCTTTTAGATGTTTAAGCTCCCTTTTTATAGTAGTGGTAAACTTTTTATCACATGCTCCTCTGGAGGTGGCAACTATATGTGATGCAATTTTATTAGGGTTGAAGTCGTGGATTTGTCGTGTTGCCAGTTTGTCACTTCCAAGTTTTCTTAGGAGCGACCACGCTTTACAGCTAGACTTTTTGAAATCTAACGATTCGAATTCATGTGTCCATTTCTTCCTTCTTGCTACATCAAGGCTCAGGAGAAGCTCGTCCGCAATGTCACTTTCACCGGTTTCAAGATATTCTTCGTAGAGGTTTTGGCTTTCCTCACTCCATCCTGGTATGTATTGCTTACGATGGCCCCTGGGAATGTGTTTCTTTGCTGTAGCAATTATTGCCCCTCTAAACCTTTCATAATTTTTGTATGTTGGTGGAATCCATCGTAGGATTTTATCGAGTTCGTTGGTAAAGGCGGGCCAGTTACCTTTGTTAAAGTTCCAGCGTGGTCGTGGAATGGTTGTGACTAGTGGGATTTGGATACCAATCTCAATAATGATCGGCCTGTGCTAGCTATGCGGGAAGTCATGAAGTACTCTTCTCTTGGTTGGTAAGGGGTAGCTTTTCTGGTTTTTGCTCACAAAACATAAATCTGGATTGTACTCTTGTTTCCATGCCGCCGATTTAAAAGTGCCCCGGTCTTTGGCGTCGAAGACGTGATGCAGGTGGTTACTCTCTGCCCAGTCTAGCAGTGTCTCCCCGTTTTCATCGTTATTTCTGTATTTCCATTCTTGATGATGGCTGTTAAAAAAATTTAATGCAGCCATGTCTCTGGGAGGTATGTAAACACAACCTATGTGTACTTTTTGTTTATTCCGAGGAGTGATGGTGACCCAAACATCTTCTGCTTCAGAACACCAAGACTCCTCGGAATAGCTAGTAAGTTCCTCGGACACAGCTATAAGAACACCTCCTCCCGTAAGTTTGCTAGAAGAACTTGTCTCCCTATCCCGTCTATACACTTTATAACAAAAAACAATTTCTTCACTTAAAATTGATGTATTCAGCCACGTTTCCGTTAAACAAATTATGTTTTGTTCACAATTAAGAATATTGCGAAATACAATGCTAACTTTTGAATTTAATCCTCTAACATTTTGATACAAAAAAGACAGATTAGAAACACCAGCCATATCCATAAAAAAATACAAAAAACAATGTCAAAAAAATAAATATGTAGTTTAATCCAACTTCTCGATATCCCCATCGCATGAAATTTTTATAATTCGGGATCTATCATCCTTTCGCACAAATATGACGCAATTTCTTGTCCAAATATATTTGTATTGTTTTGATTTCGCAGCTAGTTTCGTATCTCGTAGAAGTTTTTTATTTTTAGGGGTCAAGTGTTCATTAACAAACAATTGGTCAGATATATTTGCTATTTGCAATCCCCTAAAACCATAGGCGTAACCAGGGGGGGTTTTGGGGGTTGTAACCCCCCCCCCCATTGGGATATACTTTGAGCTCTATACGCTTAACACCATAGCCCTCAGAGACCTTCCAGTAGTTGTAACCCCCCCTTTTAGGTAGTTGTAACCCCCCTTAGGATCATCCTGGTTACGCCTATGCCTAAAACTACCATTTTGACGACGTTTTGCTTTTGCGGCAGCCAGAAATGCATCCTTTTTAATTTTTTTAGAAAATTTTACAATAATAGGCTTAGGTAGATCTGTACGAAAAGTTGAGGAACGGTTAAAAGAGTCAACATCACCTTCGGTTATAGGGAGATCGATAGCCGAACCAATTTCGGAAACTATTTTTAAAACATTCTCGTTATCTTTAAAAGGAACTCCGCATATCTCATATTATCTCATATTATGTATTATATCGTTGTATAATCTATGAGCTCGCAAAGTATGCGCATTTCGATTACTGAATTGCAATTTCTTTTGTATAGTGCAGTCACTGAAGGTAAAAATCAACTTTTACCTTCGATTTCGGTGAACCTTCATCGATTTTCACGAAAATTGGTGAATAGTTAGAGGATATCTCAAAAAACAAAAGTGGCATGGTGCCAACTTGCACTTTTATCCTGAGGGTGAATAAAAAACCGCCCCTTCTAGAGGGTGAAAATTACTTTATTAAAAAACAGCACACAAATTGATATAGGAACAAATTCTAGCAAAATTTGTTATATAAAGTTATTAAAATAAATTAATTATTTTGAATTATTAAAGATAAAAGATTTTAATTTTCGTGAAAATATGTATATTTTCAAGCGGTGTTTCACAAATAATTCAAAAAGTATTATAAGTTTTTACAAAAAAGTTTTCATTATTAAAATTAAACTTAACAAAAAATAGAATAAACTCATTACTTGAAAAACCTTTTATTAATTTAAAATGAGATATAAATAATTGAATGTATATTTTTTTTCGGCAAGTAGGTATTCATGTCAAGTCTAAGTATTCAAGCTTAAATAAGGGAAAAACGGTGTATTTTATAACATATATGCTCACTAAACACTTGTCAAAATACCTTGAAATATTCATAAAATGAGTTTCAGAAGAAGTTGATAGTATCAAAATTTTTACTTTAAAAATTTTTCCAAAAAAATTACTGCCTTTTTTAAGACTAACTCCATTGATCTTTATCATATCAGGTTCAACCAAAATCCGTTTAAAAGTTAATTTCTAGTGCTATAAAATTGTATTAAATTTAAATTCCTTTTCTATTCTAAATTCTAAAAAATCTTTTTAAGAAGAAATATTTAAGGGCCTCAGCTGCATGGTTCTCACCGTTAAATTTTAGGTATTAAAAGTTTATATCCGGTTATTTTGTATCCAACAAAAATAAAAAACAAGTAAAATATTTGCTAACAAAAAAAAAATTCAAATTTCGTTATCAGTTTTTACGTGTGTCCAATAATAAATATTCAGAATTCATATTCGATATTGAACAGAATTATTTTATCACCCAGTAGACCGCACGAATTTATTTATTGTATATTCACGCACGTAGATTAATTAGTTTAGATACAAATTGGTCAATTATCAACAACATAATTTGGAAATGTCACGAAACTGCTGACAAAAGTAGAATTATTTACCTTAATTAGATATACAAATCACGGGGGACTAGCGTCACCTATGACCCAATTTAAGCTTCTATAAAACTAGGCTCTTGGGCCTAGAAAGAGAGTTCTCATTCAGTCTTCAGCTAATCGCGTATCATTTATCAGTTACAGTGTTCGGCGGTTCTCCCGGGATTGAAATATATCCTTGTGTTCGTCTATATCAATAAACGTATTTATCGCTACTCACGTCTTCTACATCCTACGTATTTACACAACGTGTATCGAATATTTTTATTATTATCAAAAGAAAATTGTTATGACCGCGTTATATCAATAGAATAAATATGTATTTTTTTTTCAAAAATGTGCATTTTAAACTCGTCAAAATGTTTAAGGTTATTACTTATGCCAAGGTAAAGAAAATCTCATGGAAATTGCGTATGTTTTATTTTTCACTTTTTCCTAAAAAATTCGAGAGTTTCCTTTTATTTTCGTCATAACTTGCTTAATTTTGACGCTATAAACTTCTTTCGTAGCTCATTTGGTAGTTATCCCTGAATACTTGGACAAGTGTATATTTAAATAAATGCAAATTTGAGTACTCTCCGAAAAAAATATACATATAATTACCTATAACTTACCTTGAATTAATATTAAAAGATTTTTCAAGTAAGGAATATACTATTCGATGTTTGATTGGCTCCAATTTTGTAATAGCTTTTTTGTAAATACTTAACAGTTTTTAAGTTATTTATGAAAAACCGCTTTATAACGTGCATTTTTTAACGAAAAATTAAAATTTTTGATTTTTAATAATTTAAAAAGTGTTGATTTATTTTAATACCTTTATATAACAAATTTGTTTCCTCTATCGATTTCCGGAGTCTTTTTAATAAAATAATTTTCACCTCCCCCCCCCCCCCCCCCATAATCAGCACCTCATATAATAACACAAAAAAAATAAATAGTATATTACATAATTCAGTAATAGTACGTTCAGTAGGTGAATTTAAAACGAAAATACGGGAGCATTGTCAAAATGCAATTTAGACCGGGCAGTATCGTCGCCCCCGCTGGCGCAATTATTCCGATTCGATTTTTTTGCACAAACTTACTCAAAAAGAGGTCCTTATAACATATCCACAGGGTGCCGGGCGGTGCCGTGGTCGAAAAATATTTTTTTTTTTAATTTATTTAGGTAATTTGGGTCATTCTGAGCAAAAAATGTATCTTGTCCTTTTTCCCTAAAATTGACTGTTGTCGAGTTATACGCGATTAAAAATTTGAAAAATGCGAAAATGGCCATTTTCAAGGCTTCATAACTCGATCAAAAATGATTATTATGAAATTCAAAAAGTGACAAAATCAAGATCCAAATACCTTCTTCAGCGTCCTGAAGAGATTTTTGTCATTTATTTATTAGAAAGCTGTTATTTTTAGTTATTAACAATTAGCGCTATAGTCCAACTGTATCGTCGCCCCCGTTAACGGAACTATTTCGATTAGATTTTTTTTGCACAAACTTACTCAAAAAGAGGTCCTTATAACATATCCACAGGGTGCCGGGCGGTGCCGTGGTCGAAAAATTTTTTAAACAATTTTTTTTAAACAAATTCACAAAAATAATTTTTTTATTTCCAACAATTTTTTTTAGATAACTTGGGTGATTCTAAACAAAAAAGGTTTCCTGTCATTTTTCTCTAAGATTTACTGTTGTCGAGTTATATGCGATTAAAAATTTGAAAAATGCGAAAATGGCCATTTTCAAGGCTTCATAACTCGATTAAAAATAATTATTATGAAATTCAAAAAGTGACAAAATCAAGATTCAAATACCTTCTTCAACGTCCTGAAGAGATTTTTGTCATTATTTTATTACAAAGCTGTTATTTTTAGTTATTAACAATTAGCGGTATAGTCCAACTGTATCGTCGCCCCCGTTAGCGGAACTATTTCGATCAGATTTTTTTGCACAAACTTACTCAAAAATAGGTCCTTATAACATATCCACAGAGTGCCGGCCGGTGGTCGAAAAATTGTTTAAACGATTTTTAGACCCCACGGCACCGGCCGGCACCCTGTGGATATGTTATAAGGACCTCTTTTTGAGTAAGTTTGTGCAAAAAAAATCTAATCGAAATAGTTCCGCTAACGAGGGTGACTATACAGTTGGACTATAATAGCGCTAATTGTTAATAACTAAAAGTAACAGCTTTGTAATAAATAATGCCAAAAATCTCTTCAAGACATTGAAGAAGATATTTGAATCTTGATTTTGTTATTTTTGAATTTCATAATAATCATTTTTAATCGAGTTATGAAGCCTTGAAAATGGCCATTTTAGCATTTTTCAAATTTTTAATCGCGTATAACTCGACAACAGTCAAGTTTAGAGAAAAATGACCAGAGAACTTTTTTACTCACAATGACCCAACTTATCTAAAAAAAATTGTGGGAAATGAAAAAATTATGTTTGTGAATTTGTTTAAAAAAAATTGTTTAAAATTTTTTCGACCACGGCACCGCCCGACACCCTTTGGATATGTTATAAAGACCTTTTTTTGAGTAAGTTTGTGCAAAAAAATCGAATCGAAATAGTTCCGCTAACGGGGGCGACGATACAGTTGGACTATACCGCTAATTGTTAATAACTAAAATTAACAGCTTTGTAATAAAATAGTGACAAAAATCTCTTCAGGACGTTGAAGAAGGTATTTGAATCTTGATTTTGTCACTTTTTGAATTTCATAATAATCATTTTTAATCGAATTATGAAGCCTTGAAAATGGCCATTTTCGCATTTTTCAAATTTTTAATCACGTATAACTCGACAACAGTCAATTTTAGAAAAAAATGACAGGAGACCTTTTTTGCTCAGAATGACCCAAATTATCTAAAAAAAATAGTTTGAAATAAAAAAAATATTTTTGTAAATTTGTTTAAGAAAAATTGTTTAAAAAATTTTTCGACCATGGCACCGCCCGGCACCCTTTGGATATGTTATAAGGACCTCTTTTTGAGTAAATATGTGCAAAAAAATCGAATCGGAATAATTGCGCTAGCGTGGGCGACGATACTGCCCGATCTAATTATTTGATACATATTGTATTGTAGATTGATTATCTAGCTAAATAGAAATATCAGTTAGGTGGTACTAAAAATAACTAATCACTCACAAATTAATTTTCTTAAAAATCGATGGAGGTTTTTCGAAATCGAAGGTAATAGTTGATTTTTACCTTCGGAGACTAAAAAAATCAACCTCAAATCACCTTCATTTCTATATCAAAGAAATTTGCAAATCAATAATCGAAATGCGCATATTTTGCGAACTCATAAATTAGTCAACGATATGTAGTCACAAAATAATTAATTTTGTTCATTTTAAGTGCAATTCTCTCTTAAGCCGGGAAGAAGGGGGGTTTTCTTGCGAAGGGGTCATCTTTTATACGTTTTCATGCTATACAATTTTAATTCCGTTTTTATGGTTTATTCTATTAGTGATAACCCGGTCTATACAGCATTTGAAATAACAAAAATTGCCGGAGAGCCAAATTTTGGTGGAGAGCTAGGGTATACCATAACAAATAAAGTTTTAAAAGTCCCCATCGATCCCATGTGTGAAACAAAAGTTATTCGGGGTCAAAGGTCAAAATTTGAGTTTTTTTGGATTTTTTCGAAAACAGTAAATTTTATCAAAAAAGAACCTTAAACCAAAGTTGTAGATCTTAAAATTCTCTACAAAAATAGTCCTTACTATTTTTTTCCTAAGAGTTGCCATTCCTGAGATATCGCGATCATTATCGAAGAGTCACATTATACATGATATTTTTTTTTACCGTGGTTTCCCCTGTATGCCTACTCCACTAACTGTTTTGACAATTTTAGGATAATTTAACGAAACAATACCGGTCAAGTTTGCTCTAGATATTACCTTATTATTGATATTGATTATTGATATTGCTATTAATTATTAGGTTAACTAGTGTTTTGATTTCTTTAGATATTTTAATCAGATTCATATTATTGAAAGTCTACTTCAACAGTCAAGTCTTCTTCGATTTCATCTTCTTCCTCTTCCTCTTGCTGGATGTTCAAAAATTGTTCGAATATGACTGAGTCATTGGTCTCTTCATTAAAATCACAGGAGTCTTCCTCTGTTGTACCAAACTGGACATTTGAGCAAGACTGACCTTGGCACTTGGTAGATGCTAGAGAACACAGCCACCCGACTTTTTTCTATCCACATTTGGCACTACAACCTTTTTTGCATTTGCAAAAAATAGTTTTAAGGAGTTTTTCTGGAGCAGGTGGGAGTAAGATTTTAATCGGTTCCAGAGTATTATCTATTAATTTCCAACCCCAGTCTTCTGGATTCAGTTCATTGCCTAGCCATGTTTGAACTTGATAATATACTCGATACAAATGTTTAAAAGCAGATGATGATGTTGGAGGAAGACATGATAGTTGTATGTTATGACTTGTTTCTTATTTCTCGTATGTTTTACAAAAGTTAAGTATCGGTATTTATCAAGACAACTAATTTTTTCTGGAGCTCCATAAACCGCAAGAAGAAAGCGAGTTCCCTCCGTAATTATTGTTTGCGGTGTGGAAACAAGTTCTGTAAAAACTTTACAGCAGTCAGTCAAATCTCTTTTTTCGAATAATTTAAGTACTGACGTTTTGCCCCTTCTGTACATTACTGACGTAGTATCGCAGCCGGTTATGGCATGTAAAAATAAAATGTACTTTTGGCAAGAATATTTCTCTGTTCGCTTTTGGGCTCTTCCAGGTTTCAGAAAATACATAACTTTGTCTACTGGAGTCCTTGCAGTAAGCAGTACTAAGAAATCAACATCTTCACCAACTACAATTTTGTTGTGTTTGTTGCCTTAAATTTTTCAATTGCTGTCTCAATTATAAGGACATCTGCATCTTTAGCTTGTTTCACTTCAATATTCGCAGCTATTAATTTGTCAGTTAACATGGAAGTGAAACGACATTTATTATTAATGTTAGCGAAAAATTGTTGCTGATTCGCTGGAACTGTTATATTTTCATCAAAGATAATCTCGGAACCCGATGATGTTTTTGTAGTTCGACGACGTTGTTCTGCATCTTTAATATTCTTTGTCGAGTCACTGCAGCCGTCAAATACCAATGTCACTGTAAGCCGGTAATATCTGATCAATTGTAGACGCTTGTAATAAGTACTTATATTCACTTGAACTGAACCTTTAGCACTAAATGAAACAGCTAATATGAACAAGACCTACGGACAATACTGTAGCCATTGTTTACAATAGACAATCTGTTCTTTTTTAAACAATAGTATAGCCAAATGTTTTTCAAGGCCACGTGGATAGAGGAAATTCAGTCTGGAACTGATTATCTTTTGAAGAAATATTTTCAGAATAGTATAATATAAGAGACACAAATAGGCATTTATACTTGTCTTAAGTGCCACATACGTGGCTTATATGTGCATATAATATATAAAGTAACTGTTAAAATCGCGATATCTCAGGAATGATAACTCTTAGGAAAAAAATTGTGAGGACTATTTTTGTAGAGAATGTTATGATCTACAACTTTTGTTTGATGTTTTTTTTTTTGATAAAACTTACCGTTTTCGAGAAAAATAAAACAAATCTCAAATTTTGACCTTTGACCCCGAATAACTTTTGTTGCACACATGGGATAGATGGGGACTTTTAAAACTTTATTTGTTATGGTAAACTCTAGCTCTCCACCAAAATTTGGCTCTCCGGCAATTTTTGTTATTTGTCAACTATTTTGATGTCTAAGTTGACCGGATTATGACTTCATTAACCCATTTTTTCTATCTAGGTGCAAATATTTAATATACTGAATTCGCTCTACCGGGATTCACTTTGACACATTCGGAATAGGAAACAACCAACACAAAAATTCCTACCTCACACTATTAACTGCTAAAATCAACTTAATCTTTCATTAAAAAAAGAAGAATTATTAGAAATATTGGGAGTGTCTACTAATCTCATAAAATTTTGTGGAGTTTACTTCTACAAAATATTTTTATTTTGTACAATAAATAATTTTTTCATTTGTTATCAATATACGTGCGTCCATAAAGTAACGCATAAATTCATTATTTCGTAAACCGGAGACTTTAAGTAAAAATCCCGAAACAGGTCGATTTTTATTTTTAAATTACAATTTTTTTGGCATACATATCATACTAGTGACGTTATCCGTCTGGGCGTGATGACGTAATCGATTATTTTTTTAAATGAGAATAGGGGTCATGTAATAGATCATTTGAAAGGGTACGTAATTCTCTATTCAATAATATAAACATTAATAGGTATAATTATTTATACAGGATGTCCAAAAAATGTTTTTTTAAATTAAATTAATTGGTACAAAAAGATGAATGTATGTAATTTGTTTAATTCTAAATATATTTTATTGGTGCCAGAAAACATAAAAATGTTTTATTTAAAAAATAAACATTGATTTTCGCTTAAGCGTAATGTTCAACTTCCAAGAGGCAAGTGGGTGGCAGCTCTAACATTGAATTTAAGCGAAAAGCAATATTTATTATTTGTCAAACAAATATGTATTCCGGTTTTCTGACAAAAGTAAAACGAATTTTGAATTAAATAAGTTACATACATTCTTCTTTTTGTCTCAATTAATTTAATTAAAAAAATATTTTTGGACACTCTGTATAAATAATTATGTTATTGTTTGTACTACTAAATAGAAAATTAAATACCCTTTCAAATGAGCTATCACATGACCCCTATTCTCGTTTAAAAAAATAATCAATTACGTTATCAAACCCAGATGGATGACGTCACTGGTATGATATATATGCCAAAAAATTGTAATAAAAAAAAAATCGACCTGTTTCGGAATTTTTCCTTAAAGTTGCCGGTTTACGAAATAATGAATTTATGCGTTACTTTATGGACGCACTGTATTATAATGGTGTAAATAAATAGTTATTGATTGGCGTAAGGTTTATGTTATTTTTATGTCTGTTTACTATTAATAATATTGGTTAGGGACAGGTGCGTTGGTTGTGTAGTAATTTCCAGTCACTTCTGACAACTAAACTTGCCAAAAAAGAAATTACTAACGTCAGTGTCAAAGTGAATCTCGATAGAGCGAATTCAGTATTTATGTAATTACCAAAAACTAACTTACATTTGTTTTTTCTGACTGCAGCGCTTCTCATGAGCATCTAAAACTTCTTTTGTCGTTAAATTATATTTACAATATTGGCACACAAAACTGGTATCACAAACAATTGATCTTTTCGGGTGGAATTGGCATCTAATTTGATGACTCTTCCGAAAATATTCCGTACTCAGTCCTATATAACAATATTGGCACGTAAAAAATATGGGTTGAGATTTTTCCTCTGGAGGCTCAAAATATTTTTTAGGGTCAATACCCAGCTCTCTCGCATAACTACGCCCATAGTATACCAATAGCTCCTCTCCCTTTGAAATAATTTTCGAAGTTCTATAATATAGTTGTCCTCGGTATTGAAAAGCTATTACATTTTGTTCACAAACGTTTCGGGCACAGTTCACATACCTTAAATAATTAGAAGTTGTTTCATCACTGGCATCAACCTAAAAATTAAAAAAAAAATCGAAAATATTAATCAGGACGTGCCCTGCGACCGAGTATTGATTGATTGCTTCCTATTCTTGTACCTACGTGTCGAGTAATGATCGACAGGCTTTAACCCACCACTAACCTAGACCAACCTAGACTAAGTAATGTTTAATCATTCCTCGGTTTTTTTATTTTTGGCTATTGACCAAAGACCGTCTTTTACCTCATCCATTCGACTGTCGTTAATACTTATTTCTTACCGGTTTTAACATATCAACAACAAGTCTCATCGATTTTATTGACACATATATTATGTCTTTTTATGATTAGTCCTGTCGCCAGGGGGGGTACAACGGCCTCCTTAATTCAGATGGACTTACCCAAGTTTTTTTTATATATTTTGACCCGCAGAATACGAATATTTTGGGTAACAGTTGATCCGAATGTCGATAAGATTGTTATAGACAAAGAACTTGAGGAATTGCATAACAGTGATTTCTCGCAAAACAAAACATCTTTTTGTATTTTTTGGGTCATTCTAGGCAAAAAATACTCTGACAAGTTTTTTCGTAGGATGCATAGTTTTCGAGATAACCGCGGTTGAACTTGCAAAAAATCGAAAAATTGCAATTTTTGAACCCGAATAACTTTTGATTAAAAAATAAAGTAGCAATTCTGCTTACCTCATTTGAAAGTTTAAGTCAAATTATATCGGTTTTGATTATTTGCATTGCTAAAAATTTATTATTTTATTGTTAAACAAAGCTATAAACAGCTAGTGCGTGAGTGATGTTTTCAATGATTTCTCATTTAAAATCGAACGAGTAGGTAGAGTAGCTACAAGTGCAAGCGAGGCAATTTCTACGTAGCATGCGTTAAAACGCATGTATTAGGCACGGGAAACACTATGTGTTTATAGCTTGGTTTAACAATAAAAAAATTAATTTTTAGCAATGCAAATAATCAAAACCGATATAATTTGACTTAAACTTTCAAATGCGGTAAGCAGAATTGCTACTTTATTTTTTAATCAAAAGTTATTCGGGTTCAAAAATTGCAATTTTTCGATTTTTTGAAAGTTTGACCGCGGTTATCTCGAAAACTATGCATTCTACGAAAAAACTTGTAGGAATATTTTTTGCTTAAAATGACCCAAAAAATACAAAAAGATGTTTTGTTTTTAGAGAAATCGCTGTTATGTAATTCCTCAAGTTCTTTGTCTATAACAATCTTATCGACATCCGGATCAACTGTTACCCAAAAAATTCGTATTCTACGGGTCAAAATATATAAAAAAAAACTTGGGTAAGTCCATCTGAATTAAGGAGGCCGTTGTACCCCTCCTGGCGACAGGACTATATACAGAGTACGCCAAAGAAAACATTCCACCTCGATAGTTGGCAGTATTTATTAGATTTTAAGGAAATGACGAAACAGGTCGATTTTTGATCTAAGGGGGACACATTTTTACGGTACATACAAATTTGTAATTTGTCAACCCCTCCATTAAATTTCCCCCACCCCTTATTTTTAAATAGGGAATATGGCTCGTGTACTAGGTCCTTTAAAAGGTTATTCAGTTTTCTATTCAGTAAATAAACAAGTAATTGGACTTCGTAAGTCCTAGGTTTTCACCCAAAGTAATCGAAAGTAGAACTGGAGGTCGACATTTGAACGCTTCGTGTAACTTTGCGCCGATTGATAAACGATTTTACTAATTTTGAGTCATTTTAACTAAACTTTGGGTCATCATTGTTTAAACAGAAATGACTTCAAACCCAGAACTAAAGATTCAAACTCTAATTTTCAATACGCGTCGATTGATGTGTTATATGTAATATTTCTGCGACTATAACGGCATTTCTGGTTAGAACTTTTTAACCGGAAATGATATAAAACCCAAAATTTTACATTTATTCTCATCTTGCTAGGGCACGTCGAATGATATATCGCTTACACTATTTCGGTGACTGTAAAACAGTACTTATGGTTGCAATTTTAAAACCGGAAGTCCGGTGTCAAATTTCTCATCTTTAATACCATCCTTGGGTTATAAGCTTTCATTCGACACCTCATTTGTCATTCTATCTGTATTAATAACGGAGGAGAAAGACAGACGGGCAGACAGTCATGAAACCGGAAGTATATATTTGTTCTCTTCTTCCGAAGTCGCGTCCAATAATATATCACTTGTAGTCTGGGCTGATTATCCGAGAATAGGCTATTTTTGGGAAGAGTTATTTACCAGCAATGTTATTGCTGGAATCGAATCTTATTATTGTATGTATTAATAATATAGGTATGCAAAGTCCGCAGATAGTGTGCTACTTTTTTTATAAACAAAATGGCGCCCGAAAATCGTGTTTTTTCAATCATTGCTTTATAACTCCGAAGATTTTAACTTTACAAAAAAAACACTCAAATAAAAATTCACCGCAATTAAATTCTGCATAAAGATATGTTTTTCCCGATCTGTTCCGATGAAAATTTTCCTCGGAAAATGCGGGCTTTCCGAACAAAATCTTTAATTTTCACATAAAGTTTTAGATAAGTAATTATCTGCCCATAATTAAATAACTTGGTGAATTAAAAGCCTTCTTAGTCTAGATTATAGTTCCAGAAGCTGGTGAAAATTGAACCAATATTTTAGCAACAATTCAATTGTTAATTAATAATTTACGGTCGCAATAATCACCAAAATAATTATGATACACTGATCAAACTTTGAAATCTTATAAAGATGAGATGCCTATTTAATATTTTGTCGACAAAATATAAAAAAAATTTGCATAATCCTTAAATGTTTAAAAAAAATTTAGTTATAAACAAATTAACGTTTCCCAGGAAGTTTTTATTATATTCTAATTTTAAAAAATAGTTAAAATGCGTATTTCAAAGATCTTGAAAATGAATGCTTTAAAACTTTTTTGTAACCATTTGAAAAAAAGTTATGAAACAGTAAAATAAACATACGATGACTACGTTGTTTATATATTTTTTTATTCTTTCAAAGCGTAAAAGTGAGTTTAAAGTACAAGCTAATTATTTACAAAAAATTTTGATTCTTAGTTTAATGGTTATATTTTAATTAAAGATTATACATATTTTTTTGTAATTTACACGCGCGAAAGTAGACTAATACAGTACCGTAGCTAAAATTTTCACTCGAAGCAAGACGGCCGCGCGACGTACAGTTAATAAATAAAATTATAATGATGCGTGTCAGTCGCTTCGTGTGAACATTTTAGCTCCTGCTCCGTATCAAGCCTAATTTCGCGCTAAAAATTACAAAAAAAAATATTTTTAAACTTTGATTAAAATATAACCATTGAACTAATATTTGATATTTTTTGTGAGTAATTAGTTTGTACCATAGACCCACTTTTAAGCTTTGAAACAATTAAAACAAATTATAAACAACGGAGAATATCGTATATTTACTTTGCTGTTTCATAACTTTTTTGCAAATGGTTGGAAAAAAGTTTTAAAGCATTCATTTTAAAGACCTTTGAAATACGCATTTTAAGTATTTTTTAAAATTAGAATATAATAAAGAATTTCTGAGAAATGTTAATTTGTTTATAACTGTTTTTTTAAACATTTAAAGATTATGCAAAAAAATGAAAAATTTATATTTTGTCGACAAAATATTAAATAGGCAACTCATCTTTTTAATCTTTCTAAGTTTGATCAATGTCTCATAATTACTTTGGTTGTCATTGCGACTGTAAATTGTTAATTAACAATTGAATTGTTGCTAAAATATTCGTTTAATTCTCACCGGCTTCTGCAATTATAATCTATACCAAGAAAGCTTTTATTTCACAAAGTTATTTAATTGTTGATAGATAATAACTTCCCCAAAAAATTAATTTTAAAATTCGAGATTTTTTTGGGAAAACCCACATTTTCCCAGGAAAATTTTCGTCGGAGCAAATCGGGAAAAACATTCGTCTATGTAGAATTAAATTACGGCGAATTTTGATTTGAGTGTTTTTGGTGTAAAGTTAAAATCTTCGGAGTTATAGAGCAATAATTTAAAAAAAAAACACGATTTTGGGGCGCCATTTTGTTAATAAAAAAAGTAGCACACTATCTGCGGACTTGGCATACCTATATTATTAATATATAGGATCATAGTATTCGATTCCAGCAATAAAATTGCTGGTAAATAACCTTTCCTTGTACTTTGCTAATTAGACAAGAATATTATAACTATTTTTTTCAAAATTTATAGATTATGCAACAAAACGAAAAATTTAAATTTTGTCAATAAAATATTAAATAAGCGTCTCATCTTTATAATCGTTATATTTTTGATCGATGTATCATGATTATTTTGGTTATTATTGCGATCGTTAATTGCTAATTAACAATTGAATTGTTGCTAAAATATTCGTTTAATTTTCACCAGCTTCTCTAATTACAATCTATACCAAGAAAGCTTTTATGTCACTAAGTTATTTAATTATTGATAAATAATTACTTACCTAAAACTTTATTTGAAAATTAGCGATTTTGTTGGGAAAACCCGCATTTTCCGAGTAAAATTTTCGTCGGAGCAAATCGGAAAAACAAATCTCTAAGCAGAATTTAATTGCGGTGAATATTTATTTGGGTGTTTTTATTGTAAAGTTAAAATCTTCTGAGTTATAGAGCAATAATTGAGAAAAACACGATTTGTCGGCGCCATTTTGTTTATAAAAAAGTAGCACACTATCTGCGGACTTTGCATACCTATATTATTAATATATAGGATCTTATAATTCGATTCCAGCAATTAAATTACTGGTAAATAACTTTTCCATGTATTTAGCTAATTAGCCCAGGGTATTGTACTATTCCGATAACTTTAAAACAGTACTTTTGGCCGCATTTCTAAAACCGGAAGTCCTAGGTCAAGTTTCTCAACTTTCTTGTCATTTTGCCTGTTATAGTGGAGGACTTATATTCTCAGTCGGACGGGCACACGGACAGACAGCCTAGGTCAAATTTCTCACCTTTATTACCATCTTTGGATTATAAGCTTTCATTTGACACCTCATTTGTAATTCTACCTGATACAATAACGTAGGAGTTATATTCGCAGTCGGACACAGACGGACAGACAGCCTAAATCAAATTTCTCGCCTTTAGTAGCAACCTTGGATTATAAGCTTTCATTTGACACCGCATTTGTCATTTTATTTAGTATAAGGACGGAGGAGTTATATTTGCGGTCAGACAGACCGACGGACAGACAGCCTAGGTAAAATTTCTCACCTTTAGTACCATCCTGGGATTATAAGCTTTCATTTAACACCACATTTGTCATTCTACCTGGTCAAGTGACGGAGGAGTTATATTCTCGGTCGGACGAACAGACGGACAGACATCCTAGGTCAAATTTCTCGCCTTTAGTAGCAACCTTGGATTATAAGCTTTCATTTGACACCGCATTTGTCATTTTACCTAGTATAAGGACGGAGGAGTTATATTTACGGTCAGACAGACCGACGGACAGACAGTCTAGGTAAAATTTCTCACCTTTAGTACCATCCTGGGATTATAAGCTTTCATTTAACACCACATTTGTCATTCTACCTGGTCAAGTGACGGAGGAGTTATATTCTCGATCGGACGAACAGACGGACAGACAGCCTAGATCAAATTTCTCGCCTTTAGTAGCAACCTTGGATTATAGCAGGGCCGGCGATAACGGGCCTGAAAGGGATGCACTGCAGGCGGGCGCCCCTGTTTGGGGGGCGCCAAAATGACCTTTTTTCTGTCGGTGCTATACAAAATACTAATTTAAAAGACACCGAAGGGCGCCTATGCTTCTTTTGCAGGCGGGCGCCTTATACCCTAGCGCCGGTACTGATTATAAGCTTTCATTTGACACCACATTTGTCATTCTACCTGGTCAAGTGTAGGAGGAGTTATATTCTCGGTCGGACGAACAGACGGACAGACATCCTAGGTCAAATTTCCCACTTATATTACTATCCTTTGAATATAATTAGGGGAGTGCAATTAGAACGAAAATATGCAATGTTTCGGAAAAAATCAAACAAGGTTATATTTTTCTAAAACTTTTTTTGTTAGTTTATAAATATGTTAAAGTAAAAAGTTCTACTCACAAATTTCGCCGCTAATTCGTTTATTAATTGTTTAAACAATAACAATTGTTTTGTATAAATAATGTTAAGAATATGGGTGAATTCAACATTTTATTTTGATAAAAAATGTTTTTATTTTAGTTTTGATTATGCTGAACCCGAATCTGACATTACAATTTGCAAATTCAAACTGGCGGATTCAAAATGGCGGATTTTTTCCTAAAAATCCTTAAAAAGTAGTTGTAAAATCCGAATTTTTTTTATAAAACGTGTATGTTTACATATATGTGGATATTTTTGAGAGGTTGCTGAACCTGAATCAAATTTTGATAATAATTTAAATTATAAAATGGCAGATCCAAAATGGCGGATAACTTTAAAAATAGTTGTAAAATCATAATTTCTTTACAAAATGTATTTATTTCTACATATATTTATTTTTGAGAGCTTTGATAAACCTAACTTAAAGGTTAACATTATAAACTATAAAATGGCGGATCCAAAATGCGGATTTTTTAAAAAGAACATAAAAAAGAACATTTTTCTAAAACATTTATTGTCTTTATTTTTAACAGGTTGTTGAATCTGAATTAAAGATTAAGATCTTTTTGCTAGCAGTTGCCGCTAGGGCATCTATACCATTTCGTTCGTTGCAATCCGGGACTGCACGCTGGAGTTTGTTTTGGTTGGATCAGGGAGAGCAGCATATGTGCCTCCTGATGAGAGACTAATAAGTTTCGAAACCGGTAGGGGTGCTTGCAGCACTCTCTGATTGGACTAGAATATGGTTCGGCTGTGTTTTCGTTTTGCAACGAAATTGAAAATGGTTATTCATTTTTAAAGATTAAAAATTTAAATTTCAAAATGGCGGATCCAAAATGGCGGATATTTAAATGAAAAACAAGTAGAATCCAATCAAACAAATATGGAATGTCATTCTTAAAAAAAAAGATAAACAAATAATTTTCACAATTATATTAGAAATTAAAATGTATTAGAAAGAGAGAACAAATTATTCAAAATCTATCTCTTCAATATTCAAAAAATTGTTGCAATGGGATCATAAATAGAAAAGTTATTCTTAGTAAAAAGCTCTGCATATTCTAAAACTTTAAATGCAATCATAAAATATCAATTTTTATCAATTTTGTACAAGATATGTCAATAAATAAAAATTTCAGTCAGGAGTAAAATACCTATATTTTTCATAATACTGAAAATTGTTATTATGGAAAGTTGTTCACAATTAAAAACGATGTGTCAATATAATATTGATAAAATGTAATATTTTATATTTGCATATTAAGTGTTAGACCATGCACAACTATTTATGACGAATAACTTTCTTCATAAAATTAATAATAAAACAGTTATCATAATAGTGTAGGAAACAGAGGTTGAACCTTGCAAAATGGACACAAGTCCGGTTTAATTTTTTTTCTGGTGTATCAAGGGGTGCTTATTATAGGACTAACTTTTTCTGAAAAAATTTCGCCCCGGAATCCCCCTTTTCACCCCTTTAAAGGGGGTAATTTGTGGTTTTTGCAGAACGTAGCCCTTCCTGTACCTTTTACAAAAAATTTCTGTTATAGAAATATAAAGAGGACTATATTTTCTACGATTTGTTTTCAACAACATATGTCTATCATCCACCGTTTAGCGGGGGTAGCGCCCCAAATTTGACAAGTTTTTAAAAAAGATGTTTTAAAAAAAAATATATTTTTCCTTAACTGTAACGGAAATTAAGAAGAAATCTAACCGCAATTATTTGCAAATAATTGATTGATTTTTTGTTATAGGTTTAACTTAAGGGTAATTGCCCTTTTTTTAATTACAGGGTGTTATATTTTAAAAAACCCCTTTTTATACCATCTGAACCGTTTATGCTAGAGTTTAAAGACTTTCAACGATTACCCATGTGCTGGTGCTATTTACGAATTTGTATAATGCACCCCCATTTTTTCTCCGGAACCACCCCAAAAAAAATAAGAATTAATAAATAAAGTGATTTTCTTGGAATCCTTCGCACACATTGCCCTTTATTAATATGCTCCATATATCATTTTGTGCACGTTATTATTACCCATGCATGGACACCAAAAGCGATTTCCTACTGCAACCCCTGCAGCCAAAAAAAAAATAAATATAATGGGGGGTTGAAATTTTTTTTTGTTTTTTGCTTTTTGATCCATATGGGCATATGCTTCATCAATAGTGCTTTTCAAAAATATATATGGTTATTGCAACATCCCTGCGGAGACCACCCCTATCCTTGAAAATATACTGCAAAAACTACCCCTATCCCTTGGCGAGGATGTTTTTACGATTTTCTCATTACCTATGCATTCCTTTTAAACAAAAGTTTTACAAGAATAAAGACCACTATTTACTCTAAAAATTAGGTCCTATTCATTTTTTTCGTATAAGCAACCGTTACGGCACAGTGGCGCCGTAAACCTCATATATGCTTTGGCAGGCTTCATTTTTTGTTTTCTTTTTCGTCATCTGTTTGTTTTATTGATAAAGTACTTATGTAAAATAAAACAACACAGTGTAACCTACAAATTATGACCTATGCACATTTTACGGTCTTTGCGCCCCAAAGCCACAGTGGTGGCCCAAAATCAATTTTTGCATATTTTCGCCACCTACACGTATTTTATTGCATTAATGCTACCTTAATAGCACAATATTCACCCTTAGGTGGTCGCTAATTACTGGAGTATCCAGGAAGGGGTGATAGGGGTGATCACCCCCCCCCTCTCAAACCAAGTGATATTATATTTAAAGATTATAAAAATATTCATTTATTTTTATAGAAATACTTATATTATATTATTATTTTTATAAAAATGGCGTACTTTTTATTCTTTAGCGACAGTGGCGGATCCAGCATCGTTAAGAGGGGGTGCCAATTGGTTAAATTTCTATAAAAATAAATGAATATTTTTATAATCTTTAAATATAATATCACTTGGTTTGAGAGGGTGGGGGGTAATTACCCCCAGCTTCCCTCCCTGGATCCGCCACTGCTTAACGACCACTTAGGGGTGAATATTGTGCTATTAAGGTAGCATTAATGAAATAAAATGCGTGTAGGTTGCGAAAATATGCAAAAATTGATTTTGGGCCACCACTGTGGCTTTGGGGCGCAAAGATTGTAAAATGTGGATAAGTCATAATTTGTAGGTTACACTGTGTTGTTTTATTTTACATAAGTACTTTATCAATAAAACGAACAGATGACGAAAAAAAAAACAAAAACTGGAGCCCGCCAAAGCATATATGAGGTTTACGGCGCCACTATGCCGTAACGGTTGCTTATACGAAAAAAATGAATAGGACCTAATTTTTAGAGTAAATAGTGGTCTTTAACATTGTATAAGTTTTGTTTAAAAATAATGCATAGGTAATGAGAAAATCGTAAAAACATGCTCGCCAAGGGATAGGGGTAGTTTCTGCAGTATATTTTCAAGGATAGGGGTGGTTTCCGCAGGGAGGTTGCAATAACCATATATATTTTTGAAAAGCACTATTGATGAAGCGTATGCCAATATGGATCAAAAGGCAAAAAACAAAAAAAAAATTTCAACCCCCCACTTTATTTATTTTTTTGGCTACAGGGGTTGCACTAGGAAATCGCTTTTGATGTCCATGTATGGGTAATAATAACGTGCACAAAATGATGTATGAAGCATATTAATAAAGGGCAATGTGTGTGAAGGATTCCAAGAAAATCACTTTATTTATTAATTTTTCTTTTTTTGGGGTGGTTTCGGGGAAAAAATGGGGGTGCATTATACAAATTTATAAATAGCACCAGTACATGGGTAATCGCTGAAAATCGTTTTACTCTAGCATAAATAGTTCAGATGGTATAAAGAGGGGTTTTTTAAAATGTAACACCCTGTAATTAAAAAATCAGCTATTACCCTTAAGTGGAACCTATACCAAAAAATCAATCAATTATTTGTGAATAATTGCGGTAGGATTTCTTCTTAATTTCCGTTACAGTTAGGGAAAAATATATATTTTTTTAAAACATCCTTTTTTAAAACTTGTCAACTTTGGGGCGCCACCCTTGCTAAACGGTGGATGATAGACATATGCTGTTGGAAATAAATCGTAGAAAATTTAGTCTTCTTCATATTTCTATAAAAGAAATTTTTTGTAAAAGGTACAGGAAGGGCTACGTTCCGCAAAAACCACAAATTACCCCCTTTAAAGGGGTGAAAAAGGGGGTTCCGGGGCGAAATTTTTTCAGAAAAAGTTAGTCTTATAATAAGCACCCCTTGATATACCAGAAAAAAAATAAAACCGGACTTGTGTCCATTTTGCAAGGTTCAACCTTTGTTTCCTACACTATAAATAATAAGTGAAAATTTAATGATGTTGGGTATAATTAATTTGAAACAATATTAAAAAAAACAAATTTTCGATTAGAAGAATATAATTAAATATTGGAACATAGTTTTTAATTCCAAACAACTTTTCTTTATAAAAATTTTCGATATTGTGAAATATAAAGGTACTTTACTCTTGAGTGAAATACATATTTTTTGACATACCTCATACAAAATTAAAAAAAATTGATATTTGATGGTTGCATTTTATGTTATATATGATGCAGAGTATTTTATAAAGAATAACTTTTTTTCGTAAAACTGATATTAAAAAAGTTATCAATAGGTTCCAAGTTACGCAGACATACTGTATAAGTTCTGAAGCTATTTCCTTGTGGCATTTTTATAATTAACTATTTTCTATGGGAAATAGCCACAATTTTACTAAAAAAATGAATTTATTAACGTTTCAAAGCCCAAATCGGGTTTCGTTGTCAAAATACAAAATACTTCTAAAGTAAACAAAAATGTTGTTGCTAAGTAAAAAAATTCTTCTAATAATTTATTTAATTTGACTTATTTATATTGGCAATTCAGACGTATATTATATATACGTATATAAAGTAGAAGACTTTAAAATGATATCGCCAATATTTATGAGTTGCGTTCCTGGGACGACTTTACTAAAAGATAGTTCATTCGATTACATGAAATCAATCCCAACTCAAGAATATCCGTCGCAAAAAAATCATAGCATGTGATCTGTCTTTAAAAAGACAACCAAATGCAACGATGACAGTAAAATTCTCGCATTAGAGATTTCATAGTAAATCACGAGGGAAAACCAGGAAAAAACCTCGTGATACTATCCCTACATCGTAAGTATTTGGTCTTACATTTAATTTACCTTCAAAAAACTCATATCAAACTCTGACTTTAATATGTTTAAATTATAAATAATATTAATAGTACATCGACTTTTTTTGCGACGGATATTCTTGAGTTGGGATTGATTTCATGTAATCGAATAAACTATCTTTTAGTAAAGTCGTCCCAGGATCGCAACTCATAAATATTGGCGATATAATTTTAAAGTAGAAGACTACGTCTGAATTGCCGATATAAATGAGTCAAAGTAAATAAATTATTAGCACAATTTTTTTACTTAGCAACAACATTTTTGTTTATTTTAGAAGTATTTTGTATTTTGACAACGAAACCCGATTTGGGCTTCGAAACGTTAATAAATTCATTTTTTTAGTAAAATTGTGGCTTATTTCCCATAGAAAATAGTTAATTATACTGTATAAGAGCTAAAAAAAATTTTTTTGTTGAACATTTATTATTGTTGAAGCTTATTATTAAATGTATTTTAGGTAAGTTTTACAGAAAAAGTTTTGATCACTCTGTATATACATTTTTTCAGCTGGTAATTTTCGGCTTTTGTATTACATTTTTGTTATCTTTCTTAGTTTTCTCAAAAAGAAATTGTTTATTTTATTTTTAAACTAAAATAATTCAGTGTTTTTTTAAGATTACATCCTAAGCTTTAAAAAAATATCAAAAAAAATTGTATTAGATTTATTCAAACTTGAGTAATACCGTCTTAAAGTGGTGACTATAAAACTACGAAGTTTTCAAAAATTACGTTTTTTGAGACAGCGTATTATTTGAATTAAATTTTTGAGATTTTTTTGAATGAAATATCGTTTAGTAAGATGATTGAGAGGTAAGTTGTGCAAATTTGAGAGATTTATAAGTAAAATTGTATTAGTTACACATTTTTAAATCATTTTTAAACAAAATTCATGTAAGGCTCACTTTCCGCCCACACCGTACTTATGTCCATACATTTTATATCACTTTATTACAACCATAAGATAGCTTATTTGATCTTCTTTCATGTCCAATTTGTAAAATTTCTTTTTTATCCATTAGTTAAAGGTTAAAGGATTACATTAAAAAAACTCAACCGTGCACTTCTCCAAGGCTAGTTTACAGTGCGCCAATGTGTGTGAGAAGGGTGACTTTAGCGTTATAAATAAAAAATTGCAGAAGCTAGAGATTTAATTTTAGAAAAATCTTTATAAAAGGTTTGTTTTGTAAAATTTTCTGAATTTTTCAATGGTCAAGTTAGTTTTTTCCTAAAAATTATATTTTCGGAGTTATTTAAAAAAACATCTAAGTTCGCTGTTCATTTGTTTAATAAAAAATGAAGCACCCACTTCTCGAGTAGAACTTGTTGATATGTTGTTTATTAAACATTTCTTAATGAAATTACAAAAAGTTTTATCTTCTTTGATTTTTTCCGAAGTGAAAATCTAAATGCACTCCCCTAAATCTTTCATTTGACACCTCATTTGTCATTCTACCTGGTACAATTACGTAGAAGTTCTGTATCTGTATCTGTAGAGTAGGGAGTGTGAGTCAAGTCCTACAGCATTTAGGCCACAATTGACCCATTGTACATCCTCCCAGGGGGTTGTCGTCCTTAGTTCATTATCCATCCTGCCATTTCCAGGAAGGTGGACAAATCACCTAGTGACATCTCCCCTATATCGGCAGGTGTCGGCCAAGGCTCGCCGAACGCATACTCTTCGTATTGACGATAACTCCGGACATTCACATAGGACATGCTCGACAGTTTCGTCATCTCGTTCACACCTCCTGCATAGAGATGTGTCTACTAGCCCCAGTGTGTGGACGTGTTTTCTTAGTTGACAATGGCCAGTTAAAAAACCAACTGTCAAGCGTAGGTTTTTCCTGGTCATTCTCAAGTACTTTTCTGATGCTGACTTCCCAAGGTTCCTTAGTGCTACCTTGGCAAGTCTACATCCTGGCCCTTCTTCCCATCTTTTTACGGTTTGCGTGTGGGAGTGACAATTAACAGTTTCCACGATTGTTGCAGTTGACAAGCCAAAAACATCACAAGGTCCTAAGAGTCTTAGTCCTGCTGCCCTTCTAGCTAGCTGGTCAGCAATGCGGTTGCCTTTATTTCCGTTGTGTCCTTTAACCCACCTCAGGATTATGTTGTTACCATCCGAAGCTTGGGCCAGTGGAGTTATATTCGCTGTCGAAGAGACCGACGGACACACAGCTTTGGTAAAATTTCTCACCTTTATTACCATCCTGGGAGAAAAACAAATTAAACTTCAACCTAATACAGGAGAAGTGTATAGTAAAATCACAAAAGCACTACAAGAGAAGAAAACAGAATTTCATACATACAAACCAAAACAGGACAAAAGTTTTAGAGTGGTATTAAAGAACCTCCACCATTCAACAAACATTGAGCATATTAAAAACAACGTAGAAGACCTCGGCCATGAAGTTGTCCAGATATGGAATGTGAAACAAAACAAGACAAAAAAACCACTACCAATGTTCTTCGTCGACTTAAAGGTCAAAGAAAATAACAAAGATATATACAACACCAAACTGTTCATGAATACAAGCGTAATATTCGAACCGCCAATATCTAGAAGAACAATACCACAATCTATGCGATGTCAAAGGTACGGACATACAAAAAACTTCTGTCAAAGAGAATACAGATACGTCAAATGTACAGAATTTCACCAAACATCTGAATGTCCTAGAAATATAAAAGACAACACAGTCAAATGCGTAAACTGCCTGGAAAACCATCCAGCAAACTATAGAGGATGCATAATATACAAAGAATTACAACAAAAGTTATACCCCAGACTGCGACAGAAAAACACAGCGACCACAACTAATAGTGCACGCACAGTAACCGCTGATAATACATATGCACAAGTTGTTACAATGCAAAACGTAACAAATAATCCTAACGGAGCAACCAATATCCAACAATCACAATCAAATGATCTCACGGAACTAAAAAATATGATGAGAGATCTAATAACCCAAATGGGAACGATCATGAATCTAATCACAACGCTTGTTTCAAAACTTTCTTAATGGATACTCAATTGTTAAAGATAGTACAGTGGAACGCCAATGGTCTGAGTCTACATGCTCATGAAATTAAAGCTTACATCATCGGCAATAAGATTGATGTATTTCTAGTCTCAAAAACACATTTTACCAATAAAAACTATTTCAAAATACCTAAATATAACATCTACCACACAAACCATCCAGATAATACAGCTCATGGAGGAACAGCAGTTATAATTCGTAGCAGTATACAACATTATGAATTAGAAAGTTATCAAAAAGAATACCTACAAGCAACCAGTGTAGCAATAGAAAGTAGCACTGGTACTCTGGTTCTATCAGCAGCATATTGCCCACCTAAACACAACAACAAAAAAGAACAATATACTAACTACATAGGAACACTCGGAAACAAATTTATAAGTGGAGGTGATTACAATGCCAAGAATACACATTGGGGATCTCGATTTACAAACACTAAGGGCAGAGAATTATTTACCACAATCACAGGTAACAATTTAAGCATCAAAGTAACAGGAGAGCCCACCTACTGGCCGTCCGATCCTGCGAAAATACCAGACGCTATCGACTTCTTCATCGTAAAAGGTACTAACCCAAACTACCTAAAAATTGAAAGCAGCTATGATCTTTCATCAGATCATTCTCCTATAATATTGACTTTACATGCAAAAGTAATAAGAAAATACCAAGAACCTCAATTATGCAACCTAAAGACCAACTGGGAGCTATTCCGACAAAAACTTGATGAGAACATTGAACTAAACGTTCCACTCAAGACACCACAGAACATTGATGAAGCCGTCGCAAATCTAACAAAAGGAATTCAAACAGCAGCCTGGCACGCAACTCCCAATGTTGCCGATAATAAATCCAAAGGTGATAATCCAATTATTGTAAAAGAAAAAATCATAGAGAAACGAAGACTTCGTAAAAAGTGGCAAAACAATAGAACTGAAATCAATAAAAGGAATTATAACAGAGTAGCATCTGAATTAAAAAGACTACTACACACAATAAGGAATCAGAACGTACAAGAGTACCTCGAAAAACTAACACCTACGGAAGCAACAGATTATTCTCTATGGCGTGCTACACGAAAAATGAAAAGACCAATACAACAAATACCTCCGCTTAGAGACTCTGCGGGAACATGGGCCGGAAGTAATAATGAAAAAGCAAAGGCCTTTGCTGAACACCTAAGCAACGTCTTTAAACCTTACAACATGGACCAAAACGACGAAGATAATAATGAAATCTTAAATTTTCTTGATATACCTTTTCAAATGGATCTCCCAATAAAAAAATTTAAACCTAAAGAAATCCGAATGGTAATTATGGATGAAATCAATCCAAAAAAGGCTCCTGGATATGACCTCGTCACTGGAAAAATCCTGCGAAACGTAAATAAGAAAACAATCATGGCAATAACACATATATTTAATGCAATACTTACGTATGCACATTTTCCCAATCAGTGGAAAGTAGCAGAGATCATAATGTTACAAAAACCAGGAAAAGACCCCAAAGAACTGAACTCATATAGACCCATTAGTCTCTTACCTATATTATCTAAGCTATTTGAAAAAATGTTTCTACGTCGATTAGAACCAATAATAGAAGAAACCAGATTAATTCCAAAACACCAATTTGGTTTTCGTAGCAAACATGGAACAATAGAGCAAACACATCGTATAGTCAAACAAATCAGCAATGATCTAGAAAACAAGAGGTACTGTAGTGCAGCTTTTCTAGATATCAGCCAAGCATTCGACAAAGTGTGGCATACAGGACTCCTCCATAAGCTGAAGAAAAATCTTCCGTATCAATATTATTTAATTATAAAATCGTATCTGACAGATCGCTTTTCATTAGTAAAACAACAAGATGCTCGCTCAGAACTATTTAAAATAAAATCCGGCGTCCCACAAGGTAGTGTACTTGGTCCCTTACTATACCTGTTATTTACTGCTGACCTACCTACAACTAGATTGACAACAGTCGCAACATTCGCGGATGACACAGGTATTATCGCATCTCACACAGACCCCCAAAGAGCTTCGCATAACTTACAAGCCCACTTAAATAAAATAGAAAAATGGTTAAAAAATGGAAACTAAGAGCTAATGAAACAAAATCGACCCACATGACATTTACCATGCGAAGAGAGAGCTGTCCACCAGTATACATAAACAACAAACAATTATTACAAGTAGATACAACCAAATACCTGAGCATACATCTAGATAAAAGACTAACATGGAGAAAACACATATTCACCAAAAGAAAGCAACTTGGACTCAAACTTCAACAAATGTACTGGATTCTGGGTAGACATTCAAGACTGTCAATTGAAAATAAATTAGTGATATACAAAGCCATACTTAAACCCATATGGACCTATGGCATACAGCTATGGGGCTCAGCCAGCAACTCTAACTTGGAAATTATACAACGTTTTCAAAATAAGGCATTAAGAACCATAGTAAACGCTCCATGGTACGTCCTCAACGCAATAATAGAGAGAGACCTGAAAGTTCCCAGCATCAAAGAAGAAATCAGCAAATACAGTGAAAAGTATGAAGAAAGACTTAGTGCGCATCCAAATGATTTCGCGAGTGAATTATTAAACACAGAGGGTGAAGTTCGCAGACTTAAGCGTTATAAACCAACTGACTTCCCAAATAGATTTTAGATAAATTAGAACTATTTTAAGTTTTACTTTATTTTACTAGTAGTACTATCTATACATTTGTTGATAATTTAGAAAGGAAAGTTTTCATTGGAATTCTTACCTACATGTCATAGCCTAAGAAAGTCATAACTTTAACTGATTGTTCCTAACGGAACAGATTGTTAAATAAATTGGAGTAATAAAAAAAATTACCATCCTTGGAATATAAGCTTTCATTTGACACCTCATTTGTCATTCTACCTGGTATAAGGTCGGAGGAGTTATATTCGCGGCCAGAGAGACCGACTGACAGACAGCCTAGGTAAAATTTCTCACCTTTAGTACCATCCTTGGGTTATAAGCTTTCATTTGACACCTCATTTGTCATTCTAGCTGGTATATTGACGGAGGAGTTGTGATCACAAACAGACGGACAGACGGACGTGGATAATTCAAAGTTTTCACATTTTTTCAAAATTGGGTGAAAACAACATTAACATAATTATTTATACAGGGTGTACAAGAAAACAATATTTTAAGTAAATTAATTAACACAAAAAGAAGAATGTATCTAATTTATTTAATTCAAAATACATTCTACTGCTGTCACAAAACAAATAAAAATGTTTTTTAAAAAATAAACATTGGTTTTCGCTTAATTTTAATGTTCAAGCTGCCACCCATTTGCCTCTTGGTAGGTGGAATATTGAATGTAAGCGAAAAACAATATTTATTTGTCAAAGACACATTTTTCTCTGTTTTCTGTCAGTAGTAGAATGTATTTTGAGTTAAATAAAATTCATACACTCTCGTTTTTTGTGTTAATTAATTTAATTCAAAATAATTTTTCTTAGACACCCTGTATAAATAAATTATATCAATGTTAATATTACTGAATAGAGAATGGAATAACCTTTTAAAAGAGGTAGCACACGGTCCCTATTCCCTATTTAAAAATAAGGGCTGAGGGAAATGGAAGGGAGGGGATTGACAAATGACAGATGTATGTACCGTAAAAATATGTCCCACTAAGATCAACAATCGACCTGTTTCTTCATTTCCTTAAAATCTAATAAATACTGCCAAATATTGAGGTGGACTGTTTTCTTTGGCCTCTGTATACAGTGTGCTGGAGTAAGTGTTATTCTTTTTCTCATGATCATCTTTCAGTGCGTCACAGTTTTTCGATTTCTTTCTAACGCATTAAATTGTATGTGACAGAAAAAAAGGCACGTCGGTGATTACTTCTAGTTCTGTGATTATTCTAGTTGTCGGTAGATGGCGCCATAATTAAAAAAAATAATTTTTTTTAATTGGATAATAATATTACAAATATAATCTGTATAATTTATAAGACTATACAAATCAAAGAAAATACCATTTTATAAATGCAAGAAACACATTTGATTTGTTTTTATTCTAAATTGAAAATAAAATGTGACAACTGTCAGATTTAACTAAAATGTCATGTTAGAATAAATGTCATAAATGTGTATTATCACGGACTTACCCTTTTTCCTATCATTTGTGACGCACTGAAAAATGATCATGAAAAGGACAATACCCCTTCCTATAACTCATGTATTTTTCGCACATAAGCAAAACGGTAGAAGAGGTCGATTTTTAAAATAATCAAAGTATATATTATAGCATCACTGTTTCGAACTTTACCCGATGCCTCTTCAGGTGTCAGGCATAACTTTGACTTTTTTTAAAGAGAACGTACATCATGTGACAGTTCATTTAAAAGCTTTTGAAGTACTAACTACAAAAATGTATAATACTTTAATCCTTTTTGACAGCGTAGGTGTATAATTTTGGTCGAATTATTATTAAATGCATTCATTTTTTTCGAATCCTGAGAAAACCTATATTTTTGAAAAATTTAAACGCAGAATGAAATATTACATTATTACTGAGGTACAAAAAACCCTAGAATAACTAAAAATTTTCTTTAGAATGAGATATTTAAAATTAAAAATCACACTAAATATTCTCTTTTTTTTTCACCCCTGAAACTTATTAAATAAAATAAACATTATACAAGTTCTAAGGGACTTTCTACCCTCGATAGTACTGTAATCTTCCATTATGCGTTTAAATTTTCCAAACGTAGTATTAGTTTTCTCAGGATTCGAAAAAAATTATTATATTTAAAAATCATTAGAAGGGAAATTTTACGCCTACGCTCTTAAAAAGTAGTACATTTTATACATTTTTGTAATTAGTATTTCAAAAGCTTTTAAAAAAGGTGTCACATGATGTAATTTTCTATGTGAAAAAATTAAAGTTAGGACTATCACCTGAAGAGGGATTGCATAAAGTTCAAAACATTGATGCTATAATATACCATGATTATTTTACAGATCGACCTGCTCGAGGGTTTTGCTTATGTGCTAAAAATATACAGGGTGTTTCATTACTAATTGTCCATAGAGTAACTGGAGAAACCTTAGCACAAAATACGAAGATTTAACCTAAAAGACTTAAATAAAATGTGATTCCTTACTGAGTTACAGGGTGTTTTATCTAAAAACTTAAAAACTATTTTTGCCCAGCATTTTAAAACTATTCGACGTATCCTTTTCATACTTGGCAGAAAGTGCGACTACTATACACCCTACTAAATTATGATAACCAAACGTTTCTAGCTAGTACCAAAGGCGTACGACAGGAGATAGTGAATGGATGACCCTTCTCAAATTCTACGCCACTGGAGGAATTACTATTTTTGTGCTATTTTTAGATCTTTCAATACTTTCTACTTAAATAATATACTCTACATTGGTAACGATAAAGTCATTAGTTTTCGAGATATTTTAAGTTCAATATTAAACGGCACAATTATTTTGATTAATTTATGATATGATTCATTATTTTACAGATCGACCTGCTCGAGGGTTTTGCTTATGTGCTAAAAATATACAGGGTGTTTCATTACTAATTGTCCATAGAGTAACTGGAGAAACCTTAGCACAAAATACGAAGATTTAACCTAAAAGACTTAAATAAAATGTGATTCCTTACTGAGTTACAGGGTGTTTTATCTAAAAACTTAAAAACTATTTTTGCCCAGCATTTTAAAACTATTCGACGTATCCTTTTCATACTTGGCAGAAAGTGCGACTACTATACACCCTACTAAATTATGATAACCAAACGTTTCTAGCTAGTACCAAAGGCGTACGACAGGAGATAGTGAATGGATGACCCTTCTCAAATTCTACGCCACTGGAGGAATTACTATTTTTGTGCTATTTTTAGATCTTTCAATACTTTCTACTTAAATAATATACTCTACATTGGTAACGATAAAGTCATTAGTTTTCGAGATATTTTAAGTTCAATATTAAACGGCACAATTATTTTGATTAATTTATGATATGATTCATTATTTTACAGATCGACCTGCTCGAGGGTTTTGCTTATGTGCTAAAAATATACAGGGTGTTTCATTACTAATTGTCCATAGAGTAACTGGAGAAACCTTAGCACAAAATACGAAGATTTAACCTAAAAGACTTAAATAAAATGTGATTCCTTACTGAGTTACAGGGTGTTTTATCTAAAAACTTAAAAACTATTTTTGCCCAGCATTTTAAAACTATTCGACGTATCCTTTTCATAGTTGGCAGAAAGTGCGACTACTATACACCCTACTAAATTATGATAACCAAACGTTTCTAGCTAGTACCAAAGGCGTACGACAGGAGATAGTGAATGGATGACCCTTCTCAAATTCTACGCCACTGGAGGAATTACTATTTTTGTGCTATTTTTAGATCTTTCAATACTTTCTACTTAAATAATATACTCTACATTGGTAACGATAAAGTCATTAGTTTTCGAGATATTTTAAGTTCAATATGAAACGGCACAATTATTTTGATTAATTTATGATATGATTCATATGATTAAAATGTAAAAATTATTTGTAACCAGTACTTTAAAACTATTTGGTGTATCCTCATCATACTTGGCAGAAAGTATAGGTACTGTAAACTCTACTAAATTAACAGAAATAAACGTTTCTAGCTACTACCAGAGGCGTACGACAGGGGATAGTGGCTGGTTGACCCTTCCCAAATTCTACGCCACTGACGAAATTGCTATTTTAGTGTAATTTTTTGACTTTCCAATACTGTTTATGTAAATAATACACTCTTCATTCGTAACGATAAAATGATTAGTTTTCGAGATATTTGAAATTAAAAATGAAGAGCGACACAATGCATTGATCAAAATAACCGTGTCATTTCATTTTTAACTTCAAAAATCTCGAAAACTAGTGACTTTATCGTTACGAATGAAGAGTATATTATTTTCATATAAAGTATTGGAGAATTCAAAAATTGAACTAAAATAGCAATTCCGCCAGTGGTGTAGAATTTGGAAAGGGTCAACCTACACTTTCCCCCTTCGTACGCCTCTGATAATAGGCAGGAACGTTTGTTTAACATAATTTAGTACTTTGTAGAGTACCTATACTTCCTGCCAAGTATGAAAAAGATACGTCGAATAGTTTTAAGATGCTGAGCAAATATAGTTTTTAAATTTTTAGATAAAACACCCTGTAACTCAGTAAGTAACTATGTACATTTTATTTAAGGTGATACAGTAGCGATCAACAGGTAGCCAAAACGCGTTCCAAGATTGCGGCTGTAATTTTAAATATTTTTTCGAGATATTTGGCACACGTATTCGTAATATAATAAAGAATGGCGGTACAGAGCCCAATTTGAAAAATATATTAATATGTGGAAATTACTCTGTAATTAAATAAAATATTAAAAAAACGAGCCTGTACCGCCATTAAGAAGAACAAAAAAATACACTTTCTTCAAATAAACTTTTTTATCCGATGCCTAGATTTTGTGTCATTTTGGAACTACTAATGAAATAAAAAATTTTAGTAGTTCCAAAATGACACAAAATCTAGGCATCGGATAAAACAGTTTATTTGAAAAAAGTGTATTTTTTTGTTCTTCTTAATGGCGGTACAGGCTCGTTTTTTTAATATTGTATTTAATTACAGAGTAATTTCCACATATTAATATATTTTTCAAATTGGGCTCTGTACCGCCATTCTTTATTATATTACAAATACGTGTACCAAATATCTCGAAAAAATATTCAAAATTACAGCCGCAATCTTGGAACGCGTTTTCGCTACCTGTTGATCGCTACTGTTTCCTCTTAAGTGTTTAAGGTTAAATTTTCGTATTTGGTGCTAAGGTTTGTCCAGTTACTATATGGACAATTATTAATTAAACACCCTGTATAAGTTAATAGGGGGTAACACTTATTCCAGTGCACTGTTTATAAAATATATGTAATGTTCTACCATTGTCAAACTTGGCTATAATATCGGATTCGAAATCTGTTTTATCAGCTCTGGTGGACCCCGTTACCTCCCTATACAATAACTCATTAATCGTGGAAATTGTGACAACCTTAAGAGCCTTAGATTCTAAATAGATAAATACATTCTTTATATGAGCCAAAGGGCATTCCTCCATCACAGGAAATGAAACAGCTGACAAACTGGCAAAAAGAGCTATCACTGATGGCGAACAAGCCACCGAATTAACGCTACAAGACGCATTATCTATATGTAAGCAAAACTTAAGAACTAAATGGGAAGACAAATAGACAATAATTAGATCTAACAATGCATTTCAGTACTGCACGCTCTTTCCAACACTTCCTTCTACAAAGTTTGCTAAAAGAAGTCATCCCAATAGAAAAATTAACATCAAATACATCAGGTGCCTCTTCGGACACGGAGCAGTCCCCCTGCCCATGCCCCGTTTTGACGACTTTAATCACTGGATTTTTCAATGCAGTCATAATTCTAATGCCATCCCTTACCTTATTAAGGAACTAACTAAATAAAAATCCCGTTTCCCCAAAAGTATCTTTCTATTATGCTGGAGTGCATCCATAATCCCGAGGTACGAGTTCTTGGACCGTACGAGGAGACGCTTATAATTTCCTCAACTTTTAGGTCTGTATCAACCAATCCAAATTGTATTCAGTTAGGTATTAAATTTATGTATAGATTTGTAAAAATTGTATTTGTACCAAATAATTGTATTCAGTTACTGTATTTATATGTATAGATTTGTGAAAATTGTATTTGTACCAAATTGTGTTCAGTTATATGTATAGACTTCCAAATGTTATAAATTTTCGTGGCAAAACGGGTTCTTTCCAATGCCAATAAACCAAAAAAGAAATATGTAATGTTTAAAAGTTAAATAACTAAAAATTACCAGAAAGCAAAAAAAAATACTCAAAACTATTTCGTATAATTTTTTCTGATAAAAAATAATTTTTTGGGGTGTATGCGTAAATATTGATTATTTAGGTTGGTCGTACCAAGTCAGAAACCTTCTATAGGGTTCATGTTCAACAACGTGGCTTAAGATTATCACGTGATCAAATGCATAGTTTACGATTCTATAAAGGATAAACAGACAAACATTCATTTTTATTTAAATAGAAAGGCTCATTATTTAAATGGCCATTAAAAAATAATAGTAGGGGAGCCCAAGCGGGGATTTTTGCAGTTACTCGAGCGCGTCAGGTTATCATATGGGGAGAAACATTGTACCCTGTAAATGTACCTCTACCATATATTAGCTCTTAATACAGGAGAGTTCTTTAAGGGGGGGCCGAAAACAAAATCTATCCTTAGAAAAACTCCAAATCGTCAGATTAAGATAGGGTAAGTTAAGTACATGCAAAACAGTGTATATTTCAAAAATCTGACGATTTGAGCCGGGCGTAAGGCAATGGGTGAGTCACAAAGTTTCACAAGAAAAAAGCGAATATTTCGCGAAATGAACGACAGATCGAAAAAAATAAAAAATATGTGCTCATTATTTTTCAAAAATCTATCGAATGATACCTTAACAGGACTCTCCACGGAGAGGGGTGGGGGGTAAATTTAAAATTTTAAATACGAATCCCGTGATATTTCGCGAAATGAACGTCAGAACTCTATCGAATGACACGAAACACCACACCCTACGGAGGTGGGTGAGGGGTTACTTTAAAATCTTAAATGGGTGCTCCCATTTTTTTATTGCAGATTTGGATTCCTTACGTAAAAATAAGTAACTTTTATTCGAGACATCTTTTTAATTTATGGATAGATGGCGCTATAATCGAAGAAAACGATTGTTGGAAATGGAAAATAAATTAAAAAATGGAAAGTCAATAGCTCGCCAAAGCGCTCGAGTGACTGCACATTTAGCATACTTTCCTCCCCGCCTATAACAGTTAGTGATAGAAAAGTGAAAATTTAGGGTTGTATGTATCTTTTGCTTCTGCATCATACTCGTATAAAATTAAGAAAAAACAGTTTTTCCAAAGAAATAAAAAAAGTCTAAGGGGTAACCCCCCTTTTCACTTAAGTTGGTCGTACTAACTCAGAAACCTTTCCGGGTTCATATTTCTACTACTTAATAATGAAATGAAGAAGTAAACAAACAATTTTATACGGTTAAAATTCTGTCATAAAAATAATGATGAATTGACTTACCAAACGCCCGTCCTTCAATTTCCAAGCATATCCCGTGGTACTGTCGACTCTCGTTATTTGACCTTGGTATGGTCCAAGTCTCACACCTTTTTGTATACATCTCAAAGCAATTACTCCCAAACCATGAATTTTTGATGGTTGTACCTCCAAGATGCCTTTAGGTACTGTTTTCTTGGCTCTCATTTCGACACCCATACGAATTGGAGTATCCTCAAGAACAACTAATGCTCCGCAATTTGAACAAAAGTCTACATAATCTTCTTTGCAGGTATCACAGTCTGTAACAGAATGAATTGTTTAAATTTGTCAAACAAAGATATCAATGAATAAATTGAGTTTTTTAGTGAAGAATGCTATTCGACACTATGAATTCTTGCATACCCTTTAAACTGTAATAATTGTAACATATCTTCAATACAAGTAAGGATGAAATAAACAAAAATTGTATAAATAAAAGCAAAATGCAAAATTGGAGGACATAAAATGGAGTTATAGTTGAATGGTTGTGGTTTGGGTTTTACAGAAGACAAGAACTGCCGAGGTCTTTGCTATAAATAGTATACCTGTGTGTATAACACATTTACTCCCTTTATACGTCAAAGGAATATCAAGCTTTTGCTAGATGTAAACTTGTACACATTTCGTACAGCGCAAAGGACAAAAAAAAACAATATTATTAAATTTTCGTTCATGACCATCAAAGTAAATGGCTCCTTTGTACGCTAACCACTTGAGTGGAAAACGGTTAGCAGACATTCGTTGGCTTTCGTGTTTAAAACAATCTAAAAAAATAAAATAATGTACTTACACACGTAGCGATCATTTGCTGGTTCTTCTCCTTCGTAATAATTTTTTTGCGTTATATTTCGTCTGGGATACTTTTGAGCTAAAACATTTATTTAAATTATATATTTAATTTTTAAAATTTAAATAATTAAATTTAAAGAATTTAAGGAATTAAATTTTTTATATTTTTCAAATTTAATACATTCACGATCGTCATTGCACCGTCGAACATCCCGTTGAAGAAGAATAAAATCATTTGATGGATTCGACCGTTACTTGATGGAAGTTCATTTTATCTAATAATAAAACACTGAAAACGTTTGTTTTCTATATACTTCCACAGAATTTATTATAACTAAGTGACTACAGCTGTTTCGGCAGAGTGCTTTTCTCAAGTGATATAGTTTACAATGTGTTTGCCTTTTTAAGTCTTCAACTGAAGAGGTTGAGGAGTGGGGAGTGGTTGTCTCGAGTTGGTCATTCAGAATTATATCTGTATTTTTCAGTTTATTAATTTCCATAGATTCTCATAAAGATAGCTTAAGGCCTTTATTTTGAATATGCAGAATTTGAAACTCTTCATTGAAAGAATGATTATAATCTAGAAGGTGAAGTGCGTATGTACGAAACAGCTGTAGTCACTTAGTTATAATAAATTCTGTGGAAGTATATAGAAAACAAACGTTTTCAGTGTTTTATTATTAGATAAAATCATTTGGAACTAAAATCAACACCATAACAATAATTCAATAATCAGAACAACACAATAAAAGTAAAAGTAGAAGATGAAATAACTGACCCAATTGAAATTGAAGCTGGCAATGGGGGTTCATTGAGTCCTTTAATGTTCAACCTGATCATGGATGAAATAATAAAAGTGAGAACTAAAAAAGGATACCAGATGACAGAAATACAACAATAATCTGCTACGCAAACGAAGCAATACTAATCTCCCAAAGTGAATATGATTTACAACGTATGCTCCACCAATTTAACATAACCGCCAGAATATTATTTAACATGTTAATTTCCCCAAAAAAATCAAAATGCATGGTTATAACAGCAAATCCAATACAATGTAAATTTGACCTGGAGGATCCGATAATAGAACAAGTGATGGAGTTTAAATATCTAGGCATCACACTATCTAGCTACGGAAGGCTCGAAACAGAAGTGGAAGATCAAGTAAATAGAGCAAACAGAGAAGCAGGTTGCCTGAAGGACACAATATAGAGAAATAAAAATATCGGAGGAAGAACCGGTCCTGGTAAAGAGACAGTGAGGTTGATTTAAATCCGCTCCGCAAAAAAACTTCAAATACTGAAACTTTGCGAGCAGAAAAATCACCAAATTATTTGCAAAGTGTAAATAAGTGAGTTAAGAAATTTACAGTGTAAATTTAAAAAGAATATTGAAAGTAAGATCCATACATTATTAATATAACCTAGTTTTAATAAAATTATATTTTAACTACTAACAGTAAAATAATTACAGTCATAGTCAAGTTTTTTGGCACTGATAAGAAGTCAAGGTCCTATGGGTGGACTAGCCGAAGCTGCTTTCAGCAGTGGTAATTACTAATAAATTGATTTAATTATAATTAAGGTACTTCGGTATCTATCTATCGAAAAATACAGAGTCGGCTTTCTGAACGAAAACAAGAAGATATTGAAGAATAAGAAGATATTGAAGAATAAGAAGATATCGAAGAATAAGAAGATATTGAAGATAAGAAGAAGACATTGTTGATAAATCTAATTTATTCAAGTGAACATTAATTGTTGATATAAATAAATAAATAAGATATTAAATGGTATTTAAATAGTTTTATAATTAAAGTAAAAAAATTGAATAATATATAAATATTTTGTAATTAAAGTAAAAAATTTAATTAATTGGATTTAATCAAGTAGGTTTTAATTTGATTTAATATTTGTATTTATAAATACATACCTACTTTAATAATTTGAATAGGAAGAAAGATGGCGGATGGTAATGATAGCATTAATGAGGACGGTAAAAGAAAAAGCAAAGAGGAGCCAGATATATTTAGCAGGAGTAGAAAAGTGAACCGAACACCAGACAGGTCGAAACCATCAACGAATGAAACCAGCAGCCAGAACGAAATGATGGAACTAATGAGACAATTAGCAAGCGATAACAAAAAGAAAAACAAGGACCTGGAAGATATAAAAAATACAATGGGTAATATGATTGAGGAACTAAAAGAAATTAGGAAGGAAAATAATGAATACAAATTGCAAATGAAAGAAATAATAAGAGAAAATGAAAATCTAAAGAAAGAAATGGCTACGATGAAACAAAAAATAGATAAAATAGAAATAACCTTGGAAGCATGTCAGAAAGAAAAGAAGAAAAATAACCTAATAATGAGAGGCTTACCACTAGACACAATAGGAACAGAGCAAATAGAGAACTTCATAGAAGCAAAAATGGGAGTAAAATCAGAAATAAATAGGGTACAAAACATAAATGAAACAATGTGTGTTATAGAATGTAAAAAATTCGAAGATAAAATGAAAATACTGAAAGCCAAGGGTAAACTAATGAGCTATAAACAACATAGAGTATATATAGAATGTGACCTAACATTAAAAGAGATAGAAATACAAAGAAACCTTAGGAAGATAGCAGCAGAGGAAAAGACTAATGGGAAAAGGACAAAAATTGGATATGGATTCATAATTATTGAAGACATTAAGTGGAAATGGAACCAAAAAACAAGCCGGATAGAAAAAGTAACATACAATACAGAACCAACTTGTTCAAAAAACTAGCTGTAGAAAACACAATCATGGACCGAGAAACAAAACAGGCAAAGAACAGGGACATGACCAGATTTAAAGATAATAACACAAACGTAAGGAAAAACAAATTGAAGTACAACCTAAACATAGAAAAGAACAGAACAATTTTGAAAATGGCATCATGGAATGTAAGAGGTATAAATGGGAAAGAAATAGAACTGGGGGAAGAAATTAGAGATAAGAACATTGAAATAGTAGCTATAACAGAGACAAAGAAAAAAGGAAGAGGATCAATAATATTAGAAAACGGAATGTTACTAATATACAGTGGAGTGGAAGAAACGAAGAGAGCTCAGGCAGGAGTAGCGTGCCTGATTAAGAAGGATAGTATCAACAAAGTAAAAAATTGGATATATTACAACGAACGTATACTAAGAGTAGACATATATATGGATACAGAGGAAACCAATACAAACCTAATCATATGCTATGGACCAGATGAAGACGCAACAAAAAACGAAAAGAATGAGTTCTGGGACAAATTACAAGAAGTGATAAATGATTGTACAGAGAAAATGGTGATCACAGGAGACATGAACAGTAGAGTGGGGAAAGAAGCAGAAAAATGGAACAATGTCATCGGACCGTATGGGGAGGAAAAAATAAACAAAAATGGAAAATTACTACTTGAATTCTGTCTAGACAATAACCTGGTGATTATGAACACACACTTCCAACATAAAAGGATACACAAGATCACAAGAGAAGTCAAATCAAGAGACGAACAATCAATTATAGACTATACTATAGTGCAAAAAACAGAGAAGAACTGGATAAGAGACGTAAGGGTGAAAAGGAGTTATGAAATTGGTAGTGACCACTATCTACTAGAAACCACATTCAAAAGCAAAAGAAAAGAAATAAAAAGAAATGAGAACATAAACAGAGAACACAAAGAAATAATAAAAATTTATAAACTAAGGGAAGAAACAACGAAAATAAGATACACAGAAGGGCTAGAGAAAGAAATAGACAATGAACATATAATAACAGAAACAATAGAAGAAGAATGGGGAAAATTTAAAAATGCGATGATAAAAACAGCTAAATCAATATGTGGAACCACAAGAAATAACAACAGAGGGAAACGAACGTCTTGGTGGAACGATGAAGTGAAAAGAGAAATAAAAGAAAAGAAGAAATTATGGAAAGAATACATACAAGACAAAACACAACAAAAATATGAAAATTATAAGAGAAAAAGAACAAAAGTTAAAGAGATAGTTAGGAAAGAGAAAAAGAAAAGTTGGGAAAAATTTGGAGAAACAATGGAAGAAAACAGCACAGAAAACGTAAAATTATTTTATAGAACACTGAAAAACCTAAGAAGCAACAAAGAAACGAAACTGAAACAAATAATGAACAAGGAAGGAATAATAATAAATGACGATAAAACAATAATGGAAAGATGGAGGGAACATTTCCAGCTGTCACTGAATGGAAATCAAGTGAACACAATGGAGAAGGAAAGCCACATAAAGAGAGTATCCATAAGAAACACGGAAAATCCAGAAACTATAGAAAAAGAAGAACTAGAAGAAGCAATAAGAAAGATAAAGATTGGAAAAGCACCAGGAAGCGATGAAGTAGCACCAGAAATGATGAAATATATAGGAATAAAAGCAAAAGAAAAATTGTTATACATATATAACCTAATATGGAAGAGAAAAGTAATACCCAGAGAATGGACAAATGCAGTAATTATACCTATATACAAAAAAGGAAACACAAGAGACTGTAAGAACTATAGAGGTATATCACTACTATGTGTAGCAGCAAAAGTATACGAAACCATAATAGAAAGGAAAATCAGAAAAGAAATAGAACATAAATTAGAGGACGTACAAAGTGGATTCAGGAAAGGACACAACACACAAGACCATATATTTACCATGCAACAAGTAATAGAAAAAGCATTAAAGAAAAATAGAGAAATATACCTGAGCTTTATAGACATGGAAAAAGCCTTCGACTCAGTCAAAAGAAAAGATATATGGGAAAGCCTAAAGAAGAAGGAAGTAAGCGAAGAACTGATAGAAGCAACAAAGAGTATATACATGAAAACAACAAATACAGTAAGAATGTTAAATATACAGTCAGAACCATTTGAAACAACTCAAGGAGTTAGACAAGGGGGAAGTCTCAGCCCAGTGCTATTCATAAATGTAATAGATGAGATAGTGAAAGAATGTAAGAAAACTTTCAAGAAATACAGCATCGGTTGGAACAGAATGCAAATGATAAACGCTGAGATGTGTATATTTGCAGACGACATAGTACTAATTGCGGAAACAGCAGAAAAACTGAAATACAACTTAGAGAAATGGAACCTAGAAGCAAGCAAATACAACTTAAACGTAAACAAAGAGAAGACTCAGATAATGAAAATATCAAGGAAACAAGGGACGGAAGATCAAATAGAAATAATGATAGACCAACATCAATTAATACAGACAAATTCATACAAATACTTAGGAACAGTAATCAACAACAAAGGAGACATAGAGGACGATCTTAACAACAGAATGGAAAACACAGGAAAACTATTCCAAGCACTAAATAGAGGATTCCTTAATAACAAAGAAATATCAACAAAGACCAAGATGACAATATACAAAACAATATATAGACCTACGGTGACATATGGAGCAGAAAATTGGATATTAAACAAAAGACACCAGAGCAGAATACAGGCAGCAGAGATGAAATACCTCAGAAGAACGATAGGAGTAAAAAGAACAGATAGAATCAGAAATGAAGAAATAAGAGAAAGACTCAAAATCAAGCCGATACTCGACTCAATCAAGAAGAAAAAATTGGGATGGTTCGGACATCTAACCCGGATGGACAATGATAGACAAGTGAGAAGAGTGTGGGAAGCCAAACCAATAGGTAAGAATAGAAGAGGAAGGCCCATCAAAGAATGGAACAGTGACATTTCGCAGATACTGCAGAGTAAGGGTAAGACTTGGCAGGAAGCAACACAGATGGCATCCAATAGGAAGGAATGGAGAAAGTTCGTTAAGAGCTAGGACAATTCAGAAGATTGTAAAATATTGTAATTTATTGAATTGTAATTTAATGAATTGTATTATAAATGGCCCTACACCGAAAGGTACAATGGGTCTACTGATTAAGTAAAGTAAAGTAGAAATATCGGAAAAGAAATGAAAGGCAGAATTTACAGAACAGTCATCAGACCAATAATGACATACGCGGCAGAAACACGACCCGACACAGAGAGGACAAAAAGATTGCTCGAAAAAGCGGAGATGAAAACCCGAAAAATCGAAGGTAAGATTCTATGGGGCAGAGCTAAATGTACATAGGTCTGGATCCCGCGTATGAAAAAAAAGTTGAATAATAGCAAGCTAAAAATTTGTTAATAGCTTAACGACGTTCTACACCTTCGTTACGGGGTATGCCTCTCAGAGGAAAGGAGGGGAAACTTATATGCAAGTGAAAGTTGGTAACAATTCATTTATAGCAGAATACTCAAATCATATGTTTCAGTATTGAATACTTTATAAAAATAAATTATAATAAATTACGGAAATTACGGAATAAATTACGGAATTAATTATAATAAATAAATAAAAAATAAATGGGACGGTAAACAATCCTCATTTTTCAATATGTTATTCCTTACCAAAAAACCTTTAATTTAAGCACAAATAATTAAAAATCGTAAATTTGGGTCAAAAGTTATTAACTTTTTAAGAATTCCCATAAGAGCCCATGTTAAAACTTAATTTTGACCCTTAATAGTAATTAAACGGCACGGTAAAACAATTTTTAAAAAATCAAGTCTTAGTTTTTTGAAGTAAACTATAACATACTAAAATTTCATGCAAATCCTTAATTCTTTGCCGAAAGTGTAGAACGTCGTTAAGGGTGTCTAGTCGGATAAACTTTGATATATGGGAACACTGAAACAGGGGCAGTTTTAATTGTGGAACAGGTTAAAAATTTGGAACGGTCAGACCACGAAAACGGCTCATTTATTTTGTCCGACAGAACAGACTTAAACTCTCCGAACAGAGATTAAACTCTCATGCAAAAATCAGACTGCTATTTATCACCTGTCATAATTCCTGTCATTTGACATATTCTACATGTTCCATTCATTAAAATGCCCATTTGGTGATAAATAGCAGTCTGATTTTTGCACGAGAGTTTAATCTCTGTTCGGAGAGTTTAAGTCTGTTCTGTCGGACAAAATACATGTGCCGTTTTCGTGGTCTGACCGTTCCAAATTTTTAACCTGTTCCACAATTAAAACTTCCCCTGTTTCAGTGTTCCCATATATCAAAGTTTGTCCGACTAGAAACCCTTAAGCTATTAACAAATTTTCAGCTTGCTATTAATCAACTTTTTTTTCATACGCGGGATCCTGACCTAACAGATATACGACGGAAATGCAAGGTGGACAACATTTGTTAATGACTGGCTAAGAAACAGAAAAACAGAATGGAATGACCACATAAGTCAAATGACAAAAAATATGGTTAGGCCTGGATCCCACGTACCAAAAAAAGTTAAATAATAGCAAGCTGAAAATTTGTTAATAGCTTAACAGTGTCTAGTCGGACAAACTTTGATGTACGGGAACACTGGAACAGGAGAAATTTTAATTGTGAAACAGGTTAAAAATTTGGAACGTCAGACTACGAAAACGTCCCATGTATTTTGCCGGACAGAACTTCCAATTGATTTGTTACCCTTTCATTAAACTCTCATGTAAAAATCAGACTGCTATTTATCACCTGTCGTAATTCTTATCATTTGACATGTTCTACGCGTCGGACTTATTAAAATGCCCATTTGGTGATAAATACCAGTTTGATTTTTGCATGAGAGTTTAATGAAAGGGTAACAAAGCAATTGGAAGTTCTGTCCGACAAAATACATAGGACGATTTCGTAGTCTAACGTACCAAATTTTTAACCTGTTTCACAATTAAAACTTAGAATCCCTGTTCCAGTGGTCCCATACAGTAAAATTGTGGCTTATTTCCCATAGAAAATAGTTAATTATAAAAATGCCACACGGAAATAGCTTCAGAACAACATAAAAACTTCCCCTGTTCCCATACATCAAAATTTGTCCGACTAGACACCGTTAAGCTAGTAAAAAATTTTAAGCTTGCTATTAATCAACTTTTTTGGTACGCGGGATCCAGGCCTAAGTAGTAAGGACAGCGAGAGACGGTTCCCCAATAGGAAGACGATCAGTGAATATGATGAAAGATGACCACGAAAACGATGGAATGACAACTTACTAGAGACATATTGACAAAACAGACAGAGTCATGTCTATACAAAAAGAAGAAGATGATGAAGAAGGAACTAAAATCACCGATTGAAATTATTGTGAGGAATCTGATTCCTGGTATTATTATATTGACTTATATTTTAATATTAACTACAATGGGAACCAGGATGATTTATATTAAAAATATTCCGACAGATGACCATTCCGTCATTTATATAAAAATGGACATCGAGCCAAAAGAAGAAGGGGGTTCGGACAAATAATCCCGGACAAAAAATCCCCACAAATTATCCCTGGACAAAAAATCCCCAGACAAAAATCCCCGGACAAATAATCCCCGGACAAAAAATCCCCACAAAAAATCTCGGACAAATAATCCCCACATATTTTTTTGGACAAAATATCCCCACAAAAAATCTCGGACAAAAATCCCCAAGAAATATTTGCTGCCGAATAGTTATCTAAAGTTTTCCCTAAATTTTAACAAATTTCGAATCCCAATTTCATGCTAATAACTTCAAATTTTACATATGACAAAAAAGTGAGATTTTTTAAAAATCGTGGAAGATATGGGGAATGAGCTAAGGCCGTGTTATCATGTCAAGCCGCGTTAAGCACGTTTTGATAACGCGCGATTACAACTACATACATTTTACTGAAGACCGTTCACATACTAACGCGCGTTTTAGGTCATTAACGCGCATTTTATGTCATTAAGACGCACGTTGGCATGTGAACAGTCTCAAGTAAAATGTATGTAGTTGTAACCGCGCGTTATCAAAATGCGCGTTAAGCGCCTGTCATGAAAACGAGGCCTTAGCTCATTCCCCATATTTTCCACTATTTTTGAAAAAACTCATACTTTTTTGTCACGTATAAACAAATACATAAAGTTAACAAAAATATAACACAAATAAAGTTTTCAGCCTGGAATTGGAATTCGAAATTTGTTAAAATTTCAGGAAAACTTTTAGAGAACTATTCGACAGCAAATATTTCTTGGGGATTTTTTGTCCGGATTTTTTTGTGGGGATATTTTGTCCAAAAAAATTTGTGGGGATTATTTGTCCGGGATTTTTTGTGGGGATTTTTTGTCCGGGGATTATTTGTCCGGGGATTTTTTGTCCGGGGATTTTTTGTCCAGGGATAATTTGTGGGGATTTTTTGTCCGGGATTATTTGTCCGGGGATTATTTGTCCTAGCTTCAGAAGAAGATATGATTCAGAAGAGGGCTTAGAAATGAGTGACTTTTCTGATAGTACATTTTTCCACTGTTTTTGCTGTAAATTTTAAAGAACCCCTTGGAATGACATGAAATTTGGCAAACACATAGCTAACAAGTCAAAGAAAAAAGTAATGTCCCGATGTATGCTTTTGCTCTAGGGGTGAGTTTCACCCCCTGTTGGGAGTGAAAAAATATTTGTCCAAAATAAGTCCGAAAATTGATAAACTGACTGACTTTTGTTCCATAGAATATGTTCATCTTTCAACAATATTCAAATATATTTCAAAACAAATTTCAGACATAATTAAAAAAGTATTTTATCGAAAAAATCGTTCCTAGCAAAAATATAGACTGTAAAAAAGTAAAAAAAAAAGATGTATACATGTGTTCTCTAGACTTAGTAGCACCAGAGTTATAGCTAATGAAAAATAAGTTCATATTCGCCAAATTAAAAATAGAATATTTCAACGTGAAATATTCAAAAAATTAAAAACTTTTTGGGGAAAACTCATTACAACTTTTTAAAGTGTTTAAAAAAAGCTTTATTTCTGTTTAAAAAAAAAGTTTCTAGCAACAAATGTATGCAAGTTACGCTCAAAATAAAGTTGGTCCCTTATGTTTAGGCAAAAAAAATCTGGAAGATCACCCCCTACTTAGCAACTTAAATGAAATTAATCGTTACCGCTTCACAAGTTACTTTAATTATGTTGTGTTTATATGAACTGCAAGTTTCATTGATTCAAATTGCTTATTTTTGAAAAAAAAAATGGATTTAAAGTAAAATTTTTATTTTTGAAAAAAGTGCTTTTTTCAAAATAACTTAAAAATTGTTAAAAAATACCAAAAATCATAAACGATAAAAAAATTCGGCGTTGCTTTTCAGAAGATTTTGTATTTTTTGTTTTTCTGTAACACAAAAATTGGTTAAAATTTGGTGTTTCTAATAAATTTGAATACTATCGTGATTAGTAGCTCGTAGAAGCTCTTTTAACTACAGCTTTTTAAAAAATAAGGACTTTGAACCTTTGATGAAACTTACCGATCTTATACAAAATACATACACAAGTAATAGACCGGGCAGTATCGTCGCCCCCGCTAGCTAAATTATTCCGACTCGACTTACTCAAAATACTTAAATGTCCTTATAATATATCCACAGGGTGCCGGGCGGTGCCGTGGTCGAAAAATTGTTTAAACAATTTTTTTTAAACAAATTCACAAAAATATTTTTTTTTCATTTCGAATAATATTTTTTTAGATAATTTGGGACAGTCTGAGCAAAAAAGGTCTCTTGTCATTTTTCTCTAAAATTGATTGTTGAGTTATATGCGATTAAAAATTTGAAAAATGCGAAAATGGCAATTTTCAATGCTTAATCGACGCTATAAACAATAAAAGCTTATACCAAAAAATAAAAGGCACCAACAATATTTTAAGCGTAACTCACTTACTTTTAATGTTACAAGTTTTTTTTAAAACAAAAATATACCTTTTTCTAAACACTTTAAAAAAGTTAAAATAAATTTTTCCCAAAAAGTGCTCGGTTTTTGGGTTATTTAACATTGAAATATTCGATTTGGAATTTGACGAAGAAGAACCTACTTTTCATTAGCTGCAACTCTGCTTCTTCTGGGTCTACAGACCTCATGTATACAACATTTTTTCAATTTGATATAAGCTATATTTTTGCTAAGAATAGTTTTTTTTAAGAAAAATACTTACTTTTTGAGTTATCTCCGAATCCGACGCGCTGAAGGGCACTAAGGATTATGAGAAAGAAGAAGAAGAAGAAGAAGAAGAAGAAGAAGAAGAAGAAGAAGAAGAAGAAGAAGAAGAAGAAGAAGAAGAAGAAGAAGAAGAAGAAGAAGAAGAAGAAGAAGAAGAAGAAGAAGAGTTATCTCCGAAAAAACTGTCCAAAAACACGTTTTATTTTGTTAAACATATTCACTCGCAAATAACTCGAAAAGTATTGATTTAGTGAAAAATACTCTATAGAACAAAAGTTGTATAGAATTAGTCACTTTATCTAATTCCGGTCTTATTTTGAATGTATATTTTTCACCTTAGAGAGGGGGTATTCCCCTCCATTTTTGTAAAATGGAGGGGAAAAATAAAGTCGCTACCTACTTTTTTCTACGAAAAAATCAGTGAAAACATCCCCCTAACTATCCTCATAATTAGTGTGACCAACTAGTCCGAAAAATCCGGGACATGGCCCGAAATACAAAGTCGTGTCCCGGCGTCCCGGACATGTCTTCCGGGCCATCCGAATTTTCAACGTTTTGGTAAAATTCTATTTTGAAATTTTGAGTAGGTACATTCTTTTCAGAATTCACATCTAATTGAATTGGAGGGACGAAAAATGTCGACAATTTCTAGAGTGTAATACTAATACCACATCCAAAACCCATGCATTTTATATCAGTGGTATTATAGTTCTACTAAAACTAAAACGGTGGACTTTTTTTCTTTTTTGTATTTTAATTTAATTTTAATTTTTATCGAACGTCGGAAAGCTAGACGTAGAAATTGCAAATAGGACAAAGAAAGCTACGAGAATATATTATGCGATTGTTAATACGATACTGGCAATAAGGGAAATCAGCCAGGAAACAAAAATACATGTAGATAATACATTCACAGTACAAGCGAGACATGGGTTACAAATAAAAAACATGAAAGTACCATAAATGCAGCTGAAAACTTACTTACTTTACTTAATCAGTAGACCCATTTGTACCTTTCGGTGTTGGGCCGTTTATAATACAATTCATTAAATTACAATATTTTACAATCTTCTGAATTGTCCTAGCTCTTAACGAACTTTCTCCATTCCTTCCTATTGAATGCCATATGTGTTGCTTCCTGCCAAGTCTTACCCTTACTCTGCAGTATCTGCGAAATGTCACTGTTCCATTCTTTAATGGGTCTTCCTCTTCTATTCTTACCTATTGGTTTGGCGTCCCACACTCTTTTCACTTGTCTATTATTGTCCATCCGGGTTAGGATGTCCCAACCATGCCAATTTTTTCTCCTTGATTGAGTCGAGTATCGGTTTTATTTTGAGTCTTTCTCTTATTTCTTCACTTCTAATTCTATCAGTTCTTTTTACTCCGATCGTTCTTCTGAGGTATTTCATCTCTGCTGCCTGTATTCTGCTCTGATGTCTTTTGCTTAATATCCAATTTTCTGCTCCATATGTCACCGTAGGTCTATATATTGTTTTGTATATTGTCATCTTGGTCTTTGTTGATATTTCTTTATTATTAAGGAAGCCTCTATTTAGTGCTTGGAATAGCTTTCCTGTGTTTTCCATTCTGTTGTTAAGATCGTCCTCGATGTCTCCTTTGTTGTTGATTACTGTTCCTAAGTATTTGTATTAATTTGTCTGTATTATTTTTTGTTGGTCTATCATTACTTCTATTTGATCTTCCGTCCCTTGTTTCCTTGATATTTTCATTATGCAGCTGAAAAAATAGCTGAAACGGCATAGCTGGACAGGGAAAGGAAAGAAAACATCAGAAACGTGTTAAGACAGGATATTGATAATTACAGGAACCAATAGAGAAAAAAATTGAAAAAAGAAAAATGAATTGATTTGGACATATTATAACTAGAATGAACGAGAACGGACTAGTAAAGAAGGTGTCAGATGCAAAAAGACAGGAGAAAAGAAGTAGGGGCAAACCTAGAAAGGGGTGGATGGAACAAATCCAGGAAATCGAGACCAAGAGAGGAAAAACAGTGCAACAGATGAAGGAAATGACAGGAGACCGGAAGGCGTGGAAAAAATGGGTAAAACATAGATAGGTGATAGCAAAGTCCGACGCTCTTATTGGGCATAAGGTCAACGAGATGAAGAAGAACTAATTATCGTCTCCTGAAAAAAAAACAATGGCCCGATTTTCATTGAAAAGTCTCGGATTTCATGTATTTTTTTCAGCCTTGTCCCGGATTCGACTGAATTGGAGTTGGTCACACTACTCATAATTAAAATTGATTTTCGGCATTGTGTAATTATTTTTATATACAGAGGGGCTAAATTATGGAATAAATTCATTTTCTCTAAAACGGACGGACAACTTTGGAGAAAAATCCCGAAACAGGTCGATCTTTATTTTTAAATTTCAATTTTTTGGCATATATTTCATACTAGTGACGTCATCCATATGAGCGTGATTACGTAGTCGATGATTTTTTTAAATAGAAATAGGGGTCGTGTGGCAGCTCATTCGAACGGGTGTTCAATTCTATATTCAGTAATATAAAGAATAATATCATTATTTATACAGGTTGGCCAAATAAAAAAAATTGTATTAAAGTGAGTTTAAAGATAAAATGATTTTTTGCAATTTCGTAATTTTTATCCTTTTCTTCAAAATATGTCCGAAAATATTGGAGATACGAAAAAAATGATAGAGTACTAAATTGAATCTTCTTTGAAAGACAGAAAAGAAGAAACATCTGCTCATGTGTTTGCACATGTGTGTATAATATTATTTAGTTGATTCCTCGTCAGTGTGTTCTACAGTTCGAAGTAAATAACATGTACTGACAATTTTTGTAGAATTATTTAATTGTCTTTATTAGAGTAAATAAATTGGTTAGTTTCTTTGAAATTGGGGTTATATGCAATAATATTATTGTTAAACAGGTAAGTGTCATTGTATACCGGGAGTAACAGTGATAGTGTGTTTTTTCCTCAAAGTTTGGAACACCCTGTGGAATATTCTAGCGCAGTTGTTCTCATTCTGTGGTACCTACATGTACCACTGGTGGTACATATTATTATTTGAGGTGGTACACAAAACGCAAAAACAGACAAAACCGACATAGGTCTGGATCCCGCGTATGAAAAAAAAGTTGATTAATAGCAAGCTGAAAATTTGTTAATAGCTTAAGGGTGTCTAGTCGGATAAACTTTGATATACGGGAACACTGTAATAGGGGCAGTTTTAATTGTGGAAAAGGTTAAAAATTTGGAACGGTCAGAACACGAAAATGGCACATTTATTTTGTCCGACAGAACAGACATAAACTCTCCGAACAGAGATTAAACTCTCATGCAAAAATCAGACTGCTATTTATCACCTGTCATAACTCCTGTCATTTGACATATTCTACATGTTTCACTCATTAAAACGCCAATTTGGTGATAAATAGCAGTCTCATTTTTGCATGAGAGTTTAATCTCTGTTCGGAGAGTTTAAGTCTGTTCTGTCGGACAAAATACATGTGCCGTTTTTGTGGTCTGACCGTTCCAAATTTTTAACCTGTTCTACAGTTAAAACTTCCCCTGTTCCAGTGTTCCCATATATCAATGTTTGTCCGACTAGACACCCTTAAGCTAATAACAAATTTTCAGCTTGCTATTAATCAACTTTTTTTTCATATGCGGGATCCAGACCTAACACTATTATTAAAGTTAATTAGATCACTTAGCTAGATAGGTATTTCACTTAGGTGGTACAAAAATAATAAAAAGTATTTTGTGGTACATGACTCAAAAAGATTGAGAACCACTGTTCTAGCGTATATAAAATATTAAAATTAGAACTCAACTAGAACCTTAGGTTATCTTAACATTTTGCTTTTTGATTCATTCGCTCATGTGGGATAATAAAAAAGTTAGGTACAACTAGCCATGTTATTCATCAATACAGGGTGTTTCTAAATAAGTGCGACAAACTTTACGGGGTAATTCTAAATGAAAAATAATGACCGTTTGCTTTATAAACATACACTAAACGCCAAAATTAACGCACCACCTTAAAAATGGGACATTTTTCATGTCTCATATTTCCTAAACCTGTTGTCCGATTTTAGTGATTTTTTTAATATGTTATAGCTTTATTCTTCAAGAATATCGATGTAATAATACTGTTGCTAAACATATAAGTGTCATTGTATACCGGGTGTAACAATAATAGTGTGTTTTTTCCTCAAAGTTTGGAACGCCCTGTGAAATATTCTAGCGTATATAAAATATTGAACTTAAAACTTAACTGTAACCTCAAGCTATCTTAACATTTTGCTTTCTGATTCATTCGCTTATGTTGGATAATAAAAAAGTTAGGTACTTTAACAACTAGCAACGTTTTGTATCAATACAGGGTGTTTCTAAATAAGTGCAACAAACTTTAAGGGGTAATTCTGCATGAAAAAATAATGAACGTTTGCTTTATAAACATATGTCCGCAAATGCTTAGTTTCTGAAATAAGCGATGTTGAATTTTTTCTTACAAACTGACGATTTATTTATTGCTCTAAAACCGGTTGAGATATGCAAATAAATTTGGTAGATTTTCTTTCTTCTTGTAGTGCCTATCCGTTTCGGATGTTGGCGACCATCATGGCAATCTGCACTTTGCACACTGCTGCTCTGAAAAGATTTGTAGTGGTTGTGTTGAACCACGTTCGTAGATTTTTCAGCCAGGAAATCCTTCGTCTTCCTGGTCCTCGCTTTCCCTCTACTTTTCCCTGCAAGACCAGTTGCAGCAGTCCATATCCCTCACTGTTCCTCATGATGTGACCGAGGTATTCGATTTTGGCTGTTTTTATTTTGATTAACAGCTCTTTTTCCTTTTTCATTCTCAGCAAAACACCCTCATTAGTAATGTGGTCGGTATAAGATATCTTCAGGATTCGACGATAAAGCCACATCTCAAAAGCCTCAATTTTCTTGCAGGTGGCGTCTGTGAGAGTCCACGACTCAACTCCGTACAACAGTATAGGAAATATATAACATCGTAGTAATCTGACTTTTATGGGTATCGACAAATCATGACATTTGAACAACTTTGCCATTTTTTGAAATGCAGATCTTGCTTCCTCTATCCTACATTTGATTTCTATAGAATGGTCCCAATTTTCATTGACGTTCGTACCAAGGTAGGTGTACGTTTTTACTCTTTCTATTTGTTGACCATTCACACTGATTCGTCCAAATTGCTGTTCATTCTTAGAGATCATCATACATTTGGTTTTCTTAGTGTTTAGTGAAAGTCCGTATCTCTGACTGACTTCTGCGATTCTGCTCATTAACTCCTGTAGGGCTTCAGAACTGTCAGCGAATACCACAGTGTCGTCTGCGTATCTTATGTTATTGATACATTCTCCGTTAATTCTAATTCCGGCTTCAACATCATCCAATGCTTCTTGAAAAATTTCCTCAGAGTAGATGTTAAACAGCAGTGGGGATAGTATACATCCCTGACGGACCCCACGTTTGATTTTGATACCGTCGGATTCTCCTGCCTCTGTCCGGATAGATGATATTTGATTCCAGTACAGATTGCTGATAATCCTTAAATCACAGGTGTTTATTCCAATATTGGTTAATATCTCCATCAGCTTGTCGTGCTTTACTGTATCGAACGCTTTATGGTAATCAATGAAACATGCATAAATATCGCAATTCACGTCTCTACATCGTTGAAATAGCACTTGTATACTAAATAGAGCCTCTCTTGTACCCACTGCATTTCGAAAACCAAACTGTGTTCGGCTGATTTTTTCTTCGCACAGTCTATATATCCTTTGTTGTATAATTTTTAGAAATAGCTTTAAAATATGGCTCATTAAGCTGATGGTTCGGAAATCACTGCAGGATACGGACTTTGTTTTCTTTGGTAAAGCAACAAACGTCGACTTCAACCATGCTTTTGGTATTACTCCGCTTAAATATATGTCGTTAAATATTTTGGTTAGGCGTTGAGTACCGTCGGTGTCAAATAGGTAGATTTTAAGAGGTAGTTATTGGGCATTTTTAAGCATACAATTAAGAATTTTATATTCACCATTGGCGTGCATACGGGTAATATGACCGGATAATATGACCCGTATGCACGCCAATGGTGAATATAAAATTCTTAGTTGTACGTCAAAAAATGCGCAATAACTTCCTCTTAAATCCTACCAAATTTCATTTGCATATCTCAACCGGTTTTAGAGCAATAAATAAATCGTCAGTTTGTAAGAAAAAATTCAACATCCCGTATCTCGGAAACGAAGCATTTGCGGACACATGTTTATAAAGTAAACGGTCAATATTTTTTCATGCAGAATTGCCCCATAAAGTTTGTCGCACTTATTTAGAAACACCCTGTATTGATGAAGAACGTTGCTAGTTGTTAAAGTATCTAATTTTTTTATTATCCAACATAATCAAATAAATCAAAATGCGAAATGTTAAGAAAACCTAAGGCTACAGTTGAGTTTTAATTTCAATATTTTATACACGCTAGAATATTCCACAGGGTGTTCCAAACTTTGAGGAAAAAACACTCTATCATTATTACACCCGGTATACAATGACACTTACCTGTTTAGCAACAATATTATTACATCGATATTCTTGAAGAATAAAGCTATAACCTATTAAAAAAATCACTAAAATCGGACAACAGGTTTAGGAAATATGAGACATTAAAAATGTCCCATTTTTAACGTGGTGCGTTAATTTTGGCACTTAGTGTATGTCCGCAAATGCTTTGTTTCCGAGATACGGGATGTTGAATCATTTCTGACAAACTGACGACTTATTTTTTGCTCTAAAACTGGTTGAGATATCCTAATAAAATTCTGTGGGTTTTAAGAGGTAGTTATTGCGCATTTTTTGACATACAATTAAGAATTTTATATTCACCATTGGCGTGCATACGGAGTGCATCTAAAATGTTTATACCCGTGTGCACGTCAATGGTGAATATTAAATTCCTAATTGTATGTCAAAAAATCCGAAAACCTACCAAATTTCATTTGCATATCTCAACCAGTTTTAGTGTTTAATATTAGTATGTATTTTGTAATGTATGTAATATATGTATGTATTTATTAAAATATAATGTATACGAGTTAAAATTAGGAAATTGTGTCTTTGAAAAAGATAATAAAAAAAAATTTTGAGCTGGCCAATTGGTTTAAACCAAGCATACATCTAAACACACACACAAACCAGTTTTAGGGCAATAAATAAATCGTCAGTTTGTCAGAAAATATTCAACATCCCGTATCTCGGAAACAAAGTATTTGCGGACATATGTTTATAAAACAAACGGTCATTTTTTTTCAAGCAGAATTACCCCTTAAAGTTTGTTGCACTTATTTAGAAACACCCTGTATCGATAAATAAAACTGCAATACCAACCTTTTTTATTATCCAACATAATAGTATGGTATAGTTAGACCCAAACCCAGACATCCAAAGTGAAAGTTATCCTCCAACACCAAATTGTTCTATATGGTCCACATAATGTTCAGAAAAAAGTCACACCATTTGGAGCGTCGGATTTGGGGGGGGGAGGGGGGAGAAATCTGCAAATTCCTAGTTTTTTACGTTTTTCGTCAATATTTCTAAAACTAAGCGGTTTAGCATGAACAACCTTCTACACAAAATTGTTCTACATTAAATTTGAAATAAAAAAGGCTGTATGCATAACCCTTCTAAAATTAACGGTTCCAAAGTTACGGAGGTAGTATAGTATAATTGGTCCAAAAAAAGGCCTAACCCAGACATCCAAAGTAAAAGTTTTCCTTCAACACCAAATTGTTCTATATGGTCCACATATTGTTCAGTAAAAAGTTACACCATTTTGAGCGTCCGGTTTGGGGGGGAGATGGGGGAGAAGTCGGTAAATTAGTAGTTTTTTTACGTTTTTTTTACGTCAATATTTCTAAAACTATGCTTTAGCGTAAGGAATGTTTTATAGAAAAATGTTCTACATAAAATTTAAAACAAAAAAGGTTTTATACATAATGGTGATAAAATCAACGGTTCCAGAGTTACGGAGGGTGAAATGTGGAGGTTTTTGATACTTTTTATATTTACCGATTTCTCCCCCCCTCTCCCCCCCCCCCAAACCTGACGCTCAAAATGGTGTGACTTTTTTCTGAATATTATGTGGACCATATAGAACAATTTGGTGTTGGAGGATAACTTTCACTTTGGATGTCTGGGTTTTTGGTATAGTTATATCATAAATATTGCCCAAAAAATATAAAAAGTATCGAAAACCTCGACTTTCACCCTCCGTAACTCTGGAACCGTTAATTTTATAACAATTATGTATAAAACATTTTTTGTTTTAAATTTCATGTAGAACATTTTGGTATATAACATTCTTTACGTTAAAGCACAGTTTTAGAAATATTGACGAGAAACGTAAAAAAACTACTAATTTACCGGCTTCTCTCCCATCTCCCTCCCAAACCGGACGCTCAAAATGGTGTAACTTTTTACTGAACAATATCTGAATCATATAGAACATTTTGGTGTTGGAGGAAAACTTTTACTTTGGATGTTTGGGTTAGGCCTTTTTTGGACCAGTTATACTATACTACCTCCGTAACTTTGGAACCATTCATTTTAGAAAGATTATGCATAGGGCCTTTTTTATTTCAAATTTAATGTAGAACAATTTTGTATAGAAGGTTGTTCATGCTAAACCGCATAGTTTTAGAAATATTGGCGAAAAACTTAAAAAACTACGAATTTACCGATTTCTCCACCCTCACCCCTACAAACCCGACGGTCAAAATGGTGTGACTTTTTTCTGGACATTGTGTGGACCATATAGAACAATTTGGTGTTGAAGGATAACTTTCATTTTGGATGTCTCGGTTATGCCATCTTTTGGATCAACTATACTATACTATAAGCGAATGAATCAAAAAGCAAAATGTTAAGAAAGCCTAAGGCTACAGTTAAGTTTTAATTTCGATATTTTATACAGGGTGTTAGTAAATAAATATGAAAATTTTTAAGGGCTAATTCTACATGAAAAATTAATGCCGGTTTGTTCTATAAACATATGTCCGCAAATGCTTAGTTTCCGAGATACGGGGTGTTAAAATTTTTATTTCAAACTGCCTATTTATTCATTACTCTAAGACCAGTTGAGCTATGAAAATGAAATTTGGTGAGTTTTAGGAGGTAGTTATTACGCATTTTTGACATACAATTCAGAATTTTTTATTCATCATTGGCGCGCCTACGAGTAATGGTCTGAATTTTTTAAGAAAAAAATAGTACGCCACTGAGATATTTCGAATTAAAAATTATTTTTAAATTCCACGTCTAATTTATGATAAAAATCCACCATTTTTATACAGAAAAATAAAACATCTTGACGCGTATTTTTCATTTTTTTTAATACATTATCAAGAAATATCCAATATAATAATACTAAACTGGAACAGTAACAGAAAATATTACTAAAAAGATTTTAGCTAGGTGCAGAGCTACAACAAATGTTAAAAATGACCTCCTTTATAAGTTATAGAAGAAATTTATATTCATCATTGGCGCGCGTACGGGTAATGGTCTGAATTTTTTTAAGAGAAAAATAGTGAGATATATCAAATTAAAAATCATTTCTGAATTTCTGGTTCAATTTACGACAAAAAATCTTTCTTGCCTTTTTTTCATATGCGACGCCGTTTTTATGTAAAAAAAAATAAAACATCTTTACGTTTACAAAGTATTTGAAAAGTTTCTATGCATATGGAAACTACCTGTTTTATTTTTTTGTATAAAAACGGCGCATCTTATAAAAAAAAGGTAAGAAAGATTTTTTGTCGTAAATTGAACGAGGAATTCAAAAATGATTTTTAGTTTGACATATCTCAGTAGCGTACTATTTTTTTTCTTAAAAAAATTCAGACCATTACCCGTACGCGCGCCAATGATGAATATAAAATTCTTCTGTTACCTGTAAAGGAGATCATTTTAAACATTTTTTGTAGCTTTGCACCTAGTTGATATCTTATTAGTAATATTTTCTGTTATTGTTCGAGTTTAGTATTATTATATTGGATAGTTCTTGATGATGTATTAAGAAATGAAAAATACGCGCCAAGATGTTTTATTTTTCTGCATAAAAACGGTGCATCATATGAAAAAAAGGCAAGAAAGGTTTTTTATCAAAAATTAAACGTGGAATTTAAAATAGTTTTTAATTTGAAATATCTCAGTGGCGCACTATTTTTTTTTAATTCAGACTATTACCCGTATACGCGCCAATGATGAATACAAAATTCTTGATTGTATGTCAAAAAATGCGCAATAACTACCTCCTAAAACTCACCAAATTTTATTTTCATAGCTCAACTGGTCTTAGAGAAATAAATAAATTGGCAATTTGAAATAAAAATTTCAACGCCCCATATCTCGCAAACGAAGCATTTTCGGACATTTGTTTATAGAGCAAACCGGCATTATTTTGAAGTTATACTTCTTTAAGCGCGATTGAGATTGAGGGTGAATTTATATTAATATGCGCGCATGCGCACACCGACATTATGGTATTAGTCGTTGTAGGGCTCTGATTAGGTGTTGAAATGATCTGTCAATAATAAATAATTGTTCAATATGAAGGTAAACAAATGTATAATATATTAGTTTTATTGTTGTGAGCACAGAAACAAAAAAGTTTATAATTGTAGTGACTTTTAAATAGTTTTTAAAAGCAACATGTACGTAATAATTGTAAATGTATCATAGGTACCTACCTATTTGAACCTACCAAAATACATAGTATGTAATACTTTTATTTACATAATTTGATTACCATCAAAATTTATATCAATATTCACCTAATATATTGTTTTCTTACTCTATGTTTTGTTGTATTTTTTCAATTCTAAATCATTTCAATTCAAAATCAAAATAATTTGATATAATTCAAAAATGTCAAAAGTTTAATCCGTTTAGTTAGTCGATCTTCGCACATAATGACACATTGTCTCCGTGGCGAAGCGTTTAAGGCGAATGAACCCCAATACCAACCGCGCTGATAAGCTGGTTCGAATCCCAATAGAAACTTTTATTATTTTTATTTTTTTTTATACATTTTATGATTGTAAGTATATTTATTATATAATTTTATTTTCAGAAAATACGTATTTAGTTTAAAAAATTTCCGACAATTAATGCTCAGAAATCATTTGTGTCCTTTTTAATGTGTTGTGTGTGTTTTATTCTTTATTATTATTTTAATTTTTGGCACTGTTTTAATAAAAATGTTTGAGAAGTAGTAAATATAAATTAGTTTAATATTTAAATAAAATATAAATAAAAAGTATATTAATTTCGTTTAAATCATATAATAGAAGTATAACTTCTTACGTGCGTACAAAGTACACACGCATTCTTTTTTTCATGTAGAATTAGCCCTTAAAATTGTTCATACTTATTTACAAACACCCTGTATACGCTAGCTAGAATATTCCACAGAGTATTCCAAACTTTGAGCAAAAAACACACTATTATTGTTACACCCGGTATACAATGACACTTACCTGTTTAGCAATAATATTATAACATCGATATTCTTGAAGAATAAAGCTATAATTTACTAAAAAAATCACTCAAATCGGACAACAGGTTTAAGAAGTACGAGACATCAAAAATATCCCGTTTTTAAGGTGGTGCGTTAATTTTGATGCTTAGTGTACTTAAATTGTAGCTTATTCCCAAATAAAATAGTTAATTACATAAGATGTCATAAGGAAATAGTTTTACAACCAGAACAATACATGAATCTAAAAAGCAAATATAATTTGTTATTTTAACTTACCACTTCCATCTTGTTGGATATAATTTTTAGTAGCCATGTCCAAATTATAACAATCTTTTGTATTTTTATCCAAGTCCATTTTGCAATACTGTGTAGGTTCACTTATATTTTGAAGAATATTTTCAATGCTAAAGTATGAAAAGTATTATTAATAATACACAGTTAATATTAACAGTAAAGATTACAGATTACTAAATAATTCAATCGACACTGAACTAATAACACACGAAATGAAGCCAAATGAAGCCAAATGAAGCGTCCTTTTAGTTTTGGGTGATGTTCATTTGTTTTCAGTCTACTAGATCAAGTTTAACGTTTAAAATGAATTAGTCAAAACTATGTTTAAACTTTTATGACAACCTCATTTTAATCTATTATATGAGTTTAAAATGAATTTATTAATAACAATTTACTTTAAAATTGGTGTACAAAATATTATTTATCATAATATATATTACAATTGATTTAAATTATTTCTTGTTACAAGAAACTGATCAATTATAGGACCTAACATATCCTGTTACATTAATCATTTTTATAAAGTTATATAAGTAAATGTTTTAACTGAACTAATTTAGTATTACATCCAGAAATTTATCGCATATTTACCTTTCTATGAATTCAAATATTAAATAATATTTTAATTTAATAATCCTCCATCCACTTCCCGCCATTTTATGAAATCTTGTAATATTCTTTCTTATAAAACAGATAAGTTTTCCTTAAAATTATATTTTCAATATTAATAGTCTTCGTCAGACTGTCAATATAAAAATAATATACTCATTAACATTAACAAATGAATACATAAATGTATTTTATAGGAAAAAGTTATGGAGAAAACCAAAAAATAATAATATTCTCATCATTATTTATGAGTGGTGGCGACATCTCTTACCTGCTGACTGTATTCTGCATAAAGGATTGATCCGTAGTGTTTCGATTAGAACACGCTAGGTGGACACAATTATTTTTCATCAATAAATATATATATGTACACTGTGTGTGTAAAGTATGGAACAAATTATTTATTAGCTAAACAGAGCATTTTAAGAAATAATAATGAAACACGTCGATTTTTGATTTTAATTTACCGTATTTTAAAATAATATTCTCATATACAGGGTGAATTACTTTCGAGAAATGACGTCGCCTTTTTTTTTAATGGAACACCACCATTTTGTCTCAATTTTCGGATTACCAGTCCCGGATTAAGAATCTTGAGGCCCCTAGGCACCCAAGCTAGGAGTCCCTAGGCCCCCTAATTTTTCTATTCGCATGTTGCATTTGTAATCATTAGCGGAAGATATTAAAAGCTTCTGACATGTTTGCAAATGTCGATTCGAGTTTGTTCTCAGAAATAAGCCAAAATGACTGCGAAGCAGGAATACATTGTTTTCCCTTCAAGTCTGAAGCTGGGCTATAAAATATTTGAACTGTATTAGTTTATCTTCAATTTCAGGTTCAATATCATCAGGATTGTTTTCATGTAGTTTTAAAGCATAACCCTTTAATTGAGTATCACTCAGTTTTGGAAACACACAAAAACACCAAATAGTGAGTTGACTGACTCGTGCGCTGTCAATCGAAGACTCTGGTCAGTAATTAGCTTATCGAAAATTGGTTGATACGTTTCAACTTGTAACTTTTCTTCACCCTCTAGAAAAACTTCATTGGAAATAGTATCATCAAAATGAAGTTTTCTTGTTCGCTTTCGTTTACTCTCGTCGAAATATTCAGAGTATGTACTTATTGTAGAGCGCAGGTCTGCTTGTAATAAGCAAAATAATCTCTTTGGGATTTCAGGAACTCCAAATGCGAATTTAGAAGCTGAACTGCAGTTTGAGGGCCAAGCTCTTCTCTCTTTAATGATTTACTGAGAACGTTGCCCAAAACTCGTTCATTATGAATGGTTCTTTTTTTGATATTTCTTTCAACAAACACTTATCATGAACTGTTTCAGCTTTCTGATTAGTATCTTCAGCAAGAGTATGAAGAGCAGATTTGAAAGCACTCTAACCTTTAGACAAAGCTCTAGTTGCATCATTCCTTGCACTTCATCAAGTACTGCCTGTTCCAATAAGGACTAGATCGTGGCGAATGGAATCACTTAGTGGAGTTTCATTTAAGAATTTGATCATAACTTCCCAACGGTGGGTAGAGGCTGCAAAAAATATGTACACGGACTGAAAAAACCCAAAATACGATATTACTCCAACTCAACTTTTCGCAACACTGGGCGGCACAAAGATTGTAAATTGCAAGTTTGTTAATCTTAGACAAATGAGCCTGGAGACCATCGTATTTGCCTGATATGTTTGCTGCATTGTCGTATAATTCGTCCTCATGTCGTTTACATCAATGACACAATCGTTTAAAAAGGTTAAAACAGCAGAAGAACGGTTATTCTTTTCCAAAGAACAAAACCAAACTAAGAAGAAATAAGAGACTAAATGATAAATTCTGCGGGAAACTAGAGACAGGCAAGGATAGTGGCGGAGAGGGTAGAGAGGGGGCCCTGACTCATTTGTTCCTCTTGCTCTTAGTATTTTTCTAAGAAACGGTGCAGACTCACAGGCAGTACTGTTCCTTCTACCATTTCCTTCTACCAAACGACATTCATCAGCGATTTATTCTCACAATATAGGCTTTCTATGTGACCAAAAGTTAGCAGTTTTATAATATAAATACTACATAAACGTAGTTTTATAGATCCACCGTCGATGTTATGGTATTGCGCGATATTTGAATTTTTCGACAAATTACAATTTTTCTTTAATTCAGATTATTATTTTTTCAGTTTGGGCCCTACGAGGCCCCCTTTGGGGCCGAGGCCCCTAGGCAACTGCCTACTTTGTCTAATGGTTAATCCGGCACTGCCGGATTACTCTAGCTGAGCTGATTCCAAAAATGTATCACATGTTGATTCAAATTGGTACAGGGTGGACAAAAATACAATGGTTTTGTGTGTGTCAATAAATAACGCGTTAGTTAAATTATAGTCGGTTCGCTAAACTCAGACGCAACTGGCTAGATATTTTAGTCGATAATTTTTTTGTTTTTTGCCAATTTTGCAAAAATTTGCAAAATTACTAACTATTTAGTGATTATTAACTATTTAGTAATTATTTTTTGCCAATTTTACTAAAACTGGCAAAATTACCGACTAAAATATCTAGAAAGTTGCGTCTGAGTTTAGCGAACAGACTATAACATAATTATTATCAAAAATACTTACTGTCTAGCGGACAGAATATGATGAAATACATGACTTTATAAATGTTCGAACTGCAGCCCTTGCTGTATTTGACAGTAACCCAAACGTTGTACAAATTCTTGTTGAACCTTGTTTATTGTGTCTTGAGAAATATTGTTTATTGCTGTCCGACTTCTCTGTTTTAATTCTTGAATATTTGCTGGTTTCGTTTGATACACAACATTCTTCAGATGACCGCACATAAAATAATCCAAAGGATTGAAATCTGGTGACCTCGCTGGACATTCAATAGGTCCACGTCTACCAATCCACCTGTTCGGAAAAATTTCATCTAGGTGCCTTCTAACATCTGCAGCATAATGTGGAGGTGCACCATCATGTTGAAACCATAAACTTTCATCAAAACCTCCAGGATTACGCCTGCTGGGAAACAAATTACTTAAAGTAGGTACGAGATACCCCCTTAAAAACTCAAGGTACGTTGCCCCGTTTAAATTACCTTCGATAAAGTAGGGTCCGATGATTCGATTTCTTACAATTCCAACCCATACATTTACCTTTTGCGAGTATTGTGTATGATGCTCACGCATCCAGTGGGGGTTTTCTTTTGCCCAGTAGGTATCTACAATTCTGACGGTTAACCTCGCTATTTAACGTGAAAGTGGCCTCATCAGAAAAAATAATGTTTTGTACCAAGAGAGGGTCTCGATGGCAGTTATCCATCATTGCTTCGCAAAATTGAATTCTTCTATCGCGATCATCTTCGTTTAATTCCTGCACAAGTTTGATTTTATAAGGATGCCATTTTTCAAGCATTAATAGTTTGTGTACCGTTGTTTTGCTAACATCGATATCGCGACTAAACTTTACGAACAGAAGTGTGCGCATCTTCTTCAAAACTAAGTAAAACATCTAATGCTGTATCAGAATTTGCAGAGGGATGACCTGATTTCCGTGCATTTTCAACCGTACCAGTTTTTCAAAATTTCTTTTCAATCTTACTTACTGTTGAACGCGTTATAGGTCTTTCTGGATATTTATCATTAAACAACTTGCACACTTATCTGAGTTCGCGATCTGACTCATACCCAATCATCATAAGTATTTCAATTCTTTGCTTTACACTTAGCTCCATTTCTACTTCAAATTAAATCTAGGCAATAATTAAAACATTCACAAATACCAAAAATATTGTAGTACTAAATTGTCACTGAACATCAATAAATTACTAAACAAATAATGACATTTAACAAAAACATAGCCTACTATGTTTCTTTTAAATTGATAAGAAATAATTTCTTTCATATTCCGATTGTTAATTTAACTAACGCGTTACTTTATGAGCACACACAAAACTATTGTATTTTTGTCCACCCTGTACCAAATTGAATCAACATTTGATACATTTTTGGAATCAGCTCAGCTAGAGTAATCCGAAAATTGAGACAAAATGAGGATGTTCCATTAAAAGAAATGACGGTGACGTCATTACTCGAAAGTAATTCACCCTGTATACATATTAGAATATTATTTTAAAATACGGTAAATTAAAATTAAAAATCGACTTGTTTTAGGATTTTTTCTTAAAATGGTCTGTTTAGCTAAAAAAGAATTTGTTCCATACTTTACGGACACAGTGTATACATTTTGTATGGATAATTTAATAATAAATTAAAACTTTTTTATCAGTTAAAAAAGTGAACCAAAGGGTCGGTCTGGAGAATAAATAAAAAAATTAAAAACAAAAGTTTTTCTATGTTTAATACATACACACATCAAAATAATCTAGGGGACAAAGTAATTAAAGAATAATTAAATGGTAATAATTTCACAATTTGGAAAATATAATCTCTGGACGCTGCTTAACAAAAGATTGTGAATACCAATAACACAACAACCGCTCGTTGAGTAGAGGGGGTTTAAAAAATTTCAACAGCACGTTCAAAGATAATAGCACAGCGACAGAACAGGCGAAAGTAGAAGTAGAAAATGGTGTGGTTTCAAAGATATTAAAAAAGGAAATTAAAAATGACAAAGCAGTGGGTCAAGACCAAATTCCAGTAGAAAGCTTAAAATGCATAAATGATGAAACCTTGAACATTATAGTGTACTTACTTATTTAACATAATATGCAAAATATGAGATATACTGAAACAATGATTACTTTCCATCTTCTGGGTATAATATGTCATATTCTTAAAGTTATTCTTGAAAATAATAAATATGGTACCTATTATAAATAAAAAAAATAGAAGAAGGAATAGATGATAGTCTGTTTTCCGTTGTATAAGACTGACTTGGGCAGCCCAATATATGCCTTACAAGAAAACTCGTAATCAGGTGTTTTGCCAGCGTTGACTTACGGTGCGGAAACATATGGTGCAAACCATGACAAAGAGCACAGTGCAAAAGATCCGTGTGTTTCAAAGGGCCATGGAGCGTGCTGGGTTGGGCTTTTTACTACGAGAAAAGATCCCAAACCGCCAGCTACGACAAAGAACTGGAGTGGCTAATGCAGTAGAGAGAGTAGCAACACTGAAATGGAACTGGGAAGGTCACCTGGCTCGAATGACAAATAATAGATGAGTAAAGCGGATACTGGAATGGAGACCAAGAGATAATGACTAGCGAAGCAGATGTCGTCCATCAAATCAACACGTTGGACTGATGATCTAAAACGTTGTCGTAGGAATTGGATGCAAGAGGCACAAGATCAAACTAGATGGAAAATTATGAGAAAGATCTATGTCCAGCAGTGGATAAGCCAAGGTTGAATGATGAATTGCAGTTCAACAGAACTCTTTAGAGCAGTGGTAGATAGAGTAAAGGTCGTGATGATGATATTCAACCCACGATTGTGAGACGGAAGAAGAAGAAAACAATGTTCAAGGGTTTCATTATATCGTTAAGTGTTTAGTTTTCTGGAAGCGTCTCTGTTACAAAGGTGGAAGGAACCCATCTGTATTTTTCCGGAGTTTGGCTGAAAATATTTTTATTCGTATGCACCTCGTACCACTTTTAGATTCTGTTACATGTGTTCTTCTTCTGGATATGCCCATTCGCGACGAATATTGGCGATCACCATGGCAACCTTTATTTTATCTGCAGTAGCGCGGAAAAGCTGCAGAGATGTTGTGTTAAATCAGGCTCTCTAACCAGGATGTTGTTCTTCTTCTTGGACCTCGCTTTTCAAATATTTTTCCTTGAAGGGTGTGTGTTGGGATACACGGCATCTCTTAGTAATCTTCTTATTAAAACAAATCCTTTTAATAATTAAAAATGTCTTTAGCAAAACAATCTACGTTTGTTGATAGTAAATACAATCGACCTACATTAGCACATATCGGTGTAACAGTTTAGGTTTGACCAAGGTCGGTTTGAAATAACAATAGTATTCATTATTTTTATAACCTAGTCGACTCAGCGCTTTTAATCAAAACAATCTTACTTTCATTATATACCAAAACAATAACAGGAGAATACCGATTATTAGTTCTAATTCCATCGCGAACAGTAAGTCATTAATATTTGAGATCCCAAAGGGAAAACATCACAGTTACTGAGAACTAACGTACCACCAGCTCTTTACCGTTAGTACTCTAACTTACAAAATAAATGCATCTACGGTAATACGAGTTATTTCATCAACCCTTATGGTAGGGGGTAACCACCCCTTAATTATCTAAGGTGGCTCAGAAGGTAGGAGCCACTATATGGCGATCTAAGACCAGGGACGAGCACGGGAACTAGCAGTTTGGGACGAGTATGGAGAAACACGTCAATGTTCTGGCACCTCGACCACCCTAGAACAGTGTGGTATATAGAAAAAGGATGGAGACGTCAGGCCCGAAACGGAGCTGAGAATGGTATGGAGATGGAACATCGTGGGACAATGGACAATGCTATGGAACGTGCAGCGAGGACTTTTGGGTGATACGAACACAGACCGTGTAAAAGTGGTGAGTCCATATTAGCTATTCTTATGGTATTTCCACGATATTACTCCTGATTCGTATAACCATATAATAACGTAATATAATCGTAATTTAAGATACATAATCTAAGTTTTACCTATTTTTATCTACCTAGTTTATTTTAATCACCTTATTGGTATTATAAGGATTTTTTTTTACAAATATTATGGTTATTTATAGGACGTAATGATACATTTTTATTTGATATTGATTTTTATTTGATTTTTATATATTTACCAACATATATTTTTATCTTTACTGACTTTTTATCCATTTATTATTTAACCTACTGATTTTTATTACATTTTTATTGGTCTACTGATTTTTATGGTGATTTATATTGATTGATATAATGATTTTTTATTGCAATTTACTATATTTTTACTATTTTTGACATAACATTTTATATACATATATATTTACTATACCTCATAAGACTGTCAAATTTATGCGTTCGTTACGGGTACAGGAATAAGGAAAATGAATATTACAGGAATAAATGAATTATGAATAAATGAGTAGCAACAAAGTTACTTGGGAAGACTTCGTCAAATAGTTGAGGAGATTACGCAAGAAGTAACAAGACAAAGTAGAAGGGTCTTGAAGAAGAAAGTACCTAAATCTAAGGATATACAAGAAGAAGTAACGACACAGCTAATTCAATTGTATAACAAATTCACACATTTAACGAAGAAAAATTGGGAAGCGCTATCGGACAAACAAAGAGAAGCGTGCAACAAATATTTCGGAAAAATAAGAGACAAAGTTATACGCTCATTTCAAGCTGTAAACTTAAGAACAGTAGTTCCAAGTTCAATACACCAACCAATCGATAGGGAAATAGAGGAAGAACAAAGCGACGAAGAAGTAGAAGAGGAAAAAGTGACGAGGAGATAGAGGAAAAAATTGACGAGGAAATAAAAGAGGGAAAAAGCGACATAAAACAAGATATAAAAATATTAAACATGGCTCTGACAATCAACGAATTTTTGAATATTGCAAGCAAGGTATTGCCCAACGAGTTTGATATAAGCGCAGGGAAATTACAACCATTTTTAGACGCATTAGAGTTACTTGGAAAAATAGCAGAAGGACATGAAGAAACAGCGATAACATTAATAAAAACAAGATTGACTAATAAGGCTAGAAACCTGATAACCACAGAGGATACGATCCCACTTATAGCAGCGGCACTGAAGAAAGAATTAAGAGGAGACAATCCGAAAACGATAATAGACAAGTTAGCAAAGAAAAGGCAAGGAAACAAAGATGCAGCAGTGTACGCATCCGAAGTAGAGGAATTAGCGGAACAGTTGAAGGTAGCATACATAGCGGAAGGAATGCCATTGGAGCTAGCGAAAAAATACACAACGGAAACAGTCGTAGCAACAATGAAACGAAATGTTAATACGGATAGAGCTAAGTTAATACTGGAGGCAGGTAATTTCACGACACCGCAAGAAGTAGTATCTAAATTTTTATCGATTGATACGACAGAGGAGAACACACAGGGAAGAGTGTTCAATTATAGGACGAATTATGAAAATAGGAGAGGACAACAGCAATACCGAAGAGGATACCATAACATATACGACAGAGGAAGAAGAAATAACTTCGGACAACGGAACGAAGGAGAAGAAACAGGAAACCAACGGAATTATTCCAACAGAGGATATAGACAATTCAACAACCAAACATACAGAGGGAACCAGAGAGGAGGACGTAACAGAAACGTAAGGCTACTTGAGTTAGAAGACAGCCAAGAGGAACCAGAAAACCAGCAGTTGGGGTTTTGAATGAACGAAACAAGGAAAGTACACAGTCAGAAGTGGAATATAATATTTACAACTTCGATTTAAACCTAACGAATTTTGTACGAATGAAAACAGGAATCCTAGAAAACACAAATACCTTTATCATAGACACAGGAGCTAATATTTCAATACTGAAATGTTCACTAGATTTTATGAAGGAACATGTGAAACCAAACACAAAAGCGAAAATAAAAGGAGTAACTAAAGGAGAATTACAAACAATGGGAGAAGTTGAAACAACGCTAGAAGTAAAAGGATCTCGATTTGAGCATATCTTTCAGTTAGTGGAACCTAGCTTTCCTATTCCAACCGACGGAATCATTGGGAGAGAGTTTATTTCAAACTTTCAATGCATACTAGACTACGCTAACCTTAAAATGCACATTAAAGAGGACAACGATTGTTACATTAGTACAAGCATTTTGGATAATATAGATAATGACACGATAATAATACCGCCTAGATGTGAAATTTACAGAGTCGTAAAAATTTTTCAAACGCTGAAGAATGACAGGATAGTGGAACAACAGGAAATAATGCAACCAGGAATATTCATAGCGAGAGCAATTATTTCAAGTAATAATCCGTACATCAAAATTTTGAACACAACCTACGGAACAGTAAAAGTAGAGACAAACGCAATCAAAACATTAGACATTAAATTATTCAACATATATAGACTGATCAACGACAGCAAGGATAGGAAAAAGGAATTACGGGAATCATTGAAGTTAGACATTCCAGAATACATACGCGATAAGTTAGTATCTTTATGTGAAGATTATTCAGATATATTCGCCCTAAGGCATGACATGTTAACATGTAACAACTTCTACGAGCAGAAACTGAGAGTTAAAGACCAAACTCCGGTATACATTAAAAACTATACCAAGGAGAGACCAAGGAATAATAGAACCGTCTACATCAGAATACAACAGCCCAGTAGTGCTGGTACCGAAAAAGGCGATAGATGGAAATAAAGCATGGAGATTATGCATAGATTTTAGACAACTGAACAAGAAAATAGTCACAGACAAATTTCCTTTACCAAGGATAGACTCGATACTAGATCAACTAGGAAGAGCAAAATGGTTTTCAGTTATAGACTTAATGTCAGGTTTTCACCAGATACCATTAGAAAAATCATCGAGAAAATACACATCGTTTAGCACAGAAAATGGAGCATTTCAATTTACCAGATTACCTTTTGGATTAAATGTAAGCCCAAATAGCTTTTCAAGGATGATGTAAATAGCATTTTCGGGATTAACACCGGACAAAGCATTTCTTTACATGGACGATATAGTAGTGATAGGAATATCTGAAAAACATCACCTAGACAACCTGAAAAAGACATTCGAGACATGTCGAAAATTCAATTTAAAACTTAACCCAGGAAAATGTCAATTTTTTAGAAGAGAAGTAACATATTTAGGACATGATCTTTCTCAGGAAGGAGTATCACCAGACAAAGCGAAATATGCAACGATTGAACAATACCCGACACCTAAGACAGCGGAAGAAACAAAAAGATTCGTAGCATTTTGTAACTATTATAGACGTTTTATTCAAAATTTTGCTGAAATATGCAGACCACTCAACAGATTATCAAGAAAAGGAGTAGAATTTTTTTGGTCAGAAGAATGTGAAAAAGCATTCAATAAGCTTAAATCATCTCTGATAAAGCCACCGATCCTAAAATATCCGGATTTCAATAAACAATTCATACTAACAACAGACGCATCCAACGAGAGTTGTTCAGCAATTTTAAGTCAAGATTATAACGGAATAGACCTACCAATAGCATACGCATCAAGAAGTTTCAATAAAGGAGAATGTAATAAACCTATAATCGTTAAGGAATTACTAGCGATTCATTGGGGAATCAATCATTTCAAATGTTATTTATATGGAGCACCAACATTTTTAGTCAAAACGGATCATAAACCGCTAACACATTTATTCGCAATGAAAGAACCAATTTCGAAACTTACAAGAATCAGATTAGATTTAGAAGAATACGATTTCGAAATAGAGTATATAACAGGGAGAAATAACTACGCAGACAGCCTTTCAAGAATAACATTACCTCAACTAAAGAACCTATACATAGACAATACCCATATATTAGCTATAACACGAGCTCAAGCAAGAGAAAAGAAGAAGGAAGCAAGGCAAACGAAGGCAGAAAGTGAACTCGCACTACAGCCAGAAGCCCCCAAACAGACAGTAAGAAAGGTACTAAATAATTTAGAGGCGCATAGACTACCAATTTTGTCTTTTGGAGCAGAACTAATCTCACCAAGACTGAGTATTAGGGTCAAAAACAAAATAAAGTGCAGCAAGAGCATAGCCACAGGATTCAATCATCTCGATTTAAACCAAATGTTGGCACAGCTTGATAAGCTGGCGGTAGAGAATGCAGTACGTAAAGTAAAAATATACGTAAACGATATTATTTTTAAAGTGTGCACAATTGAGGAATTTATTAAACAAGGAAACAAAATATTGAAGAATGTAGAAATATACATATGTGAAGTACCAGAAACAATAGAAGATGACAAAGAAAAACACACGTTAATGGAAGAATATCATAATCATCCGATGTTTGGAGGACACGTAGGAAATAACAGACTCATAAAGAAGCTAAAAGCAAGATTTAGATGGAAAAATTTGGAAAAAGACGTAAGAAAATACGTTAAACAATGTCATAAATGTCAAATTAACAAACCAAAAAGAACACATGTCGAGGAATTCATGATATCGGGCACTTCTTCCAAACCATGGGACATAGCAGGGGCGGCCCGGCCCGTCAGGGTAGGCAAGGTAGGCGCCGCCTAACCTCTTCAAATGTACAATGATAAATTATTTATTAATATAAATTACTTATTTCAAAACTGTAATTTATAAATTTTGAGACAATACCGAAGTATCTAAAAATCTAAAATAAAGCAAAGCTACTTTTTAATTCATCTCTGAAGTTGTAATAATTATTGTACGCTCCCCGTAGCGTAGCATTACTACGACGGCTTTACCCTAGGGCAGGCTCTCTAAAAAGTAGCCGAACAGAATTCGCATATTTGTCTCACTCTTTACGCTAAGCACAGCGGCTGTATTGTCGCTTGCCTGGCCGTGTATTTTCGGGCTATAGGTAGGCTAGATTTTTTTGAGCCTTTTACATTGGTTGTGTCGAGCGGCATCTCGGAACTGCCAATTGCATGTTTTAGGATCTTGACTATCAATTCTGAAAAAAACGAAAAGTTCGAATTTTGTCATGAAATTTGGTATGTGGGGTCTGAATAATATTTCTAACAATTTTTCCAAATAACTTTTTGCGATATCTCTAACGCGAAACAAAATATTGAAAATTCGTCCTGTCTGTGAATTCGCAGTAGGCCGCGTTTAAAATTTAAATTTCACTTGACTGTCTTAAAAAGTGTAAACCATCAAAATCAATGACTGCAAAATTTCAAATCTGTATTTATTTTAATAGCCGAAATATAAGCGTGTCTTCATCTTAAATGCGACGCACTGTATACAGGGTGTTTGGTAAAGAATGGGCTATAGCTTAATACTAGATTCCTGAGGTTAAAATATGTCGATTTGAGCTAACTTACCTTAGTACGAAAGTTGATAATAACCGAAATACAGGATGTCAAAGTTAAAACTTTTATTTTATTTATTCTTGAATATTTCCTAACAGACATGGGATAATAACACAAAATTTGGTAAGCGGGGATTTTTTGAGACGAGAAATCTAAATTCGTCACCAAAAATGATGTATTATCCAGGGGGCGCCACATACGCCTTTCAACGCTAATTTAATAGGTTCAATTTTTTTATTACCCACTCTACATACTTTCTAAATAAAAAATTTTATTCTATGAATATTTTTACTTAAAAAAGGTATACTACATTCATCTCGCTAAACTCAACCGTTTTCGAGATAAACGCATTTTAAATCTGCGAGGCAACATAATTTTTTGCAGCATATCATTGTAGTTACAGTTACACCCGAAAAATAACTTAAAATCATAAAAATTTACAAAAATGTATCTCAAATTTCTTCAAATGGAATTTGCGACATAAATATGAGAACTGGCACAATTATTATGGTTTCAAGTATATTTTTCGGGTCTAACTACAATGATATGCAAAAATTATGTTGTATCGCAGACTTAAAATGCGTTTATCTCGAAAACAGTTGAGCTTAGCGAGATGAATGTAGTATACCTTTTTAAAGTAAAAATATTAAGAGAATAAAAATGTTGATTCAAAATCTACGTGGCGTGGGAGATAAAAATAATTGAACGTATTAAATGAGCGCTGAAAGAGGTATGTAGCGCCCTCTGGGTAATAGATCATTTTTGGTGGCAAATTTAGATTTCTAATCCAAAAAAACCCCGCTTACCTACCAAATTTCGTGTTGTTATCCCATGTCTGTCAGGAAATATTCAAGAATAAATAAAATAAAAGTTTAAGTTTGACACCCTGTATTTCGGTTATTATCAACTTTGGTACTAAGGTAAGTTAGCTTAAATCGACCAATTTTAAGCTCAGGAATGTAAGGTTAAGCTATGGCCCATTCTTTACCAAACACCCTGTACCTATATAGGTATGTAATACATATTATTATACACATACACCATATGTGTTGCCTACCCGGATACTGAGGTCACGAGCCGCCACTGGGACATAGTATACATAGATACGATAGGTCCATTCACTAAAAGTAATGAAGGTAATAGATACTGTATAACAATGTTATGTGAGCTTACGAAATACGCGGTCAGTATACCCGTGTGCAATAAAGAAGCAGAGACAATTGCCCGAGGAATTTTTGATCGTTTCATACAAACATACGGACTCATGAAGCAAATAAGAACAGACCAAGGCACAGAATATAAAAATGAAGTAATGCAGGAACTAACAAAGCTACTAAAAATAGAGCACAACTTCTCAACGGCATACCATCCACAGTCCATTGGAAGTTGCGAAAAACTACACAGAACATTAAACGAGTACGTAAGAGCATTCATAGACGAAGACAGAGAAAATTGGGATGTGTGTTGCAGGATGTTCACATACTGCTACAATACAACCCCTAACGCGTATCATGGTTACACACCGTTTGAACTGTTATATGGCAGGAAGGTTAACCTACCAGAAGACCTTACACAGGAGATTCAACCATGTTACAATATAGATGCTTACTACAATGAGTTACGCTACAAACTACAAAGCGCGCACGAGAGAGCTAGACCTTCTTACTAAAACACAAAAAAGAGCGACAAGAAAATAACAAGCGCAAAGCAACACCACAACAATTTAAAATAGGAGACCTAGTCCTGGTAAAAAGGGAAGAGAATGGTAAGTTTGATAGTCTTTATGTAGGCCCCTTCACAATAACAGAGGTAAATAATGTTAATTGTAAGATCAGATTGGAAAACAATAAAATCAGGGAAATACATAAGAATAGATTATATGCTTACAATCCGAGAACACAGTGAGTGACAAGTGAAACGGGAACAAATTGATAACGAACATTTTTATTTTTTTTGTATTTAATTATTATTTATAGGAAATAAAAAATGTAGATATTGTATTTATTAAAACGCAGTAAGCAGGTGGTGGTACTAATAGAAAAATTTTCTTCCTTTTCCGTAGTCAGAAAATTTTCGGAAGGAAAGGAAGATGTGTTGGGATACACGGCATCTCTTAGTAATCTTCTTATTAAAACAAATCCTTTTAATAATTAAAAATGTCTTTAGCAAAACAATCTACGTTTGTTGATAGTAAATACGATCGACCTACATTAGCACATATCGGTGTAACAGTTTAGGTTTGACCAAGGTCGGTTTGAAATAACAATAGTATGCATTATTTTTATAACCTAGTCGACTCAGCGCTTTTAATCAAAACAATCTTACTTTCATTATATACCAAAACAATAACAGGAGAATACCGATTATTAGTTCTAATTCCATCGCGAACAGTAAGTCATTAATATTTGAGATCCCAAAGGGAAAACATCACAGCTACTGAGAACTAACGTACCACCAGCTCTTTACCGTTAGTACTCTAACTTACAAAATAAATGCATCTACGGTAATATGAGTTATTTCATCAACCCTTATGGTAGGGGGTAACCACCCCTTAATTATCTAAGGTGGCTCAGAAGGTAGGAGCCACCATAGGTGGCTTGAATAATAGGGGTGCATATCTGGATTCATTTCGCATAATGTGTCCATAAGTCTTCTTCTTCTTCTTATGCCGTCTTCTAACGAAGGTTGGCGATCACTTTTTTAAACGCTTCTCTTTTGCAACGTGAAATATCTGTTCAACACTGAGGTTACTCCAATCTCTGATATTCGTCAGCCAAGATTTCTTCCCAAGCCTTTTTTCCCTCTACTCGTCCTTGCATGATGACGTTTAGCAGAGAGTATTTATCGTTACGAAGTATGTGGCCCAGATATACGATGTTTTTCTTATTTTAATTGTGATTATAAGCTTCCTGCCTTCTTAACATTTCTTCGTTTGAGACTTTTGCAGTAAAAGGAATTTTCAGAATACGTCTATACTATAGGGTGTCCCAAAAGTAGCGGAACGGTCGAATATTTCGCGAACTATACATCGGATTGAAAAACTGAAAAATACGTGTTAAATCATTTTTAAAAATCTATCTAATGACACCAAACACCAATCCCCACTACACCCCCTGGAGCTGGGGTGGGGGGGCAACTTTAAAATCTCAAACGGAAACCCCCAGTTTTCTTGCAAATTTGGATTCGTTACGTAAAAGTAGGCAACTTTTATTCTAAACATTTTATCGAATTGTAGATAGATAGCGCTATAATTGGGGAAAACAATTTATCCTGATACCATAGGTAAATTATAGAAACGGTCTAATATCTCACGAAATACACCTCCAAATAAGAAACCAAAAACATATTTTAATCTTTTTCGAAAACATATCGAATAACACCAAACATGATCCTCCAACCCACCCCCTTTAGGTGGGGTGGGGGGTAACTTTAAAATCTTAAATAACAACCCCCACTTTTTATTGCAGTTTCGGATTCGTCATAAATAATTAAGCAACATTTATTCGAAACATTTTTTAAAATTTCTGATAGATGGCGCTAATAAATCGTATTTTTCCAATTAAAGCGCCATCTATTAACAATTCTAAAAAATATTTCGAATAAATGTTGCTTAATTTTTCAGGACGGATCCGAATCTGTAATAAAAAGTGGGGGTTGCTATTAAAGATTTTAAAGTTACCCCCCACCCCACTTCCAGGGGGTGGGTTGGAGGGTCATGATTGGTGTTATTCAATAGGTTTTCGAAAAAGATCAAAAATCTGTTTTTTAGTTTCTCATTTTGAAGTGTATTTCGTGAGCTATTAGACCATTTCTATAATTTACCTATGGTATCAAGATAAATCGTTTTTCCCAATTATAGCGCCATCTATCCACAGTTAGAAAAAATGTCTTGAATAAGAGTTGCTTACTTTTACGTAAAAAATTAAAATCTGCAAGAAAAACTGGGGGTTCCATTTGAGATTTTAAAGTTAGCCCCCACTCCACCTCCAGGGGGTGTAGTGGGGGTTGGTGTTTGGTGTCATTGAATAGATTTTTGAAAAAGATTGAACACGTATTTTTCAGTTTTTCGATCCGATGTTTAGTTCGCGAAATATTCGACCGTTCCACTACTTTTGGGACACCTTGTATATAGCAACATTTCGAACGCCTCCAATTTTTTTACGGATTGTGCTTTTAGAGTCCAAGGTTCTCCCTTATATAGTATTTGCGACCAAACATTACATTCGACGAACCTCAATCTAATATCCTCATTTTATTTACTCTACTTTATTTATACTCAATTTCTTATTTGTAAACATTGACTTGAATTTTATAAATCGTTTTTGAGCTATTTTTATTCTGACCTTTATCTCCTCATCTTGATCTAATTGTGAGTTTATGAGTCCATAAGTATTCTAACTTATTTGATGGTGGTCAGTATATACCACTCGGTTCTTCTTCATTCTTTTGACTTCATTTGTGACCCGGTCAGTTCACGGCATTTTAAGAATTCTCCAATGTAGACACATCTCAAATGCTTACAATTTTCCGTACATATCTTCGTTCAAAAATCCACGATTCAGCACCATAAAAGAGGACAGAGAAGAGGTAGCATGTTACATGTGTTACATGTATGTGCCATGCTATTTAATTTCTTATTGTACTGTACGCAATATAATATAATATAGTAACATCCTGTTCGGTTGATTATCCTGTTCGTGTAGTAGATTCGCTACTTTGTTTCTTGTTTACGTATTTTAAAGAAAATTCTACGAAAAAAATAAAACAATTATTGTTCCATGTAGGTATAATATGTACCAAAAAATGGCACATACTATATTTTCAGTAGTAATTGCACAAGAGCTCTAAAATTATTGAATTTTTCCCGAGTGACACTTTAACAGTTTTAATTTTATGAGCCGAAGGCGAGTGAAATTATGTCAAAGTGTGACGAGGGCAAAAATTCTATATTAATTTTAGAGATCGAGTGCAATTTGTTGCGATTATTTCATGCATAAAACTGTTCAACACCAAAATTTTATTTTAATTTATTTATGTAAGTACAAATTAGTACAATTAAACACACAGTTGTTATATAAATATTAATTTGACGGTTAAAAGTCACTTTTATAATTTTATGATTGATAACTTTTATAATTTTTAAAACATTAATTGTCATTAATGTCACTGAATGTATTTTTTCGTAGCAACGAAGGGCATTTGAAGTAATATACTTGACGACGGGAAATTATCAAAAATTATCGATTTAATTTAGATTTATGTAGCTTTCTATTGGTCAGAATCTCCTATGAATGAAATAAACTAAGTAATATTGTATATTACACATATTTGATAATAATTTTCTTTTTATGTTATAGTCTAGCTGTTTATACCCATACGCAATTTTCCCACCACTCAAATATTTCCAGTTTTGTCATATACTTCTTCTTCACGTGCCGTATCAGATTTATCCGATGTTCACGATTCACGATAACTATTGCGAAGGCTTCTCGATATTCTGCAATATGGAATAATTGCCCTGCATTTGATATGGAAGTCCATTCACGAATGTTTTTTAACCAAGAAACTTGTTTTCTTCCAACACTTCTACGGTATTTTGCCTTTAAGGATCAGTAGTAATATTTTATATGGATTTATCCTCACTATATATCCCAGATAAGACGTTTTCTGGTATTTAACAGTCTTTAGCAGTTCTCTATCTTTGTTGACCCTCCTTAGTACTTACTCATTAGTTTCTTGCTGTCCAAGGAATCTTCAGCATCCGTCTTCTTCTTCTTCAAGTGCCATCTTCGTTCCGAAGGTTGGCGATCATCAGGGCTATACGTATTTTCGAAACTGCTGACCGAAACAATTTGTTGTTGCTACAGCTATACCATTCCCGTAGATTCTTTAGCCAGGAGTTTCGTCTTCTTCCTATGGACCTTTTTCCTGCTATCTTCCCTTGCATAATTATTCGAAGCAGTCCATACCTTTCGCCTCTTGTAATGTGTCCTAAGTATTGCAGTTTTCTTTTTCTGATCGTAAATATGACTTCCTTTTCTTTATTCATTCTTCTCAAGACCTCGACGTTTGTGACTCTCTCCGTCCATGATATTCTCAAGATTTTGCGATACATCCACAGTTCAAATGCCTCTAATTTTCTGGTATCAATCTTTTTCAGCGTCCACGACTCCATTTCGTAGAACAGCATAGAAAGTACGTAACATCTCATCAGGCGAAGTTTCATTTCAAGGCTCAAATCTCTTCCACAGAACACTCTCTTCACTTTAGTGAATATGGATCTGGCTTTTTCTATTCTTACTTTGATTTCTGCTGAGCTATCGTTGTCTTCATTTATCGTTGAGCATCCGTCTATGAATCCACATTTAGAATGCTTCAAGTATGTTCATGATCGATACTTTTAGCGTCCACACTTCAGATCAAACATGGCACTCTTTGTCTTCGTTCTAAACTGAGATGATTATTGCAAAAGAAATGCCTTAATTTTCATAAAAGTAGTTTCAGTCATTGCTATTCTGCACGTTTTATTTCTACGTGTGGATCTAGTTGGTCCGTTATCACAGTTCCCAAACATGTCATTTTGTGAACTTTCTCCACTTGGACTCAATTTAATTGAAGCTTCGCATCTGGATGTGGGTCACGACTAAAAACTTGGTTTTGTTTGAGGTTAATGCCCATTTCCTCTCCTACATCGTGAATGTGATCAAGCAGAATTTGGAGACCTCCTGACAGAATTACTGTATCATATGCGTATCTAATCACATTAAAGGCGCTCAGCAAACACAACCACTTGTGGTCGCCATCGACTTCTAAGTAGCGAGAACCGGCCACCGCCACAGCTTGTCGCTCGAAGACTACCGGAAACGCAGTGTATGCGTTGAGACCATTTAAAATGCATACAAACCTTAGTCAGCAGCATGTGGCATCCACCGGTGGCGACCAAAAGTGGCTATGTTTGCGAACGTCCTAAGTGGTTCCCAGTTGATTTTTATTCCATGTCTCCCAAGTGCCTTTTTAAATAATTGGTCCGAGTGAACATTGAACAATGTTGGCAACAAAATGCAACCTGGTCTGACCCTTGGTTGTATGGAGATTTCATCGGGATAGTTATCTCTAATTTTTACGATGTCAGTTTGATTCCAGTACAAATTTTTAATGGCACGAATATCTTATTATTTCTGTTCCTATATTTTTCAGCATCGGTATTAGTTTTACATGCTGTATTTTATTGAATGCCTTTTCGAAGTCCACGAAACATGAAAATACATCTTTTCTATATATACTTTTTGTATTATCATCATGGCATCTACACTACTAGCGAAGTGGTTGCTACCCTCTTTGGGTGACAATCCATTACATATTTAACTCCTATGACATCTTCGATTTCATTTTTACCACCAAGGCATGTTTCTTCTGTGCATTTGTAAGTGCTTTATCTAGCCTTAAATAACTCTTCGTAATGTTTAATGTTTATCCCATATTTTGTCATCATCTTAACTGTTTTTAACTAACTTGTATATAGCTTTATATTATTCTTGCTATTTACTTCCAACTCCTCTTATAAGTTCATTTTTTTATTAGTGCAGAATTTGTCTCGAGTCTTTTTTTCTTCTTTATCTAAGTTTTCTTCTCTACCTGTTCTAGGCATTGTATTAAATAGTGTGATGTTAATGTATTTTTGGCCCCAATTAATTAAAACTCTATTGTTTGGATAACTTTATATTTACATCGTATAAACGGTGATTCAACCATAATTGTTTACAAATACAAATCATTACCTATACCACACATTTGTACATATCAAGTATCTAATTATAACAACTCTTGAATTTACCTATGCTGCATTTTTATACACTACCTAATATGTAAACCTCACGTATTAATTCACGGTCAGGAGTCATTGTCTTCGAGCATGGCTAATACACTACATTATATTTTGATAAAGATATTTACAACTTAATTTATATAGGTTGTCCCAACTATATTACATCTCCCTGTTTTAAAATGAGATATATTTCTCTTTCCCTTTTACAAAATGTTTATGGTTACCTAATACTATTTTCAGAAATTAAATTTCCTAACTATCCTAACTAACTGTAACATGGTACATTTCAGATCAATCAATTTTTCCCTAAACATGTATATTCTTTTTCCTATTTTACACAAAAGTTCATATTTTGCCCTATACAAAAACTGGTATTTTATAACCTATTACTAGTTCACGTACTTTCACGCCGTGTCTTTTCGTCCTTTTTTTTTTTCGTTCACTAATTCACTTCATCAAAACAGTGTCCACAGTGAATGAAATTGATCCTTACTTTTAAATAGTCTTTTAGTGCCTATAGGCCGTAACTAATCTAATTGTAATAAAATCTCGACTTTAATACTTCCTAAGCTAAGCTAAATATTACCTAAACTTCTATTAAATGGTATATAAAAAGAATTTAACGTTACTTTACTATTTCATCTTATTATTTCAGTCTTATTTTGATTTATTTATATACGCCTTACTAACTTTAAAATATTGTACCTATAATAAAAATGTAATCTCTCTAAAACTTTTAATATGTGTCTCTAAAAAAAACTTCTAATAACTCTCTTGTACCTATTTTGTTGTTTGTTTGGGTTTATATGACTGCGGACACTAAATCCATTCGCCACTCTTGTACCTATAATATAGATTTAATCTCTCTAAGAACTTCACTTTTTGTGTCCCTTTGCTTACTATCTACTAACACTATTGTAAGATATTGTCTATCCTTAATTCAAACACTTCCATTTTCCACGAAAATTTAACCTGAATTCATTATATGCATTTAAAAATAAGTTATTTATAATTTACGTTACTTTAGAAAAAAAATTACAACTTTAATTCTTAGACAAAAATTCAATGATTAGCTCCTTATTTGCTTAGTATCTTCTTAATTTTGCTTGTTTATTTTGGCATTTTTTATGTTTCTTCTTTCATTTTTCCCACATATTTTCCTCTTCTTCTTCTTGTCTGGTACTACAACTCATATAATTCATTTTTCTTCATATAATAGCACTTCTACAGTGTACATAATTCATCTTCATATACATATTTCATATAACAATCATATATCATTTATCTCATATATCATTTCATATAACATCATAATTATCACTTCATATACTAGCTCCGATACCTTCGTTTTACCTTAATAAAAGAGGTTTCACTCGGATGTCTTAGTTCTCCGCCAATATTAACCCGAATTTTCGCCCTGATCTGTAGGCACCATTAAGGTGGTATAGTTAACTCAAAACACGAAATAGGTATTTTATGCGGTTCAAATTCTTCTAAAAATATCACAACCTCAATCCCTTGCTTTGAGGCCGTTGTTTATTCACGAATAATCATGAATAAAATAGGTACCCTTCAAAACACAGAGTGGGTCTCTAATAAGCTTTCAAGCTTCCATAAATCATTAGTACCTTCCTAATTTGACAAGAGCAGTGGGTTTCTTATTGTCTCTAGTTGCCTCATAATATTTAGCTTATAATATTGTTAGTTCTTCTTCTTATCTATATAGTCCTCCAGATTCTTTATCTCGACGCATCAGGTCGGTTCGTTAAAAATAAATCTCTTGCTTATAGCAATGTTTATCAACGTATGTCATCACTAATCATTATTCATTAAAAAAAAATCATTTATATATCATTTATCACACAAAAATTATTAATTCAGGTTCATATCATACAAAATTTAACACAAAATCGATGAAAATGTACTAAATATACTCAATAAATATCAATAATAAAACAACTGGCTAATAAAGATTCAATAATGGTATACATATTCGACAAAAATTCAATAAAAATTTAATAATAGCATATGCAAAAGTTAGATAAAAATATTCAAAATAAGTTTATATCTCAAAATTCGATAGAAATTTTTGAAAAAAATTCGATATTCCATAAAATATTCAAAAATAACCGTACTAAAAATCGAAATCGGATAGATTTTTCAAATAAATTCAATAAAAATTCAAAATTCAATAAAAATTCAAGAATAGCATATATAATAAACTTCTATAAAAATATTCAATTCAAAAATCACTTCATATTTCAAAATTTATAGATATTCTTAAAAAAAAATCGATACTTCATAAATTATTCAAAAATCAGCAAAGATAAATATTCAATTTTCAATAATAATATAAAAACGAGGGAAGCATTTTTAATAAAGATAGACATTCTTACTTACATTTTATCACTTTGTCTTTGTTCCCTGGGTTCTCTGCATCTTCGTCCTGGTCCATCTTCGCCGTCTCCGTTTCCAATTTGTTGCAGCCATCTCTGCTCCTTTCAGAAGATTCTCCACTAGTCTGCAGGATCAGCCATGTATTAAATAGTGTGATGTTAATGTATTTTTGGCCCCAATTAATTAAAACTCTATTGTTTGGATAACTTTATATTTACATCGTATAAACGGTGATTCAACCATAATTGTTTACAAATACAAATCATTACCTATACCACACATTTGTACATATCAAGTATCTAATTATAACAACTCTTGAATTTACCTATGCTGCATTTTTATACACTACCTAATATGTAAACCTCACGTATTAATTCACGGTCAGGAGTCATTGTCTTCGAGCATGGCTAATACACTACATTATATTTTGATAAAGATATTTACAACTTAATTTATATAGGTTGTCCCAACTATATTACACCTATTTCTATAGGGCTAGATTTTTTTACCCTGGTAGCTGTTTCGCAGTCTCCGTCGTAGGTACTATTCTTTCTTCCTTTTTATTTCTTTATATCCAATTACTTTTTCTGCTGTTATAGAAATATGACCTTTTATTTCTTTCCATGTTTCTTCTATATTGTTGAGACTTAAATTTACTTCTAACTCTTTAAGATAATCTTTCTGAATAATATCCTACTCTAGTGTCCTTATATTGTAATTATTTTCTTTTTGTATATTTCTTTGTATCATTAATTACTTTCATTTCCATATTTCCTATTACTAGGATCTAATAATCTGAATTTGCACTTGCAGATCGGAGCAACTTAGTTTTTTCGTATTTTGTTTTTTATCTACGTATTTTAAAGGGAATTCCAGGAAAAAAATAAAACAAGTGTTTATGAAAAATGGCACATAGTATATTATGTACGTATTATTGTATATTACATAGAGTTGATAATAATTTTATTTTTATGTCGTAGTCTAGCTGTTTAAACCTATACGTAATTTCCTCATCACTCAAATATTTCCATTTTTGTCATATATACTTTTTTTATACTTAAAAACACATTCGCTTTAAAACGTTTATACAGGCTTAAATTTAAGCTTTACAAATTTGTTCTAATCACTTAGTAACCACAAAATATACCTCTTTCTTAAAAATTACCCCCTGTCGAATTTCTACAAAAATATATAATATAAAATGCTCGCAACACTTTTACAGAATTCGTAGGCGACAATTCGGTAATTTTTAAGAAGAGTCGCAAAATATACCTTCAACATTAAAACAGAGTTATCCACTGGCTCACCAGCAATATGCCATTATTATAGAAACACATATTTTAGCTACATGGCAACAAATATAACTATTAAAAATATTACAGCTCAAAAATCGCTAAAATGTACAAAGTATGACTCGCATAATGGAACAGAACAAGACCAACTGAGAACACAAATATCGATATTAAACATCCGTTGACAAAAATATAATAGTTCAATGGTTGCTACAATATAATATTGGTTGAAAAAAAAATAAATTGTCCAAATTAGTCCAAGTAATTTGTGTCCTCAGAGAGAAAGTTTTATTGCTACCGCTTCTTTTACCACTAAGAGCTATTCAGTGGATCATCAAATCGATATAATGTTATTTCTATCCACTGATGATCAAAACAAAATAGAGCTACTGTGAAGGCCCCGTTATGAGATAGTTCAATAAGTTGTGCGGTTCAATATGAGAGGGCTATCTTTTTTGTTATGTTGGTACATGGTACACTCTTCATATGAACATACGGGATGTTTCATTTCAATCTGTCAATTGATTCTTACTTTAAAAGCCATTTTATGTAGTATCGACGTGTCACAGTATTTTTTTTACAACGGAAAAAATCAAATATTGTGCAGTGATGGAGTTTTTATTTTTGGAAGATTTAAAAGCATAGGAAATTTATGAACGAATGTTGACAGTATATAAGGACTCTTCGCCTTCAATTACAAGTAGTACAGTAGAAAAATGGGTTGCTGAATTTAGACATGGTTGTACAAGCCTTGAAGACGATCCAGTCAGAGATGTCCAAAAACAGAAATCATGCGTGAATAGCACTTTTCATCAAATGAATAGGTCACAACAGCTGTGTAAGTGTAATCGTATTTCAGTCCTTCTACATAGATTTTCACTTCAGGGATTGTACACTTCAAGGAACAAGTGTATTGATGTTCAGGGAGAACCGCAAAACTTATTTAACAGCCTATTATATAGTTCAGAGACTTTAAACAAGGGCAGCTACGATTGCCCTTATGAACAATTTGCCAAATGTAAATTTCTTACAATGTAAAGTTAACCATCTTAAATTTTTGTAGCCTATAAGTTTTGAATTTCAAATGAGGTGATTACATCTTACATCTCAAATTTTTGTAGCCTATAAGTTTTGCATGTCATTATTTAATGAGGTGATTAGTGATGGTAGAAAGTATTGTGGTGTATTACAATGCTTTATTCTTGTTTTGTTTTACAAATCTAAGTTCCACATAAAAATATAAACTATTAGATATTTCAGGATACCTTTGATATACTTTACCAATTTTATTATATTACTTCTAGCGGTAGGTATACATACTATTGCCAAAAGGAAATTCGAACATCATAATGTGTTCACCCAATAAGTTCAGTTTCTATGTGCAAGCTGAATACTTTATTTTATCTAGCGTTTTTCTATAAATCACGAAAATATGTATTTCTAACAACTACAAATTACTCTTGATTAACAAATCCAGGGAATAACTCTATCTATCTTGAATAAACCTTTGCATCGAGAATGGTTTTGTTTTATTTTAATTATGGCTGCCAACTTCATCCACAATAAAAATCAATATAGAATTTAGTGCCGAAAAAACTTTCAGTGCTTTTCTGCTGCCGATTTGTCAGAATTATGGCTGCCATATGGAATGGAACAAAAAAGGATAGTATGATAGATAGTAAGTTAAAAATGATTAGGAATCAATGTTTTTTTAACGAAGTAGTCAAGTGTACGATTATAGATGTGTTTGTAGCATAATTCTAATCTGTGCTAATATAAAAAATTTAAGAATTTATATAGTGTTATTTTGTAAAATGTCTACGGTATTACAAGAATTTGATTTATATACGAAGATCATTAATTTTATTGAGGATACAGTTGGATACATATTTCGAATTCGAATAGTAGTCGGGAAAAAATTTGTAACATATTCAATAGTGTTATCTACGATGTAGCCCCAACAGTTATTAAAATATTTAAAGACATATTTTAATGAAGATAAAGCTTAGATAATAAAGAAACCGTTTTAGATGTCATTTAAAAGTATAGATCTATTTTCGTACAACTGGCTAAATATTCAGCGCCTCCAGTCAATTAAAAACATACTATCTAACTTACTACAGGGGTTACAAAAAATATACTATGCAGAACATTATTGCAAGTAAAAAAAACTTATAAAATCGATAAATTTCAGGATACAACAAAAAAATGGCCTTTTAATTACCTTAACCTGATAACTTTTTTTATCCGAACGACATATTTTCTATAGGAACACTTCGAAATGTGTATATGGATTAATTTTTTTTCTATCAACACTCGGGACGAAGACAACCTTGTGTCTCTCCACTGTTAAATTTCTTTAGGATAAATATATAATTTCGTGTTGATAGCAAAATATTACGCCATCTGTGTCAGCAGAATTTGATGATCACGATTATAAAAAGAATAGTTCTATAATATGAAACGAGTTGTGCATGTAATCAAGTAATATCAAAGTTATTGTCTCTTATCAAAATCCATTAGAATATGGTATTCTTAACCGTTTTTTACAATATAAATAAAAATTTGTGCGAAATTATTGTTATTCATTTGATAACCAGACACAGCAATAGGGCTTTTCATCGATTGTCATTTGTTTCGAGCTTCTGTCATATGCCACATAATATTAATACATCTACGTCATACGTCTTCGGTTTGTATCATTGGTTAAATCAATAACGTATGACGTAGATATATTAATATTATGTGACACATGACAGCCCTATAGCATTATGTTAGCTGTCAATTGTCGACTGTCAACACAGCTATAAAGCATTATGATAACTGTCAAACTGCCAACTGTAATGGCTTCCACAATCCCCTAAAAACAGTAATACTATTTAAAAAAAAATCTAAAGATAACATGAAAATTTAAAGCAATCCTAAACAAATATCACTTTCCAGTTGACTTGAAAACACAAATATCTAAATATAAAAAACTTCTATCGAACACGTCTATTGATAGGCTGGACATGTTGTACTAATAAGAAAAAACGATAATTGCATTTTCCAATAAATATATAAATAAGTTTTGAATTGGTTGTGCACCTGTTTATCTTTGTAGACTGGAATAGGGAAGTTTTCAAAAGATACGCAATATAACTGTAATATATTATATTCTAATGTATTTTGTGTTTTGCAAAAATAAGACAAGGAATAACAATTAACCAGGTGTTGGCAAGTATTCTAGAAAAAAAAATTGAAATCTGCCGTCAAGTAAGAACTGAAATTTTGAAAGATTGTACGAAAAACTTAGTTAAAGTAATTAAAGAAATCTTAACAATCAAAAACATATACATAAAATACAGACGTTTCATAAAAGAATGGACGATCTAGAGATAGTCCATACTTTATGAACAAACCTGTAGAAATTACCTACTGCTCTAATGTAAACAGTTGAAAATATTACATGTTTAATTAAAAAAAATCTACCTAAATAAGATACGCTTAAGTAAAATATATAAACTTAATTTAATTAAATTAAAAAATGAACAAAAATATCTATCGTTACGTTATAATTGTTGCATAAAACCACGCATGTATTTATAGTACGTGTTTATCAAAAAAATATACACCAGATATCAGTTAATAATCACTTATAGAAGACCCTAAAATACAATAGCATAAGATTTTAGTTTAAAACGCGTTAGCTGGTGTATTTTTTCATGAAAAACGCTGAATTTGAGCCACCATACATTTGAGCAATGCAATGAAATACTATAAAGGAAGCTGACTAAAAAATTAATTTTGTAATTTTATAAAAATACTTTATTAATAATAAATATTGAAAAAAAATATGAAATTAATTATAATTATTTTATTAATTAAGGGGGGAACAAAAACCGTTATTGATTGCATTTAAATTGGGACAATAAAGGGAAACAAAAATCGTTATTTATCATATTTAAATGATGTTATGTGCTTAACATGTGATCTTATTCGGTGTGAAAATGGCCAACATGACCCTGCTCTTAGAAAAATGGAAATAATAAATGAAAAGTCGTTCTTTATTTACATTTAGTTTATGAGCCAAATGGGAAAAAATATCAAACGAGGTTTTGTCGTATTTTTAGCATGTTCTAGTCTGAAAATGACCTGATTCTTAGAAATAACTAAAAATCATATCAAAAATGTTATTCTTTGACATGCAGTTGAGTATATGTGCTGAAAACTGAGGAAACACCAAAAAAAATGCGTTTTTCTTTTAATATAACCTATATAACCTAAAAATTCTTTGAAGAATTCAAATATTTTTCCTAAGCTCAATTGATCCAAAAAACCTGAAAAAAATAATAGTGTTTTTGAGTATGACAATATGTTAATGCATTTTTTCAGATTTTTTAAAGCAAGGAATCACTCACGAAAAAATGTTTTCGAAAAAACGCATTTTTTGTGGGAGACCCTTGGGGCCACCTAGGACCTAAAAATAAGTCTATTTTATTTCTATTTTCTCCGGATTTCATTGTTTCCTCTCACTAATAATAATAAACGCTCAAATAATTATTCTTCTTCAAACTTCTTTCATTGAAAAAGGAAGGCTGGTTATGAGTAACGGAAGTGAATAGTCATTGATTCTGATTAAAAACGTTCTATTTGTAAATATAATATGTATATTCAACATAGCACAAAAAAATTTCTAAATGTACTAGAAATTTTCGATTAAGCTCAATGAACAAAGTTCAATAAAATTCATATCACACTCTTTTATTAAAAAATATAACAATTTGATAAAAACAAACCAACGCTTACTAATATTGCCTTGCATTGGTCAAATGTAAGGTGGCTTGAAATAAAATTTGTTAGAAAAATCGATATATTATTCATCCTAATACTGATGAAAATCTACAATCTAAAGTCACTGGTATCGATTACGTAAAAAACAGCTATAAGTAAACTAAGGAACCAATATGAAATAACTATAACATCTTCATAATAATTTAATTTTTTTTTTCTATTACTATAAGACTAAATTCTCTTCCAATCAATCAATATGACCTTACAATGATTTTCCATAATATATTTCAATCGTGTATTATGTCCTCTGATGTATTCTCACAATTTTGGTATGATATAATATGATTTGGTATGGTATAAATATGACATAACGGGGCTCAATGAAGAATCCAAACCCCTACTTAAAAGATATGAACAGCTATATGAAGAAGACTCTTTCTCGGAAGCAACAATACAGGCTGGGGAGGAAATGTTACATGCGATATCCGCCAACAGAACGGAAAGGTGGTGCAAGTTGGTCACGAGTCTGGACATGAAACAAAACAGCAGACGTGCCTGGAAGCTGATTCGGAATCTTGGCAACGATCCCACTGCTCCGGCAGTCAACATGACAGAAGTCACACCCGATCAGATAGCCCATCGTCTTCTAATGAACGGTAAGACGACATCAAGAAAGAACAAGGTGAGAGCTCAACGGAATATCGACGAAGCAAGAGATGTTCTAGGTACCTCTTTTTGTCTAGAGGAGATGAGAGGCGCGATCCACCAAATGAAAGATAATAAAGCGGCTGGCCTGGACGACATACGAACAGAACAAATAAAGAACTTTGGACTAAAAACCGTAGAGTGGTTAATAAAAATGATGAATTGCTGCATCCGTACATTACAAATCCCCAAAATCTGGAGGAAAGCTAGAGTGGTAGCCCTCTTAAAACCAGGGAAGGATCCGCCGGATACAAAGAGTTTTAGACCTGTCTCTCTTTTGTGCCACCTTTTCAAGGCATTTGAAAGAATGATACTGAACCGGATCGCTGAATATGTGGAGACTAAAATTATTCCAGAACAAGCAGGATTCAGAACCGGAAAGTGCTGCTGCAGTCAAATTCTTAATCTCACCCAACATATTGAAGATGGTTTTGAACGGAAAGAAATAACAGGAGTAGCGTTCATAGACCTAACTGCCGCCTATGACACAGTTAACCATCAACGGCTAGTCGCAAGACTCTACGAAACTACAAAGGATTTCCGACTAATAAGGACAAGAACAGTCGGTGGAGGGACCAAAAAATGGGCTACCACAGGGAAGTGTCCTCGCGCCGATTCTATACAACATATTATACACCAACGACCAACCCATACACCAACAAATAAGGCAATTTATTTACGCTGATGATACAGCTGTGGCAGGTCTGGGCAGAACCTTCAATGAAGTCGAAGTGAAACTGACAGATGCCCTGGGAGACTTAGCTCTATACTACGATAAAAACCACCTGAAACACAATCCCACAAAAACCCAGGTATGTGCTTTCCACCTTAGAAACAAGCATGCCCGAAGGCCGCTGGAGGTGGAATGGCGTGGTCAGATGCTGGAACACAACGAAACGCCAAAATACCTTGGCGTCCGTCTGGAAAGAACTCTGTCTTACCAATAACACTGTCAAGATGTCAAGAAGAAAGTAAGTGCCAGAAATAATATCATCCGCAAGCTAACTAATACAAAATGGGGAGCACAACCACACACACACTCCGCACTTCTGCCTTAGCATTATGTTTTTCGGCCGCGGAGTTTGGAGCACCAGTATGGGCAAACTCTGCTCACGCAAAGAACATCGACGTGGCTCTAAATGAAATTGTTCGTATGATATCGAGTTGCCTGAAACCTACACCTATCGAAGAGGTATACTCATAGCTGGGATTGCTCCACCACCTATCAGGAGGAAGGTCACGTCAGAGGTAGAACGAAAAAAGCAGGAGACGGACCGAAGACACCCCTTATATGACCACCAAACTCAGCCGAGCAGACTAAGATCTCGGAAAAGCTTCCTGAAAACATCAAGATCCATCCCCGAAGCGCCAGAGACGCGCCGAATACACCTGTGGCATGCGTCAGCTACCGCGACACATTTTCCTCCCTCAGAGGAAATGGCTGCTGGACACAATTTACCGTATCCGACTTGGAAAGCGCTAAATAGACTAAGAACCGGCGTTTCACGTTGTGCTAGTAACCTGAAAAAGTGGGCATACCAGGAGGACGATATCTACCTGCGACTGTGGCGCGGTTCAGACCAGCCGGCATCTTCTATCATGCACAGAGATGAGAGATACCTGCACAGGGCAATGATAGGGCCATCTATGTGGCCAACCATTGGAAATACATAATTTAAAGTTGTTGGTGTTCCGGACACGGAAAGTAAGTAAGTAATGTCATGCTATTATATTATGTATAATGTATAGTAGCATGACATTAATTCAATTTCTAAATACAGGGTGTCCCGGATAATAGTGCGTTCCTTTAAGGTATGGAGAGAATACACAATTTGGAACAAAAAAGTCCTATACCATTTTTTCCTAAAGTTAAGCGTTTCCAAAAAAAAGTTAACATTGTTTTCCATATACCTGTATTTTAATGTTTGGAAATTTTAATAAACTGGCAACATCGTACGCACTACGGCATAATAACAATAAGAACTCGTTTGTGATTGTGATTAACAGTACCTATTTAAAATAATCCAACCTAATAGTAGGTAATACTTATGTATTTACTGTTTGTTTACTAAAATTATTTTCTTTTGAAATGTATTGAAATACCTATTGCATAATTTTAAACGAATTACACATCTTTTAACATAAAAACACATCTTTTAACTAAACTAGTATTATGTATTTAGTAAGGTTTAAATAGGTTGAATGCTGAGTATTGCTGAGGGCTTTAACTGAATTACATAGTTTTAATAGTTTACAGTGGAACTTAAATACACCAGATAATGTCTCAGTAATTTGTTTACTTGTGAACTGAAATAACTAAGTTGTACTTACTTGAAAATAATTAATATACCGAATAGATGTTTCAAGTAACCTTTCACAAACACCATTCATAGGTAATAACATAATAAGTAATACACTCACTATTCGAAAACATTTTCGGCATTGACACTAAACAGGATTCTTTAAAACTATCTGTTTACTATCATCTTCTATCTACCTATTTACATGGGACTGTCTATGCTTAAATTTGCGTCCCGCACATAGTTGTCAGATTTAAATTTGGATACCAAAATACATTTTAATTTTTTGGTCAAACGGTTGCATTTAGAAAAAAATGTTATAAGAGTTTTTTGTTCTACATGGTGCCTTCTACCTATACCTTTAAGGAACGCACTATTTTCCGGGACACCCTGTATATTCTTCCATATATTTATTTGTCTTAATATGTATGCGAGTTGGGAGTGTTATGAATAGGATTGTATCCAACTTGGTGTCTGTATTTTGGATGTATCTTAGTTACGCCTGACATTGCAACCCGGACAGAAATTGTGGTGAGGTCTGGTGACTGTCTCAACAAGAATTAAACAAATTTATCTATTGGGCTGACCAACTATTACTATATAAACAATGGTAAAGGCCTTACAAAATTTCGTGAACCTGACTCATTCATTTGGTGACTTCAATCTATGAGCTCAACTATAAAATCCGACATTACAGAAAACGTTGCCTGTAGTGCATATTGACAGCAAGAGAGTCGAACAAGGTTTTGCATTAGTGAAATCGTTTGATTATTTCGAAGGTTCGTCAAGTTTTGAAATATCTCTATCAAAATATATAAATATTGGAAGTGTCTAAACCAGTCTTACTAATAGTAGAAACCAATTCAATAATAAAAATCAATGTTTGCACTTCTTGATTCATTTTTACAGTAAAAAATTGACTACGATGTATAATATACGATTTTTCAACGAGATACGAAAACAAAATCAGTAAAATAATTTACAACTTCTCAGAAATATATAAATAAGTTACGAATAATTAAAAACCAAGTCAAAATTTCACTTTCATTGGCAATTCTTAGGAAAGACCTGTGGCTTTTAAATAAGTAGTATATTGCATAAAAATGAAATTTTCATAAAAAAAAGGTATAATCATATATTTACAATAAGTAACTTTTTCGTATATCCAAAAAATGAATACTGGCGCAAAACTAACGGTTCTATATGTGGTTTGAAAATTCTTAAGTAATAAAGCGGTTTTAAGATTTACAAAAACTTGTAACGTTTAGGGTTATATGACGTCATTTATTAAGCATTTACGAGAATATATTTGTAATGGGTATTAATCCACTAACGTCCAATTGTGCCAGCAGAAAATTGGAAACAATTTTTTTGCTCAATGAATATCTAGGATATTGATATTTCCACTGTTAAAGAGGGGAATAACCAGTTATCATCATTTGAAGTATTAATATTGAGCAAAAAACAGCGCTGTATGACGGGGTATAAACTTTTATCTTTCAAAAAATTGTATTTAAGATGTAACAAGCTGAAAATTCGAGCATTATCATAACGAAAACTTTGTTTATTTACGTATTTTAATTCATAATATGGAAAATTTGCTATTATGAAAAGTTGCTCAGAATTAATTGTTTTAATGTGCAATTATATCATTCTAATTTAAATGTTGTGAATTATAAAGGTACAGTAGAGCGTCGATTATCCGAACGTCGATCAACCGAACGACCGGTTATCCGAACTCTCGACTCCCTCGCCCCGCACTCGAGTACCGAGCAAGCGTTAGTAATTAACGCTTAAAATATCTTCAATTTTCTTCAATATTGTATCCAAAAATATGTTGTTGCACTAAGACTGCACTTTTTTGTTTAATTGCTATTTGTCATTATCAAGATATAAATAAATATGTAGGTATATAAATATGGCTTTTATTCACTTGCGGATAAAAATGTATGACTATATCAATCTAGTTCGATTATCCGAACAAATCGGTTTTCCGAACACCCATGTCTCCCAATTAGTTCGGATAATCGACGCTCTACTGTACTTTACTCTTGATCGAAATTCATATTTTTTATATACCTCGTATAAAATTAATAAAATTTGATATATGATGGTTGCATCATAAATCTTAGACCATGAAGAGCTTTTTATGAAGAATAACTTTTCTTCGTCAAATTAAAATAAAAAATTTATAAATGAAAATGTTGTTGGTATCCATAATTTGAGAAAAATCTTCAAATATTTTTTCCATTAGAAGGATGTAATTGCACATATAACACCATAATTTTTTATTCCAAACAACATTTCATATATTCGGTTCGCTAAATTCAGACACAACTGGCTAGTGATTTTAGTCGGTAATTTTGCCAATTCGACAAAAAAATAATTACTAAATAGTTAATAATTACTAAATAATTAGTAATTTTGCCAATTTCGGCAAAATTGGCAAAAAACAGAAAAATTACCTACTAAAATCACTAGCCAGTTGTCTCTGAGCTTAGCGAACCGACTATAATAACAATTTTCATTTCATAACAAATGGAACAGTCCATTTATCATTAGGTAGTCCCATTAAAGGGGAGGCCGTATACTCGTATAAACATTTTTAAAGTTAATAAATTATTGCTTTCAAAATATACTCAAATTGTATTTTTGAACATCTTATTTATTTTATATAATAATTCAATTCACTATCAAATGTGATTGATATTTTATTAATACTTAATTTAAAATTTAGTTTGACATTCACGAAATGTCAAACTCAAATAATGTAAATAACCTTTATTTAACAAATTCAGATTAAAAAAACTAGCCTACTTACTATGAACGATTTCAGCTGACGTTTAGTGTGTCGGCGGAAAATAAAGGATTGTGACGTCACATTTTAGATTTTGAGGTCGATTATCTCGAAGACGTTTAGAGATATCGAAATGCCGTTTTCAGATTTGGATTCAGAAGACAAAACTACATAAGAATCCATCGATAAATCTACTCTAAGTATTGCAGGAGCGGCGACGCAATAACACACAGACTTTACGAATTTATAAACGAAAAGTTTTCGTTGAAAATATCATTGGTAAGTGTGGTTCTGAAACTGTTTTCTTGTTTCGGGTTTAAGTTAAATATCGTATTTATACGTTGATTATGACAGTTGACTTAGTTGGCCTTGATCATACAGGCAAATAGTCATGTCTTTTAAGATGAAATTCTAAATACCTTAAATAAAGGTTCTGACTCAAAAACAAATGTAAAATATAATTTTAATTATAATCAATTATGGGATTAAATCACATATAAATACAATATAATATAAGTCAGAGGTTCTCAATCTGTGGTACATGTACCACTGGTGTTACATATCATTATTGGCGGTGGTACACAAAACACAGAAAAAATTAAAATAGTATTAAAATAGTAGTACTTAGTAAGTATTGATAACACAATTTAAAAATATAGGTGGTACCAAAAATAATAAAAATAACTGTAGGTGGTACATCACTCAAAAAGGTTGAGAACCGCTGATATAAGTTATTAAGTGTATTAAAAAGTTTCATAAGATTTTGTGTCCAGCTTATATAGAACAGTCGGAGATATAGATAAACTCCCGTAAGACTGATAAAGGATTGGATACTCTCGTATAAAGAGAAAAAGGAATATCGAACATTCCATGGATAGGTCAAATTTTAATAATCAGGAAAATCTTTCCCCTTGTACTGTCTGAACTATAAAACTGTAATTTCCTAAACTTTGGGTAACTTAGCTGTTACATATTACATCATTTTAATTATGTTTCAATGACGTGATAATACAAAATGTAGAAAGGACACCATTTTGTAATGTTTTTTCTACACTGGATCATATGATATCCCCCCCCTCCATTTTAAGGGGGTATGGCCCCTTACGATCTTTATAATTTACTACTTATTTGAAAAATAAAAGTCTATATTTTAAAATATTTTTGTAATACTGCGTAAAGTTTTAGATGTTTTTTAATGTAAATAATGAATATAAATCATCTAAATCTAAAATATGAAATCATTCTATTAAAATCAAATAAGCTATTTTTTATTTTCCTGATTATTTATCGAATACTTTATCGATTCCTATTACTAATGTAATTAATTATAACCATTACCTATGTATATCGTAACATATAACCCTAAACGCAATTTTTGTATGATAATGGCACAATATTGATACTTTTTGTTCTTTAATTAAGCGAGATGATGAGAATGTTTCGAATGAATAAAAATGAATATAATGTATATCTTTCGATTGAGCAAAATTTGTGAAAAACTCACTTGGATTTGTTCAGTTAAGTAACCAAAAAATAACTTATTTCTAATATTTAAGTACTTTTTGTCTTTTAGTTTAAGATTAAGTGAACGTACGCATTTTTTCAAAAAAAAATTTGTTCTTATCAAGTTCATGTTCAGAAGTGAAATTAGTAATGGTTTTATTGGTCTATCGGCCATTTTACCTGACCTTGTGGTAATAGTGAGAGAAAATCCTGAGTAGATAAACTGGCTTCGATTAACGCTCTTATTCCACTAATTATGGAAGATAGTTGGGAACAAAAACACAATAAAACATGAAGTAAATAAAATTGGGAATAAAATAAACCACATTATATTCACAGCTAACAAAAACCACATGAATTACAGGAGCGATTTTATTTGACTGTGAGTAGAACGAACATCATATGCCTCATGTAAGTTGTTACAATCAGCATAGGATAGAGAAAACTGAAATATGTGGATTAAAGTTCAAAATGAAAGAAAAGGAGAATCTTTTGTTAGATCGCCACGTTGGGCGCCACTTGTAACAACAAGTATAATGATGCTTGCCTAATCAATATAGACGGTATAGAGTTTCCCCCTACTAACAGGTGTCCTCTTTTAAGTCCATGAACTATTTAAGAGAAAATTATATTTATTTTTGAAAAAATGATGATTGTTCCAAATTGATAGTAAAAATAGCTTTACGTGCTTTTAGTTGCTTTCATAACAAATAAAATCAAATCAACCACGAAAGAAAGTGCTTGTTCGTAATATAAGAGATTTTTCAACAAAAAAAGCATTTTCATTTCGAACGTTAAAATAAACTAAAACTATATTTATGTATGAATATATTTTGTTTACTAGCTACTTAAAAACATAAACCTTAAAAAAGTCTTTTAGCTGTCTAAACATTGCATGAGAAATTCACTTTTAGTAAAAATAGATGGCAATATCAAGAGATCAACAATAGTAGAATACACACTAGGACATTCTTAAAAAGTAAACGGAGTATTTTGTGTTGGCACATACGTCTCAAACCACATATAAAAGTAAATAATCCAGTAAAATTTTGTTACTTCCTCGCAAAAATAATACACCTATATAAATCTAAAAAGTAGATGTAGCTACATCATAAAATCGAACTATTTCCATGATATCAATTATAAACTAAAAAAAGCACAGTATTATTTCTGCAAGGTCAGGTCATATTTTTTCTGGACTACGATAATAAAAGAAGTAGCTGAAAACACGTAGTAGATGAAGCTAAAAGCCATTCCTTTTTTGTTTTTAATCTAATCTATTCTCAAACTTAATGCTCCAACTTTGATCGTGGTTTCAAAAGGCTTTCTAATATAGAAAACAAATTTTTAGGTTGTTCCATTGCACAATAACAATTACGTTGCTATTTGTTTACTGTTTGGAAAACACATACAATTTGGAAGATTTATTCCCTTATAATATCACTGATATAATTTTTTCTGAAACTAGGTAAGGGCTTTAGTGGGATAATATAATAAAATCTGCACCTGACTGAAGTCTTATTTGGGATTGGCCACTCGAAAGTACATATTTAAAAACCCCTTTAGCCAAATTTTTAACCCTCTAGGTGACCCCAGGTGGCTCCTATGGCAAAGCTGTTTTTTTCGAAAAAAAAATTCCTAAGCGATTCAATTTTTTTTTAAATTCTGAAAAAAATCATGAATATACCGTACTATGCACACAAATACTGTGATTTTTTTCTGAATTTTTGGCAAACTTCTAAATAATTATTTTTCGAGTAGTCTTTCCGTTTCATTGAATGTTGCCGTTTCATTGAAAAGTCCATTTTTTGGTGTTTTTCCTATGTTTTTAGCATAATATAAGCTCAACGATGTTTGATATATTTTTTTTATTTCTAATTCGGAATCCGGTTTAACATTTTCAGCTCCGAACATGTTCAAAATACGAAAAATTTATCAAAAATCGTTATTTATTGAATTGCAATTGAGTATCTACAAACATGGGGGAAAACACCAAAAAAATTGGTTTTTTCGAATTTTGAGCGGAGAAAAAATGGCAAACGCCATTAAAAAGAACAGAAAAAATAACGAAAAATAATTATTTAGAAGTTTGCCAAAAATTACTTACATAACTTAATTTTTTTTTGAAAAATTCGAATATTTTCCCTGAGCACAATTTTGATCCAAAGAATCTGAAAATAATCAGATTATTTGTGGGCATAAAACTGTATGTTCATGCGATTTTTGTAGATTTTTTTAAAGCAAACATTGGTCAGGAATTTTTTCGAAAAAAAAACATGTTTGCGATAAGGAATCTCCGGGGCCACCTAGAGAACTATACATGTGACTAAAGGGGTATTTAAATATGTAATTTCGAGTTCCCAATCCCAAATAAGACTCCAACCGAGTGCAGATTTTGCCGTCTTAGCCCGATATAGCCGTTTTCGTGTTTTATAGTACATGTAATGCAAAGAAATTTTTGGTAAAAAAAGTGTTAATTCTCGCTAATCACTGGGTAATATCACAATATAAAATTTTTATTACAAAGAAATAAAATTTCGTAAGTAATGTGTTTTCCAAAAAAATATATAAATTTATCCCAAACGTTTTTAATAAGATATGTGTCATATAATTAACATTTTATTACCAAGCATTTATCAAAAATATAATTTATTAAAAAGCTAACTGCCAGGTATTCCAGAATTATTCTGAACGTCTAACACGTTTACAGCTTGGTAACAAACTCTGTAATTGCATGACACATACGAGGTTAATTTATTTGGCAAGGATGTACCACGGGAAAATCAAAAAGCGTCCAGTGTTGGTATATCCCAAGTACACTATTATAATATAGCGTCTCAGTTTTGAGATGTTTTTTTGGGAAATATCTGGTAATTGAAGAAACAGTATATGTATATTAAATGTTTCGGCTCTTGGGCTGATTGTATGTAAAATTTATTGGTAGTTTGGTATTAAAATTTACTAATAAGTCAATCAATGTAACAAGAAAAATTAATTTAAACTTTGAAATTAACTTTAAAATTAAATTAAATTTAATTTTAAACTTAAGTTTTAAATTTAACTTTTAAATTTAAATTTTAAATTTTAATTTTAAAAAATTTGAATTTAAAAAAATTTGAATCAAAAAAATTTAAATTTTAAAAAATTTAAATTTAAAAAAATTTAAATGTAAAAAAATTTAAATACTAAAAAATTTAATTTTAAAAAATTTAAATTTTAAATTTAAATTTTTTAAAATTTAAATTTTTTAATATTTAAATTTTTTTAAATTTAAATTTTGTTAAATTTAAGTTTTAAATTTATAAATTTTTATAAATTTAATAAAATTGATTATAAATAATGAATAAAGGAGATCATTTGGTTATTCTTCTTTCTGTACTTTGACAATTATTGCTTGACATTTGAAAAACATCGAATACAATTCACTTATGCCATTGTACCCCCAAAAATCATACAAAATCACAATTTTTTTCTTTCTGAGTTGATCTACAAACTAGAGACTTACCATCACTGAACTGATATAGAAATAGCCTCTAGTTCGAATTCTCTTATCAATAAAACTCACAATTTCTCTTATTAACAGCTACCCCGACAAATAAAAAATAAATAAAGCTGTCTCAAAATTGTTCCGCGAATAAAACTAGATGAAAAAAATGTAAATATTAAAAATAAACAAAAAAAAAGAAGTAAAAATTTAATATACTGTATCACTACTTAATATTCTTAAAAAAATAGATAATCGTTTATATGAAGATGAATATGATGATGCCGTTTTGTACGAGAGTGTATGTACAGATAGTGAATACTATCAATGCTATTGTGGCTGACCTGGATTGTGAGGCAAATTCGTTGGTGCCCCCTGAAAAAAACAAATACAAAAAATTAAAGTACGAACAATAAAACTAATAACTACATAAACACATACAAACAGTATTTTTAATTGTCACTACATTTACTTGTCGTATTGAGTGGGACGGATGAACTTTACGAGAAGAAATAAAAAATACAAAATAGGAATCAAGATCAGAATCTAAGATCAGAATAGCCATGATGATTGCCAACCTCCGTCACGAAGATGGCACGTGAAGAAGAAGAAGAAGAAGAAGAAAAAGGAATCAAGAGATACAACATAGTATTAAGAGCAAGCAGGGAATGGGTTACCAGTATAAGTAATCCCTCACTTATTGGTCAACAGCTACGGATGGAAGAACCGACACGTAGTAGGGCATTGCCCTGGAGCTGAAAAATTATCCCCGAAGACGAAAAACCTAAATTAGTCAACGGAATTGAGATGTGGAAAGCCAAGGAATGGCTACCACATTAACAATCGGCAAGGATATCCTTATTAAAAATCATTATGGACCCACTAATCGATAATTTACTTAATGATTATGGAGCTCGGAATCCAAGATCCGGCAGGGGAGGACAATTAGATTTAGATGACAAGGCTTCTCAGGTCGTCATCGAGGTAAATCCCTGTCAAACAAATAAGAATCAGATTATAGCCTTAAAAATTGGACCGTAAGTAGTTTATACCTATCAGGTAAACTGGATAATGCCGTGTCGGAAATGTGGAGAATGAAGATTAACATACCAGTGCTTAGCGATATACAGGGTGTCCCGAAAAGATTGGTCATAAATTATACCACAGATTCGGGGGTCAAAAATAGGTTGATTGAACCTCACTTACCTATATACAATAGTGGACACAAAAAAAGTTACAGCCCTTTGAAGTTACAAAATGAAAATCGATTTCTTTTCATATATCGATAACTCTCAGAGATTTTTTATTGAAAATTGACATGTGGCATTTTTACGACAGCAATATCTTAAAAAAAAAATTAAGTAAAATTTGTGCACCCCATACAAATTTTATGGGGGTTTTGTTCCCTTAAACTCCCCCAAACTTTTGTGTACGTTCAAATTAAATGATTATTGTGGCACTATTAGTTAAACACATTATTTTTAAAACTTTTTTGCCTCTTAGTACTTTTTCGATAAGCCAGTGTTTATCGAGATATTTTGAATATTTGTCGAATCCACCACATATTTGTATATGGTTAAGTACGGTTATAGAGACCTGTTAATAATCTGAAAATTTATTTATAATTTACATTTTTAGGTATATTTTGAAAAAGAAGCTACATCTCGATAAAAGGTGACTTATGAACAAAAGACTAAGAGACAGAAGTTTTAAAAACACTGTGTTTAACTAATGGTACCACAATAATAGTTTAATTCGAACGTACACAAACATTAGGGGGGTTTAAAGGAACAAAACCCCCATAAAATTTTTACGTAAATATATTGAAAAAGAAGCCGCATCTCAATAAAAACTGGCTTATCGAAAAAATACTAAGAGGCAAAAAAGTTTTAAAAACGTTGTGTTTAACTAATGGTACCACAATAATGAATTAATCGGAACGTACACAAAAGTTTGAGGGGGGTTTAAGGGAACAAAATCCCCATGAATTTTTTATGGGGTGGACAAATTTCACTATAATTTTGTTTTAAGATGTTCCTGACTAAGAATTATACATGTCCATTTTCAATAAAAAATCTCTAATAGTTTTCGATATATTGAAAAAAATCGATTTTCATTTTGTAACTTCAAAGGGCTGTAACTTTTTTTGTGAGCACATTTGTACTAAGGTAAGTTAGGTTCAATCGAACTATTGTTGACCCCAGAATGTGTGGTATAATTTATGACCATTCTTTTCGGGACACCCTGTATAGGGTGTCCCAAAAGTAGCGGAACGGTCGAATATTTCGCAGAATAAACATCGGATCGAAAAACTGAAAAATACGTGTTGAATCATTTTCAAAAACCTATCCAAAGACACCAAATACCAACCCCCACTACACCCCTGGAGGTGGGGTGGGGGGTAACTTTAAAATCCCAAATGGAAACACACCCAGTTTTTCTTATAGATTTGGATTCGTTACGTAAAAGTAAGCAACTTTTATTCAAAACATTTTTTCGAACTGTGGATAGATGGCGCTATATTTGGGAGAAACGATTTATCCTGATAACATAGGTAAATTATAGAAACGGTCTAATATCTCGAGAAATACACTTCCAAATGAAAGACAAAAAAACACTTGTTTAATATTTTTCAAAACCCTATCGAATAGCACCAAACATAACCCTCCAACCTACCCCCTCGAGGTGGGATGGGGGATAACTTAAAATCTTAAATAGCAATCCCCACTTTTTATTGCAGATTCTGATTCGTCATGAAAAATTAAGCAACATTTATTCGAAACATTTTTTAAAATTGCTGATAGATGGAGCTAATAAATCGTATTTTTCCAATTAAAGCGCCATCTATTAACAATTTTGAAAAATGTTTCAAATAAATGTTGCTTTATTTTTCATGACGAATCCGAATCTGCAATAAAAAGTGTGGGTTGCTATTTAAGATTTTAAAGCTACCCCCCACCCCACCTCCAGGGGGTGGGTTGGAGGGTCATGTTTAGTGTTATTCAATAGGTTTTCGAAAAATATTAAAATCTTGTTTTTTGATTTCTCATTTGGAAGTGTATTTCTCGAGATATTAGACCGTTTCCATAATTTACCTATGGTATCAGGATAAATCGTTTTTCCCAATTAGAGCGCCATCTATCCACAGTTCGAAAAAATGTATTGAATAAAAGTTGCTTACTTTCACGTAAAGAATCCAAATATACAAGAAAAATTATGTGTTTGCATTTGAGATTTTAAAGTTACCCCCCACCTCACCTCCAGGGGGTGTAGTGGGGGTAGGTGTTTGGATAGATTTTTGAAAATGATTCAACACGTATTTTTCAATTTTTCGATCCGATGTTTAGTTCGCGAAATATTTGACAGTTCCACTACTTTTGGGACACCTTGTGTATTGGCTGAAATCAGGAAAATGTAACACCAGAAATCGAACAATGTATTATTCCGGTAACAACAATTGCACTAACTGGCAGAAGTTGGTATTATAGTGAATAAGAATTCTCAAAAAGCTTTTATAACTTTGTTCCTAACTCTGATGGAGTATTGATGCTGCCTCTCAACTATCATTTAAAATGTAAAATAAATACACACACCCAAACGTATATGGAATCACCATGTATTTCAAAGTAATCTTTATTTGTTTTGAAAAAACTTGTTACTCTTGCGAAGAATAAAGGTTTTTATTGAAAATAAACAAATATATAAGACAATCGGATAGTACAGCTCGGTACGGTATAGGTTATTTGCTTGAGTTGCAAATTGAACGAAAATAAATAAACTAACTTTTGTGTCCAAAAACGAAAATATGCCTCATGTGGGATTATAGAACTTACAACGAGGACAGATTATTGATCATGTGGAGAAAGTAACGTTCTCAGAGGAAAATAGCTGTAGAGTTAAGCGCAATACAGGGCGTTTTCTAAAAAAACTTTTCCTAGTTGACAGTAACTAGGAAAGCTCAAAAATAAAGCAAGGGAAAGTCGCCAAAGGTAATAACGGCTCTCCACGATCGTTTAATTGTCCAATCAGCTGGAAGACACCCAACCATTTCTCACCTGCAGCTCCAAAGGCAGCTTTTGGAAGCTACAGGTGTAACTGTTTCAGTTGAAACGGTAAGAAGAAGAGTATACAGCAGGAGACAGTTATGGGTTCCCGAGTTATCCAGGCAGCACAATATTGATCACCTAAATTGGTGTCTTCACCACCAAAACTGGAACATTGGGAATTGACAAAATGTGCTCTTTTCAAAAAAAGTCAGGATTTGTGTAAAATCAGATGACTCAGGAAATCGTGTACTTAAAGGTCGAGGAAGACAAGCAAGAACGAAAACTGTCAGATCTGTTCACAAATATACAAGGGGAAGTGTAATGTTCTGGAGAGGAATTGTGATCCGTAGAAAAACTCCTTTAATTTTCATCCAATCAACTTTAACTGCTCACAGGTATGTTGATAATCTGTAGTCGGGCTCTGGAGAGGTGTGACAGGAGAAAATTTAATTTTATTGCATGGTAATGGACCTCCACATACCATTAGAGTGACTACGGACATCATTGAGGCAGAAGGTATCCCTTGTTTGGAGTGGCCTGCTTGCTCACCCGAGATTAATCTATAGAGTATTTGTGGGAAATGCTTAAAAGAAAAATTAGAACTCGCTGGGATAATCCACAAATCACCGCACGGCTAGTACGAGCTGCTCTTAAAGGATGGTGCAACCTACTACAACAAAATGTTGATAATTTGATTATGAGCATGCCCAGGCAAAATGAGGCTTGCCTAAGAACTAGAGGTGATAACACTGACTACCACAAAATACAAAAAAAAAATAAAAATAATTTAAACATTATTCGTTTTACATAGAAATTTTGTATGCTATTGACTTTAAAACAACTACTTTCAATTTGTTTGTTAAATACTTTATTGTTTTATTTAATTGTTATGTATTTGTTATTAAATTGCTTTAAAATAAATATTGTTTGACTTCGTGTGTTTGTTTTTTTAAATTCGCCCGAAATAGTAAGAAATATCAGATGATTCCATATAAGTTTGGGTGTGTGTATAATTCAAGTGCACCCACTGCAGACAAGGATGAAAACATCATAGATGCCTTCTTGAAGATATAATGGCCGATTTAAACGCTAAAATGGGCCAAGGAGAAGTGGAGACTTGTATGAGGCGATATGAACTCATGGAGAGGAATGGCGATAAGCTGGTCATTGCAAATATTTTGTTTAACCTTCCTAAATGTAGATTAAACACATGGAGGAGACCAGCTGAAAACAACAACAAAATAGAAATCAAATAGATTATAAGAGTATTATCGCGAACAAAAGATACAGACATTCTATAATATCATCAAATATTTAATCCAGGAGCAGACATATCCTCCAATCACAACCCGGTTGTTTTGTCGATGAAACTAAAAATAAAGACTGTAAAGAGTCCTACCTCCAATAAAATCATAAATGCAAGGCGGCTCAAACAAGAAAAATATATGAGGAAACGAAATTTAAACTAAACGAGAACTTACGGAAAGTCCAAGAGAATAGTGTCAAATGGAAACGAAACTCTTAAATCAGTTAGAGAAAAAAGAAAACCTTCGATGACAGTAGAAATTCTTGAACATATGAAAGAATGAAGAGAATATAAAGCAAAAGATCTGAATAAATACAAATGAACGGATGAAGTTATAGGTAGTGTTAACATAATGAATCAGGGATACAAAATGGGTAACCGAACCATGATAATACTTTGCTACGCAGCTTAATAGCCGAAAACGAAGATGACTTACAACGCCTACTACAAAAATTCAAAATAACCGCCGAAAAGTATAACCTGACACTATCCAAAGAGAAAACCCAATCGATGGTAATATCCAGGAACCCAATTAGATGTAAATTAGTAGTGGACGACCATATAATCGAACAGGTAATGGATTGTAGATACTTAGGTGTGGAAATATCTAGCGACGGGCATCTGTGGCAAGAATCAAAACAGCAGGCAACGAAAGCAGCGAGAATATCTGGTTTCCTGAGGGATATAATCTAGCGGAATAAATATATGAGCACCGAAAGCAAAGTCCGCATTTATAAGACATGTGTTAGACCCGTACTGACATACGCAGCTGAGACAAGGGCCGAGACAACAAAGACCAAACAAATAATGAGAACAACAGAGATGAAAACCCTAAAATCCATAAGAGGTATCACACTCAGAGATAGAATACGAAACGAAGACACATTGAGAGAGCTAGCCGTTCAAGACGTAGTGATATGGACTAGAGCGCGACGACGCATGTGGAGAGACCACGTAGATCGGATGGACCCTGAACGTATGGCGCATTCGGCGAAAACACAGAAGCCCAACACCAAGCGACCCATACGAAGACCCAAAAAACGATGGTACGAGAGTTGGAGCTCCGGATCGCAGCAAAGACTGTAACAGAAGAAACAGGACATAGTCCTATTACAAGAAGAAGAAGAAGAAGAAATCAGAGAAACGTCAGAAAGAAAATTCGAGAGGCAAAAGAGAGGTGGCTCTCCGACAAATGCAAGGAAATAGAAAATCAGTATTAAAAGTGTCTGAATGCCTCTGGTATATATCCCAGGGCTATATCAATGCCCCAGGTATCTGCAATACCTGGGGGGCATGTTATGCGTAATGAGAGAGACCACATACTTCAATTAATTATACAAGGGAAAATCCAGGGCAAGAGAAGTGTAGGGAGGAGAAGAATCTGATGGTTGCGTAACTTAAGGAAATGGTACGGAAGCACATCAACTGAACTATTCAGAGCAGCAGCATCTAAGATCAGAATAGCAGAAGATATCTATCAATGGAGAGGTTTTGAAAAACTTACATTTTGCAGACAATACAATAATGACGGTTGACAATAACCATTTACAAAATGTAGTGCAACATGTTAATGAATGCTCTCATGATTATGGACTAAAGATGAATTTAAAAAAAATTAAATACATGATCGTCACTAAATCAGCAGATGAAACATCGAATTGATTATTGAAGATACTGTAATTAAGAGTGTGGATACCTACAAATATTTAGAAATATGATTAAATGTAGACCAAGGATGCTTCAGTGTTACGTGTTCTGTAGGTACTCTTTTTTATGGCTTGGAAGCGTGGACACTAAAACAAGTGTATCTGAATAAGTTATCCGCGTTTGAATTTTGATGTTACAGAAAATCCTACTGCTGGTGTATGCAACTGGGAGTAAAGTATGTGGTGTAACGAAAGGAAGATATCTGAAAGGTACAGCTTGGTGGAATAATGACATAAAATTGGAAGTTTCGAAGAAGAAAAAATTGTGGAAAAAGTATATAAGTAATAAAAGTGAAGGTAATTATCAAGAATATAAGGAACAGAGAATAATGGTTAAAAATAAAATTAAAGAAGCTAAGAATCGTCAATGGGAAGAATTTGGAAATAAAATGGAAAGTGATAGTAAGGGTAACGCGAAGTTGCTCTATAGGAGCCTAAAAAACCTAAGACAAAAGAAATCAAACGGAGTAACAGGTTTAGAGGACAAAGATGGTAACATATTATTAAAAAATGAAGAGATTACCGAAAGATGGCGAGAACATTTTATGGAATTATTAATGGGAGACAACAACGAAATAGAAAATGACAGGGAGGAGTACAATTTAAATGAACAACAAGATAATGATGACATAACATACGAAGAATATAGGGAAGTAATTTTAAAATTAAAAAATGGCAAGGCTGCAGGACACGATAATATTAAGGCTGAGCTAATTAAATATATGGAAGGAGAAGGATTACAGTTACTATGGAAAATCATAAGGAGCTGCTGGCATACCGGATGCATACCTAGAGACTGGACTCTTGCCACTATTCTACCATTACACAAAAAAGGTGATAAACATAAGTGTTCTAACTACAGGGGAATATCATTGTTGGTAGTTGATAGAGGCCACACTGGATGACAGCCAATGCGGCTTTAGGCCAGGGCGAGGTACAACCGATCTCATATTCACGGTGAGACAGTTATCAGAAAAAGCCCTACAACATAACAGTAAGTTGTTTCTATGTTTTGTGGACTTGGAAAAAGCATTTGATCGGGCGCCACGTAACAAGATCTGGGAAATATTAAACCGTAGAAATGTGAAACCGAAGTTAATCCAAGCAATAAAGAGTATATATAAATGTACACGTAATAATGTAAGAACGAAAAATCAATCATCTCTAGAATTCTACACAAGGACAGGTATAAGACAAGGTGGTGTTCTGAGTCCTTTGTTATTCATCACTCTAATGGACGAAACTGCAAAAGAATGCAGGGGTAAGGTAAAAAGAACTAGGGTAGGGGTGTATAAACTTCAACAAGTTCACGTGTCAGAGTTGATATATGCCGATGACCTGGTAATTGTGGCAAAATCAGAAGAAGACTTGCAAGTGAATGTAAATGTTTGGAATGAAGCCTTTAAGAAATTTGGGATGAAAATAAATATTGAAAAAACAGAAGCTTTAGTAATATCGAAAACTCAAGAAAATATAAATGTAAAGCTGAATAATGAGACCATTACACAAGTAGAGGACTTCAAGTATTTAGGATCAACAATGAATGGATAAGGAAATATAGAACCAAAAATAAACAGCAGGGTAATGAGTGCAACAAAATTGTACTATGCGCTAAATAAAAGTTTTATTAGGAAGAAAGAAGTAAGCCTGAAAACAAAAATGAAAGTGTTCCAAACTGTATACGAGCCGGTGCTACTCTACGGTAGTGAAACGTGGACAATGAATGACAACATCCGCAGTAAAATTCAAGCATGCGAAATGCGATATTTACGTGCGGTATCCGGGGTGACCAGACGTGATCGTATACGAAATGAAGACATACGTGAAAGGTGCGGTATTGGAAGGACCTTAGACAGACTTGAAACGAAACAGTTATCGTGGTTCGGACATATGACGAGAATGGGTGAAGGTAGAACTGTAAAGAGGGTATGGAAAGCGGCATCCGACAACAAACGAAGAAGAGGCAGGCCAGCAAGAACGTGGAACGCAGATATTGGAAAGGCTTGCGTAAAAAGGAATATTGGGTGGAGAGAAGCAGAAAGACTAGCTACTGACTGAAAGGCATGGAGACGTCTGATTTCTCCACTTACCTCGACACCGTAAGGTACAAGAGGACGGCTTAAGTAAGTAAGTTAAGTAAGAAAATCGAATATGTCATGGATTCAAAGAATATTAAATGTAGAAGTAACTATAGAGGGATGGAAAATGAAGCGGAAATAATATAAACTATCAAAAGACGAAAACTTGAATACTTAGGACATGTAATTAGAGGACAAAAATACTCACTATCACTATTACAACTTATTATGCAGGGTATATTTCGGGGAAAGTGAAATGTAGGAAGACAAAGAATATCCTGTCTTAAGAACTTAAGGGGATAGTTTGAGTGCAGAATATTTGTAGTATGTTTGAATGTAGTAGTTCCTTTATATTAGGATGACTGAACACAAGGTTAGATGAAGAGAATATAGCTGTGAGTATATACAATATATCTCAAGGTGAGCTTCAGCCTGTCACTAGCCAAGACGTGGAAAAGAGCCACACCCTACACGAGGTATAACTGTTAACGCTGAATATTACAGATCTAGATCGGAAGGTCGCTAAATATGCGGCGTAATGACAACCAATAGGGCATCAAAAGAATCAGAATGTTCTTAATATTGTACGATTAATAAAAATTTGCTATAAAAAAGTGAAATACTTACAGGTAATGTGGGGTAGTGTGGCCCAGAGAGCATATGATGAGGTCCAGGACCTAATTTAGGTCCGTCTTCGGCTTTTTCTTCCTCCCGCCTCTTCAAACAAGCTGCTTTTGGATTAAGATTCCGCTCTGAAATCATCAAACCATTCACAGTATTGACATTACTCACATTGTCCCCTATTTAAAAAAAAAAAGGAAAAGAATCAAAATGTGTGATAGATACATGCCATTTGACACTTACATTGCAAGAGTACCAAGAAAAAACTGTATTAACTATTTTTTTTATAAAATTTATAATAGGTAATGTATTGCATAAAGTAGCTTAAAAATGAGATAGCTTAAAAATATTTAATGCTGAACTGATTAAAAACAAAAGCGTTTATAAGGAGAAGCGTAGAGGAGAATAAAGAACTGTTAGAAGAGAAGTTAGATGGTTGGAGAAGGGGGATTGAAGAGGGAGGACTTAAGGTTAGCAGCTCGAAATCGGAGTATATGTGGTTGGGAGGAACAGAAATATTTGTGGCATATGATTGCTTGGAGGACTGAAAGGAAATATATACTACAAGCGTGTGGTGAGGCCTGCGTTGGTGTACTTTGGTGAAGTTGGAGATAGTTGAAATGAAAATGTTATGATAGATGCTAGCTAAGACTAGAAAGGACAGGAGCCGGAACTTGATTAGGGAAAGAGACCGAGTGAAAACAGTCTCAAAAAATTTCTAGAACAAAATTGCAATATTCTGGTCACGTTAAAGCTGTTAAAACTTTATGGAAGGACAGGTAAAGGAAAACCGAGGACAAAATGGAAGGACTCTATGGCAGAAGACTTTAGATAGAAAGTTTAAGTTATCTTTATAGGAAGAAGACACCATGGACTATGAGTGGCTAGAAAAGTACTTGCCACAGTACGGCCACAGTGACCTTAACTTCGCCATCTAATATTTAGGGCGTTTCAAGATCTATCGGTTATATATTTACTTCTTGAAGTTCCAAATTTGTATAAATTTTCACGTGGTTTGTATTGAATAAAAAGTGTACAAAATATTTATGTCACATGCAGAAGAGACTAGAGAAAAAACTCAAAAAAAATTATTTGAAGACACGAATCATTTAGCATTAAATATATTAAAATATGCATTTGTTTTTATCAAAAAATTTTAGCTACATGCATACAATAGTTTATAAATTAATACAGTATTTCTGCGGTACATCACATTGCATTACCCATTCCTTGAAGACATGACTATGGACGCCCTGTAACAAATTCACGACAATAAACAAATACAAATTGTTAAAAACAGTCACTGTTTCATGTACCAACATATTGGTCACATTTTATGTATTGCAGAATCAGTCACTACTAAATACCATCATTATTTTGTGTGCCTTAATTTTTTTGAGCTTGCTGAATTTATTTCTCCAGGTGTTTCTATTGTATCTATCAGATATGTTTCATCTAACTCTCTCCCAACCACACTTAACAAATTTTATCCAGCTTAACTTGTCATTTCGATAGCTTAGTGTGAAAACCTCGTATCTCATTTCACAGAAAATTTTACAGGAGAGACTTTAAACTTAATATCTGCATACTATAACTTATAGGTTATACTTCTATTATATGATTTCAACGAAATCAATATAAAATAAAAATGTATACCATTTTTATTCAGTTGCAATGCGAAGGCAAAACAATCTTACTTTTCAATTAGAATACGGAGTGCAGTCCAGTCCCTTGAACCGCGATTTTCGGCTCTTATTGGAGCCTTCATCGGAAGGAACGTAGGCACTGTTCTCCATATTTTAACTGATTCGTATCGAGAGGTTTTCCCACCCATTGCAACTGAAGTGATGATAGTAGGTGGCTAGCGCCATCTGGCATTGAAAGACGAAGTAGTTTTCAATCCTAATAGTAAATTATTAATATTGAAAATATTAAAAATATTACTAAAAGATTTTTAAATTGAAAACTTATTGGTACACTTTCCTGGTGACACCTCCAAGACTTCTACAATTTGCAAGTCAAATGGATGCTGCAGTGAAGACGAGAGGGAAGGAATTCTACACTATGCAATTCACATCCCCCGTCTGCAGCTGGTAAAGTTCCAACGGAAAAATGCACCTAGTTACTCTACGGAGTAATACGACTATAAAATAAAAATGTATACCATTTTTATTCAGTTGCAGTGCGAAGGCAAAACAATCTTACTTTTCAATTAGAATACGGAGTGCAGTCCAGTCCCTTGAACCGCGATTTTCGGCTCTTATTGGAGCCTTTATCGGAAGGAACGTAGGCACTGTGGAAATCAATATACTTTAAACAGTGTATTTATATTTTCTTTAAATATTAAACTAATTTTAATACTTATTACTTTTCAAAAAATTTTCTTAAAACAATATCAAAAATTAAAAAATAAAAGAATAAAACACACACAAACACATTGAAAAATGCCACAAAGAAATAATTTCTGAACAATAATTGTTGCCAAAAATTTTAACTAAATACGTACTTTCTGAAAAAAATTATATAATAATATACTTACAATCATAAAATGTATAAAAAAAATAAAAACTTGCGCTAGGAATTGAACTCGCTTTCCGTCGATCACGCCGATCGAAAATCAGATCGCTTTCCCATTGCGCCACCTTCGCGGAAATGTCATGCGGGAATATACACCGACTGAACGTTTTCACCATAAACTTTTTGACAGTTGTTTATTACTTATATGAATTTAATCAAATTAGTTTGATTTTTGTAGAATTAAAATACAACAAAATATAGAGTGAGATAACGATATATTAGATGAAGATTGGTAGAAATCAAATTATGTAAAATTAAAGCATTACCTACTACAGTTAAGTACCTACATTATTTTTTTACATTTTCCAAATATGTATGTAGATAATTTTTTATTACAATACATACATACTGAAATATTTAGAATTACGTACCTGTGGACCAGTCGATCATTTCTCGGACATAATTACAATTACGGTGACAGATACATTAATAAAAAAAAAACATTTTCAATAATACTTATAAGGAGGAAGACAAATCCACAGACATAAAAATTATAATAAATATTCAAGTATATTCAAATGGGAAATAAGCCACAATTTTACCTAAAAATGATTTTATTAACGTTTCGACGCCCAAGTCGGGTGTCGTTGTCAAAATACAAAATAATACTAAATAAACAAAAATGTTGTTGCTTACTAAAAAATTCTTCTAATAATTTATTTAATCTGACTCATTTATATCGACAATTCAGACACGTATCATACATTTTAAAGTAGACGTATTATAATATTAAATATTATATATTTAAAATATTTATTTTAAATAAATATATTTACTAAAAACACTAATAATATATTCGTTTCACGGGCACCTTATTTGCGCTACATAAAGATGTAGCGACTAATACCATACCACAGTATATAGCTTTATTCAAGAATTCGTATAAGCAAAAAAACTGTGACCATACCATACTGTCGGTGTGCGCATGCGCCAGGGAATGTAAAAATTCACCCTCGTGCGTAAAGAAGTATAACTTCAAAAACTATCATTACATATTTTTAATTCTGAGTACTTTTAGATCATTACACATACATTTTTCATATATATTTTGGGTTAGAGTATGCAGAAATTCAGTTTAAAGTCACTCATGTAAAATTTTCTGTAAAATAAGATACGAGGTTTTCACACTGAGCCATCGATTTCTCATTCTGGCAGATATTGTGACATTTTTTGCCTAAATTATTGGCACTGGCACAGCCAAAAGGCATGTGTCATTTTCCGTTAACATAAAAATTTTTAACTTCTCACATTTGTAGTATTTGTACATGGATATGGCCTTTCTACGCTGTATGTTTATGTCTTTTACAGCAGCATCGAGTGTTCCATCTTGAGTTATCTTCATGCCCTGGTACTTGTATTCATCACAGTGTTTAATTTCTACCCCATCGCCTAATGTACAGCTGGTTCCAAAAAAAAACTGATAAGACTCTTGAAACGTATTTTGTAGAAAATTGAGCAGTGTATTTTAAAGGATAAATACTTTTATTTACATTCTATCACTGTCACTGCCAAATCTTAAAATTTGTCAGATAACTTATTCTGTTCAACCTCAAAAAATGGCTCCACATGCTAGCAAAGAACTAAAAGCAAGAATTGTAACGAAATTAGAAGATGGTTGGTCACTATCTGCCGTAGCGAACCATTTTAACGTAAGCAGAACAACAGTTTTTAATAATAATAAAAGATGGAGAGAACAAGAAACTCTCGAAAGAAAGCAAGGTTCTGGAAGACCAAAAATATCTACCGCTCATGAAGATCGTACGCTTTTGGAGAGATTAGAAGAGAATCCTTTTGAAGATGCGAAAACTGCAAGCATTATGTCACAGTTTCCGGGAAGAAAGACAACACGTTGGCGCAGAATTAAAGCATCGCGTCTTAGGTACCGAACTGCAGCAAAAAAACAAGCTTTTACACCAGAACAAAAGCAATCAAGACTTATATTTGCTTTAAACCATCAGCTACAAAATCAAGATTTTTGGGACTTGGGACAAGGTAATATTTACAGATGAGCAAATTTTTCAATCTTCTAAAAAGAGCAAAATGGGGGTGTATAGACCACATAATAATAGATTTAATCCTCTATATGTTAATAGATATCGAGCAGCTCGTCATTTTGGCGTCAATGTATGGGGATGGATTTCATCTAGAGTAATGGGAATTGTATGGCGTATTGATGACAGGTTTGTTGGGAAGACATCTAAATATTCTAGAAAACATCATGTTTCCCAGTGTAGAACAGTTGTATCCAGAAAATAATTTTATCCTCCAACAAGATAATTGTCCTGTTCACACTGCAAATATTATAAACCAGTGGATCCAGAATAACAACATCGAAACCTTACCATGGCCCAGCTACAGTCCAGATTTAAACCCAATCGAGAATTTCTGGGGCGTTCTTGTAAAACGGTTGTATCGGCGTAATTTTTTACCTCAAAAATGCTGAAGAGCTGTGGCACGGTATACAACAGGTTTGGGAAGAGCTCGCTGAAGAAGACAATTTCATAGTTCCTTTCACGCAGATGGACCGAAGACTACAAGCTGTTATCAATGCTGATGGAGATATTACAAAATATTAATTTTATTTTTATATACCTAAATTTAGTATAGTTTTGGTCTTCCAAACTGTGACATAATGCTTGCAGTTTTCGCATCTTCAAAAGAATTCTCTTCTAATCTCTCCAAAAGCGTACGATCTTCATGAGCGGTAGATATTTTTGGTCTTCCAGACCCTCGCTTTCTTTCGAGAGTTTCTTGTTCCCTTAATTTTTTATTAATAGAAAAACTGTGGTTCTGCTTATGTTAAAATGTTTTGCTGCCTGTGATAGTGCCCAGTTATCTTTTAATTTGGATACAATTCTTGCTTTAATATATTGTTGAGTTAAGTCGTTTGTTTTATTCCAATAATAATAAAAATAATAACAACAACCCTATAGGAAGGTTCATTACTGGCCATTCAGGATCAGGTTATACCAACCAGAAATTACCTGAAATATATCATCAAAGACCCGCAGGTTCAAAACGACAGATGCCGATATGGATGTCAAGCCCAAGAAACCATCCAACATATTACCGGGGGTTGCCAGGCATTTGCTGCAACTGAATACAAGGAAGCGCATGACTCAGTAGGAAAGATCCTTCATCAAGAGATAGCTGTAAAACTGGGACTTCTCCAAACGGACCATCTCCCATATTATCAATACGTTCCTGAGAATATGCTTGAAAATGACAACTATAAGCTATACTGGGACCGCACTGTGCTCACAGACCAAACAGTGGCACATAATAGACCAGATCTCATATTACCCAGTCAATAAATTAACGAGACAAACAATACTCATTGATGTGTTTTTTGTTTAAATTTTTTGTTTAAATGTGTTTTTTTTTTTCATTTAAATTCAAAACAACTCTTTTGAATTTAATATTGACCAAACAAAATGCAAACAATTGAAATTGGCCATTTTAACACCAAGTCACATAATGTGGCTTAATGATAAAAGGGCCAGAGTTAATTTTTTGCATTTTGTTTGGTCAATATTAAATTCAAAAGAAAGCTGTACAAAAAAAAACAAAAATTTGACATTGGCCCTTTTAGAACCAAGCCACAGATATATGTAATCAGTTGTTTGTTTATTTTATTATTTGTCTGTCATAATAAATAGAATATAATGTCAACCCAATCAAATACACTGCTCAACATGATCAAATCTTACTAAGAGTCGTATCAGTTTTTTTAGGAACCAGCTGTATATCAAATAAGGTATATCAAATTAACCTCCACTTTATTATGAGTACTTTTCTTGTTTTATTCTCAAGTATGCTTCCGTTTAGCTCATTTCCATCCCAGACTTTTAAATTGACGAATATACAACAATATTTTAACATAATCTGTAACATTAGTTTCCCATATACATTAATCAAAAACAAATTCACCAAACAGCATGTTTCCATCACCTGTACAATTTTAAAACAGAACATCTCAAAGACTAAAAAGCAACAATTAGTGTAAATATATAGAGTGGAGTGATACAGTTCTTTTTATTAATAAAAAATTCATATTTTTCACAAATTTAATAAAAATAGTAGTCCAAGTAATGAAGCTTAAAATATTACAAAACCTCGCAATTTTTACAGAATGGATCGATTTGCTTGCAAATCTGAGAATAAGTAGTGGATAGTCCAGGGATCAAAATCTATATGATGCCGAAAGGCGCTTTTACCACGGGGGTGGTTGCCACCCCATCTGGGGGGTGGAAATTTTTTATTTTATTTTGACCAAAAAAGTTGAGAAAAACATTCATTCTAAGCAAAAAACATTCTATACATTTTTTGGATAAAATTAATAGTTTTTGATTTATTCGCTATCGAATATGTTAGTTTTATATCGAAAAAATCAATGTTTTTAATCAGTTTTCTGCTAATAACTCAAAAAGTTTTCGTTTTATCAAAACATCTTTGCTTAAGAAAAATGTAGCTTTTGAAAAAATAAACAAAATCGTTTTTTTAATTTTCTTTAAAACCAATAGCACTCCAGCTATACTTTATTATATGTTAGGTCTTCTTCGTCAAATGCTAAATATTGTAGTTTCAAAGTAAAATGACGGGAAAACTATGCACTTTTCGAAGATAACTTGTTCAAACTAATTTAAAGTATCTAAAAATATCTATCTCCAGAAATAAAAAAAGTCTCTAGCTCAAAAAATTAGTGACTCATAATGAAAAGAATGTCAGTCTCTATTTTTTCAGTGAAAAAGTGATTGGAAGCAACCCCCTAATTACCACCCTAATAAAAATTAGTCATTAACCTAGTTTTATCTTCTTTGTTTATGTATTATTAATGGGTTCTAGAGGTTTGACTGGCTTAGAATCATTAGTTTTTAAAAAAATTGAGTTAAAAGCGAATAACGAATTTTTGGAGTTTGGTAAAAAATTATATTTTCTTCAGAATAGAAAGGTTACCATCAGATATACGAAAAAATGTTTAAATATAAAAATGTAGCTTAATTAATTCTCCAGAACTTGGTTTGCATAAATTTTTTCTGCAGCAGAAATTAAGTGAGATATTAACAATTAAAACTTGTAATAACATGCAAAAATCACCTTTACCAACCCTTTCAAAGTCCCAAATTTTTATTAATGAGGGTTTTAAAAGGATTTAATATTAGTTGCTTTATAGACCTTGTAAAAACCCGTAAAATTCTTTTTTACCAAACTTTCTAAGGCAAAAAATAAAAAAGTTAGGGTTACAAAATTAATATATTTTTTTTTTGAAAAAAAAAAGGAGAAATCCAATTGGAAGCATAATATTGTATGTTAGCGGTATTTTTAGTCATGGGCCTTATTCATTCTTCTTTATTTGTGTATTGTTAATAGACTCTAGAAGTTTGACTTGCTTAGAAAGATTGGTTTTTAAAAAACTGGAGTTAAAAGCGAATAACGAATTTTTGTCGTCTGGTAAAAAATGCCATTTTCTTCAGAATAGAAATATTAGCATCAGATATACGAAAAAATGTTTCAATATGAAATTTTAGGTTATTTAATTCCCAAGAACTTGGTTTGAAAAAAAATTTTCTATGGCAAAAATTGCGTGAATAGTAAATGAGTATGTATCGAAAAACATTGATTTTTTAGATATAAAGCTAACATTTTCGAAAGCAAATAAATCGAAAAATATTAATTTTATCAAAAAAACATATATAACATTTTTTGCTTAGAATGAATGTTTTTATCAACTTTTGCGGTCAAAATATAATAAAAGATTCCACCCCAGATATGGGGTGGCAACCACCCCCATGGTAAAAGCGCCTTTCGGCATTATATAGATTTTGATCCTTGGACTATCCACTACTTATTCTCAAATTTTCAAGCAAATCGATCCATTCTGTAAAAATTGCGAGGTGAAAAGCTTCGGTTCCTGGACTATAGAGATAATAGGATGATTCTGAGGAAAGTTTTAAGAACATGAATCAAGACTAAGTCCCAGTTTATAACTCTGTGATTATTATACATTGAACTTAGAAAATTATGTGTTGCTTGACGGGTATTTGCATATTAAAACGGATTTATACTTATAGATGTATAACTGGTTGGCGATGACAATACTCTAAATAGATAACCAATCAATGAGACGAGTAAGATAATTTTACACAAAAATAATCGATCATATGGTAAAATGACAATTGGAGTTCCTAGGTTAGAAATTTGTCAACTACGTAAATATAAATACTTTATGTCATTGGTATATTCGGGCATTGTATAGTGAAATTTGATATATTTATTTAATTTTACATTAAACTATTTTAAATATTAATATCTGGCAGATATTTGCATAAATATTGATGTTTATATAAATATAAATATTCTGACAGCTGTCAGTGTCAGATTCAACTAAAATGTCATGTAATGATTTGCGACATTCTTAAAATCCTATATGACGTCAATATTAAGGACGCATGAAAAAAAGGGATTGGGACGGAGTATATCAAGCAAAATAAAGTCAGTTTTATTCCTAACGATTCTATTCTGAATTCTGTTTACTTGGATTATATAAAAAAAACTAACTAAAGTTCTTCACTCCACTCTAATATTTATCACAAAACACTTACCCCGAACTTGCTGTTCCAAGGTCATAATAACCTCAACAGCCATATTCAAAATCCCAAGTTTGGTCTGTGGTTTATCCGTTTTTAAATGTGCCATGCACATCCTACCTAACTCTTTGAGAGCCTCGTTTATATCTCGGATTCTTATCCTAAAAAAATAGTAATAACAAATTAACATATTACAATTGTGACAGATGCTGTACGTGTAATACAAAGTTTAGATCCGACAAACAAAATAACAAATGTTACATACAAGAGTTTGTATTAATCTAAAACTACAGAGAGAAGACCATCACTTCAGTAAGTATCTAAGAGTTACACTAAAAATTAAATTACTATGTTAAATGTCATCTTAAAGTTCACATATTACTATATTCACATATTACTAATAAATTTCCTCACAGTCCTCTCAATCGATGTTAAATTTCCTCACAGTCTGAACAATATGGTCAGATTTTATTAGGAACAACTATTCCTGGAAGTATCTTCAGTAGCTAATACATTCAGTTTGGTTTTTGTGTCAATAGACAAACACATGATACATAAACATATAATACACCTAATACATAAACACAACTAAAATGATGAAAAGGATGACTAATTGCCTAAAAGATAGAGTCCAAGTAAGTCTCCTGTCAATTTGGAAAACATACATCCAAACAGCTATTGGTTATAAACATAGACACATAATAGGGCTTTTCATCGATTGTTATTTGTTTCGAGCTTCTGTCATAGTTGTATAATCTGTGTACAATATTAATATATACGGATTATAAGACATATGACAGAAGCTCGAAACAAATGACTGTGAATGAAAAGCCCTATACCTAGACTGCGCGCTGCTACCTGAAACTATCTGACAATTGCGACAGAGAAAACTGAGAAAGAGACTTCCGACCTAATAGCCTCAGTTTTTTCTGTCGCATTCGTTAGATAGTTTTAGATAGCAGGCCGCAGTCTAGGTATTCTGTGTCAATGGTTATAATAATAGCTCACTAATTTATTTAAAATAATCTTTTTTTGAAGATAATTTCCAGAGTGAAAATCGAAATCAATTGTGGTTGAAATATCATTTTCTATGTGTCTTACTCTTAGGCCAGTATTATACTAGGCAACTGGTGACGCCACCAAGTTGCTCCACCAGTGACTCATTACGTCACGGGGCATTAAAGTAAATGAGACCTATTAGACTACGGTAACTGGTTGCGCCACCAGTTGCCCATGTCGGCCACCAGTTGCCCATAATATTTTGTGTGCTTTAATTTGGTGGAGCCACTAGTTGCGCCACCAGTTGTGCCACCAGTTACCTAGTCTAATAACGGCCTTAGTACTACGTTAGTAGTAGAAGAAGCAAAAGGTAAAACAAAAAACATCCTCAAATTTATTGACGATGAATTATATTTTTCCGACCTCCTTTCAACTTTTTTTACAAATATGAAAAGACACTAAAAGATTTGTGTACACGAATCGATATATTGACGAAACATATAGATTTAAAAAAAAACAATTTACAGTTTGTAATATTCCAAGATTTCTAAAATTACGTAAATTAATTAAATATATCTAATATGAACTTTAAGATGAAGTGACGAAACACATACAAGAATATAGGCCAAAACACAAATTTTCGTATTTTAAAGCATTATGAGACATAAAACATAAAGGCTTACTTGCAAAATAAAATATTTAATTTTATTGTATTTATATATTTATGACATATGTATATGACCAAATAATATAGAACAATATTATAGCAAAGGAAAAGTCAAACAAGGCTTGCACGTAATTTTCCCCTTGTTGCCATATTCTAAATTTGAAAAAAAAAATATATATGGGGAATAACCAGACCTTTTTGACATACCATGTCTATTACAGCGGGTATTTCATTGTCTAGAGTTAGTGACGAGTTTATATGACGTTATTATTACATTTAGTGAGATTGGAAATGGTCACAATATTGGAGGTTAAATATAATGTCAAAATATTGTTTTCAAATTATAATCGGGAAAGACGAAATACAGGATATACTATTGTTTTAATACAATTCAATTAAAATATCCAACAATTTGAATAAAAATCAAATCGAAAAACTAAAGGAACCTAGTTTAGTGTGTAGACAGTTTCATAGGACAGTTTAAATTTTAACCAACTTCACATCTATAAATAAAAATCTTACATACCCTACTATAGGACAACATGAGTTTGACATTTATAGTTATCTTCGTTTCACATTCTTAAAGACAAAGAGAAACAGTATAGACGGTAGCTGCTATGGTAAATAAATATGTTTTTTAATTTGGCAACAGCGGACAAATATTGATTATGCATACGTATTACCACAAATTGGTAATTTATAAAAGCCAAGCTGCAGACGAAAAGGACAGCGTAACAACTGGTTTTATGAGGAATGCAAACGGGTAACCAAAGAGAAAAATTATGCATATTACAAAATGATGAACAGAAGGATTAGGAGCAATATCGAAGAATATCAAGTAAAGAGAAGAGAGTAAAAACGAAATCACAAAAAACAAACCAATAAATAATTTGAATAATTGGAAAACTTAAATAGAGAATAAGAACACAGAAAATTTTACAAATCAGTTAACATAAAAGAGCTATTCCAGGTCAAATCAACACACTTTGAATTAATTTTTTTCCTGACCTATTTAGATTTTGTTAATATTTAGAGTAGGTACTCATAGTGAATGATTAGGTGAAGAAAAATACAAAATTTTAAATTTTTATCTCAAGCTGTTTCTGAAATATGGTTATGTAAAGTTTTCCAAAAAAATTCAAAACACCGCGACCATACTCTTTTGGAATGGTTGTAGAAGCTGTCCTAATTAAGCTAGAATGCTGGGAAAGGTGTCATTTTGCAACATTTTTAAAACTCTTTACAGTGATATATATACAACATGATGTTATGGTAAACAAGTTTTTTTCAAACAAAAAAAATATAGTTTGAATAAGTTTTTTTCCAAAAAGTACAGCTGGTTCCTAAAAAAACTGATACGACTCTTATTAAGATTTGATTATTTTGAGCAGTGTATGATTGGTCTGACATATTATATTTATTATGACAGACAAATAATAAAATAAACAAACAAACAACCATTTTTTGAGGTTGAAGTTATCTGACAAATTTTAAGATTTGGCAGTGACAGTGACAGTATGTAAATAATAAGTATTTATCCTTCAAAATATAATAAATTAAATATAATTAAACTCATATTTATTATATCACACCTCCTCAAAAGCTTTTTACAAGAACATAGTCAGCGATTTTGATATGACTTAGAGCCAGACTTAATCAAGATCGCCTATAAATCGTGCTGTTAATTGCCTTGCTGCGAGACCAAAAACAAAAAGAAGAAGAAGAAAAAAGTACACTGCTCAATTTTCTACAAAATACGCTTTAAAAGTCGTATCAGTTTTTTTTGGAACCAGCTGTACATTAGGCGATGGGGTAGAAATTAAACACTGTGATGAATACAATTTAAAATTTTCATAATATTCCTACAAATACATAGTACTGTTGTTAATAACATATAAAAATTTGCCACCCTGTATAAACAATTATATTAATGTTTATATTACTGAATAGAGAATTGAATAACCTTTCAAATGAGCTAGCACACGACCCCTAGTCTCATTTAAAAAATCATCGATTACGTCATCACGCCCAGATGGATGACGTCACTAGTATGATATATATGCCAAAAAATTACAATTTAAAAATAAAAATTTATCTGTTTCGATATTTTCCTTAAAGTCGGCAGCTTGTGAAATTGCGAATTTATTCCTTTCATTTGAACCATACTGTATGTATAAAATTAATTTTTTTTATGTTGAACCCATCACCATCCCATGATAAAATTTTTATATATTATTAACAACAGTACTATGTATTTGTAGGAATATTATGAGAATTTTAAATTATGTACTTTTTGGAAAAAAAACAAACAAAAAAATATATTTTTCCTGTTTGAGAAAAACTTGTTTATTATAACATCATGTTGTATATATCATATATCACTGTAAAGAGCTTAAAAATGCTACAAAATGACACCTCTCCCAGCATTCTAGTTCAATTAGGACAGCTTCTACAACCATTCCAAAAAAGTATGGTCGCGGTGTTATGGAATTTTTTGGAAAACTTTACATAACTATATCTCGAAAACGATTTGAGATAAAAATTTAAACTTTTGTATTTTTGGTTACCTTATTAGCCACTATGAGTAATCCAAATTATAACCAAATCTAAAGAGGGGTGGAAATTAGATGTGTTGAGTTGATATGGAATGACCCAAAAAGAAACGTTTTGAAGCCACAAACGAACCAAGTAAAAGGCGGCAGGAACACTATAGTTTGTTACTTAATGGAGAATGTACAGCTGAAGGTAGATATGATATAGAACTACTACAAGAGCAAACTGAGCTACCAACTTTGAAAGAAATTCAGTCTCTAGCCAGAAACAAGTCACCCTTGCTTGAATGTTCCAACTATATGAAGGATTTTCCTTGTTAATATGGCATATAGAATTTTGTCTCTGACACTTAACGAACGACGGCACATATCATCAGAGAAATATTAGAAAAAACGACGGAGTGTGACACTGAATACCCCACTTATACAGGGTGTCCCATAATGGATTTAAGATTTTAAATTATTCTGGCACCGGCCCTGCGCTAAGTAGGAATGAGCTGACTGTGTAGTTAGGTTGCGCAAGCATGCGGATTTCAGTTACGATGGCACAGTGGCCAGCAGAACAACGGGCGTTTATGCTTGAATCGTTCTTTAAGAGCCGTTTTACATGACCGAGATTTACTTCGAAATTGACGCTGATAACTACCATGAAAAATTATCTAATAAAAATGTTAGATGTAAAACACAAGATTTACTCTGAAATATACCATGATAATTTTCAATATAAAAATTTAGAACCTGTTCTATATTCTATCCACAGAGAACGGCAGTTCTCACCAGTGGCGCACAACACCCCTACATGCGACACTATATATACACGAAATTTTCGATTTTCTAAACCTGACTGAATTTAAACTTGGGCCAAACCCCATCTTAAAGTTTAGGAAAAGACTCGTCCATTCATATGTCAACCATCAATTTTGGTCCAAGGGTGTGGATTTTACGGCCCTTCCCATTTAATGCCTGTTTTTCGTTCTCGTCCCCAAAACTCCCAAAAATTTCAAAAATATAAGCCCGACCTTTGCGGCTTCTGATAGCACAGATAATTACCTTTCCAACGCATGTTAAATTTTGAAAATCGGTTATACCATTCAAAAGTTATCGAGCTCAGAAATATGACTCAATTTTTATTTAAAAAATGGAAAATGTTTGTGGATATGTATGTATGTATGTATGTATGTATGTGTGTGGAAAAGTTACACCGATCTGAATAATTTTTTCTGTGTTTCAAGAATGTGTGAGGGCCGATTCAGAACCGGTCTAATTTTTGACTTCTGACTACCCTTAAGCCAGCTAGAGGGCTAGGTAGATACAAAATAGCATATTTTTTGGGCGTATATATCTTAGGTTTAACAAAAGACAGGAAAACCGCAAATACACCAAATCAATAGGGTTGAGTTAAGCTTTTAAATGGCGCATAAGCGATCAAGCTGAGACATACACACTGCTCACCATAGCCAAAAAACTGAAAAATTAAACTTTGAAAATTTTGGTTTTTCGACAATTACTCAAAATTTCAACCTACGAATTGCGCCAATAACTGAGCGTTTGTAGAAGGACTCAGGACGCGTCTAACGGTGTATACCTCATATCTGGGAAAATTCGAATTTTTAAGTTATAGGCTTCATAAGTATGATCAAATCTATTTCTTATGGGAAAAACGGGTTTTCAAGCTCAATAATTCCTGTAATACTCACACTCGATCTTGGATGCATCAGATACTACTTGTCAATACGTTTCAAATTCATGTTTGGTGATCAACATCAGGTAAGCCGTTCAGAAGTTATAGAGCTCCAAATGTATAATTAGTCCAGGAACTGTAATTTTTCACTTAGCAATTTTTACAGAATGGATAGATTTGTTTGAAAATTTGACAATAAGTAGTGGATAGTCCAAGGATCAAAATCTATATGATGCAGAAATACGCTTTTACCATGGGGTGTGACAACCAACCTCATCTCGAGGGTGGAAATTTTTTATTATATTTTGACCGCAAATGCTGGTAAAAATATTAATTATAAGCAAAAAATGTTCATTATAAAATTTTTTCATAAAATTAATAGTTTTCGATTTAGTGGTTATCGAAGCTGTTAGTTTTATATCGAATAAATTACCAGAGACCGGCAGTTCCCGCCAGTGGCTCAGAAATACACCCCCCTACACGCGACACTATTATTTGCACGAAATTTTCAATTTTCTAAATCTGACTGAATTGAAAATTGTGCCAACTCCCATCTTCAAGTTAAGAAAAAGACTCACCCATTCATATGTCAACCATCCATTTTATTCCAAGGGTGTCGATTTTACGGCCCTTCCTATTTAGGGTCTGTTTTTCGTTCTGGTCCCCAAAACTCCCAAAAACTTCGAAAATTTAAGTCCGACCTTTGCGGCTTCTAACAATACTGATCATTACCTTTCCAACTCATGTCTAATTTTGAACATTACCAGAGAACGGCAGTTCTCGCCAGTGGCGCACACCCACACCCCCCTACACGCGACACTATATTATACACGAAATTTTCGATTTTCTAAATCTGACTGAATTGAAAATTGGGCCAACTCCCATCTTAAAGTTCAGAAAAAGACTCACCGATTTATATGTCAATCATCGATTTTGGTCCAAGGGTGTAGATTTTAGGGCCCTTCCTATTTAGGGTCTGTTTTTCGTTCTCGTCCCCAAAATTCCCAAAAATTTTAAAAATTAAGTCCAACCTTTGCGGCTTCTAATAGAACTGATCATTACCTTTCCAACGCATGTCTAATTTTGAAAATCGGTTATACCATTCAAAAGTTATAGAGCTTAGAAATGTGACTCAATTTTTATTTAAAAAAGAGAAAATGTTTGTGGATATGTATGTATGTGTGTTTAAAAGTTAAACCCATTTGATATTTTTTCTCTGTGTTTGAAGAGGGGGTCAGGGCCGATTTAGAACCGGTGTAGTTTGTGACTTTTGACCACCCATAAGCCAGCTATAGGACTTGGTAGGTACAAAACAGCATATTTTTTTGGGGTATATATCTTCGGTTCAAGAAGAGACAGGAAAACCGTAAATACACCAAATCCATAGAGTTGAGTTAAGCTTTTAAATGGTGTCTAAGCTGTCAGGATCAGACATACGCACGGCTCAGTATCGCCGAAAAACTGAAAAACTAAACTTTGAAAATTTTGGTTTTTCGACAATTACTCAACATTTCGACCTACGAATTGCGCCAATAACTTAGCGTTTGTAGAAGGACTCAAGACGAATCTAACGGTGTATACCTCATATCTGGGAAAATTCGAATTTTTAAGTTATAGGCTTCATAAGTATGATCAAATCTATTTCCTGTGGGAAAAACGGGTTTTCAAGCTCAATAATTCCTGTAATACTCACACTCGATCTTGGATGCATCAGATACTACTTGTCAATACGTTTCAAATTCATGTTTGGTGATCAACATCAGGTAAGCCGTTCAGAAGTTATAGAGCTCCAAATGTATAATTAGTCCAGGAACTGTAATTTTTCACTTAGCAATTTTTACAGAATGGATAGATTTGTTTGAAAATTTGACAATAAGTAGTGGATAGTCCAAGGATCAAAATCTATATGATGCAGAAATACGCTTTTACCATGGGGTGTGACAACCAACCTCATCTCGAGGGTGGAAATTTTTTATTATATTTTGACCGCAAATGCTGGTAAAAATATTAATTATAAGCAAAAAATGTTCATTATAAAATTTTTTCATAAAATTAATAGTTTTCGATTTAGTGGTTATCGAAGCTGTTAGTTTTATATCGAATAAATTACCAGAGACCGGCAGTTCCCGCCAGTGGCTCAGAAATACACCCCCCTACACGCGACACTATTATTTGCACGAAATTTTCAATTTTCTAAATCTGACTGAATTGAAAATTGTGCCAACTCCCATCTTCAAGTTAAGAAAAAGACTCACCCATTCATATGTCAACCATCCATTTTATTCCAAGGGTGTCGATTTTACGGCCCTTCCTATTTAGGGTCTGTTTTTCGTTCTGGTCCCCAAAACTCCCAAAAACTTCGAAAATTTAAGTCCGACCTTTGCGGCTTCTAACAATACTGATCATTACCTTTCCAACTCATGTCTAATTTTGAACATTACCAGAGAACGGCAGTTCTCGCCAGTGGCGCACACCCACACCCCCCTACACGCGACACTATATTATACACGAAATTTTCGATTTTCTAAATCTGACTGAATTGAAAATTGGGCCAACTCCCATCTTAAAGTTCAGAAAAAGACTCACCGATTTATATGTCAATCATCGATTTTGGTCCAAGGGTGTAGATTTTAGGGCCCTTCCTATTTAGGGTCTGTTTTTCGTTCTCGTCCCCAAAATTCCCAAAAATTTTAAAAATTAAGTCCAACCTTTGCGGCTTCTAATAGAACTGATCATTACCTTTCCAACGCATGTCTAATTTTGAAAATCGGTTATACCATTCAAAAGTTATAGAGCTTAGAAATGTGACTCAATTTTTATTTAAAAAAGAGAAAATGTTTGTGGATATGTATGTATGTGTGTTTAAAAGTTAAACCCATTTGATATTTTTTCTCTGTGTTTGAAGAGGGGGTCAGGGCCGATTTAGAACCGGTGTAGTTTGTGACTTTTGACCACCCATAAGCCAGCTATAGGACTTGGTAGGTACAAAACAGCATATTTTTTTGGGGTATATATCTTCGGTTCAAGAAGAGACAGGAAAACCGTAAATACACCAAATCCATAGAGTTGAGTTAAGCTTTTAAATGGTGTCTAAGCTGTCAGGATCAGACATACGCACGGCTCAGTATCGCCGAAAAACTGAAAAACTAAACTTTGAAAATTTTGGTTTTTCGACAATTACTCAACATTTCGACCTACGAATTGCGCCAATAACTTAGCGTTTGTAGAAGGACTCAAGACGAATCTAACGGTGTATACCTTATATCCGGGAAAGTTCGAATTTTTAGGTTATAGGCTTCATAAGTATGATAAAATCTATTTCCTGTGGGAAAAACGGTTTCTTAAGATCAATAATTCCTGTAATAGCTTCAGTTATCATACTTGACCTTAGATCCATCAGATACTACTGGTCAATACGTTTCAAACTCATGTTTACTGATCAAAATCGGTTAAGCCGTTTAGAAGTTATTAAGCTATAAAAGTATAATCCAATTAACGATTATTCCCGAAATGGTTTATGTAGTTGTAGTGGTTACGACGCTAAATTTGATCTGGCAACGGGCAATCCGATTTCATTTACCGGCCATCTCAATATTTTTGTTTCAATCTATTTCGAATAGAAAAAAATCTAGTGTACATTCGATAGATACTAGATTATTTGGGATATAATGCAACAAAGGTGACCATTTATAAAGCTTGACGTGTAATAGGTAGTGTGACCAACTCCAATTCAGTCGAACTCGGGACAAAGCTGAAAAAAATACTTAAAATCCGGGACTTTTCAATGAAAATCGGGCCATGTTTTTCAAATATAGAACTTTAATATCATCATTTTATTGATAATTTAACATTTTTATGTTGACAATGATATTTTTGTTGGGATTAAGCAACAATTGATTGTAATTATAACTACATTTTTCTTAGTTTTTGACGTTTCGACTCCCAATCCGGAAATCGTTCTTAAAAAAGGAAATTTTTTATGTTGTACTAGTATTACAAAGAGCACTGAACGCTAGAATGCTGGAAAAAAGACCGGTTGGAAAGCCAAGACAGGGCTGGGAAGACACAGTAAACAGCGACGCAAAAGCACTTTTAGGAGTCCGTGTATGGAGAAGAGCAGCCACATACAAACAACAAGGGTGGAGGCAAAAAATAAAGGAGGCCAAGGCTCAATATGGGCTGTAGCGTCGTAGAAGAAAAAAAATTAGTACATATTACATTCCAGACATTGTCGACTTTTTTGCGTCCCACCAATTCAATTTAATGTGAATTCTTAAAAGAATAACGTATTCAAAATTTCAAAATAAAATTTTACCAAAACGTTGAAAATTCGGATGGCCCAGAAGCCTTGTCCGGGACAGCGGGACACGACTTCGTAATTCAACACTAGTAATAGGGGAACATTGCATTCAACTTCATACATTTAATTTATAAATAACTTTGAAAAACTCCTGATACAAGAATAAAAAACCGCTAAACGCCGTAAAAATGAGTGGCGCATAAAATATTCCAGCTACAAAAGATCTGATATGAATATTACGTGGCGCGAAAATGGATTTTCATTTGATGCAAAACAAAATTCTAGTTTTATTTTAAAAGATTTTTCCATAATATTTGCTAAATTTGAAGTAAACGCGCCACAAAAGAGTTTTAAAATGCAAACTGTATCAAAGTTACTCTTTTGTGGCGCGTTTACTTCAAATTTAGCAAATATTATGGAAAAATCTTTTAAAATAAAACTAGAATTTTGTTTTGCATCAAATGAAAATCCATTTTCGCGCCACGTAATATTCATATCAGATCTTTTGTAGCTGGAATATTTTATGCGCCACTCATTTTTACGGCGTTTAGCGGTTTTTTATTCTTGTATTCTATATTCTAGAAAGTTTTCAGAGTAAACTGCGCGAGTTTCTGCGCAGAACGTTAAATAACGAGGTGGTGTTTACGATAACATAAACTTTATAATTACAACACGTGCTGATTTGTTTATTCAATGAAGTAACTTTGCTTTGTTCAAATTATTTATTTTTGCACAAGAATTTACTTCTCTATCCAAATATATTACTAAAAAATAAAGAAATAAAAGTAGTAACTTATAACCTTAAAATGTCATTTCACATTTCTTTTTTTCTTAGGTTACCTCTAACTTTGTTTTCTTTCATAAGTGGCCTTTTATTTATAACAAAATTCTATTTAATGTCAGTCACATTACACACTACGCATGCGTTTCACAACAATTATGTTAAGATTTAACTGTAGGTGTAAAACAAGGAACAATGGAAAAATTGTATAAATTTAGTACATAAATTTTCGTTATTATTCTTGAAATAATTTTCGAAGTAAATCTCGGTCATGTAAAACGGCTCTAAGTCGAACGATTCTTACACTATGGCGCGTCGACATTTTTGTGAACATTTCAACATCAGACGTTTAGCCGATGCACCGTCGGCATCTTTAGTGAATAATTGGGTAAAAAGATTCCGAGCAACAGGTTCTGTTATAAACCACAAACCAGCTGGTAGACCCAGAACCATGAGAACGCCAGACAATATCGACAGGGTACGGCGCGCTGTAAATCGCCATCCCAGGCGGTCAGTTCGCAAACATTCTAAAGGTCGCCTCATATTATAATGCACGTCGCGTTTTCGTCACGTAGCGTTTCGTTTGCGAAAAATATAATTTAATGGTTTTTAAATTGAACCATTCATATTGTGCGTATAAGACACGTAACGTAGCGTATAAGACACGTTACGTCTGCGTTCGGTTCATTCGAAAACAATATTTTTCGGATGTTGACAGATACGGGTCGTTTTCCCCTTGTTGTTTATGTAGGTATTTCTTTGAATTTGATACCGAGTATTTAGACCGGTCAGTATCGTCGCCCTCGCTAGCGAAATTATTCCGATTTGATTTTTTGCACAAATTTACTCAAAGAGAGGTTCTTATAACATATCCACAGGGTGCCAGGCGGTGCCGTGGTCGAAAAATTGTTTAAACAATCTTTTTTAAACAAATTCTCAAAAATATTTTTTCATTCGAGCAATATTTTTTTTAGATAATTTGGGTAATTCTGAGCAAAAAAGGTTTCTTGTCATTTTTCTCTAAAATTGCGAAAAATCAAGGAATAACTCGATTAAAAATTATTATTATGAATTTCAATAAGTGACCAAATCAAGTTTCAAACAACTTCTTCAAGGTCCTGAAGAGATTTTTGTCATTATTTTATTACAAAGCTGTTATTTTTAACTATTAACAATTACCGCTATTCGCGGTGTGCAAGTACTTGGAAGGGGAAACGAGAAACGACCCTGCGCGAGTCGCGGAGAAATATTGCAACTATCTTAAATAATTCATATTGTCAAATTGACGTATATTTCATACCTTCTGTCAATGAAGCAGAAAAATTATATATTGCTCCACAATATTGATATGATATGCAATTATTATATAAAGGTAAATTTAATTAATTTTATTTTGCTTGCAGTACTGCATTTTAATAACTAATTTTATTTATTACATACAATTGTTGACGTTTTCATAACATAACCTGAATCTTATTTTTTCTTCTTATTATTTTTTTGGACTATGGCCTTGACAATTATCCAGTAACCAGGACTAATATAATTGGCCAATATAATTAAAAGTGCGAATTTTAGTATAGAGCGTAGAAATAGGGGTCGCTTTGCCGAACTTGCACGGTCCCAATAGTCCAACTGTATCGTCGCCCCCGTTAGCGAAATTAGATTTTTTTGCACAAACTTACTCAAAAAGAGGTCCTTATAACACATCAACAGGGTTCCGGGCGGTGCCGTGGTCTAAAAATTGTTTAAACAATTTTTGTTAAACAAATTCACAAATATAATTTTTTATTAATAATTTAATTAAACCCAAATTAATAATAATTTGAGTTATTCTGGGCAAAAAAGGTCTCTTGTGATTTTTCTCTAAAATTGATTGTTGTCGAGTTATATGGCCATTTCCGCATTTTTGCAAGATATGTTTTTTGCTAAGAATAACCCAAATTATCTAAAAAAAAATCGTTCGTAATGAAAAAATTATTTTTGTGAATTTGTTTAATAAGAATTGTTAAAACAATTGTTTGACAACGGCACCGCCCGGCACCCTGTGGATATGTTTGTTATAAGGACTCTTTTTGAGTAAGTTTGTGCAAAAACATCTAATCGAAATAGTTTCGCTAACGGGGGCGACGATACAGTTGGACTATAGCATAGGCGCCCATACACACGGGCAGGGGGGGGGCCGTGCCCCCCCCTAGCTTTTCGGGAAAGAACAAAAATTAAATTTATATTACATAAACGTATTTTTGTCAAAAAATTATTGGATAATTTTGAGAGAAAAATTGGAAACAAACAACATTTATTAATAAAAAGATTCACATATTGGGTAATTAATAGTTTAACAGAAAATCTGTGTGTCTGCGACAGCGGTCTATATGGAATGTGCATAATACACATTTTGCACAGTCACGGTATGCTAACATTGAAAGAGATTAGAAACGTGGGAACATAATATATACTGTAATCGACACCCAAAATTATAAATTAAATGAATCATTTATAATACTGCAAAGAAAATCATATCAGCAAGAAATCCGATCTCTGACCGATAATCACTAATGAGCCATTTGTCTTTAAGAACTGGTACTATAAAGATAAAGTGTAAAATCTGTGAAGTGGTTATATTTGTTTTCTATATTAAGTTTTGTGTACACCGAATAGAACCATCTTCATAAGCAGAAATAAATTTATATTGAAAAATAATTTTTAAAATTGATTGAACATAGTCAAATTTTAGTTTGCAAAAGTATTTTTTTAGTAAGTAGATTATATTAAAGTGTACATTATGATGAACAGAATAATTTTATTTAAATGAAAAACAGGTGATCTTTCATGACGAATGAGCAGGGCCGGCCCGTCCATATAGGCGAACTAGGCGGCCGCCTAGGGCGCAAAATCCGCCTAGGGCGCAAAATTAGGGACGTAGTACTTTCTCATGTAGTAGTTGTGTAACTCGCAGAGACAGAAAAATCACTGGGTAATGAAAGGTGAAGGATATTTTATTTTAGTTGTCTTATAAAATAAGAAAACGCAAAACTATAACTTAACGTTAACATTAATTACTCGTTTTGGCAACCTCGCTGAGCGTAAGCCTACTTAGTGGCGCAGTGGTCGCGGCAACCCCACACTCTTCACTTCAGTCAAGCCAGCAGTCATAGCGTGAACAGAATAAGAGTACTAGTCTGTCATTAGGGCGCTGCGTGTTATGCATTTTCACTTTTCAGTTTAGTGTAGTAGTGCAGTGTTGTTGACTTTGTTTGTGCATTGATTGACAGTAGTAGTAGTTGTTAATTTACGATAACAAAACTGCAAAAGGAAGTTTGAATTAACAAGTAAGTAGCTTATACTCTTCATATTTATAATTTTTTTCAGTCATCATATCATATAGGCCATTGTCATATTGTTGTTGTATATAGGCCTAAATCAAATCAAAATTGAGATTGTTTAATTATCATAACTTAAAGAAAACCCCTTGTGAACACTTGCCTCTGTTTCGCCTACGATGCCGATGTGATTGATTAGGAACTGGCTGCTGAGTGCTGGTCATGCTGGCTGCTGTTCTGGGATTTGGGCGAACTGAGTGGTTGTTTAATTTATTTAATATTACACAATATGAATGTTGAATGAATTATTAGTTTTGAAATCCACCTGGACATTTCTAATTTTGCTTCCAAATATTTATCAAAACAAATTATTTTTTGTTGAAAACAGTATAACTTGACTTTTTAAGCAAGAATGACCATTGGATTTTTTTGTAAAATTTTTTAACTTCTAATTTCTATCAAATTGATTTCAAAATTAGGCCTACTTTAAATGTATTTATAAATAATATTAAAATAATAGGCTATTAATGTAATTTTATTTAAGAGAAGTCCTTGCTTCTTGGGGGTGTAATCCTAATTTCATATCTTGAGTAAAGACATTCAAAATTTTTTCATTTTTTCAAAATGAAGTTAGCTTAATCCAATCATTGTTTTCTTTCCAGATATGATGTCAGGAAAACACTCGGGCTCTTGGTTTAAGAAAAGAAGACAGGAAAGAGAGGAGTCAGCAAAAAAAGCTAAAGGGTCTTTTGAAAAATATTTAATTAAACCAAATGACACAACTCTTAGGGAGGAAAGTTATAATGAATCACCTTCCACCTCTGGAAAAACCAACCAGCTCCTACCTCAAGAATATGCTACAGAGAAAACAGATACTGAATCACCTTCTACTTCTGGGGGAATCATCCAGATCCAACCTCAAGAATGTCCTAGGAGGATAACAGCTATTGAACCGCCATCTACTTCTGCAGAAAACAACGAACGTCAACTGCAAGAATTTCAAAATAATTTCGTTGAAATGGACGTTGACGTTACAGATAATGCAGTGGAATTACTGCCGGAAAATTCAATCTCACCCAAAGTTACGCTTGATTATGCTGATCCAGCGTCTTGGGACACTCTAAATATTAATCGCCAAACTTTACGAACCATTTTAGTAGAGCATGGACCTGACCAAGTAAAAGGAAAATTTCCGAAGGGTGTGAATAACAGAAAATTTTCTGACTTTCATTATAGAAGGAGGCTTCCAAATGGTGAATATGTGTACCGAGACTATCTTCAATACTCAAAATCTACCGACAAAGTTTTCTGTTTTTGTTGTAAGGTGTTTGGCGGCATAAATGTCTCTTCTTCATTAGGCAAAAGTGGTTGTAATGACTGGCACAATATGTCGGCCCTCCTTGAAACGCACGAAACATCAAATGATCACCTTCAAAACTTTGAAAAATGGAAAACACTGAAAAAAGCACTTAAAAAAAATTTAACTGTTGACAATGTTTATGAACAAAAAATAAAACAAGAGGAAATTTACTGGCAGAAAATTCTAGAACGGCTGTTTGCTCTCGTCAAAACTCTTGGGTCCCAAAACTTGTCATTTCGCGGCACGACAGAAAAATTAGATGTTAATGACAACGGAAATTTTTTAAAATTTATTGAATATTTGGCCATGTTTGACCCAATAATGAATGAGCATCTAAGAAAAATCAAAAGTGATGTCAACAGGCACACTCATTACTTAGGGAAAAATATACAAAATGAGATGATTCAAACTTTAGCTAATGCAATAAATGCAGATATATTGTCCTCAGTACATACGGCTAAATATTTTTCTATTATTTTAGACTGCACACCAGATGTTAGTCACGTAGAGCAAATGACAATTATTATTCGATTTGTTGAACTACCAAAGTCATCTCTGGCATCCTCAACAGAAGTATCTAGTTATCATCAAGTACTTGTAAAAGAACACTTTTTGGGATTTGTGCCTCTCACTGAAAGTACCAGTGGTGAGTATATGACGGAAGTAGTTTTAGAAAAGTTAAAAGAGATTTCTTTGCCTGTAGAGAATATTCGTGGGCAAGGTTATGACAACGGAAGCAACATGAGAGGAAAAGAAAGTGGAGTTCAAAAGAGAATTTTAGATGTCAACCCACGTGCATTTTATGTTCCATGCTGCTCACACACTTTGAACCTTGTTGTGAACGATGCAGCTTCGTGCTGTGTAGAGGTTACTACTTTTTTCGATGTGGTTCAACGAACATATGTGTTTTTTTCGGCATCAACTCGACGATGGGATGTTTTGCGCCGTCATGTTCCAGCTTTGACATTAAAACCCTTAAGTGATACAAGATGGTCCAGTCGAATTGATGCACTAACGCCTCTGCGGTACCACTTGTCTCATGTGTGTGATGCTTTGGAGGAGATTTCTGAGGACACTTCTCTAAAAGGATCAAGTGGCAGTATTGCGAAGGTAGAAGCACTTGGATTACTTAAACACCTCTCAGACTTCAAGTTTATTGTTGCCCTTGTTACATGGCACAATATTTTATTTCAGGTAAACCTAACCAGTAAGATACTACAAGAAAAGGATTTGAGTCTCCAGAAAGCAGTTAGTCACCTGAAAAAAACCGAAGAGTTTTTGGTTACAGCCAGAAGTGATGTACAGTTTCAGAGAGTTCTGGTTGATGCTAAGGAAGTAGCAGAAGAAGTTGGAATAGAACCAATTTTTGAGAGGGAGAAGGTCCGAATAAGAAAAAAGAAGAAAATGTTTGATTATGAATCAACAGATGAATCAGCAAATGTTGCCAGTGACCCGTCAGAAAGTTTCAAGATTCAATTTTATTTTGCTCTTTTAGACACGGCTGCTAATGCGGTAAAAGAAAGATTTTCCCAGTTAAATACAGTATCTGGTGTCTTTGGATTTTTATACAACATTACTGATCTTAAAAACAAGACTACATCTGAGGTTAAGTCGATGTGCAACAACTTAGAAAAATCATTAGGAATTCAAAAAGATGGACGTTTAATTGAATCTGATATTGATGCTGTAGGACTGTGTTCTGAATTGAAAGCAATTTCTCATCATCTCATCGACTCTATATCAAGCCCTGAAGAAGTCCTAAACTACATTTACCAACACAACCTTGAGAATGGATTTCCTAACATATGTGTAGCACTTCGTATTTTGCTTACGATGCCACTTTCTGTAGCTAGTGCAGAACGGAGTTTTTCCAAACTTAAATTAATTAAAACCTATCTCCGCAGTACAATGTGCCAGGAGAGACTTGTAGGTCTGGCGACAATATCTATTGAAAGTGAGAGAGCAAGACAAGTAGACTTAAAAGTTCTCATTCAAGAATTTGCTAAGCAGAAAGCAAGAAAAGTGCCCTTAGGACTTTAGTTTTTAGCCAAGAAATACTGTTAATTTCTAATCTGTATTTAAAAGTGACTTTCAGTCCGAAGTTAATAGAACAGTAATCCAATAGCAAACAATATTGCAATATGTTAGTCAGTGTATTGTTTAAGACAGTGTTATAAAAGATTTGTAGACTAACTTTGAGTCTCCGTTTTTTATGATGAAAATTATATGTACAGAATTCAACTTTGACCCATTAAACCCATATGCCTTTGGTTAAAGTACGTCTTATGTAATTACATTTGCTTTTTATGAAATTAAAGTTTGTGTTATGTAAAATAGCAGTTATTTTATTTATATATCCCAGTCATTAATCAAAGGTTTATTAAATTAAATTAAATTATTAACATAACACAGAGTTGAAATACCGTGTCCCGGTAAAGTGCTAGTTGAACTTTTTCAACTGTAATGAGGGCGCAAAATTTGTTTTCGCCTAGGGCGCCGCAAACCCTAGGGCCGGCCCTGCGAATGAGTGTTATATACAGGGTGTCCCAAAAGTAGCGGAAAGGTCGAATAATTCGCGAAATGAACATCGGATCGAAAAACTGAAAAATATGTGTTAAATATTTCTCAAAAATCTATGCGATGACACTAAACAAGTCCACCACTTCAACCGCTGGGTGTGGAGCAGGGGGTAACTTTAAAATCTTAAATGGAACCCCTAATTTTTGTTGCAGATTTGTATTTTTCTTGTAAAAATAAGCAAATTTTATTCGAGCCATTTTGCGAATTGTGGATAGAGAGCGCTATAATCGAAAAAAACGATATATCGTGATACCATAGCAAAATTATAGAAACGGTCTAATATCTCGAGAAATATACTTGACAAATATACTATACTTTACAAATGAAAAACTAAAAAACACGCGTTTAATATTTTTCAAAAATCTATAGAATGACATCAAACAGGAACCCCCGTTTTTTATTGCAGATTGAGTCTCCTCCTCAAAAAATAAGTAACATTTATTCGAATCTTTTTTTAGAATTGTTGACGGATGGCGCTATAATCGAAAAATGCGATTTTTTTGCGCCATTTATCAACGATTCTAAAAATGTTTGGAATATATGTGACTTATTTTTCATAAGGATTCTAAATCTGCAAAAATAAAGAGGGCTCCTTTTTAAGATTTTAAAGTAAAAGCTTGGTTCGACACATACTCATGGTTAGTCTACTCGCCATAGTTGAAGGCAGTGCTTTGCAAGCATTGTATTCTTTTCAAACGGGTTTTAAAGAGAGGCGCAACTTTTGTGGCACCCATGACATTTCCATTTAAAAACTTGGTCTAGTATTTAAATGTATGCATAATTTCTCACAACATGGTTCAAACTAGGTTTTTTAGGTGGTTTAAACTACAGTAGACTCTCTCTATAACGAGAACTGAAATGGTGGACTAATTATCTCGTTATAAGCGGATCTCGTTATATCAAACAACGATGCATGCCTTGTTTTGATGCCTCTAACGTAGTTTGTTAGGTGTCGATGGTCAACCTGAACAGTAAACAATGAGACTTCGCCGTCATAAATTGTAAATTTCCTATAATATTCAATATCGGTCGATAAACAGGCAGAAGATTATTACAGGTGGCCGAGTTTATTACAGCACTGGCCTCGAGTTCATTTATTTATTTATGACCATTACAACGCTAAAAACAGGTAAAGACACGTATTCTTCGATTTCAATTTTCCTCGTTGTAACCAAATATGCCTCGTTATAGAGCGTTATAGTTCAATAGGAATTTCATGGAACACCTAATGTACCTCGTTATAAGCGAAACCTCGTTATATCCTTCGTTATAGAGAGAGTCTACTGTATATATTGTCATCCGAAATATACAAAATGTAATGTGCAACATCTTCACGTTTGGCCCCCCCCTAAAATTTTTTATATGGGCGCCCTTGGACTATAGCGCTAATTGTTAATAAACTAAAAATAACAGCTTTGTAGTAAAATAATGACAAAAATCTCTTTGGGACCTTGAAGAAGGGGTTTGAAACTTGATTTGGTCACTTATTGAAATTCATAATAATACTTTTAATCGAGTTATTAAGCCTTGAAAATGGCCTTTTCGCATTTTTCAAGTTTTTAATCGCATGTAACTCGACAACAATCAATTTTAGAGAAAAATGACAAGAGACCTTTTTTGCCCAGAATGACCCAGTTTATCTAAAAAAATATTGCTCGAAATGAAAAAAATATTTTTGTGAATTTGTTTAAAAAAAATGTTTAAACAATTTTTCGACCACGGTACCGCCCGGCACCCTGTGGATATGTTATAAGGACTTCTTTTTGAGTAAGTTTGTTTAAAAATATCGAATCGGAATAATTTCGCTAGCCGGGGCGACGATACTGCCCGGTCTAATTTAAAAAGTAGTTTTCGAGGCAATTTGTCATGTAAACATGTGTTGTGACAATAAACACATCTGCACCACACCAAACTGAAACCAACGTAAACGTTCTATGTATGATAATGTGAATGGGCAGTCCGATTGACGGTCTGCAAACGCTACGTGCCGAAAACGCGACGTGCATTATAATATGACGCGACCTTTAATCATTGCGATTGGCGCGCACTAGTGTCCAAAGAATATTGCGGAATGACTTAAAGTTTCACCCCTATAAGATTCAGCTTTGTCAATTTTTGAAGCCGGACGATCATCTAAAACGAAAAATTTTTGCTGAAACAATGATAAACAATTTTTGGAATGAAGGTGGTATGGAGAACATTATTTTTAGTGATGAAGCACATTTTCATCTTAACGGATATGTGAACAAGCACAATTGCCGCTATTGGGCCCAAGATAATCCAAGGCAAAAACACCAAAGACAATTACACTCCAAAAAAGTGACCGTATGGTGTGCCATGTCCGCCTCGGGCATAATCGGGCCGTACTTTTTTGAAGATGGTGCAGGACGTGCGGTTACTGTGAACAGCGCCCGCTACACCACTATGATTCGTAATTCTTTACGCCAATCCTTGCGCCAGATCCCTGGCTATGATGTCAACGGAACGTGGTTTCAGCAAGATGATGCCACGGCACATACTGCAGCAATGTCAATCAACGCAGTTACAGAACTGTTTCCTGGAACGGTTATTTCAATTAACGGAGATATTTTGTTTCCCCCACGATCCCCAGACCTGACCCCTTAGATTTTTTTCTATGGGGGTACCTAAAGAGTATCGTCTACACCGATCCAGTACCAGAAACCATACAGCAACTGAAAGACCGCATTACCAATGCTGTACGTAACATACCCGTTCAGATGTGCCAGCGAGTTTTCCGCAGCTTGCGCTCTAGGTTAACAGCCTGCTACGAAGAAGACGGCCAACATTTAAAGGATATTTTATTTAAACAATAAATCCGCATTGTTAACGTACCCAACAAGTGTATTAAAATTGTTCTAAAATGATTTGAATGTTTCTTTTTATTCCTTTAAAACCCTCAATCCATTATGGGATACCCTGTATTAGGCTATGATGGAATATTCAATGTTAATTTCCCCAAAAAAAAATGCGTGGATATAACTGTGATGGAATTTAAATATCTATACTAAATTTACAATCAAGATGCAGTAGAAATAAACAAACCAAGACAACTAGGAGCAATCCCGAATCATAATTTACAATGTATAATCACTTTGGAAATCATGATTTGAGATTTACAATGTATATACATTGTAAATTATGATTCGGCAGTGCTCCTAGTAGCATTCTACGTGTCTTGGTTTGTTTATGTCTACTGCATCTTGATTGTAAATTTAGTATAGTCATCACACTATCTAGCTACGGAAGGCTCGAAACAGAAGTGGAAGATTAAGTGAATAGAGCAAACAGAGCCGCAGGGATCTGAACAAAACGATATGGAGAAATAAATCAGAATTTACAAAACAGTTATCAGACCAATAATGACACACGACAGACACATTACTCGAAACAGAGAGGACAAAAATAAAGCTAGAAACAGCAGAGATGAAATCCCTTAGAAAAATTGATGTGGTAAGACACGATGGGACAGCTAGAATAGTAAAATGGAATGATCACGAAAACGATGAAACTTACTGGGAGCACACTGAAAAATAGACATGTCTACACAAAAACAAGGAGAAGAAGAAGTATATTCAAATGAAAGACTATATTGTGAAAAACTATATTGTGTTTTTTCGCAACCATACCGGGAAATTTTCAATTATATAATATCATATTTACTTTTATATACATAAAAACAAGTTTCATGTGTTCACTTTCTTTGTAAGTAATATAAAAAGAACTTCACAACAATCACATGGCCTTTTATTTTGCACGTAAGCATAAAAATAAAAATAAATAAAAATGTCCCACCTTTCCCTCGCATTATTAGCCTGCCTCCTCTCTTTTTCCCTTTGGGCTTTAATATCTGGATCTAAATCACCCTCCTCTGTTTCATCAGCACTGGAACAACTGTTGTAACATTTAAAATCGGGGCGTTTGTCAACCCAGAATGATCTTTTTAAAGAGGTATTGAAATCATAGAAATATGTTTGTGCGAACTTTGTAGTTTGTAGAATTGCTTGAAGATTTTAGCGAAACAACAGTTACTTACTATTTTATTATATTATCTGTTATTTTCTTACCAGCCATAAGTTGCCAATTAATGAGTTACCAATCATTCATAGGGCAACTCTATTCTCTCCTGAATTTTAAATTTATAGTTGAAGTTCCAACTTTGGATTTTACACTAATGCGTGTAATAAATGTATGTGATCAACTGAGTCTCGGACCAAGAACCGATTAGATGCTTACAATAAAATGTGTCCTCCAACCCAGTGAGCTATCAAACCGATTGACATTGATTTGGTTCCGTGAATTTCGTAAACGTGTATCTACATTGGATGAACCACGTACTGAACGGCCCACCGATGCAGTTACACCGGAAAATGTAAAGAAATTCCACAAAATGGTTCTACCTGATCGTAAAGTGAAGGTACGTGAATTGGCCACAAGAATTAGTAAAGAGCGCACAAATAATATTTTGAACCATGTTTTGAATATGAAAAAAATATCCTGCTGATATGTGCCGCGTTTGCGACCATTGATCAAAAACATGATCGTTTGGCCACTTCTCAGCAGTGTTTGGACCTAATGAAGCACAATCCATCAGACTTTTCAGAAAGCACAAGAAGAAGACACAATCCATCAGAAAGCACGGCACAGGACTGAAACCAGTAAACGTGCTCCGGAGCGACCAAGAGTCGATCAATAGGGCTTTTCATTCACAGTCATTTGTTTCGAGCTTCTGTCATGTGTCACATAATATTAATATATCTACGTCATACGTTATTGGTATATAGTATATACCAATGATACAAACCAAAGACGTATGACGTAGCTTTATTAATATTATAAAAAGGAAAAAATTCCTCTCATTGGCTGTATACCATAATAAAAAACTTACTAAGGAAGTAAAACTTCTCTTGTAGGTAGATGGTATATAAATTTATTAAAAATTTTTCTAAAAAGATCCAAGTCGGATTAAAGTGGATACATCACTAGTACAAAACAAACGTTTTCGGACTAATCAGTCCATCGTCAGGTTGAAACCTAAAATAAGTAAACCACTGTATAAAAAGGCAAAGTTGAAATTCTGACTATTAGAAAGTTAGGAAAAAAATTAAAACATGTGGTTACTTACTTCAGATCCAAAGTAGTTGGAACTAGCTACACAGTTAGGTCGAATGACCTTAACATTACAAAAATTAAGCCATTACGGCTACAACAATGTCAACAATAAGTTAATAGATCTATTCTATATCTATACTTTGGATCTGAAGTAAGTAACCACATGTTTTAATTTTTTTCCTAACTTTCTAACAGTCAAAATTTCAACTTTGCCTTTTTATACAGTGGTTTACTTATTTTAACAACTTGGATTTTTTTAGAAAAATTTTTAAGAAATTTATATACCATCTACCTACAAGAGAAGTTTTACTTCCTTAGTAAGTCTATTAATATTATGTGACACATGACGAAGCTCGAAACAAATGGCAATCGATGAAAAGCCCTATAGGGCTTTTCATTCACAGTAATTTGTTTTGAGCTTCTGTCATGTGTCACATAATATATCTACGTCGTACGTTATTGGTATACGCTCTGAGCTTCGCTGGTGTCGCTCCTAGCGGATTACTATTCAACTTTCACCGGTAATTTTTAAATTTATTATTTATTTGTTATCGCTTAATATTTACAACGCAAAAAAGTAATTAAATTGTAATCGATTTTTTTAAGATTTTGCTAATCATTTTGACGTTCTATTGATAAAATATGAATTTCTTACTTCGGATACTTTCACAATTATCGTGTAGATGGCGCTAAGATTAATGGATTAATTGATAATTACATGTTAAGGAACATTAAGAAAACTTAAATGCAGTATTTAAAACGTAAGTATATTTAAGGTAAAAATATATACCACAGCTTTGACTAACTAATATTTTTTATAATTAATGTTTTTAATTTTAATTTTAAATTAATCACTTTGACATTTATGTCAAATTTCCGGTAAACGTTTACAGACTTGTCACTACTGGCGCTCGCGAATTTGTAAATATCCCCTCTACGTACGAGCTCACAGCGTATATATCAATTCTTTATGTTTGGTTTTGTCAATATTAAATTTTAAATAAAGCTGTACAAAAAAGTGAAATTGTGACATTGGTCCTTTTAGAACCAAGCCACAGATGTAAACCAAAGACGTATGACGTAGATATATTAATATTATGTGACACATGACAGAAGCTCGAAACAAATGACAATCGATGAAAAGCCCTATGGGTCACAAAAGTCATGGCCACTGTATTTTGGGATTGCACAGGCATACTTTTAATTGCCTTTCTTGAAAAAGGTAAAACTATCAATAGCCAATAGGTTTGTTCTAGCAAACAGTCAAACTAATCAGAAACCGTCAGCAAACAGTTGGTCAGTGAGAGAACATAATACAGTCACCAGTGCTATCCCCTCTACTCGCGCTGGTCCACTATTCGCTGATAGTTTCAAACCGTTTGAAACTGATGCTAGAACAAACCTAATATTGAAGAAAGAGATAAGAAATTGATTAGAGAGATTGAAGGAGAAGAGATTGAAAGAGATAATTGAAGAAACAAACAGCCATTTTGCAGAGCTTCCAGAATCATATTATTCGCACGATATAAAAAAGTTATAAAATCATTGGAATCATTGTATTGAGCTAAAAGGAGACTACATATATCGAATAAAATAAAAGAATTTTCAGGAAGAACATGTTTTTCATTTCAAATGAAGTTATTTATCAGGCCATCCAAATAGAAAATCTCCTTCCTTTTCAAGATTAGGCTTCCTTGATTAATCAGACATAACGAATCTTTATTATCCTGCCACATCAGTGCGTATATCCATCGTATCATACATAATTAATCATGGTCTATGATTACACACTATGGTTTAATACTGATATAATAAATAATGAAGCATGAAAAAAATATGAAGACGAGGAAGGAAAGTAAAAAGAAATGAAGATGAAAAAATAATTGAAGGCACTCGTGGGAGTGCCGACAGAAGTGAAAACTTCTTATAGTATATAAATTACAAGCTCAATCCTTTTTCCCCATCCAAAAAGAAGTGCTATACCTATATCATATACGCGAAGCGTATGCCCTATGTTATTTATGTATACATACACATAATTAATATACGTACAAAATTTATTTCAGCGAAGTGATGACGGTCGCAAATTCAATATTTTTTGTCCCATCCAAGAAGTACACAACGTTAATAAAGAAATTTTCACTTAAAAATTTATTTCGTCGAAGCGACGACAGTCGCTAATTTAATATTTTTCCCCATCCAAAAAGTGCACCACGTCCTTCAAGAAGTTTTCACTTCAAATATTTATTTCGTCGAAGCGATGATGGTCGCTAGTTTAATACTTTTTCACATCCAAAAAGTGCACAACGTCCCTAAAGAAGTTTTCACTTCAAAAATTTATTTCGTCGAAGCGATGACGGTCGCTAATTCAATACTTTTTCCCCATCTAAAAAGTGCACAACGTCCCTAAAGAAATTTTCACTTCAAAAATTTATTTCGTCGAAGCGATGATGGTCACGATGACGGTCGCTAATTTAATACTTTTTCCCCATCCAAAAAGTGCACAACAACCCTCAAGAAGTTTTCACTTCAAAAATTTATTTCGTCGAAGCGATGACGGTCGCCAATTTAATACTTTTTCTCATCCAAAAAGTGCACAACGTCTCTAAAGAAGTTTTCACTTCAATACAAATATGTACGTACAAAATTTATTTCGCCGAAGAGATGACGGTCGCAATGATGGTCGCGAAATAAATACTTTTTCCCCATTCAAAAATAGGTTTTACATTTATTTTAAATTTAAATACTTCTATACAATTTATGTATAGATACACATAATATAGATACCTACAAAATTTATTTCGCCGAAGAGATGACGGTCGCGAAATAAATCCTTTTTTTTTCCCATCTTAAAATAGGTTTTACATTTATTTTAGATTTAAATACTTCTATACAATTTATATATACATACAAATATTATATGTATAGCATAAGCGATGACGGTCGCAATGACGGTTGTGATGACGGTCGCAATGACGGTCGCGAATTCGCTGCTTTTTCCCCTATCCAAAAATCGCACAACGTCCCTAAAGAAGTTTTCACTTCAAAAAGAAACAGGCTCATACCGGAGCAGAAAGACAATAGCATTGTTTCAAAAGTAATAGTTGGTCAAAGCTTTGAATAAATTTGTTTGATTCTAATTTTGGGACAGTCATCAGATATCACCACCATTTCTGTCAGGGTTGCAATGCTACGCGTAACTACAATAAATCCAAAATACATAGACCCCAAGTTGAATACGACCCTATTCATAACACATCAACTCAGTTACATATTAAGAAAAATAAATATATGGAAGAATATATTTAGAAATTGAATTAAGTGATGTCATGCCACATTACACATATAATAGCATGACACCTTAATTCAATTTCTAAATATATTCTTCCATATATTTATTTTTCTTAATAAATATGTATGCGAGTTGGTATGTTATGAATGGGATCGTATCCAACTTGGTGTCTATGCTGGATTTATCATAGTTACATCTGGTGACTGTCTCAATTAGAATCAACCAAATTTATTCATACCGTTGACCAACTATTACTTTTGAAACAATGACAATAGTAAAAAGAAGAGTAGTTTATTTGCATTGTTTTTTCTGTTAATTATTGAATATGTCCCATATGGTCCGGTATTAATATTAGCTGAATATAAATGTGCTGCATATAGGTTCTGTCTAAATCTCATACTCCACTATAGTTCGGGATTCATTCATGCTCTTTTTTGAGACTTTTTATCAAATTTTATTATTTCAACTACCACTACAATACAAGTACCGTACACGACTACATTAAAATTTTATGAAAACTCTTTTTCAAATTATACCATTTAGAACACCATATAAATCACCTAGCTGTGTATGCTGTATATCATTTCTGAATTTATAACTTTTCTGAACAATGAATGAACATTTTTTGTTTTACATTGATTTTAAACCTCAATCGTTGTCAATCAAAACTGAATGATGTATGACATATCAGTATAAGCTAAATTTTATTTCTATGATTTCAATTGGATATTTGGATATATATACCGACTCAATCCAAAATTGATAACCCATTGACAGCTTTTTGAAATAGAGGTGAAGGTGTGATAGGCCCATATTCAATGTGTTTATATTCTTCAAATTTCAAAAAAGTATTATTTCATCAAATAACACTGATATACAAAAGTTTCCCGGAATTTATTCACAAGCACAACAAAAAACTCAGTACTAAAAATATTTAACTACAGTAAACCACAAAACAAACATATATAGCAATTTTCCGATGACTTTCATTGTACATTATGAATATATTTAAATATTGTTTCTAAATAAACCAAATTGTTTTATTATTGTACAAGTTTGCAAATAAAATGCCTTACACGATTGATGCAAAAAGATTGTATATTATTACAATATTTTTAAGAACAGGGTGACATTTTTAGTTTTATGTCCTAAATTATCCAGTGCTAACCAAACAAATTGGAACATATTTGGAAGTGCACGAACAAACATTAACGAATTGGTCACTTAAAACAGAAATACAAATTGAAAACGCAATACATTTAAAAAAACAGTAAAATCCTGTATAAAAGGTATATTTAAAAACCCTCAAAAGGGCCACATCAAAATCACATAACTAGTTTTCGACTGGTTTACCAGTCATCATCAGTGCTTACGTGCAATGTACATGCTAACCACCAAGATAGTATTTAACAAAAATATGTGGGTCAAAGCCCAGTAAAAGAAGTCCGTCAAGGAAACATTGATTTAAAAAGCTACATTAAGTATGGATGTTTAAAATATTTAGCTAATCTGCCCCAGGTAACATCTGAGCTGTGGATTTGACTTGTTTACATGTTGAAAGTATGACGGCAAGTGTGTTTCGCTTGCGTTTTATACGTAAAATGAATACATGAATAGATGATGAATACATGCGTTACTAAAATTATTCTTCTTCTTTCTCTTTTTATTGGCTTGCATACTTTATTGAAAATGGAATCAAATCTGTGTGAACAGAGTTCAATTGATTTCAAGTTCATCTTAATCTCTCGGATACCACAGCTTGACCTAACATGGTTTAAAATTCACAATATCTATAATCCACTAACATAGTTTACTAGTAAATATTAAAACCCGATATCCCTGACATCAGTTTTAATTCGCGATGAAAAACAAAGTATCTGACCTCTGGTGGAATAAATTAAAACTACTGTAAGTGGTATAAATAAACCAGAAAATTGTTGATTTGAATGGAATTTGGTCACTATTAAGAAACTTTTAGTAAATTTCAGCATTATGAGTACATTAAAATATTTTAAATCGAATCGGTATTGTTTTGTTCCTTAATTGAAAGTTTGTTTATACAGCGTGTCTGCGTAACTTGGAACCATATGGGAAACTTTTTTAATATCAATTTTACGAAAAAAAGTTAGTCTTCATAAAGTGCTCTGCATAGTCTAAAACCTAAGATGCAATCATCAGATATCAAATTTTATCAATAATATACGAGGTATGTCCAAAAATATGAATTTCGCTCAAGAGTAAAGTGCCTTTATATTTCACAATATCACAAATTGTTATTAAGAAAAGTTGTTTGTAATTAAAAATTATGTTATAATATGCATTTACACTCTTCTAATTGAAAATCATTTTTATTTAAGATAACTCCGTTATTATTAATTTTGCGAGAAAAAGTTATTCTTTATAAAAGTGTCTGAATAGTCAAAAAACTAAGATGCAATCATAAGATATCAATGTTTTTCAATTTTATACGAGGTATGTCAAAAAATATGAATTTCGCTCAAGAATAAAATACCTTTATAGTTCTCAATATTTTTACAGTATGTTTACAATGTTTCAACTAGAAGGATACAGTTGCATATTGAAACAGTTTTTAATTCTGAACAACTTTTTATTATAACAAATTTTAATATTGTGAAAATTAAAGGTACTTTACAGCGAAATTTATATTTTTTGACATACCTCGTATAAAATTGACAAAATTTAATATCTTATAATTTTATCTTAGTTGTGAGAATATACAGAACGTTTTATAAAGAATAATTTTTTTTCGTAAAATTAATAATAACGGAGCTATCATAAATAAAATTGATGTTGGGTGTCCGTCATTTGAGGAAAATTAAAAAAAAAATTTCAATTAGAAGAGTGTAAATGCAGATTATAACATAATTTTTAATTACAAACAACTTTTCTTAATAACAATTTTTGATATATTGTGAAATATAAAGGCACTTTACTCTTGAGCGAAATTCATATTTTTTGACATACCTCGTATACTGTTGATAAAATTTGATATCCGATGATTGCGTCTTAGGTTTTGGACTATGCAGAGCACTTTATAAAGAATAACTTTTTTTCGTAAAATTGACATTAAAAAAGTTTCCCATATGGTTCCAAGTTACGCAGACACACTGTACCATTTATATCGGCCATTTTCCTGCATTCGACCTGCCCTCTATATTCCGTTTCAATCGCGAATACTAAAACCTGAATCATCAGTTGGTATTAGTACATTAGTAGAATAGTAGTCAGTTCAACATACTTTGACTTTTGACTCCTGACATCGCATGTTACATATATTACGTCACGTTTTATGTCAAATTTCACATAAAACGTGACATAATATGTGACATATGACGACAGGGATCGAAGGACAAAGTGTGCTGAAGTGGCTACTATTCTACTGGTATTTGTGTGTTACTAATCGGACGGATGGAGAGAAAGCATAAAACTTAAGACTCTTTTATAATTTTTATTTCGATGCCATATTGTTAATTTAACTATTATTTTCCAAACTTCTATATCCATTACAGCCCTTTCCAAAATAGCTATACCCAGAAAGCATTAGGTCAAAATGCGCTCGTAATTAGAAACCACTTTTGTTTTTTTTTTTTTGTTCAATTTGTATCAATCCAAACACATAAAAATAAAATGAATTAAAAAGATATTACTGCCATCTAATATTCAAACATTTAGGTAACATTTTAGAGTCGTGACAACATAGATCTGAACAGAATTTATCAGGAAAACTGCTATAAATAAATTAAACAACATTTAGTGCAATAACAATGATCACTTTTGTAATTCAGTGTTTTCTACAACATGCGTCTTGGCCAAAATCCCAAAAACGAATGTTACGAGAATTGTATGTATCGAAATGAATTTTGTATTTTGTGTTGAAATAATTTAACAATTCCGTAACATTAGTAATCCGAATATGGGCCTCGTTTGGAAAGATTAATGAAATGAGGTATTACGAAGATTTGGGAAGGAAGAAATGTACAAGGTAAAAAGTTTTCAGCGGAAGCTAGGGGGGAATGAGTATGTTTAGAGTAATTGTATACTTGTCGTGATATTTAATTGCGAATATTTTGTAAGAAAACAATCACGCTGCTTTAGTCCTTTTAGTACATCTTTAGTAGGTACATCACATCTCTACACTTCTTCTTCTTCATCTTTATAAGCAAATCTGCTTGTTCACTGGCGGATTGCTACCTCTATGGAAGAACGTCACTACATCATGTGCGCGGTCATCCGATATTTCTTCTGTCGATTGGTGATTAATCTCTTGCTATTTTGACCATACGGGCCTCCCCAATGTGGCTATTCCATTCTTTTTTCTATTTAATATCCATTCGTTTATGCATTGTATCTTACATCTCCTCTTTCGATCTCTGAGCGTATTTCCTGTAATTCTTCTCAGTGCTGTTGTCTCTGCCGTTTCCAGTAGTCTTTGTATTGTTGCTATGTCGGGTCTTGTTTCTGATACTTCTTCTTCTTCTTCTTCTTATTTTTGTATAGACATGGCTCTGTCTGTTTTTTCAATGTGCCTCTAGTAAGTTGTGATTCCATCGTTTTCGTGGTCTTTCCACTGATCGTCTTCCTATTGGGGAACCGTCTCTCGCTGTCCTGACTACTATATTTGTTGTCATTCGGCTTATGTGGTCATTCCATTCTATTATTCTGTTTCTTACCCAGTTATAAATGTTATACACCTTGCATCTCCGTCGTATATCTGTACTTCTAGCTCTGTCCCATAGGGTCTTACCATCGATTTTTCGAAGGGTTTTCATCTCCGCTGTTTCGAGCAATCTATTTGTCCTCTCTGTGTCGGGTCGTGTTTCTGCTGCATATGTCATTATTGGTCTGATGACTGTTTTGTAAATTCTGCCTTTCATTTCTTTTCCGATACATATTTTTATTTCTCCATATTGTATCATTCAGGCAACCTGCGGCTCTATTTGCTCTATTCACTTGATCTTCCACTTCTGTTTCGAGCCTTCCGTAGCTAGATAGTGTGATGCCTAGCTATTTAAACTCCATCACTTGTTCTATTATCTGACCTTCCAGCTCCAATTTACATCTTATTGGATCTGCTGTTATAACCATGCATTTTATCTTTTGTGAGGAAATTAACATGTTAAATTTTCGGGCGATTATGTTGAATTGGTGCAGCATACGTTGTAAATAAATATAGCGGCAGTGCATGACCTTCCCGAGCTAAAACCTTGTTGTTCTTTTGCTAATATTTCATTCAATTTGTTTGTTGTCACTTTGGTTGTTAATTTTAATGTTGCGTTTAATAAGTTAATTCCTCTGTAATTCTCCGGGTCTGATCTGTCTCCTTTTTTGAAGAGAGGTATTATGATGTTTGATTTCCATTCTTGTGGTATTCTGTTTTGTTCTATTATTTTTTGTATTAGTTTTAATAGTTGTTTAGTTAGATCTTGTCCTCCGTACTTTAGGAGTTCGTTCGATATTATGTCCTCTCCTGGAGATTTTCTATTTTTTAATTTTCTTAATGCTTCCTTTACCTCTCCCTCCTCGATGTTTATTTCTTCGTTTGTTGTAACTTCAGGTGTTGGTGGTTCATTATCGTCGCCTTTAGCAAATAGAGATCGGAGGTAGTCTGCCCATGTTTTTTTTTTGAATGTGTTTCGCTTTTATTAATTCGTTCCTCTCCTTTCTTTGCCCTCTGATCATTCTCCATACTTCTTTTTGTGTTCCGTAGAAGTCGTGTTCCATCTGTTTTGAGAAACTCTGCCAGTGCTCCCTTCTTATTTGCCTCACTAGATGATTCGTTTCGTTCTGTATTGTAAAAAGACTTTTTTCTTTTCTTCACATTTTATCTTAACTTCCTCTCTAAACCACGGGGTTTTCTTCTTTAATATGTGAGTATTCGTTACTTTTCTCTCTCCAAGTGATTCTGTTGCAGCGTCGATTATGTTATTTTTGAGTTTTTGCCAGCTTTCATCGATGTTATCGTTTTCTAATATTCCATTCTCAGCAATCTTCTCTGATATTCTTTTCCTGTATAAGTACAGTAAGGTCTCGTTTTATGCAGTGGATACGTTCTTCAGAAAACCGCATATAAAAAAATCGCATAAAAAAAGACTTTACTTCCATTGAAAAAGTAGGGATACGTTCCGAGATTTTCTAAAATCATATAAAATGGTGGACGTTTGTCCACCAAAAATTGTGTCTTTGATGTTTTTTTTTTCTTCATTGGGCCAAATAAAATCTTAAAGAAGAAATTAAAAACGCAGACTAACGATATTGAGATTGTAAAAACCTCTTCTATATGGAACATAAAACTTTACGACACTTAATTAAATGTTTCAATCCAGAAATCAAAATGTGCTGTTTATTATACTGCAACTTAAAATCAGCAACATTTAAATTTAATTTCAAAACAATTATTACAGGTTATATAGGTCTGGATCCCGCGTATGAAAAAAAGTTGATTAATAGCCAGCTGAAAATTTGTTAATAGCTTAAGGGTGTCTAGTCGGACAAACTTTGATATATGGGAACACTGAAACAGCGGAAGTTTTAATTGTGAAACAGGTTAAAAATTTGCAACGGTCAGAACTTCCAATTGATTTGTTACCCTTTCATTAAACTCTCATACAAAAATCAGACTGCTATTTATCACCTGTCATAATTCCTGTCATTTGACATGCTCTACGTGTTCCACTCATTAAATGCCCATTTGGTGATAAATAGCAGTCTGATTTTTGCATTAGAGTTTAATGAAAGGGTAACAAATAAATTGGAAGTTCTGTCGGACAAAATACATGTGACGTTTTCGTGGTATGACCGTTCCAAATTTTTAACCTGTTCCACAATTAAAACTTCCGCTGTTCCAGTGTTCCCATATATCAAAGTTTGTCCGACTAGACACCCTTAAGCTATTAACAAATTTTCAGCTTGCTATTAATCAACTTTTTTTTATATGCGGGATCCAGACCTAATACCTTTCAATGCGAAATTCAGATTGATATAATAGCTGCATGGTACATCATGTAACAAGGTGAATACCCGAATTGCAAACTCTCAGACTGCTGGATGGAAATAGTTAATATTAATTATACTAATTGTTAATAATAGACATTTTTGAATGAAATACCAACCGCATAACTTCAAAATCGCATAAAAATGATCCGCATAAAAAGATACCTTACTGTATTCCGTGGATTCCGTCTGTAGTCCTTCGACATTGATTTTTGTTTGTGTTGTGTTTCTGATGCATATGTCATTATTAGTCTTACACTAGCTTTATAAATTCTTCTTTCTTCATCTCAGTGTTAATCTGTCGGTTTTACCATATACTGTTATTAATTCATCCTGCCAGTTTATTTTCTTTTTGAACTTGATCTCTCACTTCTTGGTCCAGGTTTCCATAGCCGAACAGTGTAATTACAAGGTATTTTATTTCCATTACTTGTTTAATACTAATGTTATCATTTTCTAATTGGTTCTTTGCTGATTACTCTCGTTTTAGTTTTCTGAGATGAGATTATCATATTACATTCCTTTGCTCTTATGTTAAATCTGTGGACTAGTCTTTGCAGACAATCTTCATATTGGGCTCATATTTTTACTTCTTTGTTTCCAATTCTGTATCCTCTTCCTTTGTTGACACTTTAAATGATTTCATCCAATTTCATCCTACCTATGTCTGTAGGTTTTGTAACTTGCCCATCTACTATGACTTCCATTTTGTTGTTTTGGTAGATGTTTTCAATAAATTTTATGATATTTAAGGGAACTCTGTATTGTACAAAAGATGGATTACATCTTTGAGTCTAATTATGACGAATTTGCCCTTCCGTTCTTTGACCTCTTAAAAGGCGCCATATTTATTTCCTTTTGCACACCATAGAAATCATGTTCCGTTTCTTGTAAAAAACGTTCCCAGTGATTATTTTTTTACTCTTCTTACAAGTGCATGCGTTTCGTTGCTACTTGTCTTGTTAATTTATATATTTGTGGATATTTTTAAGAAGCCAATCACGCTGCTTGAAAATCAGACAGATATAATCTTTTAGTAGATCTTAAAGGACACTTGTATCTTTTATACATCGTATCTCTACACCTTAATCAAGAAATGTTTGCCCTATATTTTATTGTCATACAAGTTGATGACGTCATTTGATAGTTTTAATAAACGGTGATGGTAATTTGGTACTTTTTGCTGACAATTTTCCATCGTTTATTGATTAGTAATATTGATGCGTCTAGTCTTAATGCTTAGTATGTTCATATAGACTCGTTTGTTCAGAGCATTGTCCAAAATAGTATTCTACAATTAATCCAGATTCCAAAAGCCTCAATTTAATGACAAAGGGCCACTTTGTTTCAACTATTGGGATTGTTACAATCCATTGTTATGATTGAAACTACATTATAACTATTAAACAGCAGTTTCACATTCTGCAACTTCCTTTTTCTAGTTTGACTGTTGTACTCTTGTTCTAGTTTGATTGTTTGTTGTACTAGAACCCTATAAAATCATCACGTTGGTTACTTTTACCATATGAACCTAGATTATTGAAGGCGTAAGTATTGAAGTATCCTCCGGATCAGTATTTAGGACCGATAGGTCTTTCTTGAAATTGTGTCGTTGTCTGGCTTGCCTGTGTGGTAAGTTCTTTCTTGAAGGAAAAGTTTTGTCGTTTTAAGAGGCTTGGTATATAGATTTCACTTGGTCCATCTAAGAACCCAGGTCAATAGGAAAAAAAGTAATGTTTGTAAAATGTATTAGTGCTGAGTGGCGGGAAAAGGAGGTAGAACAATAGAGAAAAAGTTTAAAAAGACAATATTGTTCATTACATACCGCTCACGAACATTGTTGGCCTGTCTACGCTCTTTCTCGCGTATGGCCTTGCTGCCGGGGTCGTCAATTTCATCTTCGTCGGTATTACTTAAACAGTTATCAAGACTTTCCAGATTTGAACATTATATGAACACAGAACAAATAGAAACAATGGCAACATTATTATTAAATTAATCATTTTTTTATATCATTAAACAATAGTAATTGAGTACCTGGTCAACGTGATTGACAGATACTTTACTGACAGGTCCATAAGGGAAAAAGATACCAGCATCAGGTTGTTTATCTACAATAAATACGAGGAATACCTAATTGACACAGTGTGGTTTCCGTAACGGGTTTTTAACGAGAGAGGCAGTGTTTGGGTTGAATGTACTTGCTCAAAGATGTGATTTATCTCTAGACATATACTGTTGTTTTATTGACTTACAAAAGGCATTTGATCGTGTTATGCACGCAATATTAATCGAAGTTCTAAAAGACATTGGCTTGGACGGCAGAGACGTTCGTATAATTGCAAATTTGTATTGGTATCAAATTAACATCAGTTTTAGTAGACGGTTTGGAATCACATACTCTTAATATTAAAAGAGGAATACCGCAGGAATGCCTCTTGTCGTCCTTGTTTTTCAACGTTTACTCCGAAAGAATTTTCAGAAATGCACTTTTTGACAAATAAAGAAGGAATAATTGTGAACGGTGGAGTCAACAATAATAATGTGCGTTATGCGGACGACACAGTACTCCTAGCTTCTACTCAAGAAGATCTGCAAACATTACTTGATAGTGTCTTTGAGAGATGTAAGGAAGCAGGTCTGGATCTGAACATACGGAAAACCAAAATACTCGTAATAAGTAAACAACTGAATATAAAACCGTCTATATATGTAAATAGAAAATAGAAAATAGAAAATAGAAAAGGCAATATTATATTCAAAAAACAATAAGGCACCTGGACCTGATGAAATCCCTTCAGAAATACTCAAACTACTAGATGAAAGGGGAATTTCAGCACTACATAAAATATTTAATTTTATTTATGAAACTGGTTGCTATCCTCAGCAGTGGTTGCTCTCTACATTTATTCCCCTACCCAAAAAAGTCAATGCAAAAAGATGTGAAGATCACATACTCATTAGCCTGATGAGTCACACTTTAAAAATATTCTTAAAAATACTACATCGAAGATTATACAAAAAATGTGAATGGGACATGAGTGATTCTCAGTTTGGGTTTAGGCAAGGTTTGGGAACAAGAGAAGCAATAGTAGCAACACAGGTGTTGGTCCAAAATTGTTACGATCAGAGGAAGGACGTATTCCTGTGCTTTTTAGACTACGAGAAAGCGTGTGATCGTGTCCAACATCACAAGTTAATGCAGATCCTCAAGAAGCTTGATATAGACCAAAAAGACATAAGATGCATTGAAAACTTGTACTGGTATCAGGCAGCACAATTAAAAATAGACAATTCTATATCCAAATCCATACATATAAGAAGGGGTGTTCGGCAGGGATGTGTGCTTTCCCCTATTTTATTTAACATTTATTCGGAAGCTATATTTCAAGAGTCTTTGGAAGATGCAGAGATGGGAATCAAAGTGAATGGAGTATTGATCAACAACATACGATATGCTGATGACGCTGTCTTAATTTGCGACAACATAGAAGATCTTCAACAACTTGTCACTATAATCGGAGAATACAGTAAGCGAATGGGACTAGAGATTAATACCAAAAAGACCAAATTCATGATCATCTCCAGAAACTTGGATGCATTTGAAAACTCCACCATAACACTGAATACTAAGTCCATTGAGAGAGTGAGCAAATTCAAATACCTAGGAACGTGGCTTTATGAAGACTGGGCATCGGACAGGGAAGTAAAATGTCGCATTGAGCAAGCTCGACAAGCTTTCGTAAAATTCAGGAAGGTACTGACCTGCTCAGAGTTCGACCTTACACTGAGACTAAGGTTTACTAAATGCTACGTGTGGTCGGTGCTGCTATATGGCATAGAGGGCTGGACACTCAAAACGAGGGATATAAACAGATTAGAAGCCTTCGAAATGTGGCTTTATCGCCGTATCCTAAAGATACCATGGACGGCGAAAGTCACAAATTTGGATGTCGTTAAAAGAATCAACCAAGAACGTCAGCTTTTCGAAAACATCAAGAAAAGAAAAACGGCGTATATGGGTCACATCATGCGAAACGAAAAATACCAGTTCCTTCAACTTATAATCCAGGGTAAAATTGAAGGCAGGAGAGGAATAGGACGCAAGAAAATGTCCTGGCTCCGAAACATAAGGCAATGGACAGGGATTAACGACATACAATCTCTGATACACATTGCAAGAAACAGAGAGTTAATGGAAAACGTGATCGCCAACATCCATTAGTGGATTTTCATTTGAAGAAGAAGATATATGTAAATAATACCAAACTTGAGCAAGTTGATCAAATTGTTTACCTTGGATATCAATTAAATTGTAACGCAGAGACTCCCGGCGAAATTAGATCTAGGATAGAGCAGGCCAGAGCCGCTGTTAGAAGGATGTCCAAGGTATTATGTAACAGACCTAAAATTGGCACTGAGGATCCGCCTACTTCGCTGCTACGTGTTCTCGGTCTTACTTTATGGTGTCGAGTCATGGACTGTGAATAAAATCGATCTGAATCGCCTTGAGGCTTTCGAAATGTGGTGCTATAGAAGAATTTTAAAAGTTTTTTGGGTGGAGAAGATTCGAAACTCCACAATATTAGAAACTCTCAGCAAGACTACTGAGATTATAAAAAGCGTCAAGAAGAGAAAGCTGGAGCATTTCGGACACGTAATGAGAGGTCCCAAATATAGCTTACTACAAAATATTATGCAAGGGAAAATAGCAGGCAAACGCAGTCCGGACGAAAAAGAACCCCTTGGTTGAAGAACTTGTGAGATTGGTATGGGGTTGATACAACGATGCTATTTAGGGTGGTAGTGAATAAAATTAAGATAGCTACGATGCTAACCAACGTTCTGAAAGGACATGGTACATGAAGAAAAAGAATCAAGTTGTCGCAAGGTGTTCCGAACAGGGTTCGGTACGAGGTCCCACTCTGTGGAATGTCCTATACGATGGAATGCTGAGGCTACATATGCCGAAGGGATGCACTCTTGTAGCTTATGCCGATGTGTATGAGAAGTATGCATTGAAATATAGATGAGGAAGAGAGAGAGGGTATGATAGATGAGTGGCAGAGACAGAGGAATTGGGCGAGTGATAGCGGAAAGGCAACGGAGCTTATTCTCGATCTGGGACCGTGGTGGGAATGTAAATTCGGGAAACTGGACTACTTCCTGATGCAGTTTCTGGCCGAGCATGGTAGTTTTGGCACCTACACAAATAAGTCTGCCTCGGCGGACTGTGCTGTTTGTGGGATGCCGAACGCTTCCGCCCATCTTTTCAACTGCCAGAGGTGGGCAAATGAGAGGGGAGACTTCAAGAGGCGAGTGTATTTCAGGCTGGATAAAAGAAACTTGGTAAATGTAATGATAAAAGGAGAGAGAGCATGGAGAGAGGTGCACTGTCGGATCTCTGGGGTGATGAAGAAGAGGAAGCCAGGAGGACAGAAGATGAAATTTAACTAGGGATCTGAAATCTTCTAAATTTTGTTTTCTCAAGAACGAGGAAGTGGTAAGTATTAAAATTAGGTTATGGCCTCACTTAATTCGGTACTACCCTGGGGTCTTCTGGCCTAGTGTTATACTCGGGCAGAAGGTGCCAGAGTGTCTTGGCTCCGTGATATTAGATGTCTAAAAAAATATTTCCCACCGTTGTACAAGTGACAGTACATCAAATATAACAGAAACCTTTATTTTAATACGAGTCACATATACTGGCGCAAACTTAACATATTCTTGAGAACCGAAATATTCTTGAGCAAGAAAGACTTACAAAGAAGGTACATGAAGCCAAAATGGGAAACAAAAGAAAAAAGGGAACGCCGAGGAAGACATGGATGGACCAGATCCAGGATATAGGTGAAAGGAGACACATGAGTATGAGGGATATGAAGAACCTGGCCCCCAATAGAAGCGATTGGAAGAAATGGATAAAAGGCGGAACCCGACATCCGACGCCCCGAAGGGCACTAACGATTATGAGAAAGAAGAAGAAGAGAACCGAAATAATAAGGCTTCTCGCATTCCAAGACTACTTATAAAACCAAAATTGAAGAAAATTATTGTTGAAACATAAAAAATCTATTAGCTCACATGAAATTTACACCACAGACAGAATTTAACCCAATAAAGCAGCTAGTTACTAGAGAGTTTTTGTTACTGCCTATTTTACTGAAATTAGGTATTATGTTTATCTATTTATTGTGGTGATCACTGTATTTCTTAAATACAAGATTTGTTTGTTTTGCTTTATTAATAGACAACTTAAAAAACAATCAAATTTTAAATCTATTATAAAGTTCCAATTTCCAATTACAAACACAGAATAATTTTACTCAAATGAACTAAATGAACCTTGAATGTTTATACACGGACAATCCTCTGATACTCTGATAAAATGTTCATTTGGTAGGTAATCGGGCAAGATCCTCGTATGCATTCGGTGACTTCCGTCTCGATAGGGATGCGTTCTCACGTACGTATCAGAGCGTTACTTTAGGTAATACGTATCGAGATACGGGAGTTCAACCATTAAGGTACTAGTACACTTTAGAAGATCAAAAATAAGCATTTTTTCAAGATTTTTTTTCTCAGAACCTCTATTAAAAATGAACATAAAACTTTTTACATATTAATATCTATTTTGTAAAGAATAAAAAAAATATATCTTTTTTTATTTGTGTACTTACACTAATATTGTAGAGGGCGCCAAAGTCGAGGCCTTGAATAAAAGTAGCTCCGATGGCGGACAGTTAATCTCAGGATTGGGATCTCTGACAGAAAAAAAATCGTACGGCATTTGAAAAAGGAAGGTTTCTTACATGACAATTTACCACCGTTAGTGAAGAGTTCCTCAAAAGAAAGATTTTACGGAAATTTGAAAAATTTTTGTGAAAAAATCGCCCATTTTTGTTCAGTTTTTCACAGATAAAAAATATTTATCTTTTATTTTTTAGTTAAATTGTGGTAAATTGTCACGTAAGAAACCTTCCTTTTTCAAATGCCGTACGATTTTTTTGTTTCGGATATCCCAATCCTGAGATTAACTGTCCGCCATCATTTTTCGAGGCCTCGACTTTTGCGCCCTCTACAATATTAGTGTACGTGCATAAATAAAAAAAGATATATTTTTTGTACTCTCTAAGAGTTAAAGATTAATATGTAAAAAGTTTCATGTTCATGTGTTATAAAGTTTCCGAGAAAAAAATTCTTGAAAAAAATGATTATTTTTGGTCCTGTAAAGTGTACTAGTACCTTAATGCGCAAGCGTATATGTCAAAAAGATGCGTTACGTTTACGTATTTGTGTGCACAAAAACTCCCTATTATCCGGCCACCCTGTAGTTTGGGTTTATCTTTCTTATGTCTTTTGGTTGGTGTTTCATTGGAAGTTCCAACCCCCCAAAAATTTCTAGATCCGCCACAGGGTGCAACACTTCCTCTTTCACACTACACTGTAAAATTACTGTAACTTCATTATTTTGATTTTACGTTTAAAATATACCATTTTAAAGCTCTTTTAATGATTTAGTAAAAAGTTATAATTTTATTTTAAATACTTATGCGTTTAACGTTACGTTCGTATGGGTTAGATTAGTATGGGTACAGGGATACACAGGTGTGGAAGGCAACGAACTGGCAAGAAGGGGCTCATTCACTCTACCTGTGGGACACGAACCTGTGATTGGGGTGCCCTTCAGTACTTGTCGGGGTAATGTCAGGAGCTCCTTCTGCGGAGATTCCAAGACTCCAGGGCCAGTGGTGCAGGTTTGAGACAGGCTAGGCTCCACATAGTGGGTCGTCCAAAAATTTCCCAGCCCAACTTCGTCTTCTACATCGACCACTGTAGACTCCGACGGCACCTTCATCTGCTTGGATTGGTGGATGGCTCACGGTGCCGTCTATGTAATGAGGAAGAGAAAACCTCCTCACATGTCCTCTGGAAGTGCCCGGCATTAGCCTATCAGAAGTGGCAGATCCTGGGATCGGCGTATATGCAGCCGAGCCAGGTGAGGGAGTTGATTTTGAAGAGACTTGTGGCTTTCTGTGAGGCCATAAGGTTGCTGAAGGATTAGACGTTCGGCATCGGCATTGGCAGGAGGAGCTCAAACTTGCAAACCCTGCTGATTCTGAAAGACATGGGAGCCTGGTGCAGCCTGGGCCCCAGAGACGTCGAAGTCCAGGTTCTTATGGACCTGGTCTGTAAGATAGGGCTGATACAATGGACCCGCCGCGCCGTAGGAGAGCTAAGTGTCTGAAGGGCTTACAAGTGGTCCCTTCCCCGATGTACCATACCATACCATACCAACGTTAAGTAAAATTGTTAATAACTAAAAAACAACACGAAATTCTCTGCAAGAAGCAGGTTTTCTTTCTATGGATATATTAACCAAAAAACATGCTGTTTTTATTTTCATGAATTATAGTTTCTGTCTTTTTTCTAAGTTATATATGCTTAATAAAACCTGTCAATGTTGATCTTTCAACAGCTTCAATATGGGTGAGAAATAATACATTACAAATTAAATCATACAATAAATTTCTTTGCCATTTATCTTAGTAACATTAATGTAACATAAGTTGCCATTGTTTTAATGAAATAAAAAAAGTTATTACATGGAAATGCAATAAAAAAAAGATAACTTACTATCTCCTCGACCTTTTTGTCGATTTTGCAGGAGGACCACTGGTTGAATTTGGTTGTGCTAAGCTTTCTACTGAACTGGATGGTTTTGTATCCGTGTCTGGTGGCTCTTTACGTTTTTCTAAAAGAAAATTGATAGTGTAAGACATAATATGTAGACTTAAATATACATAAATAGGCCAAACAATTATTTTGGTTAAAACTTTAAAAGGTAATTCTGAAAATCATATTCTATTATACATATTATAAGTATCACTCGCTTTAATAATGTGTGTTGCGACCACCATTCTGGATACCACTCATCATTCGATCTGGCATAGAACTGATCACGTTTTGGATGTCCTTTTGGGGAAAGAGGTCCATCCCTTAATGAGAACCTTTTGAAGCTCGTTACATGTTGTTGGAGCAAGTATACGACGTCTTACACGCCTTTTAGGAAGGCTCCATATTTGCTCAATAGGATTAAGGTCTGGACTTTGAGCAGGCCAGTCCATTTTTGAAATACCAACATCTTCAAGATACCACATTATAATCCTTGCCGTGTGTGATCTCGCATTATCTTGCATTCGAAGAAAACCATTACTAACAAGCCCAGCATATGGCATCACATGATGTAGGATCTCCGTTTTGTATCTTCTTCTTCTTATTCTACAGTACTACAGCCCAAATTGAGCCTTGGCCTCCTTTGTTTTTTGCCTCCACCCTTGTTTGTTTGTGGCTGCTCTTCTCCATATACGGACTCTTAAAAGTGCTTGTGTGTCGCTGCTTACGGTGTCTTCCCAGCACTTTCTTGGCTTTCCAACCGGTCTCTTTCCCTGCATTCTAGAGTTCAGTGCTCTTTTTGGTAGCCTATCCCCACCCATTCTTATCACATGTCCGACCCATTGCAATCTTTGTATTCTAATGAAGTCTGACAGGGGTGTTTCCTTATAAAATTGATAAAGCTCGTTGTTGTATCGAATTCTGAAGATTCCGTTTTACCTCACAGGTCTTTACACCTCACAGGACTGTACTTTCCTTCCGCATGTGTTGAGTTTGTTTTGGATGTATTTTTCAGGACACATGCTTCACTGCCATAGCATGCTATTGGTCGAATTAAGGTTTTATAGATTCTCATTCTCTGTTAATATGCCTCTCTCAATCAAGACGAGATCCTTGTGTGCCTCAAAACAAATCTCTGCCCAAAACATTACTGAGCCACCACCAAAAGCAACTTAGTGCAGGCAGCATAAGGTTCTCAAGCCGTTCTGTGGGCCTTACTTCGACCGTCTTTACTTAAAATTAATATTCTACATTCAACCGTAACCAATACTTTTCCCAATCGTCTATTGTTCAATTGACGTGTTCACGGGCAAATGTAAGTCTGCTCCTTTTGCGACGCATGTTTTTACAGACAACACTGCATAAAAACTAAAGGGAAAGTACTTACTCAGGAAGTTAAGTGGAGGAAATGGGTTGCATGTGCTGGCGTCTTGAGAACAATGGCATGGGCACTGTGTTTTTTAACTGCTGGATATGCGTGCCCCTTTGGTACAGATCTGCCCACACCAAATAGTTGATAATGCGCTAAATGAGACATGCACGATAGTAACGGGATTCATGAAAATGCGCCACTCTCAAATCTATACAGTGAGCACGTAAAGGTTGGAATAATTTTTTTTTTTTTTTTTTCATAAATGGGCCAATTTGGAAATAAATCTCGAAACAGGTCAATTTTATTTCTAAATTATGATGTTTTGGCATGTACATCATACTAGTGACGTCATCCATCTGGGCGTGATGGTGTAATCGATGATTTTTTTAAATGAGAATAGGGGTCGTGTGATATCTCATTTGAAAGGTTATTCAATTCTCTATCCAGTAATATACACATTAACATATTTATTTATATAAGGTGTCCAAAAAAATTTTTTTTTGACACAAAACTACTACTACACATGGTCAACTATCCGGAGAAAATTTGGTAATTTTTTTTATATTATAATTAATTAACCTTTACTTTCGTCCCCCTCAGGGTAGATTGACCATTTAACTTGCTTTTATTATTGTAACCGCACGCGAAGATAAGGAGTTTTATCTCGAGTAGCGTGTCGGTTCATTTTTATATCATAAATTGGATTTGCCATTTCAAACCAATTTTTAGGGCTGGACTTTGTTCCTCTTGTGTTTAAACTTTACTCTTCTTCTTCTTCAGGTGCCGTCCTCGTTCCGAAGTTTGGCTATCATCAAGGCTATGCGTATTTTTGATACCGTAGATCTAAATAATTGGCAGCTGCTGCACTTGTACCAATCTCTTAAATTCTTTAACCATGAATGTTTTCTTCTGCCAATGGATCTTTTACCTATTATTTTTCCCTGAATAATTAATTGTAGTAGCTGGTACTTTTGTCCCCTCATTATATGTCCCAAGTATTGCAGTTTGCGCTTTTTAATAGTAAGCGCAAGTTCTTTTTCTTTCTGCATCCTTCGCAACACTTCCATGTTTGTCACTCTCTCTGTCCACGATATTCTCAGTATCCTGCGGTACATCCACATCTCGAATGCTTCTATTTTCCTTGTATCGATCTTTTTCAGTGTCCAAGCTTCCATTCCATAGAAAAGAACTGACAGCACGTAACATCTCATGAGGCGAATTTTAAGATTTAAACTTAGCTCTCTTCCGCATAAAACTGTTTTCATTTTGGTAAAAGTAGCTCTAGCTTTTTCTATTCTGATCTTGATTTCTTCAGAGTTGTCGTTGTTTTCATTAATAACAGTTCCCAGGTAATTATATTTTCTAACACGCTCAATTCTTTGATCATGTACGGTTATGTCAGAAAAATTTTGTGGAGATTTCGACACCATCATTATTTTTGTTTTTTTGATGTTAAGTGATAAACCGAACTTTTCGCTGCACTCTACTATTCTGTTTATCAGTGTTTGGAGATCTTCCGGGGTGTCTGCTATTAATACTGTGTCATCAGCGTATCTCAAATTGTTTATTAAAGTGCCATTTATTTTAACCCCTATATCTTGGTCAGCAAGGGCTCTGTTTATAATATCTTCTGAATATAAGTTAAACAAGGTTGGTGAAAGTATGCATCCCTGCCTTACGCCTTTTTTGATCTCGAGTTCCTCGGTTGTTTCCCGTTCTACTCTAATATTCGCCTTCTGGTTATAGTAAATATTGAAGATAATTTTGACGTCCCTTTTATCCAAGTTTTTCTCTACCAACAGTCTCATCAGGTGTTCGTGGCGAACTTTATCGAACGCCTTGTTGTAGTCAATAAAGCACATATATATATCCTGGTTAACATCCAGGCATCTTTGGCACATGATATTAAGTGCAAATAGTGCTTCCCTTGTTCCAAGCCCGTTTCGAAACCCGAACTGAGTATCACTGATGTCAGCGTCTAGTTTTTTGTGAATTCTTGTATGTATCACTTTAAGAAATACTTTTACTGTGTGTCCCATTAAGCTTATTGTGCGATGGTCGGTGCACAGTTTTGCGTTTGTTTTCTTTGGAATAGTTACAAAAGTTGACAGAAGCCATTCCTTAGGTATTTCTCCTGTTTTATAAATGCAGTTAAAGAGGTCAACCAAAACATTTACTGTTTCATCTTCCACAAGCTTAAGAAGTTCCGATGGAAGTCCATCTGGACCCGGTGATTTGCCATTTTTCATTGTTTTTATAGCATATAGTATTTCTTCTTTAGAGATTTTTGGTCCTTCCTCACCTTGTATGTTACCAATATCATGATCCTCTCTTTCATCGGCAAAGAGTTCTTCTATATAATTCTTCCAGGTTGTAAGCTTTTCTTGTACGTCAGTTATTATTTGTCCATTTGCGTTGTATAGCACATTGGGATGCTTCCTTTTTTGTATACCTGCCAATTCTTTTACCTTTTTATGTAGGTTAAACGTGTCATGTTTTAATTGCAGTTCTTCAATTTCTTCACATTTTCTTTTGTAAAAGTTTTCTTTCGCTGACCTTATTTCATCTCTAATTTGCTTGTGTATCTCGTTGTATTTTTGTTTGCATTTTCCCTTAAACTGTCTTCGTTCCTCCATGAGACTTAAAATTTCCTCTGTCATCCATTCTTGTCTTTTTGTCGTATTTCCTCTGCTAAGGATATTCTGAGCGGGTTTTATTAGGGCTTCTTTTAAGTCTTGCCACTTGTTTTCTACGTGCGTGTTTGGTTCCTTTGTAGACAACATTCTTAGGTTACCGTTTATCTGTTGCTTTAATTCTTCTTTGATTTTTGAGTTCTGTAAGCGGCTGGTATCTATGTAATCTGGTTTTACCCTTTGTGAAGGTTTCTTAAGTTTAATGCTTACACGCGCTATCAAGGGATTGTGGTCCGAGGAAACATCTGCGCCTGGGTACGCCTTAACCGATTTTATGCCGTTTTTGTATCTTTCATTTATCAACACAAAGTCTATTTGATTTCTAACTATTTTCTGTGCGTTATGTTGAGGTGATGTCCACGTATAAAGCCTTCTTTTGGGGAGTTTAAAAAATGTGTTTGAAATAATCATATCGTTTTCTTGGCAGAACTGTAACATTCGGTCTCCTCTCTCGTTCCTTAACCCGAGACCATAATTTCCTACATATTTGCCACTTTTTCCTTCCCCAATTTTGGAATTAAAATCACCAAGGATAATTGTGACGTCTCTTGGCTTTATAGATTTTAGAACATGGTTAATTTGTTCATAGAATTCCTCAACCTCTTCATCTGATTTTTCTGCAGTAGGAGCATAGACCTGTATTATATTAAGATTTACAGTTTTTGTATGAAGTTGAAGGAATATTACTCTATCAGACACTGGTGTAAAGTTAATAACAGACTGCATCATTTTTTTTTGATACAACAATTGCTACTCCATATCTGTGGTGTGGGTCATTATTTCCTGAAAAATATATCATTCCGTTGTTTGTCGCGAAGCTGCCTGAACTCGACCACCTTGTATCGCTGATACCTAAAATATCGATATTTAACCTTTGCATCTCTTGTATAATATTGTTCATTTTTCCAGGTTCATACATACTTCTGACGTTCCACGTACCAATATTTATTGCATCTTTAAAACAGGGATTTCGCCGGGTTACGACCTGAGAGGCCCTGTTGTCATGAGAATTACCTCTCCTGCCGGATCTTGTTTTCCGATGTCCATGATCAGTACCAGAATTTATTGTACGTTGTACAGCCATGATGATTGTACTAGAGATATCCAATTGGATCTTTAATACAGTGGTTTCTCCTTGCCTTCTGTATCCTTATGCCGTTGATCATTTACTTGATTCATTCGCCTTTGGTGCCAATTTCTTAGCGCCAGGACAAAAGAGTGCCCTTCCACTTACCAACTCATCCGCCCGAAGCCGTTGGTCAGTAAGTGTGGGATTGCTTATACCGGCAATCGCTCGGTGGAGTTTTCGCCATATCTGACTACCCTCACTTAGTTTAGCCTGCAGACCAATGCAGTTGCCCGGGGTGTGGCACGTGGAGCCATAAGTGAGAGTTAGTTGTCTTATGAGGACCAGTTATCAAGAACCATCTCCCGTCTATGACGCTCGATGTGGTCGTTCCGATAAAAGGTGCTACCTCTATAACACAACTTTACAGCCCCACAACTTTTAAACTTTACTCTAGCTGTAGCTTAATTTTAGGGTATACATTATTGGTATACTAATTTATTGTACATATAGATAAAAGTTAAATATACTATTGATTGGGTTGTATAATATTTCTTTTGTTACCTAGTTGTTGTCATATTTTACTATATTTACTAAATATATTCTCATAGCAACCAATTAGTACAAGTGCAGCAGTATATGATACCTGGTAGAGCAATCGTCTCCGCTCTACTGGCGCCCACGATTTATTGTTATTCTTCTATATTTTCTAGCCTTTGTTCATCTTGATGTTCTCCTTATAGCCATCATCTATATTCTGCAGATTTACTGTCTTTGACGGCGTGAAAATTGGCCGAAACCATCCTTGAGTATCAAGTGCTCATTCTCTTCTATACCCTGCTAGCCTAACTACATTCAGTTTCATCCATCTACTTCTGATTCTGCCAATAGTTCATCCTCTGACTCTTTCAATTCACATTCTCATACAAGTACTACTGCAAAGGTAGTATTTTGTTACATCTGCTTCCCAACGTAGAAGCCCCTTCATTCTAATACACTTGCTTTCCCTATCTTTTCCTACTTCTGTTGGAGTTTATATATTTCAACCAACTTTTATTCCAACAGAAGTTCATCATATTGGTTACAGTGGCTACTACTACTTTTGGCACAAAAATTGACACAAAAAGAAGAATGTATGTAATTTATTTAACTGAAAATAGATTTTACTGTTGCCAGAAAACAGAAAACATGTTTATTTTAAAAATAAATATTGCTTTTCGCTTAAATTAAAGGTTTAAACTGCCAAGAGGCAGGTGTAGTATAGTATAGTTGATCCAAAAGATGGCATAACCCAGACATCCAAAGTGAAAGTTATCCTTCAACACCAAATTGTTCTATATGGTCCACACAATGTCCAGAAAAAAGTCACACCATTTTGAGCGTCGGGTTTGGGGGGGAGAGGGGGGAGAAATCGGTAAATTCGTAGTTTTTTACGTTTTTCGTCAATATTTCTAAAACTATGCGGTTTAGCATGAACAACCTTCTATACAAAATTGTTCTACATTAAATTTGAAATAAAAAAGGCCCTATGCATAATATTTCTAAAATGCATGGATCCAAAGTCATGGAGGTAGTATAGTATAACTGGTCCAAAAAAAGGCCTAACCCAAACATCCAAAGTAAAAGTTTTCCTCCAACACCAAATTGTTCTGTATGGTCCACATATTGTTCAGTAAAAAGTTACACCATTTTGAGCGTCCGGTTTGGGTGGCAGATGGGAGAGAAGTCGGTAAATTAGTAGTTTTTTTACGTTTTCCGTCAATATTTCGAAAACTATGCTTTAGCGTAAACAATGTTATATACAAAAATGTTCTACATGAAATTTAAAACAAAAAATCTTGTATACATAATTGTTATAACATCAACGGTTCCAGAGTTACGGAGGGTGAAAAGTCGAGGTTTTCGATATTTTTATATTTTTTGGGCAATGTATAGTATAACTGTACCAAAAACCCAGACATCCAAAGTGAAAGTTATCCTTCAACACCAAATTGTTCTATATGGTCCACATAATGTTCAGAAAAAAGTCACACCATTTTGAGCGTCGGGTTTGGGGGGGAGAGAGGGGAGAAATCGGTATATATAAAAAGTATCGAAAACCTGCACATTTCACCCTCCGTAACTCTGGAACCGTTGATTTTTTAACAATTATGTATACAACCTTTTTTGTTTTAAATTTTATGTAGAGCATTTTTCTGTAGAACATTCTTTACGCTAAAGCATAGTTTTAGAAATATTGACGAAAAACGTAAAGAAACTACTAATTTACCGACTTCTCCCCCATCTTCCCCCCAAACCGGACGCTCAAAATGGTGTAACTTTTTACTAAACAATATGTGGACCATATAGAACAATTTGGTGTTAAAGGAAAACTTTTACTTTGGATGTCTGGGTTAGGCCTTTTTTTGGACCAATTATATTATACTACCTCCGTAACTTTGGAACCGTTCATTTTAGAAGGGTTATGCATAGGGCCTTTTTTATTTCAAATTTAATGTAGAACAATTTTGTATACAGGGTTGTTCATGCTAAATCGCATAGTTTTAGAAATATTGACGAAAAACGTAAAAAACTACGAATTTACAGATTTCTCCCCCCTCTCCCCCCAAACCCGACGCTCAAAATGGTGTGACTTTTTTCTGAGCATTATATGGACCATGTAGAACAATTTGGTGTTGGAGGATAACTTTCACTTTGGATGTCTGGGTTTGGGTCTAACTATACCATACTAGTGGGTGGCAGCTATAATGTTGAATTTAAGCGAAGAACAATATTTATTTGTCAAATAAACATTTTTTCCTGTTTTCTGACAACAGTAAAATGTATTTCGAATTAAATAAATTACATACATTCTTCTTTTTGTTTCAATCACTTTAATTAAAAAAATTTTTAGAGCACCTTGTATAAAAAAGAATGTGTGTGTACTTTGTACGCACGTAAGAAGTTATACTTCTATTATATGATTTCAACGAAATTAATATACTTTAAACAGTTTAATTATATTTAAATATTAAACTAATTTTAATACTTACTACTTTTCAAAAAATTTTATTAAAACGGTGCCAAAAATTAAAAAAATAAAAGACACAAAAACACATTGAACAATGCCACAGATGATTTCTGAACAATAATTGTCGGAAAAAATTTTAAAAATACGTATTTTCTGAAAAAAAAATTATATAATAAATTTACTTACAATCATAAAATGTATAAAAAAACAAAAAAATAAAAGTTTCTATTGGGGTTCAAACCCGCTTATGTTTGCTCAGTTAGTATTGGAATTCATTCATCTTACACTTCTACCCACGAAGACATCTGCACGGTTCTGAATTTAACCAAATTATTTTGATTTTTGTAGAATATTGAAATATTGAAATATTAAAATACAACAAAACATAGAGTAAGAAAACAATATATTAGGTGAATATTGACGGAAATTTTGATGGTAATCAAATTATGTAAATCAAAGCATTACATGCTATTTTGATAGGTTCATTTTAAATTTTCCAAATAGGTAGGTACCTATGTAATTTTTATTAGGATACTGAAACATTTACAATTATTACGTACCTGTCGCTTTTAAAAACTATTTAAAAATTATTTAAAAAGTCACTACAATTATAAACTTGCCTTTTTCTCTGCCATCACAACAATAAAAACTAATATACACAACATTTGTTGATTCATAATCTCCAACAATTGACAGATGATTTTAATACCCAATATGATCCCGTATAACATTTGAGCGACTAAATATACTGTCATATATAACGATAATTATTGACTAATATACTACCGGTGTGCGCATGCGCCAGGGAATGTAAAAATTCACCCTCGTGCCGAAAGAAGTATAACTTCAATAATTATGTTAACGTTTATATTACTGAATAGAGAATTGAGTAACCTTTCAAATGAGGTACCACTAGTATGAAATAGGTATGCCAAAAAATCATACTTCAAAAATAAAAATCGAACTGTTTCGATATTTCTCCTTAAAGTCACCGATTTACGAAATAATGAATTTATTTCAACCTTTACGTGCTCACTGTATAAAGCAGAGAGTTTTGAATATCCTTCAACACGCAGAAATGTAGTAGAGCACATAGACAAAATTAAAAAAATCGCGTACGAGCTACATGTTTATACACAGCTTGAACATCATGAAAGCGACTAAAATTCAGGAAAAACTTTCTTGGAACAGTGCAGGATGAACCGCCCGAATATTTTCCTCTTCTCCAGGTTCAATGAACCGGTGAATCTCTAGAATTTAAAACGTGGAAAACTATAAATAGGGTAAGAACGGAAGTCGTACCAGTAAAATCAAACATGGCAAAATGTGGGAAAATAGACCAAGATTCTGTAAACTGTGACTGTGGTCAAAAAATGATCAAAAGGTGGAGGTAAGATATAAATAAGTCATCTTAGTCGGTGCCGGATTAACCATTAGGCAAAGTAGGCAGTTGCCTAGCGGTCTCGGCCCCAAAGGGGACCTCGTAGGGCCCAAACTGAAAAAATAATAATCTGAATTAAAGAAAAATTGTAATTTGTCAAAAAATTCAAATATCGCGCAATACCATAACATCGACGGTGGATCTATAAAACTACGTTTATGTAGTATTTATATTATAAAACTGCAAACTTTTGTTCACATAGAAAGCCTATATTGTGAGAATAAATCGCTGATGAATGTCGTTTGGTAGAAGGAACAGTACTGCCTGTGAGACTACACCGTTTCTTAGAAAAATACTAAGAGCAAGAGAAACAAATGAGTCAGGGCCCCCTCTCTACCCTCTCCGCCACTATCCTTGCCAGCCTCTCTAGTTTCCCGCAGAATTTATCATTTAGTCTCTTATTTCTTCTTAGTTTGGTTTTGTTCTTTGGAAAAGAATGACCGTTCTTCTGCTGTTTTAACCTTTTTAAACGATTGTGGCATTTATGTAAACGACATGAGGGCAAATTATACGACAATGCAGCAAACATATCAGGCAAATACGATGGTCTCCAGGCTCATTTGTCTAAGATTAACAAACTTGCAATTTACAATCCTTGTGCCGCACAGTGTTGCGAAAAGTTGAGTTGGAGTAATATCGTATTTTGGGTTTTTTCAGTCCGTGTACATATTTTTTGCAGCCTCTACCCACCGTTGGGAAGTTATGATCAAATTCTTAAATGAAACTCCACTAAGTGATCCCATTCGCCACGATCTAGTCCTTATAGACTAAGAGCCGCTATAGGTGAAATTTCTTTATCATTTTAGGCACGATGGGACCCTATAACTTAAATAGTAGAACCTAAAAGAAAACGTTTGAACACTGTGCCGTCACTTTTCAGTGGCACATGCGTCGACAGTGGCGCATCAAACTTTCCACTTATGGACGGGATAAATAAATTTAAAGGTACCCTCCCTTAATAACAGAATTCAATTTTTTTTATTTTTATAAGTTCTATGTGATTAACACATAACATTCAGCGTAATTTTAACCCACCACCCCCTTCCCCCTGCCCCCACCATCAAAAACTTCATTTTTCGTTTTTATTTTTTTTTTGCTGGGATGCAATCAATTTTAAGACTTCAAAAAATTCACACGCATAGTTGAGGCTTTTATAAAACATATCTATTTTTTACAGACCCGTAGGTAGAGTGTACATAACCTCAAAAAATTAAAAAAAAAAATTTTTTTGAAAAAAGCGGATAACTTTTTTTGGGGAATAGCTGCAGGTATAATTTTTTCTTAATCTTGTGTGTTTTATCAAACACTATATTTCTAATTTTTTTAGATTTTTCCGTAATGCTCGCCACCTTCAAGAATCTGAAAAACTGCTTTTTGGGGGGTTTTGGGGGATTTTCCTTATTTTATAGACTTCATAATATATCAAATCAATTTCGATTTTATAGGATATATGTAACTTGAAGTAAGTGAGTCCTTTAGAATATTTAAATGGGAGAAACACGTTCAAACCCCCCAAAACCCCCTTAAAAAACAGTTTTTTGGATTTTTGAAGGTGACCAGCGTTACAGAAAAATCTGAAAAAATTTAAAAATATAGTGTTTGATAAAATACACAAGACTAAGAAAAAATTAGATCTGTAGCTATCCCCAAAAAAAGGATAATTTTTTTCAAAAAAAAAAATTTTTTAATTTTTTTGAGGTTATGTAAACATAACCACAGGTCTATAAAAAATAGACGTGTTTTATAAAAGCCTTAGCTATGCGTGTGAATTTTTTGAAGTTTTAAAATTGATTGCATCCCACAAAAAAAAAAATCGAAAAATAAAGTTTTTGATGGTGGGGGCAGGGGGAAGGGGGTGGTGGTTTAAAATTACGATGAATCTTATGTCTCAATCACATAGAACTTAAATAAATGAAAAAAATTGAATCCTGGTAGTGAGGGAAGGTATTTTTTAATTTATGTGTCCCGTCCATAAGTGGAAAGTTTGATGCGCCACTGTCGACGCATGTGCCACTGAAAAGTGACGGCACAGTGTTCAAACCTTTTCTTTTAGGTTCTACTATATAAGTTATAGGGTCCCGTCGTGCCTAAAATGATGTAAGAAAAGAAATTTCACCTATAGCGGCTCTTAGTCTATTATTGGAACAGGCAGTACTTGATGAAGTGCAAGGAATGATGCAACTAGAGCTTTGTCTAAAGGTTAGAGTGCTTTCAAATCTGCTCTTCATACTCTTGCTGAAGATACTAATCAGAAAGCTGAAACAGTTCATGATAAGTGTTTGTTGAAAGAAATATCAAAAAAAGAAACATTCATAATGAACGAGTTTTGGGCAACGTTCTCAGTAAATCATTAAAGAGAGAAGAGCTTGACCCCCAAACTGCAGTTCAGCTTCTAAATTCGCATTTGGAGTTCTTGAAATCCCAAAGAGATTATTTTGCTTATTACAAGCAGACCTGCGCTCTACAATAAGTACATACTCTGAATATTTCGACGAGAGTAAACGAAAGCGAACAAGAAAACTTCATTTTGATGATACTATTTCCAATGAAGTTTTTCTAGAGGGTGAAGAAAAGTTACAAGTTGAAACGTATCTACCATTTTTCGATAAGCTAATTACTGACCAGAGTCGTCGATTGACAGCGCACGAGTCAGTCAACTCACTATTTGGTGTTTTTGTGTGTTTCCAAAACTGAGTGATACTCAATTAAAGGGTTATGCTTTAAAACTACATGAAAACAATCCTGATGATATTGAACCTGAAATTGAAGATAAACTAATACAGTTCAAATATTTTATAGCCCAGCTTCAGACTTGAATAGGTCTGGATCCCGCATATGAAAAAAAAAGTTGATTAATAGCAAGCTGAAAATTTGTTAATAGCTTAAGGGTGTCTAGTCGGATACACTTTGATATATGTGAACACTGGAACAGGAGCAGTTTTATTTGTGGAACAGGTTAAAAATTTGGAACGGTCAGACCACGAAAACGGCACATTTATTTTGTCCGACAGAACAGACTTAAACTCTCCGAACAGAGGTTAAACTCTCATGCAAAAATCAGACTGCTATTTATCACCTGTCATAATTCCTGTCATTTGACATATTCTACATGTTCCACTCATTAAAACGCCCATTTGGTGATAAATAGCAGTCTGATTTTTGAATGAGAGTTTAATCTCTGTTCGGAGAGTTTAAGTCTGTTCTGTCGGACAAAATACATGTGCCGTTTTCGTGGTCTCACCGTTCCAAATTTTTACCCTTTTCCACAATTAAAACTTCCCCTGTTCCAGTGATCCCATATACCAAAGTTTGTCCTACTAGACACCCTTAACCTATTAACAAATTTTCAGCTTGCTATTAATCAACTTTTTTTTCATACGCGGGATCCAGACCTAGAAGGGAAAACAATGTATTCCTGCTTCGCAGTCATTTTGGCTTATTTCTGAGAACAAACTCGAATCGACATTTGCAAATACACACAACGCAAAAGTCTAAGGATATTTTAATAATTTGACAATACCAATGACAGAAATTTCATAACCATATAAATTTGCTTGTATAGCCCGGTTATAGATAAATGAGAAATTTAAAGAGGTGAGTTAAAGCAATGGTTAAAGTTATTGTCTTTTTACCATGCAACGGCAACATTTAACGTTGGACGAGATGAATAGAGCCGTGGGCCTCCTTCAAGCTGGTATGCGACAAACTCAAGTTGGTGACCAGCTGGGTATCTCCCAAAGCGTCGTAAGTCGTTTGTGGCGTCGGTTTAGAGACACTGGGAGTCCAGCCGAGCAACATCCAGGACTTGATCGCTCTACCACCGTCGCTCAAAACCGATATTTAATTTTAAATGCCAGAAAGCAGCCAACAATCACTGCACCCGAGCTGGTTAATGAATTACAGCTTGCACATAATGTAAAAATTAGCCGCAGTACTGTCAGGAATCGTCTCCATGAAGCCAATCTTCGTAGTCGGCCACCACTGAGATGTCCACCTCTATTTAGCGGCAATCGCGCTGCAAGATTAACCTGGTGTCGAGAGTTTGAGAATTGGACTGACAATGACTGGGCCACAGTTTTGTTTAGTGACGAGTCTAGATATGGATTTCATCCAGATTCTCGTCGGACAAGAGTTTGGAGACAACCAGGAAATGGAGAACGATAACGACATCTTCAAAAAGTGTATACATACAGAGGTGGTACATTAATGGTATGGGGCGGAATCATGATTGACGGAAGAACTGACCTCATTTTCCCACGTGGCTTTCTCAGAAGTCAGCAATATTTGGACACTATTCTTGAACCTGTTGTGCGCCCGTTTGCTGCTGCTGTTGGAGGAAATGTTTACTTTATGCATGATAAAGCTCGACCACATGTTGCGCATATTGTAACAAACTGGTTGGATAACCAGGGTATTGATGTATTGCCGTGGCCAGCACAATCACCGGACTTGAATCCCATTGAGCATGTATGGGACATGCTCCAACGAAGAATTACTACACATATGGGCAATATCTACAATGAGTTTAAATTAAAAGAGCTTCTGAGAGAACAATAGACACAACTACCTCAAGCAGACATTAACAATGTGATTCGGAGCATGAACACTAGATGTAGAGCTGTGATAAACCAACGTGGTGGCCATACTTTATTTTAAGTTTATATTTAGTATTTTTGACATTTTATGGTGGTATGTGAAACATGCGTGATTTACAATATATTTTTTTTGCTCCAACTTTTTGTTTTTTTTGCAATTTATGGTTTTTGACGTATAAAACAACAATTTAAACTACAAATTTTGTATTGCTTTTTTTAAGTTGATTACAGATAAACAAAATACGTCTATTTATAAAAATATCCCTAGACTTTTGCGTTGTGTGTATGTCAGAAGCTTTTAATATCTTCCGCTAATGATTACAAATGTCACATGCGAATAGAAAAATTAGGGGGCCTAGGGACCAATAGCTTGGGTGCCTAGGGGCCTCAAGATTCTTAATCCGGGACTGATCTTAGTACGGCTGCACATGGATTCGCTCCCGGGTTCAGGTAGGAAGACCTAACCCTTCGGTCATAACTTAACTTTCGGGTATGAGTTTCGGAGCCAACTCGTGTACAATAAAAGTGGTTTTATAGGGGTTGGGAGCGAATCCATGTGAGCCGCTTAGTACATACTCTAAATCCATAAACAAATACTTACTGGTGTTGTATGTGGGCCTTTCGACTTTAATACTATCAGTAAGATGGGGTTCTGAGGAAGGAGGGCCGGCGTAACCGAGTTGTGTCATTTGATGTGCAGGTATTTGTCCAACTAAACCTAAGGGCTCCGCGTGATTCCTAAGGACATTTATTGCGTCGTCTAGTCTCTCCTCCATCCTGGTACCCTAAAAAAACATAAGATATTAGTATCGATTACCACAAGAAATATTGTTTTTATTATTATAATCAAGTAATCAAAATTTCTATTGATTTTATGTATTTATTTATAACGCTATAACCATAACACTTTTTTCTGGGGGCATAATTTGAAAGTTATGTTATTTATGGCCATACCATCATCACTATCAGTAGCGTTATAGTTCATTATGATGAGTCAAAGGATTGTTTAGATCGATCCTCCATTGTCCTCTTCGATAGAAAACTTTTTTGACTGTAGTGTTTTCCTCTCGCCCGATCATATTATGTCCTATCCTTCTGAGGTGTACTAGCTTAACAAATTTTACAAAATTTCACATCAGGCTCCCCAAATTAATTTTTCTTAGAATTTCTTCGTTCTCAGAAACAATGGTCTTATTAGTGTTTTCAATAGTCATATAAGCATTTGTTGACAAGAACTCTTCTTTTAATTTCTTCGCCGAAGTTTTTATTTTAGTCAGCAGCGATTTTAGATGTACAGAGATGTACACACTCTCCAATTTACCAAAAATTGGTAAGAGATTAAGGTCAATTAAGCGAATAAGTAATGGTGATGGTAGGAGTATGTCTTTAACCACAGGAATTTCACGGCTAAAAAACTGATTTTTAATCAACTTCAGTTTTCCCCTATTACATTTGTACATGTTGGGTACAGTTGGCTGTTTGATTTAATCTGTTGTTCGATATTGCATTTCGGCATTTTTAGACCAGGGCGCATCTGTAAAAATATTAGTACATTTGGACGTTGAGAGGTGACTCAAATTTTTTTGCAGGAATTGCTTGAAAATACCTCAAATAATAATATTTGAATTATCCTCCCTCTCAAAAAGGTCCGGAACATTGTTTAAATAATCAAAATGTCAAACAATGAAGGAAAAATTCGATTATTTCTTAGTTTTTTGATTATAACTTTAAAAGTATTCATTTCCGAGAAAAGTTGTGCTGACATAAAAGTTGCGTAATTAAATTTCCTATAATATAGAATTCTTTAGAAATTTAAAAAATAGCCACTTTTGTTGCAAAATAGCAATAATTGCGAAAAAACCATACAAAAACAAGTATTCGCATTTTACGTTGTTCAACCATTTATGCTACACTTAGGACATTCATATTTCACCCAGAAAAACTATATAATACAGTAAAACAATACTGTAAATTTCATTAAGATCGGTTTAATAGATTTTGCAAAATAAATTTTGCAATCCAGCTTTCGCAAAAAAAATTCATTTTTTCAAAATGTCACAGGACTAAAAATAAAGCAGATAGCAAGTTGAATTTTTTTACATTTAGAAGTGTACTGTACCTTTCATTTAAAATTTGCAAAATTTAAATCGATTAACTATCACGGCGTCAGGAATTTTTTTAAATAAACATTAATTATTGGTGCTACGCGCAGGACAGCGGATAGTTTGCTCTAATTGAGCATTCCAATGACCTTTGATAATGATTGATACATTTGAATTTTTATTACATTTCGATATAAATAAATAAATTTGTTTATTGCAAAATAAAAACACATACTCTATCCTTTGAAATAACACTTTTTTAGCAAAAACTTTCTTTGTTCATATATTTTAACTTAGAGAATAAAAGTTTATTATTTTTAAACATATGCAATTGTTTAAACAATATTTCACAAACAATAATAAAATTAGTTTGATTTTTGTGGAATTAAAATATTAAAGTACAACAAAATATAGAGTAATAAAATAATGTATTAGATAAAGATTGGAAGAAATTTTTGTGGAAATCAACTTGTGTGAATCGAATACAGCTGTCCTGCGCGTAGCACCAAAAAGTAATGTTTATTTAAAAAATTTCCTGACGCCGTGGTGATTAATCGATTTTAATTTTGCAAATTGCAAATCAAAGGTACAGTACACTTCAATAAGCAAAAAAAATTCAACTTGCTATCTGCCTTATTTTCAGTCCTGCAACATTTAAAAAAAATGAATTTTTTTTGCGAAAGCTGGATTGCAAAATCTATTAAACCGATCTTAATGAAATTTACAGTGTTGTTTTACTATATCATAAAGTTTTTTTGGGTAAAATATGAAGGTCCTAAGTGTAGCATAAATGGTTGAAAAACGTAAAATGCGAATACTTGTTTTTGTATGGTTTTTTCGCAATTATTGCTATTTTGCAGCAAGGGTGACGATTTTTTAAATTTTTAACCAATTCTGTATTGTAGGAAATTTAATTATGCAACTTTTATGTCAGTATACCTTTTCTCAGAAATGAATAGTTTTAAAGTTATAATCAAAAAACCAATAAAAATATCGAATTTTTCCTTCATACTTTGACATTTTGATTAGTTAAACAATGTTCCGGACCATTTTGAGTGGGAGGATAACTCGAATATTATTATTTGAGATATTTTCAAGCAATTTTTGCGAAAAAATTTGAGGCACCTCTCAACGTCCATCTCAAAACAGATGCGCCCTGGACTATTTATTTCATTTTATAATGTGTTTGCTTCTTTTATGACGTTCTTCTATTCGATTTAACCATTTTTCTTGGTCTTAATTATTCTTCTCAGTCTTATTATCAATACATTCCAAAGAATTCTTACAACATATAAATCTGTCCAGATTAACACAATTGTTTCCTTGATAACTGTAACTCCTCTAAGACTAAGTACTGTTAAGTAATATTAATCTTTGTAGATACTGTATAATACCTTCCCTATCCTTATGTTATCCTTGAAATGTTCTATAGTGGTATAATCCTACACACCAATGATAATGGTCTTGCATATACCACGTAAGATGAACTACGGCGGGAGTTGATTCTCTTTATTTATATTGACCGATGACTCTTAATAGAATATCTTCTTATTCTTAGACTTCTATCGTATATTGTTGGACATAGGTCTCTCCCAACTCCCACCATCGATCTCTAGCCTGAGCAACATACTTTCAATTTGTTTCGGCTATTTTTTAATGACATCTACACATCTCATCCGTGGTCTTCCATTTGGTCGTCTACCTTTGTAGGGTCTCCAATGTTGTATTATGTCATTCCAACGTTGGTCTTTTTATCTAGCAGTGTTGCCTGCAAAGCTCCATTTAGTTTGATCATCTTTGTTATGACATCCTCGACTTTTGTTTTTGATCTTACCCATTCGTTCCTCTTTTTATCAGGCAGTGGTACACCTAACATTGCCCTTGCTGTTGTGTCTAGTTTATTAATATTTGCCTTGATCAAAGACCAGGTTTGACATCTAAATGCCATGATAGGAAGGAATTTTGCAGTTCTTAAGTATCCAAGTGAGTTTTCCACTTCCTGCCCATGCCAGACTTGTTTCATAATGATTTCCGCACTTTGGTTCTCTTTGACAAGTTTCAGAATTTGGTGTAGGTAGATATAATATTCTTGGACTAGTACTATCTCATTGCCATTTAGTTATACATCTGGGATTGTCTGTGTTGCCTGATGTCTTCAGCGAATCTAAAGTGGTTTAACTTATGATGGTTGCCGTTGACTTTGATGCCACATGTTGACCAATTTATAGTTTTGAAGACCTCTTCTAGGGTTAGATTAAACAGCTTTATCGATATTACGTCAAATAAACAAACTTCTCTCTTAAAGGGGATGAGATTCCCGTGAATTGGGATGAAATTCCCACTATTCCGTGAGCTCTTTTAATCCATTTAACGCGGTGGATCAGTCCGCATGTATCCTTTAGGCTATGTCTCAACGATTATTATGTTTTTTTTTTGTTTTCTCTACTATCTTTTCCTCGCTGGCCTTGAATATTTTCTCTAATTTGCAATTTCCATATTTGATATATGCTCTAGTAGTTGGTCGTTCCATCTTATTTTTAGTCTTCCTGTTTATTACTGGTACCCAGTTTATTATCATCCTAATTAGTGCGTCTTCTTCTCTTCTTTGTATATGTACAAACCATCTAAGTTTTCGTGCTTAAATAAATGTTACTATGTCTTTCACTTCAGTGGATTCTTTTTACTTTTTCTCTGAGAAAAAGCTTCTACTTCTTTTGCTCTTAGAAATTACAGTCGTATTCCAACTGCTTTTCAGAAAAAAATAAAACTACACAGCGGATACATATTTGCACATGCCCTTTTATCGTAATTTTATAAGAAAACACCTAGATACATTCAATTCCATTGCAAAAAAGTTAAAAAAAGCAATGAAAAATTAAAAATAAAAGACTTACCGTCGCTTCGGAATGATCTCTAAGAAAGCCGATAGCATCATCGAGACGCTGTGCTTCAGGTGCAGGAGCCTTCATCACACAAAAAAACATAAAATAACGTCATGCAAAAATAAAAACAAAAACTAAAATAATAAACATTAGGGAAATTTGTGAGTTGGCAAAAATGTAGGTTGCCTAATAAAAATGACAATAAAATACAACTGGTTTGATCTGATAACAGCTTTTTTTACATATTTTGAATGCATCTACCAAGTCATACAGCCACATAATATAGCCTGAAAACGTGTACCATCGACTTTATGCACAGTTCTTTATAATTACGCAGTTTGGGCCTACTTGGTTTCTCTCGATCATTGTTTTGCCAACTTCTTTTTCCAGGTTGTTAAGGACTTTTTTGCAGAGATCCTTCCTCATCTGTTTTGATTTGGTGAGTTCTGTATGTGTAAAACACATAATCATCATCATCCAAGCCTTTCATTCCTGATAGAATGTTTACCCTTACTTCTCTATGATGCACTGATTGCGGTAAATCACTCCGTATTCTTCTTGAGCATTGTCAAAGTTTGTTGTATCACTTGGCTTTCCTTACAATTTTCTTCCACTGATTTCAATATAAGCCAGTGACGGCTGGTCAGGGTCGGCAGGGTCGGCAGTGCCGACCCACACATTTATGGACACATTATAGATTTTTTTAAATATATAAGTTAATCAGAGTTGATGATATTCGTTTCTGTGAAATAAAAACAATATCTGTGAGATAGTACAGACTAAATTTTATTCATTGTTTTTAAAAGAATTCGATCGATCCGATAAGTTAAATGATGCCTGTGCGCTGTGCGTAAGACTTTTCAAATGAATGATCCTAGCCAGCCATACACCCGACTGCGATTGTGTGAATTCAAGGCCTGCTTCGGCAAGCCGTACCCAGATTGACCGTTTGCTTGTAATAAGACGGTATGGATTATTAGCCGATAGGCAACCAATTATACATTCCCCGTATTTATTTGAATGACAAATACGGCAGAAAAACAATCTGCCGAGCGCAGCGGTGATCTGCAAACGGCAAAAAGACAAGTACTTATAGACCAAGGTTCATCTGTAAAAATATTAGTAACATTAATTTGGACGTTGAGAGGTGACTCATATTTGTTTGCAGAAATTGCTTGAAAATAACTCATATAATAATATTTGCGTTATCCTCCCACTCAAAAAGGTCCGGAACATTGTTTAAATAATCAAAATGTCAAAAAATTAAGGAAAAATTCGATTTTTTTTTGATTATAACTTAAGTATTAATTTTCGAGAAAAGTTGCACTGACATAAAAGTTGCGTAATTAAATTTCCTACAATATAGGATTAGCTAAAAGTTTTAAAAATTGTCACCCTTGTTGCAAAATAGCAATAAATGTGAAAAATCATAAAAAACAAGTATTCGTATTTTACGTTTTTCAACCGTTTATGCTAGACTTAGGAGCTTCATAATTTTACCCAGAAAAACTATATCATATAATAAAACAATACTGTGAATTTCATTAAGATCGGTTCAATAGATTTTGCAAGATAAATTTTGCAATCCAGCTTTCGCAAAAAAATTCATTTTTTCAAAATGTTGCAGAACTGAAAATAAAGCAGACATCAAGTTGAATTTATTTTTACGTATAGAAGAATACTGTACCTTTCTTCTATATGTAAAAAAAATTCAACTTGCTATCTGCTTTATTGTCAGTACTGCAACATTTTGAAAAAATTAATTTTTTTTGCAAAAGCTAGATTGCAAAATTTATGTTGCAAAATGTATTGAATCGATCTTAATGAACTTTATAGTATTGTTTTATTATATCATAAAGGTTTTCTGGTTAAAATATGAAGGTCGTAAGTGTAGCATAAATGGTTGAAAAACGTAAAATGCGAATACTTATTTTTTATAATTGATGGATTCGACCGTTACTTGATGGAAGTTCATTTTATCTAACAATAAAACACTGAAAACGTTTGTTTTCTATATGTACTTCCACAAAATTTATTACAACTATGTGACTACAGCTGTTTCGGCAGAATGCCTTTCTCAAGTGACTTAGTTTACAATGGTTTGCCTATTTAAAGTCTTTAACTGAAGAGGTTGAGGAGTGGGGAGCTGTTTGTCTCGAGTTGGTCATTCAGAATTATATCTGTATTTTTCAATATATTAATTTCCATCGATTCTAATAAAGATAGCTTAAGGCCTTTATTTTGAATATGCAGAATTTGAAACTGTTCATTAAAAGAATGATTATGATCTAGAAGGTGAAGTGCGTATGTAGAAGTGTCTGTTTTTCTATTGTTGAACGCTCTTTTGTGTTATGCTATCCGTTTGTCAAAAGTTCTGCCAGTTTGACCAATGTAAGTTGTCGGACAGTCACCACAAGTTAGTTTGTAAACACCACTCTGTAGTTGTTTTCTCTTTCGGCTCTTATTGTTCTTAATATATTTGCTTACCTTCTAGACCACCCTTCTAGATTATAATCATTCTTTTAATGAACAGTTTCAAATTCTGCATATTCAAAATAAAGGCCTTAAGCTATCTTTATTAGAATCGATGGAAATTAATAAATTGAAAAATACAGATATAATTCTGAATGACCAACTAGATACAAACAGCTCCCCACTTCTCAACCTCTTCAGTTAAAGACTTTAAATAGGCAAACCATTGTAAACTAAGTCACTTGAGAAAGGCATTCTGCCGAAACAGCTGTAGTCACATAGTTGTAATAAATTTTGTGGAAGTATAGAAAACAAACGTTTTCAGTGTTTTATTGTTAGACTTATTTTTTATGTTTTTTCGCAATTATTGCTGTTTTGCAACAAGGGTGACACTTTTTAAAATTTTTAACCAATCCTATATTGTAGGAAATTTAATTACCCAACTTTTATGTCAGTGTAAGTTTTCTCAGAAGTGAATACTTTGAAAGTTAAAATCAAAAAACGAAGAAAAAAATCGAAGTTTTTCTTCATTTTTTGACATTTTGATTATTTAAACAATGTTCCGGACCTTTTTGAGTGGAAGGATAACTCAATTATTATTTCCAAAGAATTTTCAAAATATCTATTAGACAAGTTCATTAAAAAATATCCATCATTATTTAATCAAATAAAATAAGGAAATGGATTAACAGTGTTATACGCTGATCTAAATATTTTCGGAAGGTGGGATAAGTTACAAAATATGTTACAAAATTTTATATACTGCAATTCATTAGGTATAACAAACTGTTCCCGAATTGAATAAATTATTGTGCTCAAATGTGGGCAAATTCTGCCTCAAATGAACGGGATTTCTCTTGTGTCAAAAGAGTCAAAACGTATTGTCGAAACACCATGAAACAAGAGAGAATGTCAAACTTGTCTCAAATGTCAATAGAAAAAAACTTTTAAAACCTCTCCAAAACAATAATAAATTTTACAATGACGTTATAACCCATTTTGCTACTTCGAAACAACATAGACTAGAGTTAATTTATAAACAGGTTTACAAAAAAAAACAAAGAAAAAATTTAAAAAAAATTTAAAAAAAAACAAAAACCAAAAATCTTCTATGAAATTGGAACCTTTTTATTAGATGGCATACCTATCTGAGGAGACAAAACCTTGCCGACCCTGTCCCTAAAGCCACGAGCCGCCACTGATAAGCACAGGTAGCTCCAGTTTCTCACTTTCAGGATTTTGATATATCTCATGACCTGCTCCTCCCATATCTCACTAGGTCTTCTCCTTGGTCTTTCATTCTACCTTCCACCTGGTGATCTGCTTAATCAGTAGGTCGTTTTCCTTCTCTCTATGTGTCCCAGTCATCGCAGTCTCTGCGCTTCAATAAATCTAACTATATCTTCTTCCTTGATTATGTCTCTTATTTCATGGTTGATTTTTCTTCTCATTTCCCCGTTTTCCATTCTTAGTTGGGTTCATAATTATTATTCTTCTGCGGATTTTCCTTTCCAATATTTTTCAATTTTTCTTCATCTTTATCTGCGAGGCACATTGTCTCAGCTGCATTATGTAAGTATCTACTGGTCTGCATCTCTGCATATTTGCAGTTTTGTATTTTTGGATAAATTCTTGTCCTTCATTACCCTCAGGTATCTCCAGTATGTTTTGTTGTCTGCAAGTATTCGCTCCGTTACTTTTTGACTTCTCATATTTTTGCCATTCACAATTACTCCCAAATATTTAAATTGTTGAACTCTTTCAAAATCATAGTTTTCTATCTTGATTTCTCTGGTTTTGTTAATAGATAAGATCTAGAATTTTGTTTTTCCTTTGTTAATTTCTAGACCTCTTTTCCGTGATTCATTTGAAAGGATTTGTAACGGTTCACGTACGAAATTAACTAAAATTAGAAAATTAGTTAAAATTATTTTTATAATTATTTTCTCTTGATCGCTTAATTAAATTTCTCTAATTTGCTCGTAATTCCCATTTACAACTATTATTTTCTTTTATATCTTAAAAATATTTATTTTATGACACCATACCTCAACACACTAAAAACTACCTGTTAGTTTCGTGGGTTGGTAGCGGTGGATATTACTTCGTGTTCTGAGGTCGTCCTTGTGACAGACGTAAAGAACGGGAGCTTTCACTTTTGGTTGGAGATTCGACTAGTATGGATGGCGTGTGAAATCAAATTTAGAGGTTAGACCTCGATCCATAATTCTGAATTTCGAATTATGGATCACCAAACTTATCTAGGAGTGTTTGGGAAGAAAGAAGGAATTAATCCAATGGGGTTTTCAGCATAACATCATCGTATCACACAGTAAATAGCAATATCTGTTTTTTATATTAATAGTTTTTATAACATAAACCTGTTGTCACTCTGTTTCAAGGTGACATAATATATAATCTTTCTGATGTGTGTGATGTGTAAATTTATTCAGTGAATTGTTCTTTTAATTATTCTACTATCTATAAGTAATATCTTTTAATTATTCCCATATCTATAGATAATATTCATTCAGAGAAAATTCTAAGAGTTTTAATTTTTTTGGTTATACTAAAGTTATACTATTTTAAAGAAATCATATTTATTCTGTATTTAAATCCTAAATCCACATGTCTGTAATGAGAACTCTCACATAAACTTTGTCAAGGTAAAGTAGTTCAGTAAGTAGAGGTCTCTGTTTGTGTGTGTTTTTTTTTACATTACTATCTATCCAAAAAAAACACTTTCCTAGTTTTTCTTCTTTCTTTCTTTCATTGGTCGTACACATAAGAAATTGAAGTAAATGGGAATTTTGTGTTTTTAGCCATCCATGTGAAAACAAAAAAACACCTCGAAACACCGAAAGGCCAATCTCCAACCATAAGTCACTGGGAGTATGTCATTGGGAACAAGTTTTTGAAGTGTTTCAGCTCCATTTTCGTCTGGACACTTGGGCCTACAGGAGGCATGATTTGGCACCATCCTAGTGCTCATTTTCGAGGAGGCAGCAGCAACCTTTAGGAGTCGTTTGGGTTTGTTTTGGGAACATTTAGTGTTGTGGTTTGAGTAACTATTGGTTTTATATTTCAGACATTTGGTTTAATGCACTGTATTTATTAATTACTTTTTCAGATATTTGTATATTAATGTATTAGGTTCCCAAACTATTGTGTCTATGGTAAGTTACTTGTGTGCACAAGGTAATCAGGCCTAGAAAATTAGGGTTTTATACTTTATTATTGGTTTGATACTTATTTTGTAATATTACTTGCTTGTTTCCCAAATAATTTATTGTTTATTCACTTTATTCCATTCGTTCGGTTAATTCGTCGTTTCGGGATGTATCCTAACTTCATTTCTATAACTTTTAGTCATTAATTTTGCTTAATTCATCATTGTAGTTTCTCTTAGTCAGGCTTATGCCTATTTATTTATATTATTTTCATCTTTGTCGGTTTCAATTTAGTGGTACGTAGTAAGCGTACTATAACCATTTGGTAGAAGTCTCATGTGAGTTGTACCTTATGTATATGTAAGAGGTATTTAAGTTTTGTACATACATATAACAGGACTGTTGTTATATGATATATCATGTTTAACGATAACTTTTGTCATGTTAGAGTCACATTACATGCATTGTTTAACTCAAAGATTGTCAAAAATCTAGGTAGTTATTTTTAATAAATATTTATTTATTTTGTATATCATTTATTTTTATTATTCCTTTATGTTCATGTTTACTGATTTAATATATTTAATATTTGACAGCAGTGTAAGATGCCTGGGAAAGTGATCGAAGATCATTTCCTGGCGCCCATGATTTGTTAGTTTTATTTAATTGGTTCTTCGTTAGCACTTATTCATCTTTATACATTTTCAGTACATTATTCTTATGTTAGTATATACCCTTCCTAGTCATCAGCATCTACTTTGAGCTACTGTTCTTCGACAGGCATGCAAACGAGCCGTATCCATCCTTGAGTGTCAAGTTGTTCTCTTGCATCTCTTGCTAGCCAACTCTATTCAGTTTGCCTCTGTCTCTTCATACTTCCACTTCTATCCCTTTTAATTTCCCTTTCCTCAAGTTCATCATCTTATCATTATTTCCCGCTACATAATACTACTGCACAAGTAGTATTTTTATGACTTCAGCTTTTTCTTAGTAGATTTTTATTACCTCACCCTCTCTACATTTATGTTCCACTAGTTCTCTTTCTTTTTCCTTACTTCTGTTGGAGTTTATCACTCTCTTTACTTACACTCCAACAGAAGTTCTTCTTTTTTGTTACAGATTGTTACTGTTCTATCCTTGTTTTTTCCCATAAGAAGTATGTCTTTTGCATATGCTATTATTTGTGTTGAGGAATGGGCTGTAGTTCCTTTAATTCTTATAATATATCATAATATCTTTCTTCAAATATCTTAAAATAGACTAAAACTAGTTATCAGATCACAGTAATAACAAAACAAATCACTACAGAATAAATAATCAATATTTTCAAAAATTATTAAATATTTTAAATGTTCAAATTGGCAACTCTTTCCATCCCTTCTTTACGAATGCTCGAGCACAAAAACTGTCTAAGTTGAATACGTTAACATTTAATAAAAAAAAAAAGAAAAAGCAATAGCAGCACTGTTAAAGAAAGGACACTATTAACATTAGGTAAAACTAAAAAAAACGTAAAAGTACAATTGTGAGTAAAAATCATTCAACTAATAAATGTATTCATTGTGATATCAATGGTTCTATACAAGCTTTGGTAAGACACCAATTATTGTTTAAATGCATTATTGTGACAGTTTAAGAAAAGTAGCAAACAACTCAAACAAAATGGCGGAAATATGTTTTAACAACGTGAAATAATTTATCGAAATTATTTTGTCTAATGCTTTGTCTTCAATTTTTGGTAACTACCCTGTGCTTGGTCTTATCTGCGTCTATATTGGAAAGGCCAATTTCACTGGCCCCGCTTTCCAACACGGTAAAAACTTTTTACATGGATTGTGCAATTGTGTCGACATCATTGCAAAAGCTAACAGCTGCTTGGGCAGCGAAGCATTTATTAATTCTGGTTGTGTTTTCCTAACTGTGTGCTCTAAAGCAAAGTTGAATAACAAAGGAGAAAGTGAATCGTCTTGTCTTAAACTGCTGTCAATTCTGATACATGCACATGAATTCTGCACACACATCTGGGCTAATCCTACCAGCTTTCTGGGTACTCCCATTTCCACTATTACCTTCCAGAGTGTATCCCTGTTTACAGAGTCATACGCTTGTTTACAATCCACAAAAATTTGATGTACATCGTTTTTGTATTCCCAACTGTTTTCTAAAATTTGGCATAAGGTAAAGATCTGGTCTATTGTTAACTTTCCCGGTCTGAAGCCACACTGGTGATCACCTATTATTTCTTCTGTGTACGCAATTAATCGTCGCAGTAGAATAATAAACATAACTTTGTAGGTTGTATGAATTAATGATATGCCCCTATAGTTCTTACATACATGTTTATCTCCTTCTTGTGGAAGACTATGTGGCTTTCCCGCCATTCTATCGGCATTTATTCTTTTTGACATATTTCATTTGTAAGATGATGTATGAAGTTGTTCTCTTTCTTTCTTAATCAGTTTCGCATGAATGCCATCTGGCCCCGGCGCTTTGTCATTTTTTTAGTGGCAATAGTGCTGCCCTTACTTCCTTAAGCGCTGCTAGCGCTATTTCGGGTTCTGCTGTTTTTGTTCTTATATTGTTGTTGTCAGCATTTAACAGTTGTTTGTAATACTTTCTTCATTGTTGGCTTATGTGAAGACTAAGACAATACAGTAATTCGAAATGTCAGAAAGAAGGAAATATTAGAGAAGGATCTGCATCAAAGAGAAAGAGAGAGGGGGGGGGGGTTCATGTGATACACCGGTCTGGAGAGGACCTACCGCATGAGTAGTTTGTATGAGGTAGTGAAATTTAGTTAGTAAGGAGGGAGCTATAGGTGTATCTGTGAGTACGACTCATCTAGGATTCCTCTGTGAACTCTGTGCAGCTAGGCCCTGCCAACCTGGATCCAACACACGCCGGGTCATCATTAACCGGACGCAGCTTGGTACGGTATTTAGAAGGTATACAGGGTGTTTGGTAAAGAATGGGCCATAGCTTAACCTTAGATTGCTGAGCTTAAATAGGTCGATTTAAGCTTACTTACCTTAGTACGAAAGTTGATAATAACCGAAATACAAGGTGTCAAATTTAAACTTTTATTTATTCTTGAATATTCCTTGACAGGCATGGGATAACAACACGAAATTTGGTAAGGCGGGAGTTTTTTGAGATGAGAAATCTAAATTCGCCACCAAAAATTATGTATTACCCAGAGGGACGCCACATACATCTTTAAGCGCTCATTGAATACATTTATTTTTTTATCTCCAACTCTACATACTTTTTGAATCAAAACTTTTATTCTCTTAAGAGGATGGGTACGTATTTTCGGCTGCAATGCTATTCAAATGGGGATTCATTTTTTTCGAATCCTGAGAAAACTAATAAGTATTTTTGAGAAATTTAAACGCAAAATGAAAGAATACGTTATTAGCGAGGGCCGAAAGTCCCTGGGCACTTCTATAATGTTTATTTTAATAAGTTACAGGGGTGAAAAAGTAAGAGAAAATTTAGTGTTATTTTTAATTTCAAATATCTCATTCAAAATAAACTTTTTATTTATTCTAAGGGACTCTCGGTCCTCGGCAATAATTTAGTCTTTCATTCTGCGTTTAGATTTTTCAAAAATATTTATTAGTTTTTTCAGAATTCGAAAAAAATTAACACAATGTGCGTATTAATATTTTCCAAAGCTATCTTTGTCATACAACGCACTCAGTCGAATAGAATATTGTCAGCATATTGTCAGTCAGACACTGAAAATCAGTGATAATTTTAAATATTTGACATGAATCGGAAATATTTTGAGTTGTTGATTAAATAATATTTATATATAGTGTATTTGATAAATAATTGATTTAAGACGTGAACTTTATAAAAAGTTATTTATTGTGTATTATTTATGGAAGATAGAAGCAGAGAATACATCAAGATATATTCTGTGATCTAAATATTTTGTTGTTAAAGATGTTCAAAATTGTAAGCGTTCCATAGTAACAATATATTATTAAAAAATCACTTGAACACTTTTCCTCTTTTCTCGATCGAGTATTAGTTTTTGTTGTAGGTACATATAAATTATTACAATCACTGAGTACATAGCTAGTGAACAAATTATCACATTTATTAACTGAATTAATAATTTGCAATTATACAAAAAATAACAGTTATCCAAGAACATTCAAAAGCCATCTCTTTAAGTTAGTTATGACATTGTCAAGTAGAATGACATTCTAGTAATATTTACATATCCATACCAGTGTGAATTTTACTACACGTAATTTGTCATGTAAAGACAGAAAAGGTAGGGATAGCCGTAAAATATTTGCGAATTATGTACCCATGGCCTTAATATTTTTATTTAAAAAAGGTATATTCTTTTTCTCATGATCATCTTTCAGTGCGTCACAGTTTTTCGATTTCTCTCTGACGCATTAAACTGTATGTGACAGAAAAAAAGGCACGTCTGTGAATAATTTGGTAATTATTTTAGTTCGGTGATTATTCTAGTTGTCGATAGATGGCGCCATAATCAAAAAAGAATTATTTATTAAATAAAATAATAATATTATCAATATAATCTGTACAATTTATAAGACTATACAAATGAAAGAAAATACCATTTTATAAATGCAATAGACACAATTGATTTGGTTTTATTCCAAATTGAAAATAAAATTTGACAACTGTCAGATTTAACTAAAATGTCACGTTAGAATAAATGTCATAAATGTGTATTATCACGGACTTACCTTTTTTTCTATAATTTGTGACGCACTGAAAAATGTTCATGAAAAGGAGAATACTACATTTATCTCGCTAAACTCAACTCTTTTCGAGATAAACGCATTTTAAATCTGCGATACAACATATTTTTTGCATAATATCGTTGTAGTTACACCCGAAAAATCAACTTGAAACCATAATAATAATTGTGCCAGTTCTCATATTTATGTCATTGCATCGCAAATTCCATTTAAAGAAATTTGCGATACATTTTTGCAAATTTTTATAGTTTTAAGTTATTAATCGGGTGTAACTACAATGATATTATGCAAAAAATTATGTTGTCTCGCAGACTTAAAATGCGCTTTTCTCAAAAACGGTCGAGTTTATCGAGATAAATCTAGTATACTTTTTTTAAGTAAATATATTAAGAGAATACAAGTTTTGATTCAAAAAGTATATAGAGTGAGTAATAAAAAAATTTGAACCTATTAAATGAGCGCTGATATGCGTATGTGGCGCCTTCTGGATAATACATCATTTTTGGTGACGAATTTAGATTTCTTGTTCAAAAAATCCTCCGCTTACTAAATATCGTGTTATTATCCCATGCCTGTTCGGAAATATTCAAGCATAAATAAAATAAAAGTTTAGCTTTGACACCCTGTATTTCGGTTATTATCAACTTTCGTAAGTTAGCTTAAATCGACCTATTTTAAGCTCAGGAATCTAGGGTTAAGCTATGGCCCGTTCTTTATTAAACACCCTGTATATGCAAAATTTGCAGACCATATACAATTTTACTATCGGTATATTTTTGTTCGACTATAAACCATCAAAAACGAAGAATTCTATGGCGGATTTCATGTAGATATAAGTCTTCAAAAAGATGTTGTGAATAGAATACCACGAATGAAGAAGTGTAAACTGCATAATTTCTGCTCCAGAAAACGACAATAGTTCTCCTCCTTGATAGAAAGATGTAGCATCGTAGCATCGTACGTATTTAACTGAAAAGAATACATGAACATCGTTGATCACGGCGATAATTAAAAATAACCTCAGTAATGGCAAAAATACCTTTAGAAGAATAGAATATCGCGTTTGCAGACTCAGTCCAGATGAACGCTTCTGACCATAGTAAGCTCCTTACTTCAAGCACATTGTGGAAAGATTCTGAAAGTATCTTGTGCATTGTATTTTGTAAGAAAGAAGCTGAATAAACTGGATAGTCTAGTACCAAGTATGTTGCATAAAACTATTGATGTATCTCAACGAATACCAGCTTAAAGTATGTCTATACTCACCATGTGTATTCCCTGAGGGGCAACAGTATTATTTACACTGACGGCTTGTGTGTAGTGGGGTGAATGTGGTGTACTGTGATTTGTTAACCATCCGGAAGGAGTTATGGGTGGCGGGGAACTGACGGGTGTGGAAGGTGCTGAACTGTAACTACTCGCACTGGCTTGTTCTGCTGGTGGATATATCTAAAAACATAATAAAATTAAGTTAATAATGTGGAACATCAATTTTAGAGATTAGAGATATTTATCTAATTATTTGTAGTGGAAATCCTAGAGTTCTTCGGTTCCAGTGACTCTCCAAATAATTTCACTTGTTATTTAAGTTATTAAAAAAACATTTGTCTTCGATCGTTCGATCATCTTTATATTTGACTAATGGTTGTTTTCTGTTCAATATGTTAGTGCTCTTGTTGATTGTATTATGTACTTATCTTTTCCACGGACCTACTGCTTAATAAACATTCGTCTGTTTCACTATATTTTGCTCTATTCCCCTCCATTAATCTCTTTATTCATTAATCCATACCGGAAGTCCCAAAAACGCTAGAAATCTGGAACATATTTTCTTTCGCTCTCTCTTCAATCTGTAATTTCCTTAATTTCCTTTACTTAGTTTGCACTAAAAATGTATAGTTAAAATGTCAAAAGAAAATAGCCTCAGAAAAATATATACAGTCTAACCCACCTATTAGAATACCCGTTATAAAAATATCCCGCTTTGCGGAATAGAAATTTGAGATCCCAAAACGTTTCTACTGGCCACCAATGATCGGTTATTAAAATATCCCGGTTATAGGAATACTATTGCTTGGCACTAAGGCTATTCCAATAAGCGGCTTCCACTGTATAACCTTAGACGAATTTATAGTTTTTGTTATTTTGATAAAAAATACTGTTCTGATACTGCTACAGAAGCACTTGGAAAACTCATCACTTATTAAAAAATTTGAGAATAAATAGACCTGGTGGTGATATAACGCAGTTCAAGAAAAATAAAGGAGTAGAGAAACCGTTCTAAACAGTAACAAGACAATATATCGGATACAGATCTTTAAAACTATACGATCGCCAAAAAGGAAGCAAAGTAACAGTAGCAAATGCTAAAGCAGAAGCGTATACAAATCTATGCGATCAACTTGATATCAAGGAAGGCGAAACAGCCTTAGATATATAAAATAGCCAAACAGATAGCAAAGAAATCAAAAGATTTTAATCAAATTAGGTGTATCCGAGATGAAAATAATAAAATACTAACTCACGAAAAGGATGTCAAAAAGAGATGGAAAAAGTACTTTCGACAGTTTATTAGACGAAGAATTTGACAGAAAACCAGTTCAGTTAACGGATACAGTAACAGCAATGGTACCTAATAACAAACCAAGAAATGGTTCAAGCACTTAAAAAAATAAAGAAAGGTAAATCAGTTAAACCAGATGATATTCCTGGGGAAGTAAGGACAGTATTAGGAGATATAGGAACAAGTTGATCACACAAGTTGAACAGAAGTTGAACTAACAGATTTATTTAATAAAATTATGGAAGTGAGACAAATGCCAGAAGGAGGAGCAGTTTATAAAAACAAGGGAGATATACAACAATGTACAAACTACAGGGACATAAAGCTACTCTATAGTCACACCATGAAAATATGGTAAAGAGTAAAATTGATAGACGGATACGTAATGAAACAGAAATAACACTTTTTCTTCTTCTTCAAATGCAAATCCACTAACGGATGTTAGCGATCACATTTTCCATTAACTCTCTGTTTCTTGCAACGTGTATCAGAGATTGTATGTCGTTAATCCCTGTCCCTTGCCTTATGTTTCGGAGCCAGGACATTTTCTTGCGTCCTATTCCTCTCTTGCCTTCAATTTTACCCTGGATTATAAGTTGAAGGAACTGGTATTTTTCGTTTCGCATGATGTGACCCAAATACGCCGTTTTTCTTTTTTTGATGTTTTTAAAAAACTGGCGTTCTTGTTTGATTCTTTTAAGGACATCTACATTTGTGACTTTCGCCTTCCATGGTATCTTTAGGATATGGCGATAAAGCCACATTTCGAAGGCTTCTAATCTGTTTATATCCCTCGTTTTGAGTGTCCAGCCCTCTATGTTATATAGCAGCACCGACCACACGTAGCATTTAGTAAACCTTAGTCTCAGTGTAAGGTCGAACTCTGAGCAGGTCAGTACCTTCCTGAGTTTTACGAAAGCTTGTCGAGCTTGCTCAATGCGACATTTTACTTCCTCGTCCGATGCCCAGTCTTCAAAAAGCCACGTTCCCAGGTATTTAAATTTGCTCACTCTTTCAATGGACTTAGTATTCAGTGTTATGGTGGAAATTTCAAATGCATCCAAGTTTCTGGAGATGATCATGAATTTGGTCTTTTTGGTATTAATCTCTAATCCCATTCGCTTACTGTATTCTCCGATTATAGTGACAAGTTGTTGAAGATCTGCTAGTTTGTCACAAATTAAGACAGCATCATCAGCATATCGTATGTTGTTGATCAATACTCCATTCACTTTGATTCCCATCTCTGCATCTTCCAAAGACTCTTGAAATATGGCTTCCGAATAAATGTTAAATAAAAGAGGGGAAAGCACAAATCCCTGCCGAACAACCCTTCTTATATGTATGGGTTTGGATATACAATTGTCTATTTTTAATTGTGCTGCCTGATACCAGTACAAGTTTTCAATGCATATTATGTCTTTTTGATCTATATCAAGCTTCTTGAGGATCTGCATTAACTTGTGATGTTGGACACGATCAAACGCTTTCTCGTAATCTAAAAAGCACAGGAATACGTCCTTCCTCTGATCGTAACCATTTTGGACCAACACATGTGTTGCTACTATTGCTTCTCTTGTTCCTAAACCTTGCCTAAACCCAAACTTAGAGTCACTGATGTCCCATTCACATTTTTTGTATAATCTTTGATGTAGTATTTTTAAGAATATTTTTAAAGTGTGACTCATCAGGCTAATGAGTCTGTGATCCTCACATCTTTTTGCATTGACTTTTTTGGGTAGTGGAATAAATAATGTAGAGAGCAACCACTGTTGAGGATAGCAACCAGTTTCATAAATAAAATTAAATATTTTCTGTAGTGCTGAAATTCCCCTTTCAGGTGCTTTATTGTTTTCATCTGGTCCAGGTGCCTTATTGTTTTTTGGATGTATGCCTTTTCTATTGCCTCTTTAGTGATTGAAGGGCCAGTCAGCTGGTCGTCTGTATAAACTTCACTCATGGGTCTTTCGTCATGAAAGAGCTCCTGGATATAGTTTTCCCATATATGAATTTTCTCTTTTTCACCTAGCACTATCTGGTTATCCTGATTAACTATTGTGGTATTATAATATCACCCTGTACAAAATATGTTTAAAACTCATTCAAAGTCATTAATCCATGTAGTATCTGTTCTTGTATCAATAACCGCAAGTAACATTGAATTGTCATGTTTTGTTATTATTTAAATGTGTATATAAACATTAACTCGGTGGAGAAAGATTATTGTACTCAGCATTTAATTATTGTACTAGGTCGTTACTGTTATATGTAAACACGTTGTTATAGTTAGTCATTGATGGACTTGAATGTAAATATAATGTATCTGAACCAAGAAAGAGAGTTTTAATTAGTTTGGACCTAAAAGGCATTATACATCACACTATTTAATACATGGCGATCCTGCCAGGATTAGAGGAGGTCTTCTGAGAGGAGCAGAGATGGCGGCAACAAATTGGAAACGGAGACGGCGAAGATGGACCAGGACGATACAGGAAACCCAGTGAAAAAAAGACAAAAGTGGAAATAAAATGTAAGTAAGAATGTCTATCTTTATTAAAAATGCTTCCCTCGTTTTTATATTTTTATTGAAAATTGAATATTTATCTTTGCTGATTTTTGAATAATTTATGAAGTATCGATTTTTTTTAAGAATATCTATAAATTTTGAAATATGAAGTGATTTTTGAATTGAATATTTTTATAGAAGTTTATTATATATGTTATTATTGAATTTTTATTGAATTTTGAATTGTTATTAAATTTATTTGAAAAATCTCTATCCGATTTCGATTTTTAGTACGGTTATTTTTGAATATTTTATGGAATACCGAATTTTTTCCAAAAATTTCTATCGAAGTTTGAGATATAAACTTATTTTGAATATTTTTTTCTAACTTTTGCATATGCTATTTTTTTTATTGACGAATATGTATACTATTATTGAATTTTTATTAGCCAGTTGTTTTTATTATTGATATTTATTGATTCTATAGATACATTTTAATCGATTTTGTGTTAAATTTTGTATGATATGAACCTGAATTAATATTTTTTGAGTGATAAATGATATTTTTTTTAAGAACTAATGATTAGTGATGACATACGTTGATAAACATTGCTATAAGCAAGAGATTTATTTTTAACGAACCGACCTGATGCGTCGAGATAAGGAATTTGGAGAAGAACTATATAGATAAGAAGAAGAACTAACAATAGTATTAGCTAAATATTATGAGACAACTTGAGACAATAAGAAACCCACTGCTCTTGTCAAATTGGGAAGGTACTAAGTGATTTATAGAAGCTTGAAAGCTTATTAGAGACCCACTCTGTGTTTTGAGAGTACCTATTTTATTCATGATTATTCGTGAATAAACAACGGCCTCAAAGCAAGGGATTGAGGTTATGAAATTTGTAAAAGAATTTGATCTAGCCAACGATGTTATACCCGCTTCTGTTAAGGTAGATTGTAGAGGTTTCGTGGTTAGTATTGAGTATCATGATTGTTATATGGAATATGTAGAAGAATTGGAACTTTTCTCTCGAGTAAAGCCACTTTGATTAGTCGAACGTAGGCATTGAGGGATAAGTAAAGGAAGTGATTATTATGATGTTATATTATGAAATGATATATTGATGATTAAATGACAAATGATTGTTATATGAAGATGAACTATGTACACTGTAGAAGTGCTATTATATGAAGAAAAATGAATTATATGAGTTGTAGTACCAGACAAGAAGAAGAAGAGAAAAAAAGAGAATTTTTAATAAAATATGTGGGAAAAATGAAAGAAGAAACATAAAAAATGCCAAAATAAACAAGCAAAATTAAGAAGATACTAAGCAAATATGTAGCTAATCATTGAATTTTTGTCTAAGAATTAAAGTTGTAATTTTTTTTTCTAAAGTAACGTAAATTATAAATAACTTATTTTTTGTATATAATGAATTCAGGTTAAATTTTCGCGGAAAATGGAAGTGTTTGAATTAAGGATAGACAATATCTTACAATAAGTGTTAGTAGATAGTAAGCAAAGGGACACAAAAAGTGAAGTTCTTAGAGAGATTAAATCTTTATTATAGGTACAAGAGAGTTATTAGAAGTTTTTAGAGACACATTAGAAGTTTTTTAGAGAGATTACATTTTTATTATAGGTACAATATTTTAAAGTTAGTAAGGCGTATATAAATAAATCAAAATAAGACTGAAATAATAAGATGAAATAGTAAAGTAACGTTAAATTTTTTTTTATATACCATTTAATAGAAGTTTAGGTAATATTTAGCTTAGCTTAGGAAGTATTAAAGTCGAGATTTTATCACAATTAAATTAGTTACGGCTTATAGGCACTAAAAGACTATTTAAAAGTTAGGATCAATTTCATTCACTGTGGACACTGTTTTGATGAAGTGAATTAGTGAACGAAAAAAAAAGGACGAAAAGACACGACGTGAAAGTACGTGAACTAGTAATAGGTTATAAAATACCAGTTTTAGTATAGGGAAAATATGAACTTTTGTATAAAATAGGAAAAAGAATATACATGTTTAGGGAAAAATCGATTGATCTGAAATGTACCATGTTACAGTTAGTTAGGATAGTTAGGAAATTTAATTTTTGAAAATAGTATTAGGTAATCATAAACACTCTGTGAAAGGGAAAGAGGGATATACACTCAGATATTCTTCTTCTCTTCTTAGGACTTTCTTTTTTTTTTAAAAACGGCGATGATAGACAATCAATCTTATTTTAAAAATATGTAATCTTAACAAAACGGGGAGGTGTGGTATTATAATATCACCCTGTACAAAATATGTTTAAAACTCATTCAAAGTCATTAATCCATGTAGTATCTGTTCTTGTATCAATAACCGCAAGTAACATTGAATTGTCATGTTTTGTTATTATTTAAATGTGTATATAAACATTAACTCGGTGGAGAAAGATTATTGTACTCAGCATTTAATTATTGTACTAGGTCGTTACTGTTATATGTAAACACGTTGTTATAGTTAGTCATTGATGGACTTGAATGTAAATATAATGTATCTGAACCAAGAAAGAGAGTTTTAATTAGTTTGGACCTAAAAGGCATTATACATCACACTATTTAATACACTATGGTAGTTGGTCTTCGTTTTCTGTATATTCCAGCAGTCTTCTTAAGCTTTTTATGTAAATTCCGGTCATCGTGCTGTCGTTGTAAATGTTCTAGATCGATACATTGTTGCTTAAGCCATTCATTTTTTGCTATTCTTATCTTTGCTTTTATTTGCCTGTTAATGTTTTTATACATATTTCTGCCATTTGGGTCATTCTTGTGTCGTCATCGTTCATCCATTAGTAATAGTATTTCTTCTGTAATCCATTTTTGCTTCTTGTTCTTTGGTTTGTACCCCAAGTTGTTTTTCATGATGTCTGTTACAGCACTTGTAATCGTGTTCCATGTTGGTGTTAGATCTTCGGTAATGTTTGTCGTCAACATTTGAATTTGTGTGTTTATTTCATTACTTATTTCTGCTTGTATCATTGGATCTTTCAGTTTATCCAATGCGATCTGTTGTTGAGTTTCAGGCTTGTTTTTGCATGAAAGAGCGATCTTTATGACGGCCACTAATAGTACATGGTCAGAAGGCACATCTCCTCCAGGATATGTGCAAGCTCTTTTGACAGTTGTGCTGAATCTACCTTTGATGAGAATGAAGTCTATCTGATTTCTTATTATGTTCTGAGCTCTATCGGCTGGAGATTTCCGAGTAAAAAGGCGAGAAATAACACAAATCTACACAATGTTGATTGTGTTGATTTGAACAGATGCAATCTTTATTATAAGGCAGTTTGGAGCATTTTGTGGTGGGCGCTCAATGAGAGTTCCCGGTGAATATTTAAAGATTGTGAGAGACATGTATGAGGGAGTAACAATTAGTGTTAGGACAAGTGTGGGAGAGAACGATAGATTTCATGTGAATGTAAGGATTACACCATGGCTCAGTGCTTAGTCCTTGTTTATTCTCATTACTGTTGAATCAGATAACAGCGGGACTACAGGGTCAAATTCCCTGGTGTTTAATTTTCCCTACTGATAATCTAGTGTTAGCAGGAAATAATGGGAAATCATACCCTATTACAATCAGCGAGCAATAGTAAGAATTGAGAAGGAAACATCTGAAGAAATGGAAATAAAGAGAGGAGTCAGGCAAGGCTGCATACTATCACCTCTATTATTTAACGCTTATTTTGAAGAGGTAATGCGAGAAACTCTGGAAGATGAAACAGTCGGCATAAGAGTAAATGGAGTCTTAGTTAACAACATCAGATATGCAGATGATACAGTAATAATAGCCGATAGTTTACAAGACCTGCAAAGACTCATGACTAAAATAGTAAGGTGTAGTAGGGAGGGGAGTACGGACTCTCTGTCAATATCAAAAAGACGAAGTTTATGAAAATTAGTAAAAACAACCATAATACTAACGAAATCTTGATAGCAGAGGGCCAGCAGATCGAAAGAGTAAAAAAGTACACTTACCTAGGAACACTTTTAACAGAAAATATTGACTACACTACAGAAATAAAAGTCAGAATCGAAAAAGCACGTTCTAATTTTATAAAAATGAAAAAGGTCCTATGTAGCAAAGATTTAACATTAGCTCTTACAGTACGCTTAACAAAATGTTACGTCTACAGTGTACTATATTATGGAGTGGAATCATGGACGTTAAATGTAGAGACAATGAGACGACTTAACGCCTTTGAAATGTGGACCTAAAGAAGAATTATGAGGGTTTCCCGGGTAGATAGAGTTACGAACAATGAAATACTGAGAAGAATAGGTAAAGAGAAGGAAGTTGAACTTACAATTAAAGAAATAAAGCTACAGTATCTCGGACATATGATGCGGGGCGAGAAGTATGGCATCCTACGACTCATAATACAAGAAAAGATAGATGGCAAACGAAGCATCGGAAGAAGACGAATTTCATGGCTGAAGAACCTGAGAGAATGGTTTGGATGTAGCTCAAAACAACTGAAGAGCTCAAAGCTAAAAGGATGAGGGTCCATTTTTTGTCATTATGGAGATAATACTTATTTCTTGTACTTTATCTCATGTAAAATATTGCATGGTATCTAACTAAGCAAAAAAGATGAAGGCGTACAAGCCATTCAGCTTTGAAAAATACGTCTTCTAGGCTAAAAGAATGAAGGTACTACATATTCAGGATAAAAGGATGACAGTCCACCTAGTTCAGATTGCTGACCACGGAGGTCTCTGCTATTAGTGCTATTTGTTGCACAGATGTTTTATTCCTTGCTTTGGGATTTTCTTGTTAGTCACCTTGACTTGCAAGTAAAAGAGCTTAAAATTTTCTGCGATTACTGCGCACGCGCAGGTCAGAACAAAAATTACGCCATTTTCCGTATGCTTAACTAACTTTTAAACTATACCATACTAAGAGACTTGATAAAATCACAATGTTTTTTCCAATCAGAGGTCACTTGTACTTACCTCGAATGTAACAGGAGCATCGGCAACTAAGCATTGTTTCTCATCACTCATCACCCTCGAATGATGTTACATCATCAGATTGTTAATGGCCTAAATGAAGTAAATATTGTTACTAAGTCTAAGAGGAAACAAGAAGGCTGTTTTCACCTGCCAAAGGTTTTACCTTTAAATAAAGCAAAATAAGACGATATTCAGCATTTGAAAAAATCTTGCCGCGTAAAGTCTCAGTGCTCACATTTTGACACACTGCCACATGCTTAAAGCTGTTTATTGTATCCATTACTAATAATCTTCTACTGTATTTTGTAGCTTTGTGTAATCAATAGGAGCAGATCTGTATGATATTACTTTGGAAAATATAGACAACCTTATCTTTTCAGTTTCACTTTAAGACACGTTAGTGGACCCTCATCCATTTAGCCTGAGACTTCATGACATAAAAAGATAAATCAATTTGTATTTATAGTAATTTGTAAATTGGTAACCCAAAAACATAACCTATACATACCCTGTAAGTTACTGCATGAATTAGTAACCAAAATGAAATGCCCTTTCTGTTAATTATTTTTATATTTAGTTTTAAAACTTAAAATCCTAATTTCTCAAAACTAGCTTTTTTGGAACCTCATCCTTTTAGCCCTGAGCTCTTCAACTATTTACAGCTACTGCCTCAAAAATTAAAATAGCTATGATGATTGCCAACCTCCGTAGCGGAGATGGCACCTGAAGAAGAAGAAGAAGATACCCTGGCATTAGGGACCATCTGAGTTAGTTCGAAGCAATCGTGCCTTCAGCTCAACGCACATCAGGTAAAATAGGCGCAATAGTCCCATCCCATACCGTTACAGGAATAAATACTATAAATAATACTATAAATGAGAGTAGGCAGATACTTACACCACCCAGTCCTTTATTAACAACGGTATCTGTATTAGCTGGTCCGAAGGGTGTGATGGGTCCGGCCAAGGTAGTGGCAGTAGGTGTACCGTTAGGCCTTAACGACGACATCGGCGGTAAGCCTTGCCCAGGCGGCTCTGTCTCTGGTATAAGGCCGAAGGCTTCGTAGGTTTGGTATGTGTATGAAGAGGGCCATTCGCTGCTACCTGGGGGTCCTCCAGGGGTCGGTGCTCCGGGGGGGTTGCCCCCCACTCCTGGATTCGGCGTGCCATCTGCCGCTAAATAATATGGATTTGCTCCGGGTGATGTGTATCGGGGGGATTCATGGAATTCGTCGGATCCATACTGCAACAAAAATGTATAATATTAGTAAATGTACAGAAATATAGAGGATGTTAAATTGAACTGTATTGTGTTGTTCTTTTATATACAGAATAAATGCTTTTTAATCGTCTTTTTGTTTGGTAAGAAAAAAACATCCTTGGTTCATGTTATAATTAGTGACATTTTTACTTTACCGGTGATCTCGTGTTGTGTGTCGCGAACTAGTGTAAATTGGACATTAAAACGGTGGTTTAAATATAATAGCCCGGGAGGTAGTGTCAAATTTAACCGGAGCATTTTAGCAAGGCTGTCTTCTTTTTATTTAGTTAGGTGTTCCAAAGCTTATTAACAAATGATGTGTCAGCTAGCCCAAAACCGGGGATTTTAGGCAAGAAAAGGTAAAATGTGAAACTTGATGGAAAAACGCTACAACCTATATGTCAAATATTTACCTCCGTGACTTATGTGTATAATAGCTAAGAATACCTAGCTACTGGCTTTCACTCAGACGACTCGGGTTCAAATCCTGGACCTTTTTTTATTTTTAAAATTGGCATTTTTATTTGAAAAATAATAATTTTTTGATAATACCACGTTTTTATTATTTATACGACACAATATAAAAAAGTCTGTTATGTCTTTTATAGAATCGTAAACTATGCATTTGATATTTGATCATAATATTATATTATTATGATTGAGCTCCTTAATAAACAAAGTTGTTGTAGGGCAGAGGCACCACTTATGGCCACTTTAAGAACTTTCTTTATTATTTTTCTCTTGAGAAACATGAAGGATTCGAATAAAATCTTTCCGTTCAATGCTATTTTTACTTTCGAATTAGCTATACTAGGAAATCAAATGATCATAAGGATTCAATTTAGAATGAAAATATTATATCGTTTTATATTTTGAACAACAAAAATCCCCACATTTGGCCATGTGTTTCTACATTTGGCCACACAGTTTCCCCACTTTTGGCCACCCAAAAAATAGGTACAAATAAAGATAAAAGTTGATATTTATATGTTTAAATATTTATTGAACTACAAAAAGAGGTAAAACAAAATAAATTTCTGGTAATACAAATAGGTAAAAAAAGTATTGAAAAATGTTGTAAATAGTGTTTATGATTTTATATTTGTTCATAAATGTTTAGTTTTCCTGGAAAAATAGTCTTAAATTTTCTTCCTTGTTCCTGGACAATGGGATCGGTTAGTTTTCCTAAAATATCGTTTTTATCTATACTGCAAACATTATTTTCTATAGGACAAAACACGGTTTCTTCTTCATTAGCACTTTTGAAACATTGTATCTCATACTCTTCTGATGAAAGGACATCTATAATTTTGGGCAACATATTTATATGTTGTCGTCGATCTTTTACCCAGTTGCTTAAATCTTGCAAGCACAAAGTCTCCCAATTTAAGATCATCGGTATCGAACATTTCAATATTTTCTTGTTCTGGTTCCACGAAGTCAACATCGTCTTAACTGCTACCAGTTTCCTCTCAGTCTTCATGTTCTTCCGAAGAAGAGTCTGAATATAGATCTTTCGAGACTCCTTTAAGTAGGGTACAAAAACGTTCGAAAAATACTCAAAAAAACATTCTGCTGTCATCCAGCCTCTTTGACTTTTTCCTAAACCACAACCTTTAGGAGCTGCTTTACACATAGCAGACGGGGTCATATTTATAAATTGTTAAAGGTGGAGCGAATTTTCCTTCTGCATTAACTGTGAAAAGCGTAGTTACATTTTCCTTATCTGACGAAGTTCGTTCATCGTAGATGTGTTTTTTCCTCGCGGTCCAATTACAGTACCACTTTTTGGGGCTAACCAGAAATATGTTTCATCCATATTATAAATCCTTTTTGGATAATCTAATATACTGGTAGCACTCATATCACTTAAATTCATACGAACCTCGTCGAACCATTTACCTATTTTCTCTTCAGTTACTGCACCTCTACCACCGTGAATGTATTCTGCTTTCTTCTGGGAAAGTTGCTTGTGCCTGTTAAGGAAGCTGTAATACCATTTTCTTCCTGGTCGATCATTGGCAAAAGGAGTTTTAATATTTGCCTCTAGAACAAGTTTTTGTACTGAACTCAATAACCAATCTTTATCAATTGGAAACCCCATCTTCGCAGAAGTCAACTAGGAGGTCTTCAGTCTCTTTTCCCAAGTGAGAGTCGAATTCATAGTGCACTCAATCTCTTGGAGACTTTCCGGATATTTTATTAGGCAAAGTAGTTCTCGGAACTTAAATTCACGACTGGCTGTGGCCACAGGCATTCCTTCGGATATGCCATTTAATGCTAAATTTACTTTTGAAGGTGAGTACTGGAATTTAGGTATGTTTACCTTTTCTACTCTGCTCTTATTATTCTTCAGTGCGTTTGGCATTTTCACTAAAAGAAATAAAGTAGGTATACCTATGTAAACATGGCTACATTAGTAGAAAAGTAAACTGGCCATAAGTGGATTTCGTTTACCTACTTGTGGCCAGCAGGTTGGCCATAAGTAGGTAAATAGTGATTTTTCGGTTTCCACTTATGGCCTCCGCCATTTTTTCCAATTTCATACTATTAATTATAATGAAAAATAAATAATATCAAATAAAAAGGGTCTATTTACCTCATCTAGCACTTCCAGTGCAGAAAAATATCATATAGTATTGTATTGAAAAGGATGATTTCAGATATGTTTCTTATGAAAATTCGTTAGTTAGCTTGGCATGTGCGACACACTACCACTCAAACATCAACAATAAAATAAACTGATCAGTTAGGTAGGTTTTTGTCACTGTTCCCACTTCCTATAGAATTATTTGACGTTTTAGCAGGTTCAAGGTTATTGGTTGATGGACGCCATGCTTATTATCTTACAAATCACAGCGATATGGCCATAGGCGGGGTAGTGGCCATAAGTGGTGCCTCTGCCCTACATAATCCCCTAAAGCTTCCTTAGTTAGCATTTAGTTAGTACGACCAATGTAAGTGAAAAAGGGTGTTGCCCACCCCTAACCCCCCCTGACGATCTTTTTTATTTTTTTTGGATCCTAATTTTTCACTTTTCTATGACCAACCCCTTATTAATCTAAATATTTCCTTGTTCTCCATAATATATAATAATGAATGTTTGTCTGTATGCCCCTTATCGAATCGTAAACTATGCATTTGATCATAATTATGATGACCAGATGACCTCAAGCAAAGTTGTTGTACATGAAACCGGGAAGGTTTCTGAGTTAATACGACCAATGTAAGTAATTATTATTTACGCAGACACCACAAAAACAATATTGTTTATTAGAAAAAAGTATACGCAATATTTTTGAGTATTTTTTGGCTTTCTGGTAATTTTTAAGTATTTAACTTTTAAGCATTATTTTTTAGTTCTAAGGCGGTACGAAGTTTGCCGGGTCAGCCGGGGTCAACCGGGTTTGCCGGTACGAACAATGATTTGTACAGTATGGGATTCAAATGTCATAGGCCAGTTGAGAAACCAAAACCATCACCACAAATGTAAAAGAAACGCTTAGTTTCGGCCAATTTGCACAAAAATTATGTGACAATAGAGTCTTTATGCAAACTGGTCCAAACTAAGCGTTTTTTGAGAATTTGTGGTGATAGTTGGTTATTTTCTTGGTTCCTCAACTGGCCTATGAGATTTGAATCCCAAACTGTAGAAATTTCAGCGTACAGTGGACTCCGATACTGAACACTCTGATTCTTCCAATTTATTCCGTATATGGCAATGGGTGACTCTTCTGTGTTTTACAGCCAAATTCTTTAAAATTCTTTGCCCTCTGGGGGTGACTGAAATCTTTCTACCGTACGGGTCCCTCCAAACCTATATAACAGGATGTTTCTCTAAGTTTTTGACTCAACCTTCGAACTGACGATAAAGATATGCCATATTTTTTGCTATTTCTTTTTCATACATAAATGTAGTATTTTCTAAAAGAGCAGTAAGAGAAGATAGCAGAAAAGATTTACTCAACAAAAAGATCTTTACAATCACCCATACGAAAAAATTCCAAACGAAGACATTCGTCTTAAAAATTAACATATTTTTATTAATATGTTAAAATAAATTAAACAAATTAAAAACTAACATTAATAAAGACTAATATTAACACTTACTACTGCAAATTTTACGAAAATTTGAATATCAACCACTAATTTAATTAAAAAAGTAAAGTTAAAAAAGTTGAGTCATTGCACCCTTTTGCCCATTATATTGCCATCTGCCAAGTTTTCACAATTCAATCAAAAAGTCTCACCATCTTTAACTTAATTATGTGGCACGATTATCAAGTAATTGTTATTTAACCCATTCAGCAGTACCGTATGACTTTGAACATACTTTTAAGGGGTTTCAAAGAAAAAAACTGATATTTCTAGGGTGAGTCTAATAAATTGAGCAGGGACTGTATATAACAGTATATATAACATATGAAACAAGCATGTATTGTCTTCATAAATAATTCTAGATTGACTTACAAACACCAGTTTAAATTAGGTCAGAATATAGAAGTTCGACATATCGATTCGATACCTCATACACCAAACAAACACGAAAAAAGTGAATCGGAATAATGAAAAATTCAGATCTCCAACTCAAGACTCAAAAACGATCTCTACCCTGAAATATTCCTGAGTCATTACTTTTATATTTGAATGTGCGAAACACGACTGAATATAATTTATATCGGAACAATTTATGGCTCAGACGTGACATACTGTATGTGTTTGATATAGAAGGCAGTATAAAATCTTCATAAAATATTAAAAATCTTGTAAGAGAGATTCCAAAGATATATATTTTATGGAACGTTTCTCGGTCGCGTCGATTTTATATTATGGGAAGGAAACATAATAATAACGATGATTCATTGCCGATATCATATTTTGTATAATAACAAGAATGGTAAACTGTTTGATAGATATTTCCTAATATTTTTGGTGTTTTTAAGTATTATGACATCATTATTCGGCGAGATCAACTAGCAATATAATTACATAATAGGGTGGGTCGAAAAACAATAATGTTTCATTTTTTAATCGCTATACCGCGGAAAACTTGCTTTTGGGGTATATAGTATATAATTAAAATTCAAAGTAAAATAAAGTTATATAATAAACCCCCAGCTAGCGCATAACACTTAAAATTTAGTTATTTTCAGAAATCAAGACGTTTTTCAGTTATTTTTACAATCTTTAGCCAATAATATTTGAACGTGCTATAGTGAAAACTGTTTAGTTAATAGTTTAAAAAATAGGAAATAAATTTGAAACAGACAATATCTTTTAATTTGCGGTAGCGCAAAATACTCAAAAATTGTTAAAATTCACATATTAGCACCTTAAAAGAAGATGAGGTCTAGTATGTTGTGTTGGGTGTTATTAGTACAATCCATTTTTTGTTCTTTTATTTTATACTCCATTTAATTGGAATATAATTATTATAGTGTGTTTAAAGTTATAAAGGATAAGTATAAAGAAAACAACTTATAATTTTAAATAACATGTTTAATTGAAACAAAAAAGAAACCAAATTATAGCCAAACAATGTCAACAAATTAAATGAAATTTTGACATTAGAAAGAGTCTTTTACTCACTATTTCTGAGTGGGTACGTTGAAGCTGCGCTTGCTGTCAAACTTTGGCATCGAAGATCTGGATGCTACGGCAGATCTTATAAAACCATCTCATTACTTAGCACCGACGTCTTTTTTAGATGCTTCAGTCACTAACATGACGCAGCGTTCCACGGCTTGAGTATGACATGGAAATCCAAAAGTCTAATCCTCGGGTGTTTCACCAGTAGTGTTTTTGGCCCAAACTTCATCATCAGAGACTCTCCGTAATAGTGATGGTGGTGTAATTTCAGTGGTGTTCCAATCAAATAATTCAGTAGAGTCAGTCGCATGGAAAGGTGATTTTTGGAGGTCGAAAAACCCTAATTGTTTCCGTTTCTGTAACTAACATCCTTGCTTTGATTATTCTTCGGAATCCTAATTCTCTTATGTGTTTCCTTTCATCCACTATCATCCTCAATAGCAAATTTTCTGGGTGGGAAAAATGCATTTCTTGCGATTTTAAGATCAACTACTTTAATCTAATTCTCTGGTGGAAAAATGGTTGATTTGATAGCCTCAAAACGTGTTCAGGTCCATCTATTATGTATTTGATATACTTTATTTTGAACCATAGGTAGAGTCATGGCAGAGCCGGCTTTACCTATTGTGCAGGGTGTGCGGTGCACACGGGCGTCGGGATGTTGGGGGCGCCGAACGCCAAAGAGCGGATCATTTACATTGTTTCAACATAAAATATGCTTTAAATCAATTAACCCTCGTAAGGCGGTGCTTAGATTCTTACGTAAACGACGGTGCGGGGTGCATTTGCCCCCATCCGTATATCCATTTTTTTCATATGTGAACATCGGGGAAATTGATTTGAAAGATAATTAAGACTTGTTTATTATACTATGAAACATAATTTTACAAAGTATGTACTCATTTCTTCTTAAAAAAAATATCATCCTTACAAGACAAACACATGAAATTTTTCACAGAGTGAGCAACACAAAGTTTTTACACACAATACAATTATGCCGGGACTTTCGGCATTTTTTCTGTGACAAAAGTAGCACCGATCTTGTCCCGTAGCTCTGTTAGCTCCAGGTGGAACATCAGAAACGTCCAATTCAGAATATGAAATTTTCATCATTTGCACCCTACAGTCATTTTTCCAAAAAAGCATGTAAACGCAAAGGGTTTTAAATGCTGTAATGGGTGGATTGCGTTTAGAATTGAATTTAATGCGAATAAAAAAATGGACAAAAATAAAAAAGAAATTAAAAAAGGTAGGTGAGAAAATCGAGGTCTGTGGTGCAGCTGCACCCCGCACCGCCTTACGAAGGTTAATGAAAAATTACATTGGCACTTAAGCGTGATTTATAGATTACCGCCCGCCTAAAACGCACAGCTAAATTATTAGAAATTGTCAATTTCTTTTCAATTGTACAAGTTTATGTTTTTTTCTAGGTCAACAGCATGCTGGCAAATACTTGCTAAAGAAGTGCCAACTTTAAGTCTAAAACCTCTCTCAAATACTCGATGGGAGAGTAGGGTTGAAGCAGTAAAAGCTCTCCGTTTTAATCTGGGAAAAATGTATGATGCCTTGTTTAGAATATATTCTGATAACACCAAAGATGCAAAGTCAAGAAATATGGCAAATTCAATATTGGCAAAAATTAAGTTATTTAAATTCATCTCCTCTTTGCTTATTTAGTTTGAAATTTTAAGCAAGATAAAATATAGTTAGCAAAGCTCTTCAAAAGTCAGATGTCGTATTGTCAGAAGCCGTAAAAATGATGGATCCTGCAAAAATAAGTTTGTCTGAATTACACAATGAGTATGCTTTTGTGAAGTTCATTAATACTGCGAAAACTGAAGCAGAAGAAGTCGAGGCAATAGCAGAATTTTTCACACCTGCCCTCCCTCATGCTCTTTTGTCAAATTTTGTCTGTTCGAAACCTGTCAAATTTCCTCAACCTATTTCCAACCTTACCTGCTTACCTTATAGATAAAGAAGTTCATTTTTAATTAAATATTTTTAATACATTTGGGTAGGTTGTTCTGGCGCTGTGAATACCTTTGGCTCCCGACATAATTTAATATTACACTATTTGCATCTGGATTTTGTTTACATTATAAGCGTACCTAATATCTATGTACTACTACTACTAGGTAGGTACCTATTCGACTATTCCATTTTGACGTGCGTCTACCAAAGGGCGCCAAGGCATCGACTGCACACGGGCGCTACATGGGCTAGAGCCGCCTCTGAGTCATGGACATGTATGATTTAAAAATTAAGGATACTAACAATTTATGTTCAACTGAAAACGTTTCCACACTTACATACAGTCTCAAAACTATGTTAGCTGTAGTCAACCATCGAGAGTGGGAAAGTGGAACCGGTTCTCGAACAGATAAGTCCACAGGGCACTTGCCTGACTTTATCGCACAACTTATGTCTAGAAGATACTATTCATCTTTACTCAAAAGATTGCGATTAACTAGTCCTCCTAGTGGTTAGGAACGAGATGGTTTCATAAGATCTGCCGTAGCATCCAGAGCTTCGATGCCAAAGTTTGACAGCAAGCGCAGCTTCAACGTACCCACTCAGAAATAATGAGTAAAAGACTCTTCCTAAAGTCAAAATTTTATTTAATTTGTTGACATTATTTGGATACAATTTGGTTTCTTTTTTGTTTCAATTAAACATGTTATCAAAATTATAAGTTGTTTCATTTATATCCTTTATAACTTTAAACACACTGTAATAATTATATTCCAATTAAATGGAGTGTAAAGTAAAAGAACAAAAAATGGATTGTGCTATTAACACCCAACACAACATACTAGACTACACCTTCTTTTAAGGTGCTAACATGTGAATTTTAACAATATTTTAGTATTTTGCGCGACCGCAAATTAAAAGATATTGTCTGTTTCAAATATATTTCCTATTTTTTAAACTATTAACTAAACAGTTTTCACTATAGCACGTTTAAATATTATTGGGTAAAGATTGTAAAAATAATTGAAAATGTCTTAATTTCTGAAAAAAACTAAATTTTAAGTGTGATGCGCTAGCTGGGGGTTCAATATATATATAACTTTATTTTACTTTACATTTTACTTATATACCCCAAAGGCAAGTTTTCCGCGGTATAGACACAGTGTAAAGAGGAACAGTAAAACCTCTTCTATGTCGGCACTTTGATCTCAAGAAGTCTTCTTACGTAAGAAGAATCTTACGGGCAATAAGCAATTGGTAATTCACCAGTGGTGAATGCTGGTTTTCCCTGTTAAAACCAGTACGTCTCTAAGCAACTAGCAATGCAAGAGTGGTGGTCTAGCGACTGGTAACATTGCGCGTTGAAAGATTTTACTTCCAATTTTCCGGAGAGTAGTTCTGCTGTCCCTCTTTATACTGTGGTATAGCGATTAAAAAATGAAACATTATTGTTTTTCGGCCCACCCTATTACATAATTTATCTGATTTTCCATGCGAAAACAGCAGTTGATGTGAACTAAACACCACCAAAAAAACAAGGAGAGAAAATGTCTCCACTAAACTTTATTTGGTATGCTTCTTCTTCCTCTTTACAAGTAATTCTGCTTGTTGATTGGCGGATTGATACCTCTATAATGAAGGTTGTCACTCTTTGGTTGTCTAATCTCAACTGGTTTTAGAGCAATAAATAAATCGTCAGTTTGTAAGAAAAAAAATTCAAAATCCCATATCTCGGAAACGAAACATTTGCGGACATACGTTTTGTCATGCAGAATTTCCCCTTAAAGTTTGTCGCACTTATTTAGAAACACCATGTATTGATGGAGAACATGTCTAGTTGTTAAAGTGCCTAACTTGTTGATTATCCAACATAAGCGAATGAATCAAAAAACAGAATGTTAAAAAAACCTGAGGCTATAGTTGGGTTTTAATTTCAGTATTTTATAAGTGCTAAAATATTCCACAGGGTGATGCGAAGTTTGAGAAAAAAACACAGTTTGATTCGTACACCCGGTATACAATGAAAATTTACCTGTTTAGCAACAATATTATTATAGGTATTGTTAAATAATCAGACTATAATATATTAAAAAAATTACTTAAATCGGCCAACAGGTTTAAGCCCGATCAAGGAACACCAAAATTTACGAAAACCTCCAAAAAAATAAAGGAAGGATGAAAATTTGGGAATAAGTAGTTGAAATTGTCTATTATTATACAGGGTGTCCAGAAACTCTACCGACAAACGAAGACAGGAGATTCCTCAGATAATTTTAAGACAATTTAACCCAATTCACCTAGTCCGAAAATGCTTCTTAAGGGAGCTAGAGCTCTTTGAAGATGGCGTCATGAAATTAGTTTTTCTTAAGGAGGGGGTATGGTTTGAAATATTTAAATTTTTTTATTATTTCAAATAAAAGTGCATACTTTCAAGAATACTCTCTGAAAATTTCAAAATAATCGGAGTAAAATTACCAGAGCTACAGGGTGTTGAATATCCCTACCTTCGACTCGCTTTGTCGCGGCTTCGCGCCAGCACGCCGGTGCGTAGTGAGAAACGTTAAACAACTGTTCGCCTTCTCTTTTGTAGATTACTCCCCAATTTAAAAAACATATTCCAATGTTCATCACTTTACGATTTGGCAGACAAATAAGAAGATGAAGATGCAGTTGTCAAAACTTTAAACGCATTTTTCTCAAAACTGCTTTTTCAAATGCGGTGGACATTGTAACTGAAAAACTACTCGGCCGATCTACCTGATATTTTGCACAGATTTTCTTTAGACATTTCGTGAGGTAACAACGTCGAGATATTTTTCGTTTTGTGCTTATTTTTTGTTCAACAATATTAAATCTGTTGGTTTTCACAAAATTTTTATCAAAAATTTCGTATTTTTGACTTTTGAGTGATATCAAAAATTCAAAAATCATTAAAAATAAAAAAACTCGATGTTGCTACCTCGTGAAACTCATAAGCTAATAAAATCTTTTTGAATTTTTTGTTTCGTATAATCCAGTGATGAGTTCTGATGTCCACCGCAAAATCATTTTTTTTTTGAGCTGCCTGCCAAAATTTGTCGCCAATGGCTTATTTTTCAATATTTTGGATTGAATTTTTTCTTAAATATTCTTTGAATTGTACTTAATGTGTTTATTTAATTTAAAAATAAAATACTTCTACCATAGTTTCGAAAAAAATTCACAAAAATGTGTTTGATATGTTGATTTCAAACCATACCCCCTCCTTAAATACCTCCAGAACGCTTCTATTTAGAAAAACGAAAATTGGTATGCATATTTACTTTTCAGAGATGAATCGATTCCATCCATTGCAAATTTATAGTACCGGTCATAGGCGTGGGTTTTGGGTAGAGCAACGGGTATTTTATCGCATAACTTTTTTGTCCTTTACTTTTATGCATTTTTGACCCCGGATTATTAAATTGTGAGGTATTCTAGTACTAAAAGGTACTCTTGATTTAAGTCGGTAGGACACACCGTTTTCTAGAAAAATCGATTTGAAAGTTTTTCGTTTTTGGAATTTGAAAAAAAAATTGAAAGAACTTTTCAACAAAAAATGAAGTATTTTACCAACATAAAGTAAGAGTAACTTTTAGTACTCGAATACCTCATAATTTAATAATCTAGTGTTAAAAATGCTCAAAAATTCAAGACAAAAAAGTTATGCTATAAAATAACTGTTGACCTACCCAAAACGGACGCCTATGACCAGTATTAGAAATTCGCAATTAATGAAATCGATTTATCTCTGGAATATAAATATATGTACCAGTTTTCGTCTTTCTAAATAGTTTTTTTTTGAATTTTTTTTTAATTCCAAAAGCGAAAAGTTTTCAAATCGATTTTTCTAGAAAACGGTGTGTCCTACCGATTTAAAACAAGGGTACCTTTTAGTACTGAAATACTTCCCAATTTAATAATCCAGTATCAGAAATGCATTAAAGTTAAAGATAAAAAAGTTATGCGATAAAATAACCGTTGCCCTACCCAAAACGGACGCCTATGATCGGTACTAGAAATTTACAATGGATGGATTAGATTTATATCTTGAAGATAAATACGCGTACCAATTTTTGTTTTTCTAAATAGAAGCGTTCTGGAGGTATTTAAGAAAAACTAATAACAAGACGCCATCTTCAAAGAGCTCTAGCTCCCTTAGGAAGGATTTTCGGGACTAAGTGAATTGGGTTAAATTATCTTAAAATTATCTGAAGAATCTCCTGTCTTCATTTGTCGGTAGAGTTTCTGGACACCCTGTATAAGAGAAAGTTTACAATTCTACACCCCCTTGAATATACATGCAAAATAAGTTAGGAATTGGATAAAATGACTAATTCTGAGCAACTTTTACTCTATAGAGTTTTTTCACTAAGTCAATACTTTTCGAATTATTTGCGAGTGAATATGTTCATTTTAACAAAAAAACATGTTTTTGGACAGTTTTTCGCAAATAACTTAAAAGTAAGGATATTATCGAAAAAAATATTCCTAGCAAAATAATAGCCTAGAAAAATTTGAAAAAAATAGTGTATGCATACCCACCAGCAGCGGAGTTATAGCTAATGAAAAGTAGGTTCTTATTCGTCCAATTCCAAAATCGAATATTACGAAGCGAAATGACAAAAAAACGGAGCACTTTCCTGGGAAAACTCATTATAACTTTTTTAAAGTGCTTAAAAAAAGGTTTATTTTTGATTTTTAAAAAAACTTTTACCATTAAAAGTAAGTGAGTTACGCTCAAAATATTGTTGGTCGCTTTTATTTTTTGGTAAAAAAATCACGAAAATCACCCCTTAATTAGCATCCAAAATAAAATTAATCGCTATTGTCTCACAGTTTACTTTGCTAATGAATTCTTTATATGATCTGTAAGTTTCATCGGTTCAAAGTGCGTATGTTTGAAAAGGCTGTAGTTAAAATGGCTTGAACGAGTCACTAATCAAGAGCGTATGCAAATTTTGAACAGTCATAGCATAACCAATTTTTGTCTACCGGGAAAACAAAAAATTCAAAATATTCAGAAAAGCAAAACGTACATTTTATTACTCTTTGAAATTTTTGGTATTACTAATAATTTTGAAGTTATTTTGAAAACAAAAATGAATTTTTTTTCAAAATTAGAAAAAAAAATTTTTTAAACCATTTTTTTCAAAAATAACACTTTTAACCAACGAAACTTATAGATCATATAAAAAATACACAAGCAAAGTAACTTGTGAGGCGGTAACGATTAATTTTATTTTGGATGCTAATTAGGGGATGATTTTCGCGATTTTTTTACCAAAAAATAAAAGCGACCAATAATATTTTAAGCGTAACTCACTTACTTTTAATGATAAAAGTTTTTTTAAAAACAAAAATAATTTTTTTTAAACTCTTTAAAAAAGTTAAAATGAGTTTTCCCAGGAAAGTGCTCCGTTTTTTTGTCATTTTACTTCGAAATATTCGATTTTGGAATTGGACGAATAAGAACCTACTTTTCATTAGCTATAACTCCGCTGCTGGTGGGTATGCAGACTTCATGCATACACTATTTTTTTCACTTTTTTATAGGCTATATTTTTGACAAGAATATTTTTTTCGATAAAATCCTTACTTTTTAAGTTATTTGCGAGAAACTGTCAAAAAACATGTTTTTTCTTGTTAAAAATGAATATATTCACTCGCAAATAACTCGAAAAGTATTAGCTTACGTGAGAAAACTCTATAGAGCAAAAGTTGCTCAGAGTTAGTCATTTTATATAATTCCGAACTTATTTTGAATGTATATTTTTTCACCCCCGAGAAGGGGTAATCCCTTCCATTTTTGTAAAATGATGTAGAATTGTAAACTTTTTCTTATATAATAATAGACAATTTCAACTACCTATTCCCAAATTTTCATCCTTCCTTTATTTTTTTTGGGTCAGATTGTTCTTTGATCGGGCTATTTAGGAAATAGTCACTATTAATTTGTTCTATAAAATACCCCTGATAAAATATTTTCCAAAAGCCCAAAAAACTATTTATTTAAACAAAATCCAGAAGACCGTTAAATTTTACCTTCTACGATTTTAAGCAGCATTTCAAAAGGGTCATTTTCAAAAAGAAAAACTTGCATAAATTCTATTTATAAGAATCCAAGAAAACATCAGGAGATTACGATACATGAGAAATTCGCTACCCTAGATTAGAATGCATGTAGTGGAATATAAGTATGTATAAGTATTATAATAATATTCTTGTTATCGCATCCATTACCGTTTCTAGGAAATGTGTGTGGGGCGATCTACTATACTGAGAATAACTCTTAAGGAATTCAAGTAATTTGATGAAATTGAAAAAATCTCACAATTATTAAGAAACTAAATGACTGACCATACAGCAAGTTGTCTTAGAAATTAATTATCTAAATATCTACAAGGTGTTTAAAAAAAAGGCAACACCGTCTGTCTATAGGATATTTGAAAATAATTGTGGTTTCTTAGTAAAAAATTTTTGTAATTCCAAATGCGTTTTCCAAATACAGGCCCGTTAAAGAAAAAAAAATTACACATTTTTTACGATTTTGCCGAAACTACTGGCAACATTGTAATGAAATTTGGTGGGTTATAAGAGGTGGTTATTGCGCATTTTTTGACATACAATTAAGAATTTTATATTCATCATTGGCGCTCATACAGGCAATGGTCTGAATTTTTTAAGAAAAAAAAGTAGTATGCCACTGATATATTTCAAATTAAAAATCATTTTTGAGCTTCTCGTTAAATTTGTGACAAAAAACCTATCTTTCGTTTTTTTCATACGATGCGCCAGTTTCATGCAAAACCTAAAATTTGTAAAATAGTAAATGTGTTTATTTATTTTCAACGCCCTGTAGATAAAAACCTTAAACGTTTAGCTTAAAAACGAATGACGTTACAAAAAATTTTTACGAAGCAACCCCCATAATTTTTCAGTTTTTTACCTATCCTAGAGCCAGTGTTACCTTTTTTTGAAACACTCTGTAGAAACTTAATTTAGAATATGTACTTTGGGAGTATTAAGATATTTTATTTTTTGCATAAAAACAGCGCGTCGTATGAAACAAAGGGAAGATATGTATTTTGTCACAAATTGAACGAAAAATTCAAAAATGATTTTTAATTTAAAATATCTCAGTGGCGTACTCTTTCTTTATTATATTATATTTATTTAAAAAATTCAGATCATTGCCAGCATGCGCGCCAATGAAGAATCTAAAATTCTTAGTTGTATGTCAAAAAATTCGCAATAACTACCTCTTAAAACCCACCAAAATTAATTATCATGTTGCTCGTAGTTTAGGCAAAATCGTAAAAAATATGTGAACATTTTTTCTTCAACGCCCTATATCTTGAAAACGGAAGCCGTTACAACAATTTTTTACTAAGCAGATCCCAATTATTTTTCAGATTTTTACCTATTCTAGATACGGTGTTGCCTTTTACTGATACAACCTGTATAAACGTTATGTACACACGTACAGGGTGTACCAAATTTGTATATTTTGCAGGGTATACCAAAAACTAGAAGCGATAGAAAAAAAGTAGTTAAGATGTCATCATTTTTCGTTAACCCTTAAACGACCAACCTTTTTTAGGTTCCATGTACGCCCAAGGGTGGATAAAAAATGTCCACCTCGAAAATAGCTAATATATTTATTGAGAGTTGTTGGAAATGGATTCAACTTAAGAATCTTATGCTTAATAAACACAGCATCTTCTAAAATATAAATATAAACAATTTACAAACCTTACAACAAAATTACAATGTACATCAAAATTAACATACCCGTAAAAGCCAGTAATTCAGATTTGTCGATTTTCTCCACATTCTTCCTTTCAGCTTCCTCATTAGCGGATAATTATGTAGATTATATAATTATACGTCGATAATTATATGGATTATCTTTCTACTAACGAGAAATTATATAGAAACCTTTAGTAACAAGTTTTACCAAGGGTGTACTTTTTATGCCCACCCATATTTAACTCAAGATGCTACTTTTATGTTCAAAAATATGGGTAGAACCAAATTAACATTCGATAAAGGGCTTTCTTTTTAACAAGAAATAATTTATAAAAAAATTTTAAACATGTAATAAATATGTTACAAGGGAATACGCATTAGGTGGACATTTTTTATCCACTCTTGGGCGTTTAAGGGTTAAAGCAAAGGTTGACCAATCAAATCAATCATCAATAGCCCCCACATAGGGCTTTTCATTCACAGCCATTTGTTTCGAGCTTGTCATATGTCGTATAATCCGTGTATATTAAAATTATACACAGATTATATAACATATGACAGAATAATAAAGATAGGTTTTCTTTATTAAGAAAAATTTTATTGAAACTTTTGATAAATATAATATTATGGCAGGGTTCAGTGGCGTACAAATTTTTTTATGGGGTCTCATTAATAAAATATGATAACAACTTGTTTTTTTATGGACACCCCATATATTTTGAACGTTGATCCCTAATCCGCTGTTAAAATAAGTATCGCCGTATAAATCGATAAAACACTCTGTAACTCGGTTATAAAAATCGGAGAAGCAATAAATGTAATACATATATCTAGAACCGCCTCAGTGATCTCTATTCACCATTCAAGTATTTCCGTTTCCAACTGAAACACCCTGTATATAAACTTGGTCAACAGGTTAACAAAGGCAACAAATATACTTCGTATGGAAGGAACTAACTTAGGAATAAAATACTTCCCCTTTATTCTTTAGTATATTATAGGTATAATAAGGTTTATATTAAAGTTTAGATTTTTGTAGTGTTTTCTTTTTTTGTCGAACTACATCGTAATTAATTTCACAATAATTCTATGCTCATCCGATTTCTCAAAAGTAACACAAGAAGCGTATGTTTTTCTAGTGCATCATAAAAATCCTCGGCATATCCGTCAACATTAATCCATTTTTGGAAATGATTTGTTTTAAAATTAGAAACATATGCCGGTTGTGGTTACGATACAAATATATTACACACGATGCAAAATTAGATAGAAACAATCTTGAACAAACATTTCCTAAATTGGAACGAAAATAATTATAAACAATTTGTCTGGAATCGTAGAAAAAAAACATACGAATGATTTTCCCATTTAGTTGCTATATTTAAAATTATTATTACGCCAGTCAATGAGAGCAAGAAAAGGATATTATGTAGGTACCTCCGAATTCTATCCTACTGCATGGATTTTAATGAGATTTTGGTAATAGCCTCTGCTTATCTCCTAATGCAAAGTCTATGCTATATACTAGGGCGCTTTTATCTCGGGGGTGGAAATTTTTTTGGTCAAAATAACCACGGAAGTGGCTAGAGAACCAAGTCTAAGCAAAAACTGTTCTAAATTTTTTTTGAAAACTCAATACTTTCTGAGTTATTCGTGGTTGAAAATCTTGAAAATATGCCATTTTCATTGAAAAATGTCACCTTTTCGGACGGTTTTTTGCGAATACCTTAAAAACTATGCATCTAGCGAAAAAAACTATTTAAAACATTTTTGTAGCTTATAAAAAACCAAAGAGATTCATTCCTTCATAAATCTTCTAGTTATAATACAAAAAGAGATATGGTAGGTGAAGAGTTTGTTTTTTGGGGCATGCTCAATTCGGTGTATTCAACTTGAAATAACATAGACTGCCAATGCTTTTTGTAGTGCTTGAAAAGGTCTTTAAAATGAGCAATATTAAATGTCGATTACATTCAAACTAAGCGAGATATGCTGCAAAAAAATTGAGGACTAATATATATGTATTTTAAGAAAAAATTAGAAGTATATTTAACCCCTCATCCACCAGAATTTAAATGCATGCAATGGTTTTTGAAAAAAAAATAAGATCAAATTATAGAGCGAATTTTTAAATTTTCTTAAAAATCTTCTTTTTCCCATGTAACTTGAAAATGTTAAGAGATAAAATAATAAAAACAGAAACAAAATATTTATCTAAAAAAAACCTACATTTTTGTACCCTACCTTTTTTTCGTATCTCTTATCATTTGCGAGTTACATGGAGAAAAACGAAGATTTTTAAGAAAATTTAAAAATGGGCTCTATAATTTGATCAATTTTTTTCAAAACCATTCATTTCAAACCCGCCCGACTTTTTGGAACATAGAAATAACACTTTAATAAAAAAGTATTGTAGAAGGAAAACGATGCATTGTAATTCTGGTGGATGAGGGGTTAAATACACTTCTTATTTTTTCTTAAAATACATTAGTCATCAATATTATTGCATCATATCACGATTAGTTTGAGTTTGAATGTAATCGACATTTAATATTGCTGATTTTAAAGGTCTTTTCAAGGACTACAAAACATATTGGTAGCATTATACACCTAAAATCGACCGTTTCTCTGTTATTTCAAGTTTTTTTTCCTTTATTGGCTACTGAAATCAATAAAAAGCAAAGAAAAAAAAAACAAAAAGGAGGTGGAAACATTAAATTGACCGGCAGGTATACTCTACATTCATGGCCCTAACCAACTTAAATTAATTTACAAATAATGAAATTGGCAAAAAAACTAAATGCTAATACTTAATACTAATACTAAATGCTAATAAATATATGTTTTTTTTTTATTTCAAGTTGAATACCCTGATTTGAGCATGCACAAATAAAACAAACTCTTTTCACCTACCATATCTCTTTTTGTGTTATAGCTAGAAGATTTCTGAAGGAACGAATCTCTTTGTTTTTTTAAAGCGACAAAAATGTTTTATATGTTTTTTTTATTTAGATGCATAGTTTTTAAGGTATTCGCAAAAAAACGGTCCGAAAAGGTATTATTTTTCAATGAAAATGGCAAATTTTCAACCACGAATAACTCAAAAAGTATCGAGTTTTCAAAAAAAAATATACAACAGTTTTTACTTAGATTAAATTTGACTTAGAGAAAGAACTAATCGGTTTATTATTTAATTTTATATTTCCACGATCACTTTCTAGTAACATTCTTTCACGGTTTTTACTGTAAATTTTAAAGAACTACTTGGATTGATGTGAAATTTGGCATACATATAGGTAACATATCAAAGAAAAAAAGTGATATTGTGCCGATGTGTGCTTTTGCCCTTGGGGTGGGTTTCACACCTTCTCGGGTGTGAAAAAACATACGTCCAAAATAAGTCTGGAAATGGATAAACTGACTAATTTTAAGCAACTTTTGTTCTACAGAGTTTTCTACAAGTCAATACTTTTCGAGTTATTTGTGATTGACTATGTTCATTTTTTAACAAAATAACCACATTTTTAGAAGGTTTTTCGCAAATAACTCAAAAAGCAAGTATATGTCGAAAAAAAAAATTCTCGGCCAAAATATAGCCTGTAAAAAAGTGAAAACAATGGTGTATGCATGAGGTCTGTAGACCTGATAGAAGCAGAGATAGCTAATGAAATATAAGTTCATATTCGCCAAATTTCAAATAAAATATTTCAACGTGAAATATCCAAAGAATAAAGCCCTTTTTGGAGAAAACTCATTACAACTTTTTTAAAGTGTATAAAAAATCTTTATTTTCTGTTTTTATAAAAAAAAGTTTCTAGCATCAAATATAAGCACATTAGGCTCAAAATAAAGTTAGTTCCTTTTTCTTTGGCAAAAAAAAATCGGGAAAATCACCCACTAATTAGCAACTAAAATGAAATTAATCGTTACTGCTTTACAAGTTGCTTTAGTTATGTTTGTTTATATGATCTGTAAGTTTTATCGATTCAAAGTGCTTATTCTGAACAAATTTCGTTATAAAGTAAAATTTTTAAACTTTTTAATTTTGAAAAAAATGCTTTTTTTTTCAAAGTACACAATTTAAAAATTGTTCGAAACACCAAAGATCTTAAACAATAAAAAAAGTCGCATTTTCTTTTCTAAATATTTTGTATTTTTTATTTCACTGTAAGACAAAAATTGGTTGTTCAAAATGTTGAGTACACTCATGTTTAGTGACTCCTTCAAGCCCTTTCATCTACAGTCTACAGCCCTTTCAAAAATAAGGACTTTAATTTTGATGATTTTTTGAGATGATATTAGGGGGTGATTTTTCCGATTTTTACCAAAAAAGGGTCTAACTTTATTTTCCGAGTAATTTGTTTACTTTTGAGGCTAGAAATTTTTTTATAAAACAAAAATAAAGTCTTTTTAAACAATTTAAAAAAGTTGTAAAGTTTTTCCCAAAAAGTGTTTCGTTTTTTGATTATTTTACGTTAAAATATTCGATTTGGAATTTGACGAATATAAACCTATTGTTTATTAGCTATATCTCTGCTTCTACTAGGTCTAGAGACCTAATATATACAACACTTTTATCACCTTTTTACATGGCTACATTTTTGTTAAGGATGTTTTTTTCGACCCAATACTTCATTTTTGAGTTATTTGCGAAAAGCCGTCTAAAAACGTGGATATTTTGTTGAAAAATAAACTTATTCACTCGTAAATAACTCGAAAATTATTGATTTAATAAAGAAACTCTGCAGAATAAAAGTTGCTTAAAATTAGTCAGTGTTTCCGGACTTATTTTGGAAGTATATTTTTTCACGCCCGAGAAGGGATGACACACATCCAGGGCAAAAGCACGCGTCGGCACAATATCACTTTTTTTTTGACTTGTTAGCTATGTGTATGCCGAATTTCATGTCAATACCAGTGGTTCTTTAAAATTTAGAGGTTTTGCAATATTTTACCGTTAAAGAACGTACTATTCTGTCAGAAACCAAAAATGAAAATTCATATTTTAATAAATGTGCTATTATTTGTCCAAAAAGTTACAAATTCTTGTCGTACCGGAGCTCCAATGTGACTTGGATGAAACATAGCAGCTACAGGTTAAAATGAGACCTTTATATATTACACAAAATCGAGATTTTTCGATTTCTTCAGCGATTGTTCCCTAGTTTATTACTCCACAAATTTATTTTTCGAGTATCTTTATCTGGTTACCGATGACACATATTTCAATATCGGGGCGAAGAAGAGAAAGAACGAAACAGTTTACGTCGTTACTTTTTAGTGTCCGTAAAACTGGAGATACAGTTCTATATTTTGTATCGAATTTTTATATGAGAAAATTTATTATCTAGGGGTGGTTAAACGACCATTCAGCATATTTCTCCGATATATTATGGAGCGGAGGACTTTATAGCTAGATTTTTGTCCGGTCATCATTTATGAATGTCTTCTTTGGTTTCGAGTATAGGGAGATATACGTGTGCCTTACGATTTACGACTCTTTTTTTTCGATTTTGTTTGGCGTGGAGGTCTTAATCAATGCCGTTTTGTGCTGTTCTAAATTTTATCGCCGATAAAATCAATGAAAGGCAAAGAAAAGCAGCATGGCATCTACTTACAGTACTACAGTATACAGGGTTGCGAAAAAGTCTGGCAACACGGTAATTTCTCGGAAACCACTAAAACGATTTTTATAAGTTTTGGTGGGTAAGGGTCTTCTAATGCGGCCAATATTATAGTGGTAATTACATTGTTGCCAAATCTTCCGTTTTTCTGGAAATCAAATGAACTTTCTTATTTCAAATGAAACACCACGTATATTTTTTGCGATTTGAAATCCTTAAAAAATACTGATTATTTTTCGTGTTATATTTCCTATACGTAAATGCCATAATTTCGGAGTTATTGCTACATTTATTAAAAAAAAATTTAACACGTTGACGGTCAAATGTATAAGCAAGTGTTATTGTGACACTATAATATGTATTTTGCATAGTAGAATAGGGAAAACTGTAACGTCTATAGACGTTGTGTCACATTCCAACAATGGAAATTAGACGTCTACAGACGTTCTGTCTGTCAACGTCCATCAACAAATTATAAAAATCAATTTTTTCGGCCCACCTAGACATAATTTTGGGTTCTTTGGATCATTGGAAACAAAAATTTCTTGTAATTTTTCTCTCAAGTTAATCGTTTTCGAGGTATAAACAATTTAAAACTGAAAAAAAAAACAAAAATGATGATTTTCAAGGTTCAAAAAACACAAGTCAAAAAATAGTTTTTGAAATAACGAAGTACTCAAATTCAAGCTCAAACCTTCTTCTATCGGTTACCTATAAGAATTTTTGGCAGATTTTATTGTAAAACATAAAAAATAAATCAAGACCAAATTCCTTATCGGTAGCTGATAAAATAAGGTTTGAATTTGAATTAAGGCACTTCGTAGTTTCAGAAATGGTATTTTTTTACTTGTGTTTTTGAGCCTAGAAAATCGTCATTTTTTCATTTTTTTTTCAGTTTTAAATTGTTTATAACTCGGGAACGAATAACTTCAAAAAACTACAAAATACCTTTTCTGTTTCCAATGGCCCAAAGAACCTAAAATAAATGTCTACCCAGGCCGAAAAAATTAATTTTTGTAATTTGTTAATTTTTTTTTTAAATGTAGCAATAACTCCGAAATATAACATGAAAAATAATCAGTATTTCTTAACAATTTCAAAACGCAAATATATACAGGGTGTTTCATTTGAAATAAGAAAGTTCATTAGATTTCCAGAAAAACGGAAGATTTGACAACAATGTAATTACCACTACAATATCGGCCGCATTAGAAGATCCCTACCCACCAAATTTTACAAAAATCGCTCTAGCGGTTCCCGAGAAATTACCGTGTTTCCTAGAAATTACCGTGATTAATGGAATATGATTAAATAACTAAACGGTTATTCCACAGAGACGAAACGGCCATGTGTAATAACTCCAAATCAGATAGCACACCAACTGCTTCTGAATGAGAAAGCAAACCATCGTTGCAAAGCACAAAAGATTATAAGGACTCAAAAACAGGAATCACTCTTTTGCTAAACCCATTTACCAACGAGTAGCTCAAAAATGACATGGACGTTATGAAAAATGAAACAGAACAGATAAAGCACTTCATGCAAAAAATGACACAATAGTAGGGGAGGTCCTATGCTAAATTTGCAGTTACTCGAGCGTTATGGGGACCTATTGGGTTGTGAAGATTAGGTCCTGAAACCAAAAATAGTTAAGTTGGGTTTTCCGTTTTAGTGGGAACTTTCCATTTTTTAATTTAGTTTTCCATTTCCAGCAATGGTTTTTTTCGATTATAACGCCAATCTATCCATAATTCGAAAAAATTTACATTTTTAAAATGTATGTAGGCCCCAGGTCGACTCAGCCTGAATAAAATGAGTATACCTTGGGTGAAACCAGTGGTAATAATAGGCGGTTGAAGCGTAGCACTGGCCCTGTTACCTTCCTTGTATACCGTAGGCCCTAGATATAGCAAGCTATCCCAAAGCCGCGTTAGCGGTGTAAAACGGGATACTATTATTATTATGCAATCTACAATAAAAGAGGGGGCTCCTATTTAAGATTTTAAAGTAACCGACCCCACCTCCGTGTGTGGTCGTGTTTGGTGTATTTTTGGTGTAAACACGTATTTTTCAGTTTTTTGATCTGATGTTCATTTCGTGAAATATCGCCTGGTTCCTATTTAACATTTTAAAGTTACCTCCCACCCCTCTCCGTGGGGGATCGTGTTTGGTATCATTCGATAGATTTTTGAAAAATATTGAACACGTATTTTTCAGTTTTTCGATCTAACTGCATTTTAATTTTTCAAAAATATTTATTAGTTTTCTCAGGATTCGAAAAAAATGAATGTATTTAAAAAGCATTGGTTCGAAATTTTGCGCCCACGTTAACATAATGGTAGAGGAGCCCAAGCGGGGATACTCGAGAGCGTCAGAAAATCACATGGAGAGAAACCTTGTAATCTGTAAATGTACCCTAGCACATATGGACTGTTAATACAGGGGCGTGCTTGGGGGCAGTCCGTAAAAAAATATATCCTTAGAAAAACTCGAAAACGTCAGGTTAAGACAAGGTAAGTTAAATACATGAAGAGCAGTGTATATTTCAAAAATCTGACGATTAGGTGAGTCACGAAATTTCACAAAAAAAGCGAATATTTGCGAAATGAACATCAGATCAAAAAACTAAAAAATACGTGTTCAATATTTTTCAAAAATCTATCGAATGACACCAAACACCACCCCCCACAGAGGTGAGGTGGAGGTTTATTTTAAAATCTTAAATAGGAGCCCCCATTTTTATTGAAGATTTGGATTACTTACGTACAAATAAGTAACTTTAATCGAGACATTTTTTCGAGTTATGGATAGATGGCGCTATAATAGGAGAAAATGATTGTTGGAAGTGAAAATAAATTAAAAAATGAAAAATCCCCACTAAAACTTGACTGGAAACCTTAACTTTTTTGCTTTTAGGTCCTAATCTTCACAAACCAATAGGTCCGCATGACGCTTTAGTACCTACAAATTTAGCATCCAAAGCTCCCCTACTATTGTAAGTAATTCTGAAGATTCACAAATAAATGAAATTTTCGATAAGCATTAACAAAAATTCCAACTAAACATTGAAAAATACGAGTTGGAAAAACAGTTCAGCGAGAAGCGATTTTTTTCTAATATCAGTATTTGGAAGTTCAAGCAAAAAGATAACAAATCCATCTCTATCGAAAAACATCACTAATCAGTTTTATTAACCGACTGTAAATAGAAAAAGTAAAATGTATTTAGTCGTAGAATCTAAAAGGCACCGGGCCAATAGGTCAACTATCGACCATCTGTTCACAATAACGCATTTACCAGAAAAAAAAAAAACGAAAATACTTCTTGACATTGAAGTTTACATCTTTGAACCTGGAGAGATTTATTTTTAATATAAGAAAATTATTCTTATAGTAGAGGATGCGATATAAAAACGATCTGCACCGATCTGTTTTAATGGACAAAAATTATTTGATATGTAATAAATCTGGATCCCGCGTACCAAAAAAAAGTTGATTAATAGCAAGCTGAAAATTTGTCAACAGCTTAACGGTGTCTAGTCGGACAAACTTTGATGTATGGGAACGCTGGAACAGGGGAAGTTTTAATTGTTACAAGGAACAGGTTAAAAATTTGGAACGTCAGACTACAAAAACGTTTCATGTATTTTGTCGGACAGAACTTCCAATTGATTTGTTATCATTTCATTAAACTCTCATGCAAAAATCAGACTGGTGTTTATCACCAACTGAGCCTTTTAATGAGTGGAACACGAAGAACATGTCAAATGACAGGAATCATGTTGGTTAGTAATAGCAGTCTGATTTTTGCATGAGAGTTTAATGAAAGGGTAACAAATCAATTAGATGTTCTGTCCGACAAAATACATGGGACGTTTTCGTAATCTACCGTTCCAAATTTTTAAACTGTTCCACAATTAAAACTTCCCCTGTTCCAGGGTTCCCGTACATCAAAATTTCTCCAACTAGACACCGTTAAGCTATTAACAAATTTTCATCTTGCTATTAATCAACCAGGTCTATAATTTGGTATGTTAAAAAATTTAAAAAAACAAGAGTTGCCCGATATAATTTTGTGCAGACTATAAGCAATTAATAATAATTAAAAAATGACTTTTTTATAAAGTCTACCAAATTTTTTTTTGGTCCGAGCAGATAATATTTTATAGACCTGGATCCCGATTACCAAAAAAAAGTTTATTAATAGCAAGCTGAAAATTAGTTAATAGCTTAACGGTGTCTAGTCGGACAAACTTTGATGTATGGCAACACTGGAACAGGGGAAGTTTTAATTGTGAAAAGTGATTTTAATTGTGGAACGTGTCATCCTGACAGGTTTATGGTTGTGAAACCTAGCAGGTTGTTTTTAAGTTTATTCAATAGCAAACTTTATATAAAATATTAGGAAGTGGCGCACCGAGAATTTTTCTCTGGAAGGGGTTGGCATGGACACCGAATTTTTTTTGTATTGTTTGTGAAAAACAAGTTACATTTTCCTGTAGGCGAGGATATAAAGCATTACAATATGAAACCTTTTGCGTTCGATTCGAGAGAGCATTAGGAAAATTCTTGAATGCTCGGCATGAGGTACAAATAAAAATTGCATTGTTGTAAACAGAATAGTTATTTATGAAACAGTTCATGAAGTATGCTTTTTGCGAATGCACACGATGTTTAGAGCACGAGCGACAGCGGCGCGAGTGCTATACATCGCGTAAGTTCGCAAAAAGTACTTCACGCACAGTTTCATACAATATTTTATCTACGATAAACAAATAAAAAAACTGTAACTCTTCGTCACTGGAATTCATTTCTATTCTACAATTTTTAGAACTTTGACATTTAAAAATTCTAACTTCTTTCAAACCACAAAACTGTCAAAACTTTTGTTGTAATTTATTGCTCATTATGTCATCACCATGACAACGCGAAAGTTAAGGATATTTAATTATATGAAAGTGTGCCAAAAAACAGTGGGAAAAAGTAAATCCCATTTAAAATACATTGTTACTTCACGCACACTTTAAACCCTTCATGTCCTTGTGGGATCGATACTCACCGGAGGGACCTCAGACGTTCGGATACAATTAGCGTCTCTTTGCAAAGACAGTTACTCAACACACACACTACACATGACACTAAGTACCTCATGTTGTAACTGGCTGATTGACATAAAGTCCATGCCATTAAAAAACCCTTCACGCACTGCTACCTATGACAGTTTTCACAAACTTAAAACTTATACATAATATGACATAGAGTAGATAAAATGTATTTTCCAAAGTGCTTCTTAAAGTGTCAAAAAATAAAAATTTACAACTCAGAAAATAATCATGGAAATGAGTTATATTTTTATACTCGGAGGTTATGAGGTCGCTAAACAGGAATATGGGTTCGGCGAAGCTGTAAGAGGTCCTGGTGTCTGGTATCCCAGTAGGCACGTCGTCTCCTGGAGTTTCATGGAAATTCATTATGAAAATCATTGAAACTTATTCCGAGGTTTTTGAGGTCGCTGAATCCGAATATTGCTTCGACGATGCTGTACCAGGTACCTGGTGCCTGGTATCTATATTATCTCCTGGAGTTTTGCAATAAATATTGCATGGAAGATGCTGTATGAGTATGAGTTACCTGGTGCCCGGACTCTACTTCTGGAGTATTCTGGAGTTTTATAGAAATTCGTTATAAAATTCAACGGTGAGTAACAATAACAGTAAGTTAATTTAGTTCAGAGCGAAAATTATGAAAAAAAATAATTCGAATATTAATAATATTTTTTTTAGATATAGAGATGTCAGAACCTCGAGTGTACGATTAAAACTCTTAGTGACCTTAAAAACCCCGGAATAACAAGTTGCAACAAATTTTATTACGAATTTTCATACAATTCCCAGAGACGACGTAGATACAGGGCACCAGGTATCTCGTACAGCATCTTCGCTGCAATATTCTTGTTCAGCGATCTTAAAACCCCGAGATAATAAATTATTTTCAATAACGAATTTGTATAAAACTCCTAGAGATGACGTAGATTCCTTGCACCAGGTACCTCTTAAAGCTTCGCCGACCCTATATTCCTGTTTATCGACCTCAAAATCCTCCGAATATGAAAATTAAACTCATTCTTATGATTATTTTCCATGTTATGAATTTTTATTGTGTAAACACTTTGAGATGCTCTTTGGAAAATGAATTTTCCGCCTACAAGAATGCAATTCTAATTTGTAATTATTCATGCCAAGTATTCAAGAATTTCCCTGAAGCTCTCCCGTATCGAATGCAAAAGGTTTCATAACAATGCGTCTTACTTTAAAAAATTTAGAGGTTTAGGCGATTTTAGTGCTCTACTACTATTCTTTATATATCTTTTTTATATGCCCTGGGAGGGGTTTTAACCGCCAAAACCCCCACCCTGGGTGCGCCACTGATATTAGGAAATGTTTGTCCGACAAATATGTTGGACATTTTAATAAGTCCGACACGTAGAACATGTCAAATGACAGGAATTTTGTTGGTGGTAAATATCAGTCTGATTTTTGCATGGGAGTTTATTGAATGGGTAACGAATCAATTGGAAGTTCTGTCCGACAAAATACATGGGACGTTTTCGTAGTTTGACGTTCGAAACCTGTAACCTGTTCCACAATTAAAACTGCACCTGTTCCAGTGTTCCCGTACATCAAAGTTTGTCCGACTAGACACCGTTAAACTATTAACAAATTTTCAGCTTGCTATTAATAAACCTTTTTTTGGTACGCAGGATCCAGGCCTATTAGATTTTTTGGATCGTTCGAAATAAAAAAGGCCTTTTGTAATTTTTCTCGTAAGTTGATCGTTTTCGAATTATAAACAATTTAAATTAGTTAATTGGTGAATGAAAGTGATAAATTTTATTGATCTATTTTTTTAACAGCTTTATCAAAACGTACTTCATTTACGACACAATGCAAAAGTTGTATACGAAAGCTGCATTCTTCACCTTTAAAACGAATTTTGATTTATATATCGCGCGCATAACTGGCATCGAAAATCGCCGGTCGCTTCAATCGTTGTTTCGGAGAGACAAACAACAAATGCAACACAAAAACCGCTAATAACATTTAGTAGAATGTAAGGTCGAACTTCACCTAGCTGTTTATCGGATAAAAATTATTGAATATGTAATTTGGCATGTTAACAATTATTACAAAAAACAAGGGGTGACGGGTAACAAGGTCGGACGGACAGACGGACAGACAGCCTATGTCAAATTTCTCACTTTTAGTACCATCCTTGGATTATAAGCTTTCATTCGACACCTCATTTGTCATTCTAACTAGTATAATGACGGAGGAGTTGAGTTCACGGACAGACAGACAGACGGACGGACGGACGGACGGACGGACGGACGGACGGACGGACGTGGATAAGTTTTCACGTTCTTAAAAAATTATTCTATTATTCTTGTAGGTACATTTAACGTTGATTGAAATTATGAAAGAAATCAACAAAAAAGTATGGCAACACTGTGACGCACAAACATAAGATTCAGATGTAGGTTACATAGGGTGCACTAATATACAAGCTGTCCGAACTTTGTCGCGTACTTGTATAGGTAGTCCCTTGTAATAAGGCATATCTATTGAATTCATAAGAGATGTCCCACTCATCTCACGTTTCACGTATTTAATTGTCATTTCAATGTTTTATAAATACTTCTTACACTCGTTTACAAAACTATCTTCTTTGTATTTGTTCCCCTTTTACAACTTTCGTAAGACGTCTAATTATATCAGAATGAACATCTATATATCATTATTGCGATATTATTAGCTCAGGAAGTCTCTACAGAAACGGCTAACAAAGAATGGCTTAAACCTCTTTCCCCTCCAACGACTTATAGCTATGAATTATGGCACTAAGGCAAATGAACCTTGTTGATTTATTTCAGTACTATCGAATCGAGCACAATCTAGTTCAATTAAATTATTGATTTGTTTACTTCGATAATGAAACCGTTCTATTTAGAAATGAGCTGTTAAATAACTTTTCGTAAAAACGTTGCAAAAAAAGGTTATTATAAATGATACAAGGTACATAGTGTTTATTTTTTATAATGTATAAACCATAAGCGACAGAAGTTGAATAAGTTGAGTATTTATTTAAATTATTAATTTCCATAAATTTTAGTAAAGATAGTTTAAGCTTAGGGCCTTTATTTTGAATATGGAGAATTTGAAATTGGTCATTAAAAGGAAGATAATGTTCTAGTCTAGAAGGTGAACTGCATACGTGTAATCCGTTTTTCTACTATTGAAATCCATTTTGTGTTCTGCTATACCTTTGTTAGGTTTTACCAGTTTGACCGATATAAGTTTTTGGGCCACAAGGAAATTTATATACACCACTATATTATATAAGTGTTTCTTTTGGTTCTTGTTGTTCTTAATATATTTGCTTACGTTATTATTTGTTCCGAAGGTGGGTGTTATTTCTTTCTTTTTTATGTGTTTGGTTATTTTTGTTGATATCTCGCCTGTATATTTAATCGAGCAAATTGGCTTTTTTTCTTTATGGTGGTGGAAATATTAATTTTAAGGCTTTCTTATGCAGTTTTTGATTTAAAATTTTGTTTATTGTTAGATTGGTGTTATTTTTTGCCCTATGGGGGATTGAATCGAATAATCGTAAGAAGAGGAAAAAGAAAAATTGACGAGCAGACAGAAAAAGAAAGAAAGAAAAAATATGCAAGAACAGTGACAAACGAAATGGGAAATAGGTACACCGAATTAAAAAGAGAAACAAAGGCAAACAGAGCAAATAAAAGCGATGGATAAACCTATTCAAGAATTGCACAAAAAATTATCATTGTATTACAATATCAAAATGCTATCAAGATCACAGTTTATTTTCATTTCATATCAATAGTTTTTGTTCGTTTATCTCTGAAACCTTTGACAATTTTGAACTACTTAACTATTGGCCTCGAGCAAGATAAAGATCTGTAAAAACAAACACATTTTGTAAATATTTTGATACAATAATTTAAAATTAATTTGTTGCATTTTAGTGTTTTTTGCTTAATATTTTTAATCTGATAGTTTGGACATTGCAAATTGGGGTCAGGACTGAAAAAAGGAAGTTTTCGTTGTGCGATATATAGGGGGTTGAGCGAAGGGCTAAAAGTGGGAACCCATGGAACGTGGTATGGCACGCCAAGGGAAATAGAAAGACATAAAAACTAAAGACGGGAATCAACGCAACGTGAAATAGCGTTCAAAATTTGTCATTTAAGATCCTTGGGCTAGGACAGAACACTCGATTTATGGCCGGCGCGGACTCTTCCATCATTTGCCGCTAAATCAAGATGGTTCGAAGGAAGTCAGAAGCTGATACAGAGTAGGTACGTACCTCTCCAACACTTCTCATTCGGCCAAGGCATAGTACGGTCAGTGCCGTGATAATTTTACTATGGAATGGTTTAAAGACGTTGTGTTGGAAATTTTATCATTATATGAATTAATCAACTTACTAAAATTTCTACCCCCAACACTGGTGGTGTACCTCGGATATTCCAAGGTCACGCCCCAACGAAATAGTCCGGAAAAGTGACAAGCATCATATCGTGGAACGAGTAATAGGCCAAGTCGAGAGATGATACAACTCCTTGAATCTAAGGTATCCAGTGTTTGTTTAAGTGTTTCAAAAAGTTGGAATACTGCATCAGGAGAAAGCCGGAACGAGTACTGTACGAGGCATAGTGAGGAAAGGGAGAACGAGTTTGATGACGAGCAGGGACAGAGGAGCAGGGACCAGCAAAGAAAAAAACGTGTTTTGTGTGAAGACATTGTCGAATCATCAGCAAAGGTCAGTTTTATTTTTTTGTTGAGACAACAATGTATGGTTTTGCGTATTAAATACCACAGTGCATATTGAACTACACATTTCACTATTATAAAATCATCAAACCTCAATCAATTTTGCTACTTATAAATCCTTATAGTTGTTTTTTTTATATACAATAATACTGATAAAATAAAATTGTTTTATATCAAAAAAATTTGAACAGGTAGAACATCCTGTATAGCAGAGGTAGAGAGATTCATAGTTAATTATTTAAAAAACAAATTTGGAGACAAAAAATAGGATTCCTATTTTCATAGTTTTTAAATAAAATAAAGATAGAAGAATAAATAAAATTTGCAATATTAAACATTTATTTCCGTTTGATAAAATAAACGACTTTTATAATTTCTAAATGAAATCCAAATGTGTATTATTTTATTCTCTTTTATCTATCCTTATTAGGAAGCCACTGAGAAATATTTTGAAGCCACGAAAGTAAGTATTGATAGCATAATTTAGCCCTGAGATTTTCAATTTATTTATGTTTGATTAATGAGATAATTAATTGATTAATTAATCAAAGTAGATCACAACAGTATGTTATGCGATGTAGGGATATTGCTCTGGTTTGCGAGCTCCCTTATATTCCACGTTACAATACGATTTATATTTATTTTGTTTTTTCGCCCGGAGATTTTTCGCACCCCTATCGCATTCAAGAGACGCCAGGCACTCGGGGCTGTTTTGTTTTGACTCTTTTGATTGGTGATTTTTCTTGGGATATCCTTTGGGATTTTTAATGTAGTGGTTTCCCCTTGCCTTCTACATACTTATGCTGTTGACCCGTGATTTTGGTTCCTCCACCTTCGAAGGACAAAATAGTGCCCTACCGCTTTGTAACTTTACGCCCAAAGCCGTTGACCAGTAAGTGGGGGATTGCCTATACCGCCAATCATTCGGTAATTGATAGATGCCCTGTTAATTATTATTAACCCACAAAAATGTGCAACAAACATATTGTGGAAGGTAAAAATAAGATTTTCACTCTGTATTAACGTTAAATATTACACAAATCCGCTCATATGATAGTCATGGCTACTTCACTTACGAACGTAATTATTAATAGAATTTAGATTGAAAAATAATATTTGTGTAGAAATTGGAGAAAGGAGAACACTGATTTCAGAAAAATACGTGGAACTCTACCTTAATTATAAATCTACAAATCGATTAAAATCAAATGATATATATGATAGAAAGCAAACAATAAATAAAACTTAAGTGGTATAAATATTGGCTAATATTTACTATTAAGCATACAAGCGACCAATTATTATTACTTAATTCAAGAAAATTCAATATTTATGACACAAATGAAAGCATACAGTGTCTCAAAAGTAACGAATAAAATTCATAATTTTCTTCCTGATAACATGCCCTAAAAGTTTTGCCACAAAATATTTATCGGCTTTTTTTAATGAAGTAATTTATTTAAAGGCTAAGTACAGTTCGTCTAATATACTTACCGTTGCACGTCACTATCTACGTCAGAGATCTAAGTTGACATAGTTGCCAAAGTGTAAAAAAATCCTGAATCCATTTTAAATCAAATAAATCACGTAATTATTGCAAACGTGACTTATACAACAAAACAAATTAAAATTTAATGTAAATAATTAAAAACTTTAGAAATATAAAACAAGAAGTAAGTTATAATTATACGTTAAAGTAAATAATGAAAACAGTAAATTATAATAAAACAAATACCTATAGTAAGGAATTAAAAATATGAAGTGTCATCACCGCAACTGTCAAATAAATGTTACCAATTTATGCCAAAATGTCACCTTTGTTCGCTCGCAGTTGTGTAATCCGAACAAGTGTGCTTTATAAAAACGATTTATAATCCATTTCTACAAATTAAATAAAACATATTATTGTGTATTTCTTTAAGTGAATATTAATAGAAATCTTCAAATATTATTTCTACGCGTATATAATAAAATACGTCTAGTGGCTGTAATTCCAGTGTACTCGGCAAAATGTTTCTAAAAAAGAACACACCTACCATTAAATATTTTGCGTTGGTATCATGTGACGTCACGGGCTATGACGCGGATGACGTGCAACGGTAAGTATATTAGACGGAGATAATATATCACAACTCAATACTTAACTAAACTATACTATCGAATTATGTGGACTGGCCATTCTGCTCTACTAGATGCAAATTTCTTCCAATGTGTCTCTCATGAAGATCTGGATGGAATTAAGTTTTTCATAAATTTGCCGTCTTAATTTATTGTTCTTCAACCAGGGTTTCCCACCCTCTATGAAAAACTTTGATAGACCCTACAGCCAAAACATCCTCTATTGGGCGAGCCTGTGGCAAGTTTGGAGGATGATCGTTTTTGGTAGCAAAGAATGTTGTCGAAGCCAATTTTGGGTATCTTTTGAGTAATAACATGATGCTAGGTCTGGCCACAATATCGTCCAATACCGTCATTAGCATGATGTTCGTGGACAAACTGAAGCAATTTGGAACGGCAGATATCAATATAGGTCTGACTATTTAAAGCTTCACCCCTCACTATTCCCACAAAAGATCGACATACACCCCTGTTAGAAATTGCGCATCAGACAAGGATTTTATCTGAAAATATCGCTTTATGATGGTATAAACCTGGATCCCGCGTACCAAGGAAAAGTTGATTAATAGCAAGCTGAAAATTTGTTAATAGCTTAAGAGAGTTTAATGAGTTCTGTCCGACAAAATACATTGGGCGTTTTTGTAATCTGACTTTCCAAATTTTTAACCTGTATCACAATTAAAACTTCCCCTGTTCCAGTGTCCCCGTACATCAAAGTAGTGATGAGCAAAACAAGAACAAGACCAGGCTAGTCTTTGTCTTGGTCTTGTTCTTGCAAGCTTGGTCTTGGTCTTGCAGCTAAAAGGCAGTCTTGGTCTTGGTCTTGCACTAGCTGGTCTTGTTCTTGGTCTTGGTCTTGCTGGTCTTGGTTTTTTGGTAGTAATAATTTGAACCAAACAATTTCGAATAAAATACACAAAAATCAAATATTTTTTTACTTTATTTAATATAATTAACTTTTTTTATAAACTAACTAAAACATACTTTTTAGTAAATACATACATAATTACCACACCTATTAATTTATAGACCTAACTAATGGGGAGTTATAAACGCTTAATTCTGTAATTTGTTATCTTGCAGTTCTTTAATTTTATTTAAACTACATTGCTCTCGTAGCACGAGTTATTCGCACTTTTTATTTTCACATATTTTTGGATTGAATAGTGAATACCCATTATGACATTTAAAAGGTTGAAAATATTCGGATGTGCGTATAGACCAGTAAGGATGTGTTTTTAGGTGGATGTGAGAGGTGGCATTCAGATTTTTGCGGATAAAGTTAGGTGATAACTTCGTTAATAATAATTGATTTATGCTCCTTCTCAAATATGCCCGGAACATTAATAAAAAAAAAATAAAATATTGAAAAATTTCGTTTATTTCTAATTTTTTGCTTATACATAACTTTAAAACGATTCATTTTGGAACAAAGTCGTATAGAAATAAAACAAAGATAATTAAATTTCCTATCAGATGCGATTGGTTAAAAATGTCTTAATTTATCACCCTTGCTGCCAAATAGAAATAAATATAAAATAAGGGGGCAAAACAAGCCTGTCCTTATTCAATGATTTTCCATCACTTAGGTTACACTTGGAACCTTCCTAATTCGCTCAGAAAATTTTTGTAATGTGCTAAAACCGTACACCAAATTTCATTAAAATTGACTTACTAGATTTTGAATAATAATTTTGCAATCTAAACTTTTTTTAAAAAATTAAAATTTTTTAAAATCTTGCATAACAAAAACTAGAACATACAAAGATTTGTCAATTTTTTTACATATAAAGAAGCACTCCACCTATCTAATTCACTTTACAGATCGGATTATTTATAGAAATCGGATTATTTAAGCAGCCTCAGCAATGTTTTAAAATTATAAACAATTTTTTGGCTTATAAACAAATTAGTCCTGTGGCCAGGAAGGGGTGCTACGGGCTTCTTTATTTAGATGGACTTACCCAAGATTTTAATGTATTTTTTGACCCGTAGAACACGATTTTTTTGGGTAACAGTTAATACGGATGTCGATAAGATTGTTATAAACAAAGAACTTGAGGAATTACATAACATCGATTTTTCGCAAAATAAAACATTTTTTTGTATTTCTTGGGTAATTCTAAGCAAAAAATGTTCTTACAAGTTTTTTCGTAGGATGCATAGTTTTCGAGATAAACGCAGTGGAACTTTCAAAAATTCGAAAAGTTGCAATTTTTGAACGCGAATAACTTTTGATTAAAAATAAAATAGCAATTCTGCTGACAGCATTTGAAAGTTTAAATCGAATAATACCGGTTTTAATTATTTGCATTGCTAAAAATTAATTTTTTTATTATTAAACAAAGCTATTATTTGTTTATAAGCCAAAAAATTGTTTATAAGTTTAAAACATTGCTGAGGCCCCTTAAATAATCCGATTTTAATTCTGTAAAGTGTATTAGATAGGTAGAGCACCTCTTTATGTGTAAAAAAATTAGACAACTTCTAAATGGTCTACCTTTTTGTTCAGAATGATTTTAAAAAATTTGAACTTTTTTAAAAACATTTATATTGCAAATTTATTATGCAAAATCTATTAGGTCGATTTTAATGAAATTTGGTACACGGTTTAAGTATGTTACAAAGAATTTCCTAAGCGAATTACTAAGATTCTAAGTGCCACCAAAGTGGTTAAAAACATTGAATAACAACAGGCGTATTTTGCCCCCTTATTTTGTATTTATTGCTATATTGCAGAAAAGGTAATACGTTAAGACATTTTTGACCAGTCGTATATCATACAAAATTCAATTATCTTTATTTTATTTCTCTACGACTTTGTTCCAAAACGAATCGTTTTAAAGTTATAAGCAAGGAAAGCAGAAAAAAATCGACGTTTTTCGAAATTTTTAAATATTTTAATTTTTTTATTAATGTTCCGGGCATATTTGAGAAGGAGCATAAGTCAATTATTATTACTGAAGGTGTCACCTAACTTTATCTGCAAAAATCCTATTGCCACCTCTCACATCCAAAAATAGACGTTTTTTCACAGATCCTTACTGGTCTAGTAGTAAAAACTAGAATTTAAAACACACTGAATAGTCCTGTCGCCAGGGGGGGTACAACGGCCTCGTTAATTCAGATGGACTTACCCAAGTTTTTTTTATGTATTTTGACCCGTAGAACACGAATTTTTTGGGTAACAGTTGATCCGGATGTCGATAAGATTGTTATAGACCAAGAACTTGAGGAATCAAATAACAGCGATTTTTGGCAAAACAAAACAATATTTTGTATTTTTTGGGTCATTTTAAGCAAAAAATATTTTTACAAGTTTTTTAGTAGGATGCACAGTTTTCGAGATAAACGCGGTTGAACTTTCAAAAAATCGAAATACTGCAATTTTTAAACCCGAATAACTTTTGATTAAAAAATAAAATAGCAATTCTGCTTAGCGCCTTTGAAAGTTCAAGTCAAATTATGTCGGTTTTGATTATTTGCATTGCTAAAAATTTATTGTGTTATTGTTAAACAAAGCTACAAACAACTAGTGCGTGAGTGATGTTTCTATGATTTCTCATTTAAAATCGAACGAGTAGGTAGAATAGGTACTAGTGCAATCAAGACTATTTCTACGTTACATGCGTTAAAACGCATGTAAAAGCACGGGAAACCCTACGTGTTTATAGCTTTGTTAAACAATAAAAAAATAAATTTTTACCAATGCAGATAATCAAAACCGATATAATTTGACTTAAACTTTCAAATGCGGTAAGCAGACTTGCTATTTTATTTTTTAATCAAAAGTTATTCGGGTTCAAAAATTGCAATTTTTCGATTTTTTTAAAGTTCAACCGCGTTTATCTCGTAAACTGTGCATCCTACGAAAAAACTTGTAGAAATATTTTTTACTTAAAATGGCCCAAAAAATACAAAATATTGTTTTGTTTTGCCAAAAATCGCTGTTATTTGATTCCTCAAGTTCTTGGTCTATAACAATCTTATCGACATCCGGATCAACTGTTACCCAAAAAATTCGTGTTCTACGGGTCAAAATACATAAAAAAAACTTGAGTAAGTCCATCTGAATTAACGAGGCCGTTGTACCCCCCCTGGCGACAGGACTAGAAATGATTCGCATGCATTTCAAGTGCAGCACGGCACATACTATTTGTAGTACTGGCCCTTTCTGGGGAAAACCTAGATTCTTCCAAATAGTTTGCAACTATGAAATCAGTAAATTCTTTACGCGTTTGTCATCCGGGATTTTCACAAATAATTCAACTTCCAACTTTCGTTGATTGTAAAAAATTAATCCAAAAAATAATTTTAAAAATTTCCCACTATCGGAATTTTTGTCATTATATTAAAAAACTGAGCCTAAGTTTTGGATTTTAGGATACCAAGCTTGACATATTACAATCGACAACCAGTTATTTTTTATTCAGGCCACAATGCTTTCACGGCATTGTGAATCCCTTTTCAAAATCTATTATGATATTTTTTGGTATTAATTTTAAATTTAACGACCTACATTTTTCCTCGATTATGCGAAAAGAATTGAAATAAGTGTCAGTATTTTTATTAGACAAAAAAACGAAAACTACTGGTACATAAATGCCATCCCCTCTTTGTGAACACACACACACTGGTACATAAAAACCGTTTTTAATGGCATTTTTTTTAATGGCATTTTTTTTAATGGATTACCCTATCTATAATTACATTTTTTTGTCTTACAAGTAATTTCAATTGTCCTTGAACTGTCGCCGTTTGAAAACTTGCCTTCTCGACACTTTGAAGGTTGCGAAAATGCAAACCGTTTGATTTAATCAAAACGACTTAAAAATATAACCAAAATATTATGTATGTATTTTAAAAATTCGATATTGTCTAAGGTTTATTATAATGTCAGTATATATTATTGAACTAAAAAAATAAAGTTAAATAATAAAAAACCAATTTCGCAAAAAAGTGCAAGAGTCTTGCAGGTTGGTCTTGGTATTGCGTAGTCTTGCAAGGTTCGGTCTTAGTCTTGGTCTTGAATACCTGGTCTTGGTCTTGATCTTGCAAACCAAAAGGCGGTCTTGGTCTTGGTCTTGCGGCAAAACCAAGACCGCAAGACCAAGACCAGTCTCGCTCATCACTACATCAAAGTTTGTCCGACTAGACACCGTTAAGCTATTAACAAATTTTCAGCTTGCTATTAATCAACTCTTTTTTGGTATGCGGGATCCAGGCCTAGTACCTAACATTGCCAGGACATTCCTCTACGTAGTCTACGTACATAGTTCAAATAAAATCCATTGTTTTCCTTTATTTCAGAGTTATGTACTAAAATTTCAGAATTGCTCAAAGTGATACTTTTCGTCATCAAAAATAATGATTTTTTCGTTGAGAAAGTGTACTCGCCTCAGTTTGGACGAGCGTAAATGAACGATGTAAATTTACTAATTACAGGTATTGAACAAGACAATTATTAATAAAATCAAAAACAAAAAAAAAACATTTACAATCCCTACTAAATCATAAATTAACACCTTGACGGACACCTAAGTTTTTCAAAAATGGTCAATTTGTACAGTGCCCTTTTTGTCGATATTATTATTCAAAAGGATGAAATATAACTAGGGCGACCTGAAATTTTACTCCAAGTATTAAAATTTTACAGAAAATATTGTTTAAGTTTTAACGCTTATCAGCGTTCTGCCACAATATAAGACTAGTATTAAGTCTATCTTGGCGGAACGCTGATATGCGTTCGACGTCATACAGCGTTGTGCCTATTGTCGTTTTCAACCTAATACATGCAGTGACTCGACGTCTATCAGCGAAATATTTTTCATTAAGAAAACGTATTTAAATAAAGCAATATTTATTTAAAGAAACCAAAAAGACATAATGATTCTTAAAACGTATTCAGAAGTCAAAAATATTAATTTATATCAACATAGTTTACGCATAAAGCTAACTTATACAAAGATATCTAAAAAATTATTCTTGATTTTTTGTTATTTCGTGCCACTCTTCAAAACAGTCTGGACATAACGGAGGCTTCTGGGGACATCCTTTACATCTATATCCTGATTCTTTCCGTTGACCTTTTTTGGCACACAGTCTACACTTCAAAAACACTTTTTTCTTATTCGATTTTGCACTTGGAATGCCTGGATTTCTTTCAGGCCAATGATTTGCTAAGTTTGTTTCATTTGTGAAACATTCAGGCTCGTAGTTTGAATTTTCCGGTAACCTGTTATCATGTTTTTCTCGACGAACTAAATTCTTTGCTTCTAAACCTGGTGGTAACTTCAAATAGGATTTAATGAGACTGTCACGGAACTCTAAATATCTGTACGTCTTGGAATTATTTTTACAATATTTTCGGTATAAGTAGAAAGAGTTCCATACAGTTACATCTAATAAATGGAAAATTACCTTCTTATACCAACGTATCGTTTTCCTTGGCGTTGAATAAGTTGAGGTCATCTGATCACACCTGTCGATGCCTGACATATGACGATTATAAACATCAACTTCTTCAGGTTTTATTTTCTCATGGCCATATCTGTTTTTCACTTGTATCAATCGTGGGTGATTTCTTGTGGTGATAACAAGAACATCGCGCTTATCACGCCATTTGGAAACGTAGACATTCTTTTTACGCATCCAGAAATGTTCACCCTTCTTGAGTTTTTTCTTTATAAGTTCCTTGGGGTTATTCCTGCGATTTGACCGGAGAGTTCCATTAGTATGAGTTTTTAAGCTTAATAACTTTTCAGATAATATAGAACTATTATAAAAGTTGTCCATAAACAGTTCGTGTCCTTTCATGAGGTAAGGCTTCATCAACCTCATAACTATAGCTTCTACTTTTGTAGTTCCCACATCGGAAGCGTTTTGAATATCCCCACTATACATTTCAGTATTTAAAAGATACCCATCGGAGGTTGTCAGTTCATAAAACTTAATGCCGTAACGTGCCTTTTTATTTTTGAGGTAAACTCTAAATCCAAGCCTGCCACGAAAATGTAAGAGGGATTCATCTAAAGACAACTCTTTAGACGGTCCATAAGCATTGTGGAATTTGGCTATAAGCATGTCTAAGAATGCTTGAATCTTTTCTTTATGTTTTGCGGTTCTCGAAGAGCAATTTAAAGTTCTCAATATTTTTTCAAACCTTCTTCCTGACATAATGTAACTAAAAATTGGATGAAAGTACAATACATCTCCATATGAAAACAACCTGCGCATGTTTGAAGTTGTAATTTGACCCTGCAATAAACACAGTGCCAAAAATTTCTTCATTTCGTCGATAGTCACAGGTCTAAAACTATTATCTCGAGCATTCCTTGTTTTGGGTCTATTAGATCTTGTTAAATCTTCTCCATAATTGTTGGTACATTCCACCAAATAGCTCATTATGTCATCGGTAAATAGGTATTCAAAAACATCTTTTGGACTATCTTCTGCATTTAAATTAATTTTCAGACGATTAGTGGATTCATCAAAGTTGAAATCTGGTATATCTGCAGTTGTAAACTCCCATTCTGTATCTATGTCATCTGAAGAATCAGAATTTTGATTCTGCAGTGCTTGTAGGGGTATACTGTCTTGAGATTTCTGAATAATTTTCTGGGAATCCTGGTCCAATGCGTCGGGCTCTTCTACTTCACTTTCCTCTGGCAGATTATATTGCTGGGGATTGTGAAGAGTATTATTAGACGTCTCTACATTGGAGAGCTCGGGGAGTTCGTTTAAATCAGAGTCTTCACTTTCATCTGACTGCGAGGCAGACGACTCACTGGGTACATAGTTTTCATCTGAGCTGAACTCTCCCTCATAAGCAGCATCTGAGTTCTCTTCATCCGACGTAATATCGTCATACAGCTGAATCAACCGCTGCTGTTCTCTCTTATACGGGTCACGGTCCGCCATCTGAAAGCAAAATAATATATTTTAAATTATACATCCTACTATAATAACATAAAATATTAGGCACAAAAATATCACACTAAATAAATTTATTTTTTACTTACATTTTTCGAGTAAAACTCGTATTCAACCTAACCTAACCACGTGTTTTACTATCTGCGGCACAGTACAACACACACCGCATACTTCAATATAACTGGCGACGCTGTACAGCTTCGCGTGTGACTTAGCCGGTTAGATACTTTAAATGGGTGGGGTGAAATAGAGAGGTGGAATTTACCAGACGGGTAACAGATTGGAAGGTATAGATAGGTATTCTATGACAGTGGCTTACGTGTTACCATGTATTTATATTATAATTATAACGCGGTACAGCGTTCTGCCACGATATTAGATTTTGTTAAGGACGCTTCACAGCGTTCTGCCACAACACAATTTTAAAAAAAGACGCTGCACAGCGTCTCTGTCCATCAAGGTGTTAATTATGCCTTCAATAGCCCATTGGCGAGATAAAATGGTATTTTTTTTTCACAGGTGCAATACATACACAAATTTAAATTAAAATAATTGATTGCAAACAATAATTTAAAAACATTAAAAGGATTATTTCATTCATAGGAGATTCTGACCAATAGAAAGCTACAGAAATCTGAATTAAATCGATAATTTTTGATAATCTCCCGTCGTTAAGTATATTACGTCAGATGCCCTTCGTTGCTACGAAAAAATACATTCAGTGACATTAATGACAATTAATGTTTTAAAAATTATAAAAGTGATGACTTTCAATCGTTAAATCTTTATAAAAACTGTGTGTTTAATGGTACATACTTACATAAATAAACTACAATAAAATTTTGGTTTTGAACAGTTTTATTCATGAAATAATCGCAACAAATTGCACTCGACCTCTGAAATGAATATAGAATTTTTGCTCTCGTGACACTTTGACATAATTTCACTCGCCTTCGGCTCGTGAAATTGAAACTGTCAAAGTGTCACTCAGGAAAAATTCAATAATTTCAGAGCTCTTGTGCAATTACTACTGAAAATACGTAGGTAACTAAATTTACGTAAACTTACCATGTGTGGAGACACAACGAGCGAAAACAAACGAATTAACTAAATACGCGAGTGTATACACTTCGAAGTCTAAAATGCATCTCTCCGTCCTTATGGCATGGGGAAAGAATTTCTGGTTTCAAGTGATACCCCGAACAGAGACACTCAAAATGTCAGAATAGATTCCTCTCTAAATTACGATCATTTCATATCAATGCGCCAAGTCTGAATTTTTTATAATAACGGAGTAAATTGATATAAATAAATCTAAAATCAAATGGAGTGTACATAAGTTAGAGAGAGAAAAGAATCTTTTATAGAACTATTCGGCAGCAAATATTTCTTGTGGATTTTTGTCCTGAATTTTTGTGGGGATATTTTGTCCAAAAAAATTTGTGTGGATCATTTGTCTGGGATTTTTTATGAGAATCCGGGGATTATTTGTGGGGATTATTTGTGGAGATTTTTTGTCTGGGGGTTTTTGGCCAGGGATAATTTGTGGAGATTTTTTTTGTCCGGGATTAGTTGTCCGAACCTCGAACAGAGAATACCATCACTCTGAATTTGCATTTAAAACAACCTGTAATAACCTATGAAAGACATAAAATGTCCTTTTTGTGTTTATAGTACCTTTTTAAATGAAATATGTAGTTCTAAATACAATATTATTAAAATTTGAACAGTTTTATAGCTTAGACCCGTTTCTGTACATAAAAGACGTTACAACGATTACTAGCTATATCCTGTAGGTACGTACATAAAAATAAAAATAAAGATAGTGGCATAAATATTCATGGGCGGCAGTTAATTTTATATCATGGGGGCGATTACCTTTTTAAACGAATGGTGGTAAATTTTTTAATCCTCTTACGTTGGGCTTAGTAGTGTTTCTCAAGTTTAAAGAGTTATGAATGTTTTTAAATGGATTAGATTTTCTTGAGGCATTTTTCGTTTGATTGATTTTTCACTTTTTTTATTCGGTGTTCTATAATATTTTCCATTTTCTTTTCGTTGTTGTTATTTTTTCTTTATACAGGGTGTCCTGAAACTCTACCGACAAACGAACGGAGAAGATTCTTCAGATAATTTTAAGACAATAGGGATGTTCACTAATTTTTAAATATAGTTAAATTCAATAGATTACAAGGTATATAAAAACGTAACAATCATAAAACTGTTTAAAAATGTATATTTTTTAAGATAAATGAGTTCATAATGTTGATTTTCTTGGAGGCTAGAAAAACGGTACCCTGCAGCGAGGCTACGGTCTGTGACGTCAGCAGTCGTAACGTCTTTGATCGACGACTAGTTTTGTATACTTATTTACGAAGTGTATTTGAATGTGCGCAGTTTTTTACGTACTTGATTATTAAAAATGAAGCCAAATAAGTGGTGTTTTGTTCCTGGGTGTGTAAATACATCAAAAAACAGTTCTGACAAGATTTTTATTACCGTTCCAGCCAATTTAAAACGGAAAAGGAAATTGTTTGTTGCAGCTAGAACTTAAAATAACTAACTTAAAGAACTAACTTAATAAAATAAACATTATAGAAGTTTTCCAGAGACTTTCGGCCCTTGGTAATAATGTAATTGTTCTTTCTGCATTTACATTTTTCAAAAATACTTATTAGTTTTCTCAGGATTCGAAAAAAATGAATGAATTTAAATAGCATTGGACCAAAATTTTGCACCTACCCCCTTAAAGAGTAAATGAAAAAGTTTCCGGACCTCAAATTTGTATTCCTTAAACTGGGATATTCCTAAAAACGGGATTCTAATAATACATACAGTAGAAGTAAACCTTGAAATAACTACATGTGGATGTAGGTATGACTTTATATTATATTAAAATCATAAATAATTTAGTGAAAAGATTGGTTGAAATGAAAATGTATAATACCCAAGTTCAAAAATATTTTTTACCTTGGAACAGTTGTCAACTCGAAATACGAAACAACCGAAATAAGATCTAGAGTTGAAAAGGACATAGCAACATTTAACAACATGCATGATAAATATTTTCACCCATTGCGACATAATATCTCTCCCACTAAAAATGCGGCTGCTAAAATGTTATTATTTCCGGTCTTGCTATATGGCGCAGAGACCTGGACAATAATGGAAACATTAATAAAAAAGCTAGAGGCATTCGAGATGTGGGTGTACCCACGTATCCTCAAAATATCCTGGACGACCCACACCAACGTACAGGTATTGCGTCGAATGGGAAAACAAAAAGAAATCTCTTTTACTATTAAGAAACGAAATCTTAAATATTTCGGTCATATCATGAGGCATGATAAATATCGTATACTCCAACTGATAACGCAAGGTAAAATAGAGAGCAAACGCGGACCCGGAAGAAAAGACACTCATGACTTAAAAACTTACGCCAATGATTTGGACAAAAATCGATCGAGTTATTCAGAAACGCCTCAAATGAAATTAAAATTGCCATGATGATAGCCAACGTCCACAACGGACAAGGCACATGAAGAAGAATAAAAATATTTTTAATAAACCTAACCAAGGTAAAGTAGTAATAACCAGCCAATGTATGTATACAATATGCATGCGTACAATGCATGCATACAACTTTCTCTATTTTTTTTTGTGGAGTATTAAGCATTTATTTTTTTAGCTTAAAGAAGACATGGAAAATTATATGGAATATACACTCAGTAAAGCTGTGGTAGATTTATTTTTTTACAAGATGCCAATAAATCATACAACGTTGTTACATCTACACTACAGTCGGTAGTTTATACGAATCGGCTTTCTGAAAACCTTCTTCCATTTTATTTGTTTATTTTTGTAAAACCCAAAATATGTCCTTACAAACAGTCTATCCACTTTAAACTAAACAAATTCACTATAAAACTCCACTTTAACCCTGATAAAACAAGAAGAGAACAAAATAAAATGACCTGAAACGTCAAACAGGTAAACAGTAACACTAAAATAATGCTAGATTTCTAATAAAGATTTTTTATAGAAAGGCTTTTTCAATTTTGTTGAAATTTTGGACAATTATTCCTAGGGTGTTTCTTAATCGTTTTACATGTTTGAAATGACTTTTTAATTTTTTGTGAACATCCCTATTTAACACAATTCACTTAGTCCGAAAATGCTTCCTAAGGGAGCTAGAGCTCTTTGAAGATGGCACCTTGTAATTCGTTTTTCTTAAATACCTCCAGAACGCTTCTATTTAGAAAAACAAAAATTGGTACGCGTATTTATCTTCCAGAGATAAATCTATTTCATCCATTCATCCATGCGAATATTTAGTATTTAGTACCGATCATAGGCGTCCGTTTTTGGGTAGGGCAACGGTTATTTTATCACATATCTTTTTTGTCTTTAATTTTTAAGCATTTTTGACTCTGAATTATTAAAATCTAAGGTATTTTAGTATTAAAAGGTACACTTGCTTAAAGTCGATAGGATTTTGTAGAAAAATCTACTTGAAAATTTTTCGTTCTATGAATTTCAAAAAAAAATTCAAAAAAAAACCTATTTAGAAAGACGAAAACTAGTACATTTATTTATATTCCAGAGATGAATCTATTTCATTAATTGCGAATTTTTAGTACCGGTCATAGGCGCCCGTTTTGGGAAGGTCAACAGTTATTTTATAGCATAACTTTTTTGTTTTAATTTTTAGGCATTTTTGACACCAGATTATTAAATTATGAGGTATTCGAGTACTAAAAGTTACTCTTGCTTTAAGTTAGTAACATACATCGTTTTTTTTGCAAATTTGTTTCAATTTTTTTCAAATTTCAGAAACGAAAAACTTTCAAATCGTTTTTTTCTAGAAAACGGTGTGTCCTACCGACTTAAAGCAAGAGTACCTTTTAGTACTAGAATACCTCACAATTTAATAATCCAGTGTCAAAAATGCTTAAAAGTTATAGACAAAAAAGTAATGCGATAAAATAACCGTTGCCCTACCCAAAACGGACGCCTCTGACCGGTACTAGAAATTCACAATGGATAGAATCGATTCATTTCTTGAAAGTTAATATGTATACCAATTTTCGTTTTTCAAAATGGAAGCGTTCTGGAGGCATTTAAGAAAAACTAATTCCAAGACGCCATCTTTAAAGAGCTCTAGCTTCCTTAGGGAGCATTTTCTGACTAGGTAAATTGGGTTAAATTATCTTAAAATTTTTTGATAAATCTCCTGTCTTCGTTTATCGGTAGAGTTTCTGGACACCCTGTATAAGCAATTTTGCTTGTTCACTGGTGGGTTGACTCCATGGAAGATTGTTACCTAATCTTTTGTGTGGTCGGCCGATACTTCTATGATTTAGTGATTTGTTCTTTGCTATTTTAATAACTCTTAATATGATTGCGTCATTACTTTTTTTCTATTTAGTTTGCACTCATTTATACCCTGTATTCTTTTTGAGAGTGAATTTGATGGCCTTGGCCGAGCCAATTAGCCAGACATTATGTATTCTTCTTCTTCTTCTTCTTCTTTAGCCCATTTCTACCTAACGTTGGACATAGGCCTTCCCCAAATCTTTCCATTTCCGTCTGTCCTTAGCTGCGCTTTTCCAGTTAGTTCCTGCAGCTTTTACAATATCGTCGCTTTGGTAATGTTCATGCCATGCCTTACAAATAAGTGAACTTTTAAAATCGAATGTTGGTGATATCTACCTACAATTCAATGATTGGTGATAATGAAAACTCTTGTTCTCATAGCTTTTCTGGCACATTTGATGCATGACAACGTTATCCAAAATTTCGAGCATACACTTGAAATGAAGAGATTCACATGAAATATAATTCTCTTCATTTTTTATGTCCATTTATGTTGTAAAATTAATAATAAACGAGATAATTCAATAACTAGACAAGGATGCGTGTTGTCACCTGACTTATTTAACATTTATGGTGAACATGTCATGAGGACGGTTTTAGAAGGATGGGCCGGTGGAGTAACAGTAGCTGGTAGGAAAATCTCCAATTTAAGATTTGCTGATGACACTACACTTATAGCAGCAAATGAGCAAGAAATGTTTGATCTTCTGCGAAGAGTTGAGTACGAAAGCAATAAAGTTGGTCTGAAAATCAATAAAGCTAAGACAAAAATAATGGTGATCGACAGATTTGACACTATTCAACTGACATATTAGAGGAATACCAGATAGTAAACACCTTTGTCTATCTCGGGTCTAGTATAAGTAACGATGGTAACTGTGAAGCAGAAGTTCGGAAACGTATTGGTATGGCAAAAAATGCGATGAGTCGCCTAACAAAAGTTTGGAAAGACAGATCTATCTCTCAAAATATCAAGATGAGACTGGTGAATGCCCTTGTATTCTCAATATTTCTATACGGAGCAGAGACTTGGATTCTTCGCGCATGCGAGCGCCAAAAAATTGATGCCTTTGAGATGTGGTGCTGGAGAAGAATGCTGCGCATACCTTGGAAAGCTCATAGGTCAAACGTTTCCATTCTAAACCAACTCAATATTAAAAAAAGGCTGTCCACAATATGTCTGCAACGAATTCTGCAATTCTTTGGTCACGTGGTTCGCAGAGGTGACGACAGTTTGGAGAGATTAATAGTCTCTGGAAACGTTCCGGGGAGAAGATCAAGAGGACGCTCACCAACTAGATGGTCCGATCAAATAAAGAATTCAGCTGGAAACTCATTCTGCGAAGCTCTTAGAGTAGCTGAAGATAGAGACCAATGGAGAAACATTGTTAGGAATATTGGAAGAAATCACGATCCTCAGTAATGGGGAAACCACAAGAGAGAGAGATACTTCCTCACTATTTTCCCCGTTAACTCGGAAAATATCGACAGCACGAAAAAACTCTCAAAGAAGAAATTGTAGGAAATCCCATTTGCAACAATTTCAGTTCTTAACATTTTTGTGTAGAAGTCAAAAATGAAAGAGATATTAAACAAAAACTTTTCTCGTTTAAATTCAAGATGGCAGCTAACGCGGCGGCGGAGTTCAGTTGCGATTTTAAATTTACACTACTTTTGATCCCCCTCTAAAGGTTAGTCTTTTTTTCGTCTGACCCGACTGGACAGACGAAAGGTACATAGTATGAGAGCTACATATTTCACCTTAGTATCAAATTAAAAAGGAAAAAAACAGCAAAAACAAAAAGTTTGAATAATTTTCTAGTGAGTAACAATATTTTTCGGTTTCAAATTCAAAATATTCTTCTGAAATTGTTTAATATTGCAACGTCACTGCATCCTGTTTCTATTGTCTACGCAATAAAATATTTCGTGGTACTGCTCGCCACTGACTTTGAAACTGACTATAGTTTTATGGAAGTCCAGATTTGATTTAAATAGACGTACAAATGACGAGGATACACTGAAGAATTAACCAAGCCCAATAAAAAACACAAATTTAACCAGTAAAAGTTTAGAAAGAATGTGTAAAAATATAAAATACGCGCTTTAGAAAACTAATGCGGAGTTTCTAGACATAAAGCATTTGGATGAATAATGTGAATATACATTTTTTCTGTATAATTGTGAAACTGTAGTACACAATACAAATCTCCAGACGATGACGATTTAAATGAATAAAAATTATAAATAAAATTTCTGGGGTCATTTTGTTTATTACATGAATAAACTACGATAAATGTTATTATTCTTTGACCGATTATTCCAAACTGTTTATCTTAAATGTGCCGAATAATATTTTAGTTTATTAGTTATTGTCCAATTTCAAGGTTTTTAAGTCGTTAATAAACCACCTCTGTGGCTCAGTGGTAAGAGCGCCTACCTTTGGATGGAAAGGTCCGAATGTTCGTGAGTTCTAATCTCACCAGGGTAGAAAATTTTTCGTTTATTATAAATTAATGGATGAAATAGTTTCTATCCTTGTGGGATCGGTACTCACCGGAGGGACCGCAGACGTTCGGATACAATAATTAGCGTCTCTTTACAAACAATGACGTCGACTTTGCTAAGTAACAAGACACTTACTCAACACACACTACACATTACACTAGGCACATAATTGGAACAATCTACTGTACCATCACAATGCCAACGATCATTAGTTGTCGAGGCATTAGCTAAATAAAACAAAAATCGTTAATAATTATGCATAGAACGAAATTATTACGATTATTTCAATTATATGAGATTCTGACCAATAGAAAGCTACAGAAATATAAATTAAACTGATTATTTTTTAATGATTTTAACTTCCAATCGTATTACACATTACACTAGGCACATAATTGGAACAATCTACTGTACCATCACCATGACAACGATCATTAGTTGTCGAGGCATTAGCTAAATAAAACAAAAATCGTTAATAATTATGCATAGAACGAAATTATTACGATTATTTCATTCATAGGAGATTCTGACCAATAGAAAGCTACAGAAATACAAATTAAACTGATTATTTTTTAATGATTTTAACTTCCAATCGTATAGTAAGATATTTGATAACGTGTTTAATTCTATCCAATCAGATTAAAATTATAATGAGAATTATCTTCTGTAGAAAATTACGGTGATTATTTTTTGATGATTTTAACTTCCAATCGTATAGTAAGATATTTGATCACGTGTTTAATTCTGTCCAATCAGATTAAAATTATACTGAGAATTATCTACTGTAGAAAATTACCCATAGAATTTTTTTAAGTAGATTGTTTCTGTTTAATGGCAACCAGTTTCCTAGTTTTGACAACTGTCACATTTAAGAAAATATCCATAATATACGTATTAAAAAATAATCTTACGAATATCACACGACAGTAAGAATAAATAAGAAAATAATGCTTCATTTTTACTCAAATTTGTTGTCATTTGGCAATAGCCACTCGAGCCCTGCGGGCTCTTGTGTCTATTGCCAGACAACAAATTTTCGAAAAACTGTCGCATTATTTTCAATTTATTCTCACTCTCTTGTGATATTATACCCGATTATTTCATTCATAGGAGATTCTGACCAATAGAAAGCTACAAAAATCTAAATTAAACTGAAAATTTTTGATAATTTCCCGTCGTCAAGTATATTACGTCAGATGCCCTTCGTTGCTATGAAAAAATACATTCAGTGACATTAATGAAAATTAATGTTTTAAAAATTATAAAAGTGATGACTTTCAACCGTCAAATGTTTCTAAAAACTGTGTGTTTAATTGTACTAATTTGTACTTACATAAATAAATTACAATAAAATTTTGATTTTGAACAGTTTTATTCAAGAAATAATCGCAACAAATTGCACTCGATCTCTAAAATTAATATAGAATTTTAGAGCTCTTGTGCAATTACTACTGATAACTACGTCTTCTGTGACTTCTAATGACAGTTCTTTTTCATTATTAAATAGTTGTTGGATGTAATTAGTCCAGCGACATAATCTCTCCTTCACATCAGTAATAATAGCTCCTGTAACATTTTCAAGGATATATATTCGTTATTGTGCTTTTTTTAGAACCTGCCATTTCTTTGATTTTTTGTGTAAAATTCAAAAATTTGCTACTGCCATCCAAGGTTTTCATTTTTCTCAAAGTGGTTTAATGGGTTTCTTTTTCAACTGACACAAAGGCATGTTGAATTTTTCCCAGTAAAAAACGATCGAGCCAGTAAAAAAAGATACTACTACTACTATCGGTTTACGCCTTCCGACTCCTAACCGCCATTCTTCTCTGTTTAACCATAGACCTGGAGGAATTTCTCTTTCCTCTAGTTCTTTTTCAATTCCCTCCCTCCAGCTTCTTCTCGGCTCTCCTCCTTTCCTTCTCCCTTGTGGTGTCCACGTCAAAACCTGTCATCTGAAATTATCTGTATATTTATGACCGTAGCATATTAGTTGTTTTGTTTTTCTGTCATCAATTATTGTATGCGTGACTCCCATTATTTCTCGTATTCTCTCATTTGGTATCTCTTACTTCATTGACCAAACTTCACTGCCATATGTGATTATACTTTTAAGCATGCTATTGTATAATATGAGCTGTTTGTTCGCTTTAGATATTGTCTGGTCCCACAGAATGCCGTTCATCATGGATATGGCTTTTCTACCCTTTATGTTTCTATCTTCTATAGGAGCACCGAATGTTCCATTTTGGATAATAATCTTCATGTGCAGGTACTTGTATTCATCACAGTGTTTAATTTCTACCCCATCATATAATGTAATTATACTGCTTTGTCCCTCCAATTTTTTTTTGTTATAAGCCAACGGCTTTTGTTATATTCTTCTATTAGCTTCCGCATCATGTAACTCAAGTCGTCATGATCCTGAGCAAAAAATAAAAAAAGACAAATATACAGTGAGCACGTAAAGGTTGGAATAAATTCATTTTCTCGAGAATGGAAGATTTTGGAAAAAAATCCCGAAACAGGTCAAGTTTTATTTTTAAATTGCGACTTTTTGGCATATATATATATCATTCTTCTTTTTATGTCAATAAATTTAATTCAAAAAAAAATTATTTTTGGACACCCTGCATAAATAATTATGTTAATGTTTATATTACTGAATAGAGAATTAAATTATACCTTTCAAATGAGCTAAACGCACGACTCCTGTTCCCATTCAAAAAAATCATCGATGACGTCCTCGCGCCCAGATGGGTGACGTCACTAGTATGATATATATGCCAAAAAGTCGTAATTTAAAAATAAAAATCAACCTGTTTCGGGATTTTTTTTCCACAATCGTCCATTCTCGAGAAAATGACCAACCTTTACGTGCTCACTGTATGTAAGAACGATGACTATTTAAAAAAATAAATTATATTATATAAAATTTCTGGAGTCAAATTTATACAAGCCAACTACGATAAATGTTACACAATTTTTCTCCGTTTACTTCAAACTGTTATCTTAAATGTATGGAATAATATTTTAGTTTATTAGTTCTTGTCCAATTTCAAGCTTTTTAAATCGTTAATTATGCATAGAACGAAATTATTGAGATGCGATAAGCTTTAAAAATAAAAACTATTTCTGGGAAAATATTATGTTTATATTTATATCTAATATACGAAAAAATGAAACCTAATTATTTAGTTAATTAGTTAAATATAACGTTACATTTTAACATGGAATGTCCTTGCATATAATAAATAATCTAATATTAATCGTGAATGCCGCTGTCATTGGAGATTGCAGCATCAAACAATGATAAAAAAATCTATTGCATTAGATAGGGTTCTAAAACTGTTGACTTATGACATGTTAGTTAAATGTTTAGTTTATAGTCCTGGATCCCGCGTACCAAATAAAAGATTATTAGTAGTGGAGTCACTGAAGGTGGATATGAGCTATTACCTCCGATTTCTTTCAACCTCCATCGATTTGCATGAAAATTGGTAGAGGATATCTCAAGAAACAAAGGTGACATGGTGCCAACTTGCGCTTTTACCCTGGGGGTGGATGCCACCACTTCTCGGGGTGAAAATTATTTTATTAAAAATAACCCCATAATTAGATAGGGGGACAAATTCTAAGCAAAATTTGTTATATAAAGTTATTAAAATAAATCAAAACTTTCTGAATTATTAAAGATCAAAAATTTTAGTTTTTCGTAAGAAAAATGCATGTTTTTGACCGATTTTTCATAGATAACTCAAAAACTATAAGTTTTTACAAAAAAGTTATTATTACCAAAATTGAAGCTAATAAAAAATTAAAGAAACTCCTTACTAAGAAAACCTTTTAATGTTAACTAAAAGTGAGTTATAGGTAATTGAATGCATATTTTTTTAGACGAGTACCCAAATCTAAGTATTCAAGCTTAAATTACGGGAAAACAATGCATTTTATAACAAACTTATTAAACATTTGTGAAAGTAATTAGAAATATCTATCAAATGAGATACCGAACATTACCAATAGCATTAAAATTTATGCCCAAAAAATTTTTCAAACTTTATCGTTTAAAAATTTTTCCACAAAATGTTATTGTTTTTTTTTTAATAACTCCGTTAATTTTTAAGATATCAGGTTCTCCTAAAAACGGTTTAAAAGGTAATTCCAAAGGCTATTAAAACGCGTTGAATTTAATCTTTCAAACCCCACTTTTTAAAAAATCAAAGATTAAATGGCCACGGTTACATGGTTCTCGCAGCAAAATTTAAGCTTGAAAGGTTTCTATCTCGGTTATTTTTCACCCTACAGAAATTATAAAAAAGGGATAGTATTTGATATAGAAAAAATTTAAATTTGGTTATTTACCATTTTTTACGTATATTGAGTATTTTTATAGTTTTGCATTATAAACCGGTGAAAATTGTTAAAATAATTACTTATGCTAATACAAAGAAATTTTTGTAAGGATTACTATAAATTTTAATTTTTGTGGAAATGGCGTATATTTTATTTTTCACTTTTTCCTAAAAAATTCGAAAGGGTTCTCTTAGTTTCATTATAACTTGCTTAATTTTAATGCCATTAACTTCTTCTGGAGCTCATTTGTTAGGTATTCTGAAGTACTTTGATAAGTGTCTAACAGGTATATTTTATAAAATGCATCGTTTTCCCGTTATTTAAGCTTGACTACTTAGGTTTGAGTACTTATCGAAAAAAATATACATTCAATTACCTGTAACTTACTTTGAATTAACATTAGTTTATAGTACTTTGAGTGAATAGTGTATTCAATTTTTTGTCTTCAATTTTGGTAAGAATAACTTTTTTGTACAAGCTAATAGTTTTTGGGTTATACGTGAAAAACAGCTTTAAAACATGCATTTTTGAATGAAAAAATAAAATTTTTGATCTTTAATAACTCAAAAAGTATTTATTTATGTTAATAACTTAATATAACAAATTTTGTTTACAATCTGTCCCTCTATCGATTAATGGTATTAGTTTTAATAAAATAATTTTCACCACAGAAAAGGGGTGGCATCCGCCCCCAGGGTAAAAGCGCAAGTTGGCATCATGTCACCTTTGTTCCTTGAGGTATCCTCTAACTGCTCACCAATTTTCACTAAAATCGATAAAGGTTCAACGAAATCGTAGGTGAAAACCTTCAGTGACTGCACTATAATAGCAAGCTGAAATTTTGTTCAAAGCTTGAAGCCGATGCCCCACTGCAGGATGCTAGATGGTCGCTTGGTGGGTGGATTTTAAAGGTGGATGGTGGAGGGACACTGCATCCTGGACGCAGTGAAAGAAAGTCAAACGTCAGTATCCAACTGACTGCTGAGGAATCGTTTGTTTCATTTGTTGCGTTGCATTTGATTTGTTTTTTACCATATCGTCCTATTAGAGGTAAAACTCACTAATAGACCAAGAGGCAGCGCTGAAAAATCTGTTTCAATTTACTAAAGCTAGATTTTTCAGAGTTAATTACTGTGAGTGTGTAAAGAAACATACTACGGTCGGTCAAGCGAAACGTAGAACAGGGGTTACTGAGAGGGTATCAAAGTTGCATTCCTACGAAGGTAATTATTTCCATTTGCTAAGACTGAAAATCAGTACACACATTCTAAATTAAATATAAATAAAAGTTATTATAGTCGGTCAGCTGTATGACGGGACAGAGCCGGTCGGTCGGCCCCAATAGTCGATTGAGGAAATGAAGCATTTTGGCTCGCAATTTTTTCGACCAGCGTGGATTTACTTGAAATTTTCACAGAAGGTAGTGAATAGTTTAAGGATCATTTTATATATCATGCCGCTATCATACGCTAAAACCTTGGGGTGGTTGCCACCCCATGTCGGGGGTGGGAATTTTTTATTACATTTTAACCATGCAATTCGATGGAAAAAGTGATTCTAAGAAAAAAATGTATTTTACATTTTCTTCGTAAAACTAATATTTTTTGAGTTATTGGCGCTTGAAAATAACAGTTTTTCGACGAAAAAATCGACTTTTTTAGAGGGTTTTTTGAGAATACCTCGAAAAATACGCATTTATTAAAAAAAACTGTAGATATCAAAATTGTACCTTTTAGTAACACAAACCATATTATTCTCCAGTAATATATTTAAGACCAATACAAACCGAGATACGGCATGTTAAAGATTAGCTGTTAAAGATAAACTCATAATACAATTGATTAAAATTGTGATTAAATCTAATTAAAAACGTAACACCACTATAATCAAATAATTAAGCCACAAACTGTAAAATAAAAAGTAAATAACAAATTATTTTAATTGTCAACTGTCAGTTGTTAAATATGACAAGAGAATTGACTGACAGCGACATCTCTGGATTGGAATGGTAACTAATTTGCTGTCTTGACCTTGACAATTTACGTGAAACGTGTATGAGTATGTATGGTTTGTGGTGTATACAACCGCCAAATTATTGGTATTATTGAGGTTATGTCATATTCCTGTCAACAAAAAACTGTACCTTGCCTATGATGGTTTTAGAGACAACAGATATGGCTGGCAAGGTATGAGAGTTTTTATATGCTCTGTGATACATCAAATTCTGCTTATTTTGTGTATTTGTGCAATAATTTGTGCACGATGTTATAAACAATCTAATTCGTTCTACACGACCGATTACTCTCAGTCAAAAGATTAGTTAACTATTGTCAACCAATTAGAATACTTATAAAAAGGGATTGTCCTTTGACCTACAAGACTAAATACAAAAATCATGTCAATTACGGTCGTATTGTCTAACATTTTATGAGACGGCCCAAGTTGTTTATATAACAGAATCATTAAACCTATTTATTCGAAACAAAACAATAGCAAAGTTTGGTAAATAGAGACAGCGACTATAAAGATTCTAAAATGAGTAGGGAACGGATGTGTCTGTTAATAAAGAATTTTGTAATATATTTCAATTTAGAAAAATCTTATGCAGCGAAAAAAATCTATGAAAATAATAATATCGAAAAGTAACCTTAAACTGACTACAAATTCTGATATTTTAAAAAAATACAGGATTGGTCTATAACTACATAACCTAACAAAGAATGGTAACTTATTAACTTTGTTACTTGAGTTTTTATTACAAACAAGCTGAAAATGCAAGCATTTTCATAACGAAAACTTTGTGTATTTACGTATTTAAATTCATAATATTTATGTTAAATTGCTATTACGAAAAGTTGTTTAGAATTAAAAACTATGTTTTAAGGGTGGTTTATGGTTTGAAATCAACATATCAAGCACATTTTTGTGAATTTTTTTCGAAGGTATGGTACAATTATTTTATTTTTAAATCAAATAAACATATTAAGTACAATTCAAAGAATATTTAGAAAAAAATTCAGTCCAAAATATTGAAAAATAAGCCATTGGTGACAAATTTTGACAGGCAGCTCACAAAAAAATGGATTTTGCGGTGGACATCAGAACTCGTCACTAAATCATACGAAGCAAAAAATTCAAAAAGATTTAATTAGCTTTTGAGCTTCACGAGGTCACAACGTCGGGTTTTTTTATTTTTAATGATTTTTGAAGTTTTGGTATCACTCAGAAATCAAAAAAATGAAATTTTTGGTAAAAATTTTGGGAAAATCAACATATTTATTATTGTTGAACAAAAAATAAGCAAAAAAAGAAAAATATCTCAACGTTGTTACCTCATGAAATGTCTACAGAAAATCTGTGCAAAATATCAGGTAGATCGGCCAAGTAGTTTTTCAGTTACAATGTCCACCGCATTTGAAAAAGCAGTTTTGAGAAAAATGCCTTTAAAATTTTGACAACTGCATCTTCATCTTCTTATTTGTCTGCCAAATCGTAAAGTGATGCACATGGGAATATGTTTTTTGAATCGAAGAGTAATCTACAAAAGAATCGCGTGCTGGCGCGAAGTCGCGGCAAAGCGAGTCGAAGGTAGGGATATTCGACACGCTGTATCTCTAGTAATTGTACTCCGATTATTTTGAAATTTTCAGAGATTATTCTTGAAAGTATGCACTTTTATTTCAAATAAAAAAAAATTAAATATTTCAAACCATACCCCCCCCCCCTTAATGTGCAATTATATCAATCTAATTTAAATGTTGTGAACTATAAAGGTACTTTACTCTAGCTAGATCGAAATTCATATTTTTGAAGTTATACTTCTTTACCGGCGGTATGAGGGTGAATTTTTATATGTTAAAACCTATGATCCCGGCGCATGCGCATTATCACTTTGTTCTGATTGGATGTTCAAATTACATGTCAAAAATTATTCAATATGGCGGCTGTGGCACAGCTGTAGTTAGATTATTTTTGGTTGTTGCGTTTTAAAATTTGTGTGAAAAGAAACAACAAACAAAAGTTAGTAGTTAATAGTTATACTGCCTTTTTAAATAATTTTCATATACCTACATTTTTGGACTTTTGGACTATTTTGGACAAGGAAAACTCATTCTAATTTGGTAAGTAGTTTTTATTATAATCATATTGTAATTATGCATTTGGATTAGGTTGAAATACAGTAGAGCGTCGATTATCCGAACTAATTGGGGGACATAGGTGTTCGGAAAACCGATTTGTTCGGATAATCGAACTACAATATATTAATACATATTTATAGTCATACATATTTATCCACAAGTGAATAAAAGCCATATTTATATACCTACATATTTATTTATATCTTGATAATGACAACTAGCAACTAAACAAAAAAGTGCAGTCTTTGCAACAACATAATTATTTTTGGATACAATATTGAAGAAAATTGAAGATATTTTAAGCATCAATTACTAACGCTTGCTCGGTATTCGAGTGCGGGACGCGGGAGTCGATAGTTCGAATAAGCGGTCGTTCGGTTGATCAACGTTCGGATAATCGACGCTCTACTGTACATTTATTTTCTCAAGAATGGAGATTTTAGAGAGAAATCCCAAATTAGGTCCGATTTTTATTTTTGAATTATGATTTTTTGGCGTAGATTTATTTATCTAGTAGGTATGTAATGCTTTGATGTACATACTTAATTTGATTACCAACAAAAGTTCTACCAATCTTCATCTAATATATTGTTTTCTTACTGTTTTGTTATATTTTAATATTTTCTGCCACAAAATTTAAACTACATAATTTAATTATATTCAAAATAACTGTCAAACAGTAAAACGTTCAGTTACCCTATTTTTCCACATGACAAATAATGTGGAATTGGACGAGTGAGTCTAGGCTTCGATTACGAATCAAAGTGCCCCGAAATTCACGGGTTCGATTCCCGATGCAAGTTTTTTTTATTTTTTTATGCATTTTATGATTGTAAGTACATATATTTGTTATATAATTTTTTTTTCAGAAAATGCGTATTTAAAATTTTTGCCAACAATTATTATCGTTCAGAAATCACTTTTTCTTTGTGGCATTTTTCAATGTGTTTGTGTGCGATTTATTCTTTTATTTTTTAAAATTTTTGGTATTGTCTTAAAAATCACATAATATGTAGTAGAAGTATAACTTCTTACGTGCGTACAAAGTACACACACATTCTTTTTTTTATATACCTCGTATAAAATTGATATGATGATTTCATCTTAGATCTTAGACCATGAAGATCTTTTTATGAAGAATAACTTTTATTCGTCAAATTAAAAATAAAAGAGTTATAAATGAAAATGATGTTAGTGTCCGCAATTTGAGAAAAATCTTCAATTATTATTTTTTTTTTCATTAGAAGGATGTAATTGCATAGGTATATTAGAACATAGTTTTTTATTCCAAACAATATTTCATAATAACAATTTTTAATATTGTAAAATAAATAAAGATATTTTACTCTTTAGCGAAATTCATATTTTTGACATACCTCGTATAATATAGATATAATTTGATACATGATGGTTGAATCTCATTTTTTAGGCCATGCAAAACTTTTTATGAAGAATAACTTTTTTTCGTAAAATTAAAAAAGTTTTCCATAATATATGTGCAACTTAAGTGACACCCTGTATATAAGAGTATATAAGATATGCATAAATATAATGTACATAATACATATCATTGGGTAGGCGGCTTAAATAAAAAAATGCGATTGCACTCGTTCAATTCTGGAAGCTGGCTAATTGGTCTTTACCAAAGCCATCAAATTAAATAAAAAAAAATTTTGGAAGGGAAATGTCAAACTGTCAAACATTTGTAAAACTACTAATTACTAGCCTACTAGCAACGATTTGAGTTGACGTTTAGCTGCGTCGGCAGAAAAGAAATATGTAAAGAAGGATTGTGACGTCACATTTTTTATTTTGAGGTTGGTTATCTCGAAGATGGTTAGATATATCGAAATGCCGTTTTCAGATTTGGATTCAGAAGACAAAACTATATGAGAATCCATCGGTAAATCGGCTATAAGTATTGCAGGAGCGGCGACGCATGAACGAACGAACGAATGAACAGACTTTGCAAATTTATAAACGAAAAGTTTTTGTTGAAAATTACAGGATCTTTAGATGCCCTCTAGATTGACGTCCTCCTTTATTTTTGGCTTCTGTTATCGCATACTGAAATGCTGATAAAGTATCTTTTCCGCCGATATTTCCGTTATTCCTGGGCTTTTATTGGTTATTAGTCCATATACTTCATTTTCGATTCTTCTTTTGTAGGTATTACTACTACTATGCTATCATCTTCAATTTCATGGATTGTTTCACTTTTTTCTTCGTTTTTGTTTAACCAAGGAAACAAAACCTATTAATAGGTTATTGAAACCTAGCTTATTGAATATTATTTCGATTCTCTAGAGCTTAATTTTAGCCCAGAAATGCAATTTTATAATATGGATTTTGTTATGTCTATAATTTACTGCGCTTTATTTAAAATTCTAGGACTGATTTTATTGCTCAATAAATAATATATATAACAGATAAATTAATGTAAGAATTCATTTTGTGCACATTTTTCCTGGTTATTTTGTTTATATTTAATAAAGTTAATGTTTATGTTTATTTTCAAAAACAATTTGTATTTTGACCTGATATGTAATCAAACAAACCAATTAATCACAAAGAAGTTACATATAATTTTAAAAAAGAATACGCTTAATTTATGTAATACGCTTCGTTTATTTATATAGCATAATATACTTAAGAGGATGGGTACGTATTTTCGGCAGCAATGCTATTCAAATGGGGATTCATTTTTTTCGAATCCTGAGAAAACTAATAAGTATTTTTGAAAAATTTAAACGCAGAATGAAAGATTACATTATTAGTGAGGGCCGAAAGTCCCTGAGAACTTCTATAATGTTTATTTTAATAAGTTACAGAAGTGAAAAACTAAGAGAAAATTTAGTGTGATTTTTAATTTCAAATATCTCATTCAAAATAAACTTTTTATTTAATCTAAGGGACTTTCGGCCCTCGGTAATAATTTAGTCTTTCATTCTGCGTTTAAATTTTTTAAAAGTATTTATTAGTTTTTTCAGGATTCGAAAAAAATGGACACCATGTCCGTGGTAATATTTTCCAAATCTATCTTTGTCTTACAACGCACTCAGTCGAATAGAATATTGTCAGCATATTCTCAGTCAGAAAGTGACAATCAGTGACAATTTTAAATATTTGACATGGCATCGGGAATATTTTGAGTTGTTGATTAAATAATATTGATATTATATAGTGTATTTGATAAATAATTGATTTAAGACGTGAACTTAATAAAAAGTTATTTATTGTGTATTAATTGTGGAAGATCCAAGCAGAGAATACATCAGGATAATATATTCTGTGATCCAAGTATTTTGTTGTTAAAGATGTTCAAAATTGTAAGCGTTCCATAGTAACAATATATTATTAAAAAATCACTGTAACACTTTTCCTCTTTTCTCGATTGAGTATTAGTTTTTGTGGTACATATAAATTATTACAATCACTGAATACATAGTTAATGAAAAAATTATCACATTTAATAACTGAATTAATAATTTGCAATTATACAAATAACAGTTATCCAAGAACATTCAAAAGCCATGTCTTTAAGTTAATGATGACATTTTCAAGTACAGTGATATTCTAGTAATGTTAACATATCCATACCAGTGTGAATTTTACTACACGTAATTTGCTGTGTAAATACAGAAAAAGTAGGGATAGTTGTAAAATATTTGCGAATTATGTACCCATGGCCTTAAAGGTGAAATAAAAATAAGACGAGAGTATAAAATCCATAAAACACACCGAGATTTAGGAAGACATACATATTTTATTGTATGCTGGTGAAAAACAATAATTATTAATGGAGCGGATTTTGTGTTCTTGTCAAAATCAAAATCGGCTAATTATCACGATAAGATGAAATATCAGAGATGTTTATGAAATTGCGAATAAAAAAAACTGTCTCCAAGTTTATATGCACCATCTGCTATAGTTTTGGATAATGTCTAATACCATTTGGAAATTTTAAATAAGCAACCGACAAATTCCTGGACATTTACATGAAATAAAAGACTGATTACAAACGAAAATAAATATGTCATTTCCTCAGGATTATTTCAAGCCGAAATTACTACAGTTGGCCAAAAGGAACAAAAAACCAAAAATATTTATACTATAGAGTATAGTAGACGAAGTTATACATAGTTTTAGACATACTGTGTTCAGACTGCCCCGTTACCATTGTAAATTCAATCCTATTGGACATATGTATTTGGAAAATATGCAAAACTTACAACGATTAATTCATTCATAGAGATTCTGACCAATAGAAAGGTACAGAAATAAAAATTACAGCGATTATTTTTTGATGATTTTAATTTCCAATCGTAGTAAGATATTTGATCACGTGTTTAATTCTGTCCAATCAGATTAAAATTATACTGAGAATTATCTACTGTAGAAAATTACCGATAGAATTTTTCTAAGTAGATTATTTCTGTTTAATGGCAACCAGTTTCCTAGTTTTGACAACTGTCACATTTAAGAAAATATCCATAATATACGTATTAAAAAATAATCTTACGAATATCACACGACAGTATTGTTGTTTATTTGGGTTTATATGACTGCGGACACTAAATCCATTCGCCATTTTTTCTATTTTTTATTTTATTAGTCATTTTTTCGTATCTTATCCTAAAACTAATACTAATATTAATCTCTAATAAACAATTCTACTAATAAATAATTATTTTTGTATTTTTTTTAATAATTTTTTATATTATATTTTTTTTTATTTATTTTTTTCTAAATTATGTTCTCAGAGTTCCACAGTAAAAACTGCAACATTCTTCTTTTCTTCTTTAGCCCTCTACTTCATTCGAAAGCTTTTTACTATGGACTGTCCAAGTTCGTCATTCATTTTTTTATTATATATTTTTTTTATTATATATTTTTTTCTATTATTTTTTTTATATTTTTTTATATATTTTTTTGTATTTTTTTTCTTTTTTTTATTTTTTTTTTCTTTTATTTTTATTTTTTTTTATTTTTTTTATTTATATAGAATAAATAAGAAAATAATGCTTCATTTTTAATTTCACTCCCCTTCGGGTAGTGAAATGAAAACTGTCAAAGGGAAATGAAACTCGGGAAAAATTCGATAATTTTAGAGCTCTTGTGCAATTACTACTGATTATCTTTTAATGATATTAACTTCCAATCGTGCAGTAAGATTTTTCATCACGTGTTTATTTCTGTCCAATCAGATTATTATTACAGCGGTAATATTCTATTGTACATTATTACAGTGGGAATAATTTTGAGTAGATTGTTTCTGTTTAATTGCAACCAGGTTCCTAGTTTTGACAACTGTCACATTTAAGAAAATATCCATAATAAACTTTTAGTTCTGCATCTAATGTCAAATTGTCACGAGGAGAACACAAATCGACAAATTGAATCACTCGAGTTTTTCTCGGTAAGATTATTTCATAAATAAAACTGTATTTATAAATAATTCTAACTAATGTATTATTAATATCTTCGTCTAAATATTTGCTAAACTGTGCTGTTCACTTTGGCAAGTTAAAAAACGTGTGTCACATTAATTGGGATCAGTGTCACTGAATATTTTTATACAGACTTGAATTTTATATGTAAGTATTAACCAATAATATATCGAATATCACACGATATACAGTGATGAGCGCACTAATAACCGGCAAAATAGCGCAAAAGATGCAAAACATATTAAGTTGTGAGATAAAAAGAGATAAACCTATTAGTAGAGTTGTTAAATTTAACGATAGTAACATATAAATTGACATTATATTGATTGTTTCCCATCTTTAGACGTATCGGACGAGGTTGAGAAATGCCACTGTCACAGTGACAGTTTTAATCGACATACTCCTCTAATACGTCTAAAGGTGGGAAACAATCAATATAATGTCAATTTATATGTTACTATCGCTAAATTTAACAACTCTACTAGTTTTATTTCTTTTTATCTCACAATTTAATGTGTTTTCCATCTTTTGCGCTATTTTGCCGGTTATTAGCGCGCTCATCACTGTATATATAGTGGCTGTACACCCCGATATGGGGCTAAGTCGCGAAAGCTTCCTAGATCCTATTTCTTGGGAGAGTCAGTCCCTGTCCCTTATCTTAACGATTTCTCTCCATTTTTTTCCTGTCTTTAGTTTTTCCCGCCATTCTCCAACTCCTGAGTTTTTTTAAGTCTTCTTCAACTTCTTGCAACCATTTTGATCTTGGTCTTCCTTTTTTTTCTTCCTCCTGGATTCCATTCTATCATAGCACATGTCACTGCTTCATCGATACATTGATAGCATATCACACGATAGTAAGAATAAATAAGAAAATAATGCTCCAATTCTAGGTACCTCTTTTTGTCTAGAGGAGATGAGAGGCGCGATCCACCAAATGAAAGATAATAAAGCGGTTGGCCTGGACGACATACGAACAGAACAAATAAAGAACTTTGGACTAAAAACCGTAGAGTGGCTCGTAAAAATGACGAATTACTGCATCCGTACATTACAAATCCCCAAAATCTGGAGGAAAGCTAGAGTGGTAGCCCTCTTAAAACCAGGGAAGGATCCGGCGGATACAAAGAGTTTTAGACCTGTCTCTCTTTTGTGTCGCCTTTTCAAGGCATTTGAAAGAATGATACTGAACCGGATCGCAGAATATGTGGAGACTAAAATTATTCCAGAACAAGCAGGATTCAGGCCCGGAAAGTGCTGCTGCAGTCAAATTCTTAATCTCGCCCAACATATTGAAGATGGTTTTGAACGGAAAGAAATAACAGGAGTAGCGTTCATAGACCTAACTGCCGCCTATGACACAGTTAACCATCAACGGATACTGGCAAAATTCTACGAAACTAGAAAGGATTTCCGACTAACGAGGTTAGTGAAATGTCTCCTCCAGAATAGACGCTTCTACGTAACGCTCCAGTCCAAGAACAGTCGGTGGAGGGACCAAAAAAATGGGCTACCACAGGGAAGTGTCCTCGCGCCGATTCTATACAACATATACACCAACGACCAACCCATACACCAACAAACAAGGCAATTTATTTACGCTGATGATACAGCTGTGGCAGCTCAGGGAAGAACCTTCAATGAAGTCGAAGTGAAACTGACAGATGTCCTGGGAGACTTAGCTTTATACTACGATAAAAACCATCTGAAACCCAATCACACAAAAACCCGGGTATGTGCTGTCCACCTTAGAAACAAACATGACCGAAGGCTGCTGGAGGTGGAATGGCGTGGTCAGATGCTGGAACACAACGAGACGCCAAAATACTCAGTCTTACCGATACCACTGTCACGATGTCAAGAAGAAAGTAAGTGCCAGAAATAATATCATCCGCAAGCTAACTAATACAAAATGGGGAGCACAACCACACACTCTCCGCACTTCTGCCTTAGCATTATGTTTTTCGGCCGCGGAGTTTGGAGCACCAGTATGGGCAAACTCTGCTCACGCAAAGAACGTCGACGTGGCTCTAAATGAAACGGTTCGTATAATATCGGGTTGCCTGAAACCGACACCTATCGAAGAGGTATACACCATAGCTGGGATTGCTCCACCACCTATCAGGAGGAAGGTCACGTCAGAGGTAGAACAAAAAAAGCAGGAGACGGACCGAAGACACCCCTTATATGACCACCAATCTCAGCCAAGCAGACTCAGATCTCGGAAAAGCTTCCTGAAAACATCAAGATCCATCCCCGAAGCGTCTTAGATGCGCCGAATACACCTATGGCAAGCGTTAGCTACCAGGACACATTTTCCTCCATCAGAGGAAATGGCTGCTGGACATAATTTACCGTATCCGACTTGAAAAGCGCTAAACAGACTAAGAACCGGCGTTTCACGTTGTGCTAGTAACCTGAAAAATGGGGATACCAGGTGGATGATACCTGCGACTGTGGCGCGGTTCAGACCAGCCGGCATCTACTATCATGCACAGAGATGAGAGAGACCTGCACAGAATAAGACTTAATTATAGCAAATGACAGGGCCATCTACGTGGCCAACCATTGGAAATACAGAATTTAAAGTTGTTGGTGTTCCGAACATGGAAAGTAAGTACTCCAGCCCTCCGGGCTCTCGTGTCTATTGCCAGGAAAAAGGTTTTCGAAAAATTGTCGCATTATTGTCAATTTATTCTCACTGTCTTATGATATTAGGTTTGTTCTAGCATCAGTTTCAAACTGTTTGAAACCATCAGCGAATAGCAGACCAGCGCGAGTAGAGGGGATAGCACTGGTGACTGTATTATGTTCTCTCACTGACCAACTGTTTGCTGACGGTTTCTGACTAGTTTGACTGTTTGCTAGAACAAACCTATTAATCGAGACTTTTTTTCGAGTCGAGAATTCCCCGTCGTCAAGTATTACGTCAGACGCCCCTCGTTGGTACGCAAAATTAACATTCAGTGACATTAATGACAATTAATGTTTTACAACTTGTCAAAGAGAACGCCATGAACAGGTTTAGCAAATATTCAGGCGAAGATGTCAATGAAATATTGATTTAAAAACAGTTTTATTCATGAAATAATCTTACCGAATTACTCTCGAGCTCATAAAAATTACTGATTTGTTTTGCCATCGTGAGACTTTGACATAATTTCACTCCCCTTCGGGTCGTGAAAATTAAAACTGTCAAAGTGTCACTCGGGATACGAATCGATAATTTTAGAGCTCTCGTGTAAATACTACGGATAACTTTAAAGAACCTGACGGTTCCAGTGACGCAGCAGCCAAAAATGTGATTTTATAATACATAATATGTATTTTATTATGTCTAATTTACTGCATTTTATTTAAAATTGTGGAACTGATTTAATTGCTCACTAAATATAAAACAAATAAATTAATCTAAGAATTCATGTTATGTACGTTTTTCCTGGTTATTTTGTTTATATTTAATAAACTTAATGTTTATGTTTATTTTCAAAAACAATTTGTATTTTGATATAATATATCAAACAAACCAATAATAAAATTAATCTCAACGGTCGTTACAAAGACTACTGTATAAAATACACGATAATGGATTCTGTTTCTTGCCATTGGTTGATACATGATTAGGCCAGTTACTGAACATAGAATACGGTGATACCGTGTAATTTTCCGTGTCACCACTGAAATGCATGAAAACTTGGATTGAGGTTCCTTTTCCCTTCTACTTTACTTTTGGATTTGTGCCGTTGCTTTTACTTGGGGGATTGGGAGGTGAAAGGCGTATTTGAAAAACAACGTTCAAAATAAGTCCCCAAACTGATAATCTGACTAATTCTAAGCAACTTTTATTCTAGAGTTTTTTCACTAAGTTAATACTTGAGTTATTTGCGAGTGAAAATGTTCATTTTTCAACAAAAAAAAATTGAAGGCACTCGTGGGAGTGCCGACAGAAGTGAAAACTTATAGTAAATAAATAAAGAGCTCAATGCTTTTTCCCCATCCAAAAAGAAGTGCTACACCTATATCATATAGGCGATGAGTATGCCCTACGCTATTTATGTATACATACACGTAATTTGGATACGTACAAAATTTATTTCAGTGAAGTGATGACTGTCGCTAATTTAATACTTTTTCCCATCCAAAAAGTGCACAACGTCCCTAAAAAGTTTTCACTTCACAAATTTATTTCGTCGAAGCGATGACGGTCCCCAATTCAATGCTTTTCCCCCATCCAAAAAGTGCACAACATACCTAAAGAAATTTTCACTTCAAAAATTTATTTCGTCGAAGCGATGACGGTCGTCAATTTAATAATCTTTCTCCATCCAAAAATTGCACAAGGTCCCTCAAGAAGTTTCACTTCAAAAATTTATTTCATCGAAGCGATGACGGTCGCTAATTTAATACTTTTTTCCATCCAAAAAGTGCACAACGTCCCTAAAGAAGTTTTCACTTCAAATATTTATTTCTCCATCCAAAAAGTGCACAACGTCCCTCAAGAACTTTTCACTTCAAAACTTTATTTCGTCGAAGCGATGACGGACGCTAATTTAATATTTTCCCCATCAAAAAAGTGCACAAAGTCCCTCAAGAAGTTTTCACTTTAAAAATTTATTTCTTCGAAGCGATGACGGTCGGATAATTCAATACTTTTTTGCCATCTAAAAAGTGCACAACGTCCCTAAAGAAATTTTCACTTCAAACTTTATTTCGTCGAAGCGATGACGGTCGCGATGACTGTCGCTAATTTAATATTTTTTCCTCATCCAAAAAGTGCACAACGTCCCTCAAGAAGTTTTCAATTCAAAAATTTATTGATTTGTTCGAAGGGATGACGGTCGCGATGACGGTCGCCAATTTAATACATTTTCCCAACCAAAAAGTGCACAACGTCCCTAAAGAAGTTTTCACGTCAATAAATATACGTATGTACAAAATTTATTTCGTCGAAGAGATGGCGGTCGCGAAATAAATCCTTTTTCCCCATCCAAAAATAGGTTTTACATGTATTTTAAATTTAAATACTTCTATACAATTTATGTATACATACACATAATATAGATACGTACAAAATTTATTTCGCCGAAGAGATGACGGCCGCGAAATAAATCCTTTTTCCCCATCCTAAAATAGGTTTTACATTTATTTTAAATTTAAATACTTCTATACAATTTATATATACATACATACAAATAATATATAGCATAAGCGATGACGGTCGCGAATTCAATGCTTTTTCCCCTATCCAAAAATCGCACAACGTCCCTAAAGAAGTTTTCACTTCAACAAGTATTTAGCCGGGTTTTCGCCAATACTCAAAAAGTAAGTGTTTTATCGAAAAAATGTTAGCACAAAATTCTGCTTCTGTACCCCTAGAAGCAGAGTTGGAGCTTCTTATTCGTCAAATTCCGAATTGAACATTTCAACGTGAAATAACCAAAAAATCAAGCATTTTTCGGGAAAAATTCATAATATTGTACGATTTTTGCTCCAAATTTTAAAGAACCGCTTGGATTGACGTGAAATTTGGCATACACATAAGTAACATGTCAAAAAAGAAAAGTGATATTGTGCCAATGTGTGCTTTTGCCCTGGGGGTGAATTTCACCTCTTCTCGGGCTTGGGGGTGAAAAACTCACTAATTCTAAGTAGCTTTTGTTCTAGAGCATTGTTTTACTAAATTAATACTTGTGGAGTTATTTGCGAGTAAATATGTTCATTTTTCAACAAAAAAAACACATTTTAAGGCGGTTTTTGCAAATAACTCAAAAAGTAAATATTTTATCGAAAAACACATTCTTAAAAAAATATAGCTTCTAAAAAAGTGAAAAAAAACGGTATATGTATGAAATCTCTAGAATCAGTAGAAGCAAAGTTGTAGCTAATGAAAAATAGGTTCATATCCGTCAAATTTCAATGGGAAATTTTAAAGTGAAATAACCAAAAAATGATCACTTTTTGGGAAAAACTCATTACTTTTTTCTAGTGTTTAAAAAAATTTTATTTTTGGTTTTTAAAAAAGTTTTTAGCACCAAAAGTAACCAAGTTACGCTCAAAATAAAGTTGATCTCTATTTTTGTCAAAAACCTTTTTTAGGACCCTAAAAAACACTAATTACCATATTTAAATAAAATTAATCGTTAGCGCTTGACAAGTTACTTTACTTGTGTATTTATTTATCGGTTCAAAGGGTTTATTTTTTTTTTAATTTGGTTTTAATGTAAATATTTTTTAATTTTTAATTTTAAATAACTATAATTTAACTATAAAATAACTTATAATTTGTTAGTGACAGCAAAAATAACAAAGAGCAAACAAATGTAGGTATTGCTTTTCTGAATATTTTGGATTTGTTTGTTTTTCTGTAAGACAAAAATTAGTTAAGATATGGCAGTTCCAAATTTGCATACACTCGTGATTATTGACTAGTTCAAGCCCTTTTAACTACAGCCCCTTTAAAAATAAGCACTTTGAGCCGATGAAACTTACAGATCATATAAACAATACATACACGAGTAAAGCAACTTGTGAAGTGGTAACGATTAATTTCATTTGGGATGCTAATTAGGGGGTTATTTTCACGATTAAAGGGAATAACCTTATTTTGAGGGTAACTTCTTTACTTTTATTGCTAAAAACTAAAAAAAAAAACAAAAATAACGCTTTTTTAAACACTTTAAAAACATTTTAATGTTTCCCCAAAAAGTGCTTCATTTTTTGGTTATTTCACGTTGAAATATTCGATTTGGAATTTGGCGAGTATGAACATATTTTTCATTAGTTACAACTCTTCTTTTGTGTCTTCAACTGGGTCTAGGAATCAAGGAATCTCATTCATACAATCATACACCATTTGTTTAAACTTTTTATGGGCTATATTTTTGCTCGGAATGTGTATTTCAATAAAATGTTAACTTTTTGAGTTATTTGCAAAAAACCGTAAAAAAACGTTTTTTTTTGTTGAAAAATGTACATATTTTATTATATATTTTCTTGCAAAAATTCGAAAAGTATTAACTTTTTAAGCGAAAAAATGCTATATAACAAAAGTTGCTTAGAAATAGTAAGTTTATTTATTTCTGGGCTTATTTTGAACGTATATTTTTTCATCCCCGAAAAGGGGTAAAACTGACCCCCCATGGCAAAAGCATACATCGGCACAATACCACTTTTCTTCTTTGACATGTTACCTAGGAGCATGTCAAATTTCATCAATCTAAGCGGTTCTTGAAAATTTATAGGTTTTGCAATCGTCAAGGAACGTACTATAACTTTTTCAAAGTGTTTAAAAAAAGCTTTACTTTTGTTCCCACAAAAGTTTCCAGCATCAAAACTAAGCAAGTTTCGCTCAAAATAAAACTTACAAAAATTAAAAAACAAATAGCGCTGATTTATGAGCTTTCATATTCCGCAAATCAAAAATTTTGAGCTCGTTACACTGGGGAGGAATCTAATATTTTAGCCCCCCCCCCCCCCACTACTTAAATATAGGGAAATTGAACCGATCTTTGCGGCAGAATTACGAGCTATTTATGAGCTTTCGAAGTGATATAGTTTCGATTTTTGAGCTCATCCCCTTCACCCCCAAACAACACTTTAAATGATTCAACTTATGTTATTGAACATGTTATGTTTAATCTTTTCGAACATATTTCCATACGATTATAAAAACTCAAAGCCCAAACTGCCATTACTGTGACACTGAAGATAATCCCAGACACGCAAGTTTTGAGTGCGATAGGTGGGCCGAAGAGAGACAGCATTTTATTATTGAAACATAAGGTTACCAATCAGATGAAGAACTAATAAATTATATGGGTCGCAAGTTTTCTCAAATGCCATCAACACGACTAACTTCACGCGTAACTTTGATACGAGAATTATAAAAAAAAAAATATGCATTGAAATCCAGATCCCGTAATTTTCTAAGCGTTATACCGGGTGTCCATTTATATTTTCCCCCATTTTAACTACCTATAACTTCTAAACGGCTCAAGATAGAAACATGCGGTTTTCGCTGAAATGTTTTATTTTACTAAAAGTTTTGTATGGATCGATTGAGTTTTTTATATCGCTTTCAATTACGAAAATAAAAATGGCGGATTTTTGAAAAAACTTTGTTGACTTTTTTTTAATGGAACACCCAGTATATTTTTTTGTAAATTGGAAGAACAATCATTCACTGAGTAATTACTTTTTAAAATGAGAGGTGCAGCGTGGATATCACATACCTAAATAACATGTAACTAAGCAAAATGATATTATGTTGTGATTTTCACATTGCATCTCTCATTTTAAAAATTAATTTCTCAGTCATTTGAGAACCGATTAAAAAAAAATATATCGCTGGATAGGTAAATGACCATTTTTTCAAGTTACAAAAAAATATACTGGGTGTTTTAATAAAAAAAGTCAACAACGTTTTTTTTTCAAAAATCCGCCATTTTTTATTTAAAAGCGATATGAAAAATGTCCATTTACCTAAAAAATTGAAAAAACGATCATTTACCTATCTAGCGATATAAAAATTTTCAAAATCGATTGTCAAATGACTGAGCAATTAATTTTTAAAATGAGAGATGCAATGTGGAAATCACATAACATAATATCAATTTGCTTAGTTAGAGAGTTGCACCTCTCATTTTAAAAATTAATTACTCAGTCATTTGACAACCGATTTTGAAAAACTTTATATCGCTGGATAGGTGAATGACCTTTCTTTCAATTTACAAAAAAATATACTGGGTATTCCATTAAAAAAAGTCAACAAAGTTTTTTTCAAAAATCCGCCATTGTTTTTCGTATTTGAAAGCGATATAAAAAATTTAATCCATTCAGACAAAACTTTTACTAAAATAAAAGATTTCAGCGAAAACCGCATATTTCTATCTTGAGCCGTTTAGAAGTTATAGGCAGTTAAAATGGGGGGAAATATAAATGGACACCTGGTAAAGTGAGTACAAAGATATACATATTTCTTTTTTTGTAATTACAGCTTCAATTTACAATTTAGGCCGATGCCACATTATGCGTTTTGACCGGATGCGTTTCCGCCGCATCCGGTGAAAACGCATAGTGTGACAGATCGGTCCGGTTGCGTTGGAAACGGATGCGTTTTGAGTCATCGGTACGCGCTTACAAACTGCACCAGACTAAACGCATAGTGTGACAGGTCGGTCCGGTTGCGTTGGAAACGGATGCGTTTCCACCGCATCCGGTCAAAACGCATAATGTGGCATGGGCCTTACGCGTACACTTCTCGTAGACTCTGCCGATAAGGTAGAGTCGTGTTGAGAAAACCTGGCGGCCCAAATTATATGCTACAGAGTCAGCAAAACTGTCAACGAGGGTACCAATAATTAATATCGAAGATAATTAAAAAGCAAGAAGCAGAAATCAGAGTTTTAAGAAATTAAATTGGAAAGTTTAAATTGTCCAGAATGAATACGGATTTATTCACTAAAATTGCACTAGAAACGGTCATATACTGGTCTAAATACTAGATAATGGTTTTGGTTGCTTGCCATTCCTGCCTTAACCCGGGGGTGCAAGGGGTGCGAAGCACCCGGGCGCCAAGTCCTAGGGGCGCAAGCCGAACTCTTGCTAGACTCAAACTTACGCTTCTTGTCCTTAAAAAAACTCCAAATAAGAAAATAATACAAGTGAACTTTCGGTATTTTTTACAATTTTTAGAATCTTTTATGATGGCCAAAGTTAGTCAGTTTTTACCGGTTACTGATACTACCGAACAAGGATTAGCAAATTATTTGTTAGAATGTTTGAAATTAATGAATATTGATTTAGATGATTTACGACGCCAAGGCCAAAGGTATGATAATGGGATAAATATCAGAGGAAAAAATATGGGCATTCAAAAAAATGTTTAGCCTTGATTAATCCTGGTGCTCTTATGTTCCTTGTGCAGCTCACAACCCTAATTTAGTGCTAAAATGATGCTGTTAAATGCTCATCGGAAATAACATAACAATTTGTTTTTTCAATTGTTCAAGAAATTTATGTTTTTTTCCTCATCAACATTACGGTTGAATTTTAACTATTTATAATGGGAAATAAGCCACAATATTATTAAAAAATGATTTTTATTAACGTTTCGACGCCCAAATCTTGATTTCATGTAATCGAATGAACTATCTTTCAGTAAAGTCGTCCCAGGAACGCAACTCATAAATATTGGCAGTATCATTTTAAAGTCTTCTACTTTAAAATGTATCATATGTATCTGAATTGCCGTTATAAATGAGTCAAATTAAATAAATTATTAGAAGAATTTTTTTACTAAGCAACAACATTTATGTTTATGTTAGTAGTATTTTGTATTTTGACAACGGCACCCGATTTGGGCGTCGAAACGTTAATAAAAATCATTTTTTAATAATATTGTGGCTTATTTCCCATTATAAATAGTTAAAATTGTAAAAATGCCACAAGAAAATAGCTTCAGAACAACATTACGGTTGAATGTCATAATGAATAAGATACCCACTTTTACATTAAAAGCGCTTTTAAATACGCGATGTGAGAGTAGAATTGACTCATTAAAAATACTTCGTTTTAATATGGAGAAAATTTACGATGTATTATCCTCATATGTTGACAACAACTACGACAATGACACAAGAAACATCGCAAGCTGATTGATGACAAAATTAAATAACTTTAAGTTTATCGGCTCTGTCGTGACATGGTACAATATTTTAGCAAAGGTTTAATATTATTATCAACAAAACTTTGCAAACGAGCGATATTATTATTTCCGAGCGAAATTTTGGCGCCCCCTAAATTCTGCCGCCCTGGGCTATAGCCTATTCAGACAATGTGTAAATCTAGCCCTGTCAATAACCACACTGACACTGCGTTTGAGCAGATATTAATTGACTCAGTATCAATTGGTAAAGAACTAGATTGTGAAACTAAATTTTCTGAAACTGTTCGTCCATGTCCCCGAAAAATACATCTCAATCTCAATTACGAGGCTGCATACGAGCCTCTTTTAGACTCAGAACAAAATTTTAAAGTTGACTTATTATTATTTATTGGACATTTTCATTGCAAAATTAGGTGAAAGATTTAAAATGTTGAGCAAACATAATTATAATTTTTCTTTCCTGGAAAATGTATTGAGTTGGAAAAACTCAGAAAAAAACTTAAAAACAACGCAATGTTTAAATTAAAAAATAAAACTAGCGCATGAAATGAGAATGAATTAGAATTTCTTACCAATATTTTTTATAAATAAAGACACAACCCCACTCGATATTATCAGTTATATGTATATTCTAATAATTTACTCTGTGTTTTCCCAAATTTTCGAGGTGTCTAAGGATATATTTAACACTTCCAGTAACAGTAGCTGAAGATAAAAGGTCTTTTTCTAAACTTGAATTGATTAAAAGTTATCTGCACTCAACAATGGCCCAAGATAGATTAACAAACCCGGCTTTAATACTTAAGTGTAGAAAAGCACGTAAAATAGATACCACCGAAGTAATAAAAACTTTGGCCAAATTAAAAGCTAGAAAAATTGACTTTGATATGTGTTATAAAATTGATCTTGTTTGAATACTGAAACCACGTTTTTTTTAATATAGTTTAATTAGTTTTAATTTTACCCTAACTATAACCTATATAATCTTCTGACCAAAGGGGGCGCAAAGATGAGTATTGCACCCGGGCGCCGTGTGTGCTTAAGACGGCCCTGATTCCTGCCATTGGTTGATGCACGATTACGCAATTCTAGAACAAGAAATGCGGTATCGGTATTTGTTGCACCCAGACAGCTTGTTGCCAATCAACTAGTTGTTTGTATGTTTCGCTTTTTAAATTCTAAGTTCTAAATGCGATAACTAAGGTCAGGGATATGTTTCTAATTTCAGATAACTGGTTTGCATCATGTTACTAAAGTGTACGAGCACAATGACAAACTTACTAATATATCAAATGACGAATGTATCAAAAACGATACTTGATTTGTTAATATTTTAAAAAATCATTGTTCTTTGTTGTAATCATGCTTGTCATGTTGGAATTTCTCTAAATTAATTGGAGTAGAAGTTTTTGGAATTTATCAGTGGTTTGTATACACAATTTTTTATTGATGGATTTGACCGTTACTTGATGGAAGTTCATTTTATCTAACAATAAAACACTGAAAACTTTTGTTTTCATTATTTCTACAAAATTTGTTAAAAATTACTGTCACTACCGCTGTTTCGGCAGAGTGCCTTTGTAAGTGATTTATTTTACTATGTATTTGCATTTTAAAGTCTCTAACTGAATAGGTTGAGCAGTGGGGAGCTGTTTGTCTCAATACAGATATAATTCTGAATGTCTAACTTGAGACAAACAGCTCCTCACTAGAGATGCATCAAGTCAAACTCGTTTGATTTTATTCAACAAACTTGACTTGAAAACCAAACTTTTTCTGTAAAAAAGTTCTTGACTTGATTTCGATATCTTTAGGTTTGACTTGAAATCAAACTTCTTCAAACAGTTTGAAGTTTGAACATCATATTGCGCAACGTGTTTATTTCCAATTCTAATTGAGAGCGTACCGACTTTTGTTTTGACTTATTTGGATAGGTCTAAATCTGCTACTCCGCAACTTAGTTTGTAGTTCATATTATTAAGAAGTATATGCTTGGCTTGTTTATTACGTTCGTTTTGAAGTGTGTGGTTTGTGAAATAATATCTGAACCTGAATATATTTCTGCTCAGAATAAGTTCCAGATCAAATTGAGTCTGATTTTGAAGGTATTCCCAGTGCAAAAATTAAGAGAAGAAACCTGCATACTTGTATTATGTAAAAATAAAAAACAGCGTTATAAAATGACAAATTTTATTTTATTTTATTTAATCAATTAAGCCCATTCGTACCTTTCGGTGTTGGGCTGTTTACAACTAGTTCAATATCTACATTTCAATATATGTATTTTAATAATTATACAATACTTATTTTAACAATACAATTTTAATGAATATAAATTACTTATTTGACCCATCTTTCTGTCCATATGTTTTAATCTTGTGGTGCTTCTTTGATACATCTTTTCCATGCTGTTCTATTTTGAGCTAATTGTTTTGCCATACTCCATTGCAGTCCTCTCTTCTCTGCTTCTTGTCTAACTTGTTCTTCCCATCTCATTCTTGGGCGACCTACTTTATTTTTCCCTTGTACTCTGACTTCATATACTTTTTTCGTTATTCTTGTATCGTTTAGTCTATCGATGTGTCCCAACCATCCTAACTGTCGTTCCCCTATAATTGTCTCTATGGGTTTTATCTTTAGAGCTTGAGTTATTGTGTCGTTTCTTATTTTGTCTCTTCGTGTGACCCCTTCTATTTTTCTCAAGAATCTCATCTCTGTAGCTTTGATTTTTCTTTTGTTGTTCTTTGTTAGCGTCCACTACTCACTCCCATAGATGATTGATGGTCGAACCACTTTTTGGTACACTTGTGTTTTGACTTCTTTGGGTACCTCTCTTTGGGTACCTCTTTCTTTCCAAAGAACGTATTTCTTAAACGTATTTCCCTGCTTTTCCTATTTTATTGTTTATTTCTTTGTCTATTTTACCATCTTCTTCAATAATTGTACCTAAGTAGTCGTAACTGTTTACTTGTTCCAACACTTGTCCTTCTACCTTAAATTTTATCACTTTTTTTGTAGTTGCCATAACCATTGTTTTACTTTTATCGGTGTTTATTTCCATGTTCATTTTTCTTAGTTCTTTTATATAAGTGTTTATTATTTGTTGCAGTTTCTCTTCCGTGTCAGCTAACAATACCATATCATCTGCAAATAGTAATTCTTGTATTTGTATATTGTTCATTTTCCATTTTCCCAATATCATGTCTTTAGATTTCTCCTTGCATTGCTTTATTGCGTCATCTAGTACCATTGAGAAAAGTAATGGACTTAGTACGCAGCCTTGTCTTAGTCCTATCTTTGTCTGGAATTCATCAGATTCTTGATTGTGCGTCCTTATTTTTATTTTATTATTTTTATACAAGGCTTTAATTATTTCTATCATATCCTTTTCTATTCCATTTTTCTTTAAACATTTCCATATATCTTCCCTTCTTATTCTATCAAAAGCTTTTTTCAGATCAATAAAGCATATATGTATCTCTTTGCCTTTCATCAATAGTTTTTCTCCTATTTGTCTCAATATGAAAATCAGATCTTGGGTACTCCTTCCTTTTCTGAAGCCATGCTGGGATTCTTCTAATTGTATTTCTAGTTTTTCCCTTAGCCTTTTTTCAATTATTCTATTGAATATTTTGGCAGGAACGCTTGTCAATGTAATACCCCTATAATTTTCGCAATTTCTTGCGTCTCCCATCTTAAACAGTGGTATTATTATATCTGCTTTCCAATCAGATGGTATTTCCTTTGCTGTGATTATTTCATTTAGTAGTTCTAGGAATTTTTCTTTTGAATTTTCACTCATGTACTTTAACATTTCAGCTGTGATTTCACCTTGGCCTGGAGATTTTCCCAATTTTAATTTGTCAATGGCTTCTGCAATTTCCTCTTTTGTTATTTGTTGCATTTCCTTTGTATTTTCGATCCTGTCTTCCTCTCTTTCTTGTTGATATTGTTTCCATTCTGTTAGTTCTTCAAAATACTGCTTCCATCTTTGCATTATTTCTCTCTCTGTAGTTAATATATTTCCTTCTTTATCTCTTATATTTCTTAATCGATGTGATTTCTTTTGTCTTAGCTGTTTCAATGTACCATAGAATAATTTCTGGTTATTAAAATAGTTTTCATTCATTTTGTGTCCAAAATCTTCCCAAGACTTCTTTTTTGCCGTTTTAATTTCTTGTTTAATGTCGTTTCTGGCCATTTTGTATTTTTCGTAATCGTTCTCCGATTTGGTTTTTAGATACTTTTTTCATACTTTTTTCTTTTCTTTCACTTTACGTTGTATTTCTGCTGTCCACCATTTACTTTTCTTCGAATATATGTTTGTGATTTTGGTTGTTCCGCATACTTCTTTTGCTGTTTTCAATATGATTTCCTTAAATTGCTTCCATTCATTTTCTATTCCTGTGTTAATTGCCTTTATAGTCTCGAACTGTTTGGTTAACTTCTTCTGGTATTCCTCTTTACTATCTATTTCTCTTAATTTGTAGCTTTTTATTTTTTCTTTAGTTATCTTCTTTCTTTTTTCTTTTGTGTTATGTGTGTGCACCCTTAGTTCCATTATAAGCAAGTAATGGTCACTGCTTATTTCAGCCTCTCTTTTTACCTTTACGTCTTTTATCATCTTTAGGTCTTTTCTTTTTATTAGGAAATAGTCTATTATGGATTTTTCTTTTCTCGATGGGATTTCTCTAGAATATTTGTGTATGTCTTTGTGCATAAATTTTGAATTCGTTATAACCATATCATTTGCTATACATAGGTCTATGATTCTGTTTCCGTTATCATTTTTCATTTCTTCTCCATGTTGCCCTAGGTATCGTTCAATCCCTTTATTGTCTCTTCCCACTCTACCATTTAGGTCTCCCATTAATATAATGTTTTCTCCTTCGTTATCCATCTCTGCTTGTAATATTTCAAAGAATTCATCTTTTTCCTCTTTTCTGGCATTATCATTTGGCCCATATGCTACGATTATGCTGGTTATATTTGTATTTTCTAGTTTTACTTCCACTACCAATAATCTTTCGTTTATATATCTTTCACCTATTATGTTATTTGTCTTTTCTGTTCTTACTATCAGTTACATTATATAAAATGACAAATAGTGAACTAATTCTTTAAGACGACATAAAATTCATTAAACCTACTCTATCAAAAATATAATATTTTGTTGCTCTTTCATAAATTTTTTTAAAGGGGCCGTTCAAGTATTACGAAACGCAATTTTTGAAGCTCTTACAGCCATTTTATCCCATCTGTATCTTTTCATCTTTTGTTGTGGAAAAAGGTCCAGCTATTTATTGCAAACACGTGTTACTGTGCTTGATCTGGTTAATACAAATTTTAAGATATTTTCAATTGAATACTATTGTCCTATTGTAACATGAGCGGAGCGTAACCCCATAGAACAGGGTTTCTATGTAAAATATAAACGAAAGTTGAAAAGTTGGAAGATTGTGATAAAGTAGTTTTTTTTATTTAAGTTAAAAAACAATGTTACATAACGCGCTGTTCAAACCCCCTCTCCCCCCCCCCGTATAACGCACCGTAACGTTTTACATGCCCCCCCTCCCCCAACTTGCGTTACGTAATACTTGAAAGCTTCCAAAGAAGTAGATTAAATTAAACTTGGTATGATAAAAAACTATCCAACGAATTCTTTGTTTTAATCTAGTAACACTCAAATATAAAAAAGTTATATCGACAAAACGAAACTTGCCAGCAAGCAATTCTAAGCATACATGAATCATTTTCAAAAAATACTTTTATGTGGCACTCATTGTATTATTAATTTTCTTATCTTAATTGGCAACTAACATGTCAACCTCGACAAAAAAGTATATGTACTAAATAAATTATTTTTCAAACTCTTTCAAACTAGTTTGACAAACAGTTTGAATTTTCAAACCTGTACGATTGACCAGTTTGACTTGACGTGAATTATTTGTCAGAAGAATTGACTTGAGTTTGACTTGAAATTAAGTCAAACTCAAGTCAAGTTCAAACATTCAAGTCAAACTTGTGCAACTCTACTCCTCACTCCTCAACCTATTAAACAAGTACATACAAATTAAAAAAATAATGATCAAAATCCATCAACAAGCTCCGGGGATATTAATCGCAGCATATGTTTGAAGAATCAATTTCATTTTTTTGAGTGCACGGATTTTAATAATTCCCCTCCACCGACCCCGTACCGATTTCGTTAGGACTTCATTTTTAACGCTTTATTAACCGCTCTGTTAAAGTTTAGTTTACTCAACTTTTACACATAAACTATAATATATTATATGTATATGTACCTTGAACTTCAAAATGGCGCTAGTTAGGTTGCTTAATTATTGTTATAAAGAAAGTAGCTGTGAATTAAATAAAAAAAGACAAGAGTCGAAAATCGTCGATTCACAGTCCTTCCCTGCAGCATCCATCTGACTTGCATATTGTAGAAGTCTTGGAGGTGTCACCAGGGAAATGGATCAATAAGTTTCTTTTATTTTCATTATAACTTGCTTAATTTTAACGCTATTACCTTGTTCTGAAGCTCATTTGATAGGTATTCCGAAGTACTTTGACAAATGTTTAGCAGGAATATTTTATACATTGCATCGTTTTCCCGTTATTTAAGCTTGAATACTTATATTTGAGTACTCGTCGAAAAAAATACGCATTCAATTGCCAATAACTCACTTTGAACTAACATTACTTTAGTTCAAGGGTGGCCAACCAGCGGCCCGCGGGCCGCATGCGGCCCGTCAACTGTCAGCTTGTGGCCCGCGAAGCTATGCCAATAGCATAGCAAATAACAAACTAAAACCAATATGTTTAATATGCAATGAATCAGTTTCTTTTATTAAAGAGTACAACACTAAACGTCGTTATGACATTATTTAAACAGCAAATAAGTTCGACAAGTACAAAGAACAGTTTCGACAGGACCAGGTCAATAGCTTAAAAAGAAAACTTTCTGCAGAACAACAAGTATTTACAAGAGCGAATTCAAAGTCAACATGTTATGTAAAAGCGAGTTATGCAGTAGCTGCAATCCTAGCAAAAAAATCAAAGCCTTTTTCAGACGGTGAAATTGTTAAGGAGTGTTTGGACAGTGTCGCTGAAATTTTTATGTCCAGAAAAGAAAAAGGAATTCTAAAAAATAAGCCTATCTTGTCAAACTATTACAAGGCGTGTGGATGATATTGGAAAACATGTCGAAGATAAGTTAAAAAATCGCGCATCTGAGTTCATATATTATTTTCTGGCATTGGATGAAATCACCGATATGACGGATACCGCACAAGTGCAATGGTGCTTTATCAGAGGTGTTGATGCCAATTTTAATAAAACTGAAGAACTAGCAGCATTATTTCCACTAAGGATATCAATAAGTCACGAGATTTATTAGAGGCCGTTCACACCACACTCAATCCCTTTTCATTGCAACTAAACAAGTTGAGGGCTTCACAACTGATGGTGCTCCAGCAATGGAAAACGAGGCCTGTAAAGTAGGCAATACCTCGATGCTGAATTTTCATTGCATTATGTATTTATTCATCAAGAGAATTTGTGTGCCAAATCTCCCAAAATGGACCATGTTATGAAGGTAGTTATCAAAATAGTGAACTTTATTAAGTCACAAGCTTTGAATCACCGTCAATTTCAAGAATTTCTCAAGTCCTTCGAATCAGAATATGGAGATGTTATATTTTATGCAGAAGTAAGATGGCTGACCCGTGTAAAAATGTTAAAAGGAGTTTTTAATTTGAGGCAAGAAATATAATCATTTTTTGAAAGCAAATCAAAGAGTATTTCAGAGTTTCAAGACGACGAGTGGGTTTCCGACTTTGCATTTCTGGTAGATATAACTAGCCACTTAAATGAACTCAATACTCGTCTACAAGGCAAAGATCAATTTATTAATGGCATGTATGATCTTATATCTGCGTTTCAAATAAAACTAGGGCTTTTGGAACAGTAGCTCCAAACTAAAAACTTCACTCATTTTACTACACTTTGAACGACCAGATATCACATCGGAGACAGCAACTAAACACGCATCTTTGATATCTGATTTAAAAGTCGAATTCTAAAACAGATTCCAAGATTTCAAAAAGCATTATCTGCTTTTTTCTGCATTTGCAACACCATTTTCAACAGACATAAATTCCTTGCCGGGACATTTACAAATGGAATGTTGCGAAATGCAATGTGATGCACAGCTGAAAGAAAAATTTGATCAGGTTGGCTTGGAAGAATTCTATAAAAACTATTTTGACAAGGAGAAATATCCTACATTTTACAAACATGCTCTGTTCATGATGTCATTATTTGGAAACATTTTAGTAGGATGAAGCGTATTAAATCCCATATCAGAACACGGATTACCGATGTTCATCTAGAAAACTGTCTGCGTGTAGCAACGACTTCAGTCGGGGTTAATAATGATGAGCTTAGTTCTGCTAAACAAAGTCAGGTATCTCATTAATTTACAAATTTGTTCAGTTAGGAAAATGATATATAAAACAAAAAATGTGTGCTTTTATTTTTTCATTAAATTGTTTTACTAAGAAATTTGTTTTGTTTTTAAAAATATCTTCAAAAATGATGTTTTTTTTTTTGTTCGTTACTTAGCTACATAAGATTATTTAGTAGTGCGGCCCGGTGCGAAATTGTGTTTCCTAATTTTGGCCCGGCTGCCAAAAAGGTTGGCCACCCCTGCTTTAGTTCTTTATGTGAGGAATGTATTAAATTTTTTATTATCTTCAATTTCAGTAATAATAACTTTTTGAAAAAGCTTATAGTTTTTGATTTATACGTGAAAAACCGATTTAAAACATGCATTTTTTTACGAAAAAATAAAATCTTTGGGTCTTTAATAGGTTTGCTCGTAGAACGATCAGCAACCGTTGCCAACCGTCAGACGCAAGCGCGTTCGTAGTCTACGAACTCGAACTGTTAACTGCGCATGCGTCTGACGGTTGGCAACGGTTGCTGATCGATTGGATCGTACTACGAACAAACCTAATAACTCAAAAAGTGTTGATTTATTTTAATAACTTTATATAGTTGGCATCATGTCACCTTTGTTCCTTGAGGTATCCTCTAATTACTCACCAAGTTTCATGAAAATCGATGGAGGTTCAACGAAATCGGAGGTGAAAACCTTCAGTGACTGCACTATATTAGGATTGAAAACTTTATCTTTTATCTTTTAAATAAAAAAAAACTTTGACCTTAATTGATCTAGGCGAATTTTTTTTTGTGATAATTTATGTAAAAATATCAGCTTCTACAAATAACAAAATGACTGTAGCCTGTAGTTAATATTAACCAACCTATTTAAAATTATTTGTCAGAAATGACTCTACTTTAGTAAAATGTTTTTGCAATGGTAAAAATGACCTTTGTTGATTTTTTATTAAATTTATTGAAAATACAGGTCTTCTTCTTTCCTGTGGTATCCGCAGAATCGCTACATCATTATCATTTTCTGAGCAACAACATTGCAAAAAAAAGCTCTGTGGGATAAACAAATTGAATAAAATTTAAACTAATTGAGGAATTATCTTGCAATTTTGTGCTTTATATGGACTGTTTGACTCAAGTTTACATGCAATATCAAAGTCTTACGTTTATTTTTGCAAAAGTTATAGCAAATTTTTGTTTTTCGAAATTTTAGTTTTATTTTGAAATTTCCGAAGCAACAATAATGATCTGACCAAAATTCAAAAACTGTCAGTTTAAACCATTGCTCACCTAGTAAAAGTTAAATACTCTAAATAAAATATTTAATTACCCTATTTTTACCTGTAGCGATTTAAATGAAAATATTGCAATTTTTGACATTTGTTAATAACTAAAATTCTCGTCCGAACTGTGACGGGCATTTTTGTATTTATAATGTATTAGGTACATAGTACACAAAAAACGCATTTGGTTCAACGCAACTGGCTGGTCAAGTGGCCCGAACATGGTATATTTTTGCCTTATTTTCCTGGAGTATGTTTGTTCCTCTAACCTAACAGCAACAGGAGATAAAACGCGAAAAAATTAAGGTCTTTAACCCGGCATTGGTCGCTAGGTAGGTTGTTACGCGAGTGGTCGCGCGTGAGATTTTCTCTCACATATCCAACTTTTGCCTTTCTTTACAAAATTTTACAAAAAAGATGAGGTTTATTTAACGATAAAGTCATTTGCTTTAAAAAGACACGACGTTTTTTTGTTTTATTATTATTATCTTTATATAAAATGTGACTATTGATGCCGCCAATATTTAGCATTGAAAAATATATGGTAAGTGACCATCTACAACTAACCCGTGAAACAGAATATAGGATTTTCATATCATCGAACACATCCTCGGCGCCTTTTATTACATCATAAAAGGATATTGTTTTAGGTTTTAGGGGGAAAAATAAAATTAATTTTTATACACAGTTGGTGACGCGGGTGGTCGCTTGATGAGAGAATCTCTCACATGAAATGCACTGACTCAATAATATGGTGATACTAAGTAAACTGAGTCACTATCTGAGCGGACGAGTCTATTAGATTGTCAAGGGAGGATAATTATTAGGAGACTAGAATGAACTACAGCGCGTATAATTTCCCAGAAAAAAAGTTGTGGGCAATTTGCTAAAACCGTGAGAGAAAATCTCATATAGCGACCACTGGCGGGTTAACACTTACCCCACTGTCGGGATTACCGAATTGGCCGTACTTCCAAGAAGAGCTTAACTGCCCCCCAACATAACAATGCCTTTGGAAGTCCATCACGTCGCGCACAATCGAATCACAAAAGTCTTTTGTTACCAATAATCCATAACCTCAATCACTGGGATAACTTCCGAAAGAAAGAAAAAAAAACTAGTACATACCGTGAAAGGTGCAACCGACCGATTGGCATCAACTAGTCTAGCTCTAGCTGCAACGCATTTAATGTCAGCTAATTAATCGAGCACGAGAAGATTAGATTGTCTTAACAAAAGCAAAATGCAATTTGAAATGAAAACTAGTTATCCTTCGGATATTATTGTCTTCTAAGAAAAAAGAGAAGGAAACTGGGTATTAGTCGTTAAGGTGTAATAGGCCAGGCGAAGAGCTGCAATTAAAAAGTTGAGCAAATCGGTCATATTTAATGTACTACAGTTTGGACTGCTACAGAAATTATTTTAATTTAATATCAAATGAACCAGTTGCTTTTCCGTCCTTAAAAAATAAAACTACATACTAGGAAATTCACATTCCTGTATATACAATGAGGGGCAAAATTATAAAATAAATTCATTGTTTCGAGAATGGGTGATTTTGGAGACAAATCCCAAACCAGGATTATTTTTTTAATTATGATTTTTTGGCATATATGTCATACTAGTAACGTCATCTATCTGGACGTGATGACCATCTATCTGGACGTCTTCGATGATTTTTTTAAATAAAAATAGTAGTCGTGTGCGAAGTCATTTGAAAGGTTGTTCAATTCTCTATTCAGTAATAGAATAATTATTTATACAGGGTGCTAAAAAAAATAATTTGTGAATAGATAGAATAGAGATAAATAACGGAATAGTGGAAGGTTATTGCGAGTGAAAGGTAAAACGGTAAAAAATATGGTATCATCTCACAACCAGACAAAAAACAAAGGTAAGTATTACGATTGAAGGCAACCCTACCTAAATACGTATTTCTGGCTATTTGGTCGTCACCAGTACGATGCAGCCAAGTAAAAAGAGGAGACCATCATATAATGAAAAGGAGCACTTAATTTATTCCTATTCTATCTTGGCTACACCGTACTGATGACGACCACATAGCCAGAAATGCCTTTTACGACTGCCTTTCATCGTAACACCATTGTTTTTTTGCCTGGTTGAGAGATATATCATATTTTTTATCTTTTTTTACGTTTCAATTGAATTAACCTTCCGCTATTCTGTTATTTATTCTTTCCCCTATTTTTGGCTACCCTGTAAGTATAAATAATTATGTTAATGTTTATATTACTGAATAGAGAATTAAACACCCTTTCAAATGAGCTACCACACTACCCCTATTCATTGTGCCTGTGCATTCATTCATGTGCATTCATGCACATATGGATGACGTCATTAATATAATATATTATGTCAAAATATCATGATCTAAAAATAAGCAAAAAGTTTCGGGATTTGTCTTCAAAATCGCCCTTTCTTGCCTTAAAAATTAAGTGATTCCATAATTTTGCAAGAAACTCACTGCAAGAAACGTGAATTTCTCCTGATAAGAAGACATACATCAAGTAGACCACTGACTGAGAATAAACACGCCCGATATACTAATAAATATAAAAAGCATGAGAGGAGCAAAATGTAACTCGGACCCTTTGCTAAAAGCAGAGTATAAAATGGATGCTAATATAAAGAACGACAACAAAACGGATAAATAAATCAGAAAACAATTCAACACAGAAATACTAAAAGATAATACGATACAGAAGAAGTGCAAAGAACAAATAACCCGCAGACCAAAAGAAGATCCAGCAACATTCGACTCAGAAAAGTGGGAAATAATGAAAGAAGCAGTTTTAAACACGAATAAAGAAACCTGAATGAAAACTAATAGAAAACACAAAACAAAAGAATGGCATGAAGAGTAACGACAAAAAGTTGCAGAATTAATTAGAAAAATTAGAATAAAAAATAACAAATAATAGTGACAGTAGCGAAGAAAAACAGAGAATTGGGGAATAGTATGAAGAGAACAGGCAAAACAAACAGAATATGTACAAGGAAAACAAACTCACAGAGCTGGAAGAAAACTTCCAAACCAAAAAAACGAAATCTAGGAAACAAGAAAAATGGAAAGGGGTTATCCGAAAAATAATCCATACATGAAAAATGATAAAGGGATATTCGACGATCTAACACTATTAACGACAAGCAAGAAAGAACTAAAAAGATTAATGAACGATAATACATATAATGAGAGACAACAAAATTTGGAATTGTACGAAATACAAAAAAGACAAAATACATGATAATATGACGGCTTAAAAAAAAGTAATATTGAGAGTTGGAAAGGAAAAGCTTAAGACAGAAATCAATGAAGAAGTGGTGAAGAAATGTATGGCAAGAGTATAAGAGATCTTAGATTATATAAATACGACGTAAATAGTAATTGTGATGGAAAATTGAACTTTTCAGCCCTAGGGCTTCAAGGTTTGTTGAGCTTTATAAATAATAATATTAATAATAACATATCTAGTTATTGTCAATTTTAATAATATAACTACATTGTCGGTTTGAAAGCGAAAGATCCGAAAGAAAATTTAACACACATTAAAAAAATATATATATCTTGTACATTGCTCAGTTTACGACTTTTCTTAGTCAATGGGCCTGTACTAAAACTGAATTAATAATAAATAAGGTATTAAAAAACTACACAATGATTATACAATATTTTAAAATTAGAAATTATGTAGTAAATACACAATATGACCGAAACTGTAGAAAACTACTGGCCTAAAACAGTGAGTAGGACGGTAGTCAACTCCAAACTATCACATTATTTAACACACACTACCCGACACTGGCGATAACTTACAATACTGGGCAAGTTTCTTTACTACTTATTCGTTATCTATCGGACCTCGAATACGTTTAATAATAAACTGAACTCTCTGGGTATAGGATAGAAGATACAAGGTATGAGTTTGGATGTTCCCCACTTGCTACCGCGCGGTTATTACAGTGTTGGTGAGACGGTTTCATGGGATCGCGAGACTGCTTGGCACTGTGCTGTGGACGCTTCGCGGTGGCGATGACGGCATACGACGTGACACTCGAGCACGTGAGTTACTACTAGATCGAGAGAGAAGAACAAGAAAGACCTTGGTTGTTCCAATTAAAACCTCCTGGGAGAGTTTGAGAATGACCACACGGAATTAGTTAAAAAGTATCAACGATGCATTTAATGAACATTAATAGAAAATTAAACGTTTGTAATATACAGAGTGGTTCGTTATTAATGAAACTATGAAAATATTACCATGGAATATTATTTTTCTTTTACATGTTTTAATTTATATAAATACATAGTATATTTATTCAACGAGCAAGTAATGATGGCTATTACTCACGATGATGAAGTTTGAATTCATAAGAGTGAGTAATTTTTAGTGAGTAAGTCTGTGGTGTAAGTTTTAGAACCCAACTGTCGAGTTGCCGCTGCACAGGTCAGGCGTCGCGCGCGTTGTATACAAATAGTTTTAGCTCATGTAGGTTAGCTTAGGTAATGTAAGGTTGATCATAGAATGGTACATAGACGGTAGTCAACTCCAAACTATCACATAATTTAACACACACTACCCGACACTGGCGATAACTTACAATACTGGGCTAGTTTCTTCACTACTTATTCGTTATGTATCGGACCTCGAATACGTTTAATAATAAACACTGATCTCTCTGGGTATAGCATAGTCATAGTAGATAGAAGGTGTGAGTTTGGATGTTCCCCACTTGTCACCGCGCGGTTATTTATTACAGTGTTGGTGAGACGGTTTCATGGGATCGCGAGACTGCTTGGCACTGTGCTGTGGACGCTTCGCGGTGGCGATGACGGCATACGACGTGACACTCGAGCACGTGAGTTACTACTAGATCGAGAGAGAAGAACAAGAAAGACCTTGGTTGTTCCAATTAAAACCTCCTGGGAGAGTTTGAGAATGACCACACGGAATTAGTTAAAAAGTATCAACGATGCATTTAATGAACATTAATAGAAAATTAAACGTTTGTAGTATACAGAGTGGTTTGATGTTAACAAAACTTTGAAGTTATTATCATGGAATATTATTTTTCTTTTATTTTAATATATATATATATATATATATATATATATATATATATATATATATATATATATATATATATATATAAATAGTATATTTATTCAACGAGCATGTAATGGCTATTACTCACGATGATGAAAGTTGCGACACGAGCCGGAGGCGAGTGTCATAATTATTCATAAGAGTAAGTAATTTCTACTGGGTAAGTTTGTGGTGTAAGTTCTAGGACGCAACTGTCGAGATGCAACTGCACAGGTCAGGCGTCACGCGCGTTGTATACAAATATCTTTAGCTCATGTAGGTTAACTTAGGTAATGTTAGGTTGGTCATAGAATAGTAGATAGGCGGTAGTCAACTCCAAACTATCACACTATTTAACACACACTACCCGACACTGGCGATAACTTACAATACTGGGCAAGTTTCTTTACTACTTATTCGTTATCTATCGGACCTCGAATACGTTTAATAATAAACTGAACTCTCTGGGTATAGGATAGAAGATAGAAGGTATGAGTTTGGATGTTCCCCACTTGCCACCGCGCGGTTATTACAGTGTTGGTGAGACGGTTTCATGGGATCGCGAGACTGCTTGGCACTGTGCTGTGGACGCTTCGCGGTGGCGATGACGGCATACGACGTGACACTCGAGCACGTGAGTTACTACTAGTTCGAGAGAGAAGAACAAGAAAGACCTTGGTTGTTCCAATTAAAACCTCCTGGGAGAGTTTGAGAATGACCACACGGAATTAGTTAAAAAGTATCAACGATGCATTTAATGAACATTAATAGAAAATTAAACGTTTGTAATATACAGAGTGGTTCGTTATCAATGAAACTATGAAAATATTACCATGGAATATTATTTTTCTTTTATTTTAATTTATTGTTAGAAATAAATAACGGCAGAGAGGATGAAGAAGAACATCTAACTATTTAATTGTATAATAATTTGTATGCATAAATTTTGTCAATTTGTATTACGTTAAAATAGTTCATTTTTAAAATATTTAATTTTTTCATTCACCCTATAAAATTGGTACCGATTGAAATTACCCAGTATTATATTGTTAATTTTAAGTTTCTCTTTTAATAATGGTAAAACAATTCTATGATCTTTGAACAAATGTTTACAATTTTATCAGTGTGGGTAGATTTGATAGAAAGCACTTCTAAGAACAATTAGCCGGCGAAAGCGTGTATACGAAAGACGTTTTGTTTTCGGAGTTATGAAAAATATTTGGAAAAAGTCGAAATTTTAGATTTCCGAGAAAGTGGAAAAAGTACTGACGACTGGGAAATTTGGAGGCGTTGATATATTATGACGTAGTAAGGATATTTGTTTGGACAAATGGAACTGAAGGGATGTCATTGATGGAAGGGGAATTTGAGCCAAGAGATTTTTGGCAAAGAAAGAACGAGGCAGTGTGTATTCCGGATAGCTAAAGGTAGCAGTTTTGTGTTGAAAAAGAAGTAAAAAAAAGTGTCTGTCTTCGTTAATCAAAGCCTTAGAGGCACCCGCAAACACAAAGTATTAAGTGAAAGTTTTTTTTAAGTTAACATTGAATTCAGTGACAAGTCGTAGCAGTTGTACCAAGGTATCCAAATTTATATTTCTTTAAAATAAAAATGTATACCATTTTTATTCAGTTGCAATGCGAAGGCAAAACAATCTTACTTTTCAATTAGAATACGGAGTGCAGTCTAGTCCCTTGAATCGCGATTTTCGGCTCTTATTGGAGCCTTCATCGGAAGGAACGTAGGTACTGTTCTCCATATTCTAACTGATTCGTATCGAGAGGTTTTCCCACCCATTGCAACTGAAGTGATGATAGTAGGTGGCTAGCGCCATCTGGCATTGAAAGACGAAGTATTTTTCAATCCTAATAGTAAATTATTAATATTGAAAATATTAAAAATATTACTAAAAGATTTTTAAATTGAAAACTTATTGGTACACTTTCCTGGTGACACCTCCAAGACTTCTACAATTTGCAAGTCAAATGGATGGTGCAGTGAAGACGAGAGGGAAGGAATTCTACACTATGCAATTCACATCCCCGTCTGCAGCTGGTAAAGTTCCAACGGAAAAATGCACCTAGTTACTCTACGGAGTAATACGACTATAAAATAAAAATGTATACCATTTTTATTCAGTTGCAATGCGAAGGCAAAACAATCTTACTTTTCAATTAGAATACGGAGTGCAGTCCAGTCCCTTGAATCGCGATTTTCGGCTCTTATTGGAGCCTTCATCGGAAGGAACGTAGGCACTGTTCTCCATATTCTAACTGATTCGTATCGAGAGGTTTTCCCACCCATTGCAACTGAAGTGATGATAGTAGGTGGCTAGCGCCATCTGGCATTGAAAGACGAAGTAGTTTTCAATCCTAATAGTAAATTATTAATATTGAAAATATTAAAAATATTACTAAAAGATTTTTAAATTGAAAACTTATTGGTACACTTTCCTGGTGACACCACCAAGACTTCTACAATTTGCAAGTCAAATGGATGCTGCAGTGAAGACGAGAGGGAAGGAATTCTACACTATGCAATTCACATCCCACGTCTGCAGCTGGTAAAGTTCCAACGGAGAAATGCACCTAGTTACTCTACGGAGTAATACGACTATAAAATAAAAATGTATACCATTTTTATTCGTCTTTCAATGCCAGATGGCGCTAGCCACCTACTATCATCACTTCAGTTGCAATGGGTGAGAAAACCTCTCGATACGAATCAGTTAGAATATGGAGAAGAGTGCCTACGTTCCTTCCGATGAAGGCTCCAATAAGAGCCGAAAATCGCGATTCAAGGGACTGGACTGCACTCCGTATTCTAATTGAAAAGTAAGATTGTTTTGCCTTCGCATTGCAACTGAATAAAAATGGTATACATTTTTATTTTATAGTCGTATTACTCCGCAGAGTAACTAGGTGCATTTTTCCGTTGGAACTTTACCAGCTGCAGACGGGGGATGTGAATTGCATAGTGTAGAATTCCTTCCCTCTCGTCTTCACTGCAGCATCCATTTGACTTGCAAATTGTAGAAGTCTTGGAGGTGTCACCAGGAAAGTGTACCAATAAGTTTTCAATCAGTAATATTTTTAATATTTTCAATATTAATAATTTACTATTAGGATTGAAAACTACTTCGTCTTATATTTCTCTATATCAATATTCTCTGTTGTGAGGATTTCCCTTTCCTTGGGTTTCATCGATGTCTACATAAAGACTCCAGTGTGAGTGGACATACACTTTTACATAAACAATTTCGTAATTTTTAAATTGACTTCAGTTTAACAGTTGTAATTCATTTAGGATAGTAGATAGAAGGTATGATTTTGGATGTTCCCCACTTGCCACCGCGCGGTTATTACAGTGTTGTGAGACGGTTTCATGAGGATCGCGAGACTGCTTGGCACTGTGCTGTGGACGCTTCGCTGTGACGATGACGGCATTCGACGTGACACTCGAGCACATGAGTTACTACTAGTTCGAGAGAGAAGAACAAGAAATACCTGGGTTGTTCCAATTAAAGCATCATGTGAGACAAAAATGAATAACCATTTTCAATTTCGTTGCAAAACGAAAATACAGCCGAACTATATTCTAGTCCAATCAGAGAGTGCAGCAAGCACCTCTACCTGTTTGGAAACTTATTAGTCTCTCATCAGGAGGCACATATGCTGCTCTCTCTGACCCAACCAAAACAAACACCAGCGTGCAGTCCCGGATTGCAACGAACGAAATGGTATAGATGCCCTAGCGGCAACTGCTAGCAAAAAGACTTAAGTTTTCACTCTAATGGCATACAAAACAACATAATGCTATTCTACATCCCACCAGAAAGAAAACAAGGGGAACATTATCTGATTACACCTCCGAGGCTTCTACAATTTGCAAGCCATACGGATGCTGAGACTAAGGAAGATGAGGGAATTCTACAATTTCTACTGCACTGAGCAGATGGGACGTGAATTGTAAATTGTAGAATGAAGCAATAAAAGTAGGATGTAAAAACTATTTCGAGGGTCTGCTAACAGAGCAAGTACAAACAAACACAGCCCATGCAGTACCTGATATAGAGATAATAGAAGATCAGAACCAGAGTAATGGATAAACATACCAACCCACAAGATTGGAAATAATGGGTGACATTAATACACTGAAGACTAATAAAGCACCAAGTATTGACAACATACCAGCTGAAATTCTCAAAATTGGAGGACACACCCTGATAGATACAGTCTATAGACTAATAGCAGACGTGCGGAACATAGAAGAAACAATTATAAATACTATCCTGTGAGCCCATTGTTATAGGTTGATAATAATGATTTCGTTTAGTCCAGATTTTCCTATAAAGGATTTTTTATGGGTACTAACACTATATTTCTTTATTAATGACTTTGCTGTTTCAAAAAAAGCTCATACAGCTTAAGCTTACTCGCTATTTTCTAGGAAATTATTTTTCAAATAGCCTTAAGCCTATTAGTTTATTCAATTTTTCTAGGCATTTACATAACAATCTGGTACTTACTGTAAGTAATTGGCATTCCAAGTACCATGTCGTATCTTATTGTTTTGATCAAGGACACCAAAATACAGATGCACAACTTACAAATACGTAAGCGTTGGAGTTGACACTGCGAAATTAACTTACCTGAAATAAAAGATAATATTAGTAATATAAAGTATACAGTTAATACATCATAAGTATCTAATCTTATAAGAGCCTAATGCGACAAGTCACGCAGTCTGTCTGGTACTTTTCCATTGTACATTTCCATATGTTAACATTGAATGACGTCATTTTATTTTTTATATCCCGGATAATAATTTTATTGTTTATATTTTAAACAATTTATATTATAAGTATAGGTACATTATATTATATAGGTACATTATATTAAAAGAATATTTTTATACATTGAATTGAATAAAGGAATTTTAACATTTTACATATTTATTAGCTATATTTTACAAAAATATTTTTGGAAAATTTATCCAATATACAGGGTGTTTCATTGGGAAACGGAAATACTTTAATTGTGAATAGAGGTCACCGAGGCCGTTCTAGGAATACTACATTTTTTGCCCTACCGTCTTGTATAACCGAGTTACAGGGTGTTTTATCGATTTTGCCAATTTATTTCCCAAGCCATAACTTTAGAACCACCCTGTATATTTTTGATATTTGGTACACACGTGTTTCATCCAAAACCCAAACGACCGACATACTAATCACAAGTAAAATCCAGGTCCGGATTAACAAAAAATTACAAAGTAATTGTGGCCTTAAAACAACACCCTGTATATTGAAATTCTGAAAAGCTGTTTGCATATTTGGAAAGAGCACAAAAAACTAAGTCTAATCGTTCGCTTCAATTTTTCGGCCAGACAATTTTATAACTTTAATTTTGAAATTATATTGAATTTTTTAAGTACTCTGACATTAAAAATCAGGTATTATTAACTTTTAATTATATATATATTGTTATATTTCCATTTGATATGAAAATTAAATTTTGATAATTATAAACAGAATTCAATTTAATATAAAATATTTTCAATTTTCTCAACCACGGGCATATAAATTTAGAACAACCTGTATACAACAAATTGTTATATTTAATTTTAAGAAGTGATTAAACGAAACTCGGGACAATGCGCTTAGAACAAACAAAGTGAATGGCGCGTACCATTATCGTTGTTCGCGGAAGGTTCGATCATTAGCCTATGCTAAATAAAACTCAAGTGAAATCGATAATAGGTCATTATCGTTGTTCGCGGAAGGTTCGATCATTAGCTTATGCTAAATAAGACTCAGTTGAAGTAGATAATAGATCATTAAATTTTGTAAATAGTAGAAAGTAATTTTAGAATGGGAATTAACTACTTTTCTTTTGAAATCCATTAAGCATATTTAGAAAGTTTAAAAATTGGTTTTGAGGAATACTGCGAATGAGAGTTGGTGGTGGAAGTTTGATTTGTGAATCTGGAAGGGATATTTAGAAAGTAGGGGAATGAATAACAAATAGAGATCAGAATGTTTTGAGCTGTCGAGAAGTGAAGTCCAGTAGTAGACGGTAGTGTACGGAGAGTGAGAAAGCCGGTGTAGTTCCGTGAGTGTGGAGTATCTATCGTGGAACGAGAGGTAGGCCAGGTTGAGAGTAAAAGAACCTCCTTGAGCCAAGAGTTCCCGGTAGCTGATTGCAGTTTCGAAAAAGGTAGAACACAGCATCACGACAGAAGCAGGAAACGAGAGCTATACGAGCTAGTTTCAGAGGAGAACATTACTGGAAGCCAGGACGAGGTTTTGATTGCAGCAAAGGATAGCAGGAAACGGGTCTTGTGTGAAGACATTCTCAGTTCACCAGAAAAAGGTCAGTCTCATTTGTTTGGACATGAATGTATGGGTTTTTCGTATTAAATACCACATTTAAAATTGAAGAAACATAATCAATAATATCAGAAAAGCTTCATCAAACTTAAATAGAATTGTTGCTAATAAATCATAATAGTTAAATGTTAATAAAAACTTTCAATTGGAAACCAAAAGGAAATAAGATTCCCATGTGTAAATGTTATGTTTAAGAATAATAAGATATAGCAAATATTAAGCAGTGATTGCCATTTAAATAAAATAAACAATATTTTGATTACAATTGTAACCCATATGTGTTATTATTTTACTCTTTTCTTTCCTATCCCGATTAGGAACCATTGAGAAATACTTAGAAGCCACGTAAGTAAGTAATTAATTTTATAAAAAGCCCTGAGATTGAAAACATATTGATATGTGATCTGGTAAATTAATTAGATTATTATTAATGCATTGATTAAATTAAATGACATATAAGAATATTATCTCATATCAATAATCAAGATCACATCAACTGTCGTCCAACGTGGAAAGCATTGTAAAGTATTTCTAGTGGCAAATTTGAAGGATAGAAAGAGTAAAGCCGGTATTTGAAAATTTATATGCCTGTGGTAAAAAGTGAGATACTTACATTTGATAACATAAAATTTTAGATCTCTTTAGGTACAAATTTTACATAACTGATTTAATATTTTATTTTTACGATATTTACATTTGATATATTTATTGACAATTTATAATATTTGGGTGAGAAAAAGTCGTCTTGGTAACATACTAGTAAAATTTCATATTTGGCGGGGACAGTACTTCTTGAAAACAAATGTCTGTGACAAGAAGCCAAAGCAAAGACAACAAAAAACAAAAAGAACATTCAGACCAAGAAGATATTTTAGACACGACAATCATGGCATCAGAACAGCAAGAATTATCAGGAATAGATAAACTATTACAACTGATGCAACTCCAGTCACAAAAACTGGATGACAATCAAAGAGAAACAAAACAAGCAATGGATGAAGCAAAAAGGACAATGGATAAAAATCAGGAAGAAACATCAAAGAAAATGGATAAAGTGGATCAAAAAATGGATGAAACACAGCAAAAAATGGATGACAATCAAAAGGAAACAAAACAAGCAATAGAAGAGAACAATAAGAAAATAGAGGAACGCATAGAAAAGTATGAAAAGGAAATAAAAGGATGTTTGACAACAATGAAAAACGAGATAGAACAGCAAGAAATGAAAATTAAAGATCACATGCAAGAACAAGAAATTAGAATGAAGGACCACATGAAAGAACAAGAAATGATAATTCAAAACAAAATGGAGGAGTTAACGAATGGCCAGAAAAAAGGAAATAGAAAATTTGGAAAACAAGTTTGAAAACGCTATTCAAGCAATCAGAGAAGAAATGGAAAGAATTGCGGAAATCAATATTCAACAAAATGTAGGAGAAAGAAGAGAAATGGTTATACATAGCACAGATGACGTGAAGATAAGGTTTGGCGGGGATGTAAGAAGATTACACCCAGTGCCGTTCATAAATAGCCTGAAAAAGAAAATACAACACATCGGAAATTTCGAAACAGCAAAAGAAACTATCAGAAACCATCTAAAATATGAAGCAAGCCTATGGTTCGATTGCAAAGAAGAAGAATTTGACAGTTGGCAACAATTTGAACAAAAATTTTTGAATTATTTCTGGGGAAAAGTCCAACAATTGGAAATTAACAAGGAATTGCAAAATGGGAAATACAATGATAGGATGGGTATATCAGAAAGGACATATGCATTACAAATTTACTATAACGCAAAACATTTACAATATAATTACTCATCGGAACAATTAGTCGAACTGATTGCAAGACATTTCGAAGAAACGCTGGAAGACCATATCACATTGCAAAACTACAAAGACATAGATAGTTTATGCCAATTCCTACAAATAAGAGAATCACGTTTAAGGGAAAGAAAATCAAGAAGGTCGCGAGAAGATTACAGGCCCCGAGAAACACAGGATTACAGAGATAGAAATCAAAATAGGAGGGACTATACAAGACGAGATTTTAATCCCAGAAGGGAAAACGAAAATAGAGACAACGGAAGAGGAAATTATGAACAAAGAAATAGGCAATGGAATGAGGACAGAAATCGAGAATACCAGAATAGAAACACCACACGCTCAAATCAAGAAAACAGAAATAATGGTAGACAAAATGAACAGGGATATCGAGAAAACCGAAACAGATCCGACAGACCAAGAGAAAATAGAAGAGAGGTAAATAATACCCAGACAGAAGAATATGACGGAGAGAGAAATTATGACGAAAATATAAACAACAATGAGCAACCGGCGTCTTTTCACGACGGCGCTCACTAAAAACAAAAAAACAAACAGGAATCTTTTGTCACCCCAAGGAGTTTATTAAATTGGCAGGAAACAACGAAAAGAAAAATGGAATTAATTTAAAATTTGTGGATGGATTTATCAACGAGACACCAATTAAAATTATGATAGATACTGGATCGGAAATAACATTGGTCAACAGAAAACTAATAGAAGAAGTTAACTTAACAAATTTAATTTACAAAATACCTAGGGTAAATTTAGTGGGCGCAAACAAACGGACATTGGCAACTATAAATGAAGGCATACGAGTAATGGTACGACTGGGTAAGAATATGTATGCACTACAATGTGTAATAATGCCAAATATGTCACATGACATGATAGTAGGAGTTGACGAATTGGCAGAAAAACATGTAGTGATAGATTTTAAAAATAATACGATGAAACTAACAGAAGAAAAAGAAGAAGAACAGGACAAGGAACAGGAGAAACAAAATACGGACGAATCATGTAAAGAACAAACAGTGGAAATGAATTTGGCAACGAAGCAAGGACAAAGAAGAAAAGGGAGAAAAAGTCAGAAAAAGACAAAAGAAAATGAAACCTGTGGCTCCTCAAAAGAAGAGTTGAGCCCAGAAGAAGAAAAATTGAGAGTATCAAAAGCAAAAGAAAACTGGGATTCCTCAAAAGAAGAGATGAGCTCAGGAGAAGAAGAAATAAAGTTAACAAATGAAAGCGAAAAAGATATGATCGAAACAGTGGCATTTGAAGAGGAGGCATATGAAAACGAGGATGCAGAATACACGGTAAAAGTATGTGAAAAATCTGAGGAAAAAGACAGAAGATTGATATGAGAAAAAGGGAAAGACAACATAATAGCCGACACTCTAACACAGGATGAGGACACTGAAAATAAGGAAACAATTACTCTACAGGTGGGACTAATTAGAGTAATACAAGAAGAAGGGGTATAAGACGTAGATTAAAGTAAGGAAATATACAGGGAGTTGGTTTTGCCTCGAGAAAATTTATTTAAAATTGCAGATAAATTTTATCGAATACAAGGCGGGGATTTGTTATATTTCCATTTGATATGAAAATTAAATTTTGATAATTATAAACAGAATTCAATTTAATATAAAATATTTTCAATTTTCTCAACCACGGGCATATAAATTTAGAACAACCTGTATACAACAAATTGTTATATTTAATTTTAAGAAGTGATTAAACGAAACTCGGGACAATGCGCTTAGAACAAACAAAGTGAATGGCGCGTACCATTATCGTTGTTCGCGGAAGGTTCGATCATTAGCCTATGCTAAATAAAACTCAAGTGAAATCGATAATAGGTCATTATCGTTGTTCGCGGAAGGTTCGATCATTAGCTTATGCTAAATAAGACTCAGTTGAAGTAGATAATAGATCATTAAATTTTGTAAATAGTAGAAAGTAATTTTAGAATGGGAATTAACTATTTTTCTTTTGAAATCCATTAAGCATATTTAGAAAGTTTAAAAATTGGTTTTGAGGAATACTGCGAATGAGAGTTGGTGGTGGAAGTTTGATTTGTGAATCTGGAAGGGATATTTAGAAAGTAGGGGAATGAATGACAAATAGAGATCAGAATGTTTTGAGCTGTCGAGAAGTGAAGTCCAGTAGTAGACGGTAGTGTACGGAGAGTGAGAAAGCCGGTGTAGTTCCGTGAGTGTGGAGTATCTATCGTGGAACGAGAGGTAGGCCAGGTTGAGAGTAAAAGAACCTCCTTGAGCCAAGAGTTCGCGGTAGCTGATTGCAGTTTCGAAAAAGGTAGAACACAGCATCACGACAGAAGCAGGAAACGAGAGCTATACGAGCTAGTTTCAGAGGAGAACATTACTGGAAGCCAGGACGAGGTTTTGATTGCAGCAAAGGATAGCAGGAAACGGGTCTTGTGTGAAGACATTCTCAGTTCACCAGAAAAAGGTCAGTCTCATTTGTTTGGACATGAATGTATGGGTTTTTTGTATTAAATACCACATTTAAAATTGAAGAAACATAATCAATAATATCAGAAAAGCTTCATCAAACTTAAATAGAATTGTTGCTAATAAATCATAATAGTTAAATGTTAATAAAAACTTTCAATTGGAAACCAAAAGGAAATAAGATTCCCATGTGTAAATGTTATGTTTAAGAATAATAAGATATAGCAAATATTAAGCAGTGATTGCCATTTAAATAAAATAAACAATATTTTGATTACAATTGTAACCCATATGTGTTATTATTTTACTCTTTTCTTTCCTATCCCGATTAGGAACCATTGAGAAATACTTAGAAGCCACGTAAGTAAGTAATTAATTTTATAAAAAGCCCTGAGATTGAAAACATATTGATATGTGATCTGGTAAATTAATTAGATTATTATTAATGCATTGATTAAATTAAATGACATATAAGAATATTATCTCATATCAATAATCAAGATCACATCAATATATATAGTCTTTTAAGTCCCTTTTACTTTTCAGTGTCGGGACTTTTAATTATAAATTATTAAAGCCATTGAATAAATACTCATTTTAAAATTAATCAATACTTGTTTACCGCATTGGAACAACCTAATTATTAATCACAAAAAAAATCCAGGTCCGGATTAACAAAACAATATAAAGTAATTGTAACCTTGAAACAACACCCTGTATATTGAAATTTTCAACATCCATTTGCACATAGGTATGAAAAGAGCACAAAAAACTAAGTTTAATTGGTTGCTTAAATTTTTTGGCCAGACAATTTAATGAATTTAATTTTGAAATTATGTCGAAATTTTTAAGAACATTAAATTGTCTGCAGAAAAAATTAAAGCGGGACATTAAACTTAGTTTTTCGTGCTATCTTCAGGTGTGCAAACGTATTTTAAAAATTTCAATATACAGGGTGATTTTTTAAGGTCACAATTACTTTGTACTGTATTGTTAATACGAACCTGGAATTTTCTTGTGATTAATAAGTGAGTCGTTCTAAGGCAGTAAATAATAACTGATTATTTTTAAAATTATTTAACTTGAATGATTAATTATTAAAAGTGCTTTAAAAACCTGGTTATTAATTTTAGGGTTCTTAAAAATTTGAATATATTTAATTTTTAAATTACAGTTAATAAATTTTTGCACAAAAAATCAAAGTGAACTGACAAACTCGGATTTTTGTGGTCTTTCCAAATGTGCAAACAAATTTTGAAAATGTCAAAATACAGGGTGTTGTTTCAAGGTCTCAATTACTTTATGTTTTTTTGTTAATCCGGACCTGGACTTTTCTTGTGATTAATAATTAGGTCTTTCCAATGTGGTAAATAAGTATTGATTCATTTTAAAATGAGTATTTATTCAATAACTTAAATAATTTATAATTAAAAGTTGATAATACCTGCTTTTTAATGTTCGAGTTCTTAAAAAATTGAATATAATTTCAAAAAAAAAGAATGTGTGTGTACTTTGTACGCACGTAAGAAGTTATACTTCTATTATATGATTATATGATTATAAACGAAATTAATATACTTTTTATTTATATTTTATTTAAATATTAAACTAATTTATACTTTCTACTTCTCAAACATTTTTATTAAAACAGTGAGAAAAATTAAAATAATAAAAGAATAAAACACACACAAACACATTAAAAATGCCACAAATGATTTCTGAACATTAAATGTCGGAAAATTTTTAACTAAATACGTATTTTCTGAAAATAAAATTATATAATAAATATACGTACAATCATAAAATGTATAAAAAAAAAAATAAAAAAATAAAAGTTTCTATTGGGATTCGAACCAACTTATCAGCGCGGTTGGTATTGGCGTTGTATTGGGGTTCATTCGCATTAAACGCTTCGCCACGGAGACAACGTGTCATTATGTGCGAAGATCGACTAACTAAACGGATTAAACTTTTGACATTTTTGAATTACATAAATCAAATTATTTTAATTTTGAATTGAAATGATTTAGAATTGAAAAAATACAACAAAACATAGAGTAAGAAAACAATATATTAGGTGAATATTGATAGAAATTTTAATGGTAATCAAATTATGTAAATAAAAGTATTACATACTATGTATTTTGGTAGGTTCAAATAGGTAGGTACCCATGATACATTTACAATTATTACGTACCTGTTGCTTTAAAAACTGTTTAAAAGTCACTACAATTATAAACTTTTTTGTTTCTGTCCTCACAACAATAAAAATAATACATTATACATTTGTTTACCTTCATATTGAACAATTATTTATTATTGATAGATCATTTCAACACCCAATCAGAGCCCGTATAACGACTAATACCATACTGTCGATGTGCGCATGCGCGCAGATCAATATAAATTCACCCTCAATCTCAATCGCGCCTAAAGAAGTATAACTTCAATTAAAGTCAAAAAATTGTCTGGCCGAAAAATCGAAGCGAACCATTAGACTTAGTTTTTTGTGCTCTTTTCAAATATGCAAACAGATTTTCAAAATTTCAATATACAGGGTGTTGTTTTAAGGTCACAATTACTTTAATCCGGACTTGGATTTTTCTTGTGATTAGTATGTAGGTCGTTTGGGTTTTGAATGAGATATATGTGTACCAAATATTAAAAAAATATATAGGGTGGTTCTAAAGTTATGGCTTAGGAAAGAAATTAGCAAAATCGTTAAAACACTCTGTAACTCGGATATAAAAGTCGGTAGGGCAAAAACTTTAGTATACCTAGAACGGCCTTGGTGACCTCTATTCACCATTAAAGTATTTCCGTTTCCCAATGAAACACCCTGTATAAATAATAAAAGTCCTTTATTCAATTTTAAAAATATTATTTTAATATAATGTACCTATATAATATAATTTGTTTAAAATATATACAATAAAATTAGATAATTTGAAAATTAATTATCTTATAAATATGACAGTTTTCTCAACTGTCTGTTTTATTCATACGTTAGCAGATGGCGTTAGCAAAGTATTGCATTATTTTAAATTATTAATGGAACATAAGAATATTATTTGATATTAAGTTTAATCTATATATATAAAATTCTAATGCGCAGGCTTTGTTACCGTACTCATCCGAAACCACTTGACCGATTTTCGTGAAATTTGGCAGGTATACTCGACCGAACATGGAGTAGGTTGTTATCTATATTTCATAGCCGTACGTCTAAAGGGGGCTCTGCCCCCCTAATAATTTTTTTTTATTTTTCGACAAACCGATTTTTCTTAATTGTATATGATTCAGAAGCAAAAGATACATATAATCCTAAATTTTCACTTTTCTATCTTTAACCGTTATTTTTTTAAAAAAATTTCGTGGTTTAACATCTATATATATAAGATGCTCTTTCGCAGGCTTTGTTGCCAAACTCCTCCGAAACCGCTTGACCGATTTTCATGAAATTTTGCAGATGGACTCCTTGCTGAGTTCCGAACAAAACGGTGCTATTTTTACTTCTCTAGCGCAGTCCGTTTCCGAACTGCGTTATGCCGTCCGTTAGCGCGAACCGTAAGTCGTAGAAAAATTCTGAGCACAGAAGAAGAAACAACGGAAAATTTTATAATAGAAAAGTGCAGCAGATTAACTTTTGGACTCAAATTGGATAAAATATGAATTTTTTAATTTTACGAAATTTTCAAAAAAACTTGCTTTCCCTGGGCAAACCATCCAGTTTATTCATGTTAACTAGATGAACAAACGAAAAATATCGTGAACACTATAGCGTGTCTTAAATAATCGATAATATTTTTTGTTATTGTCATAATTAATTAATATTTAGAATTTTAAAGTATGAATTAAAAAAATAAAATTTATTTTACATTTAATATTTGATGGGGGCGAGTTAAAAGTGCACTGAGTCATGCAGTGCTCTATGGGTGCAACTTATTATTGTTGCACTTTTAACACAATACGTTACACGCATTGTGTTAAAAGTGCAACAGTATGTTTTTGAATTCCTGAGAGAGAAGGTGTGGTCATATCAAAAAATGTTATATATGTTTCATATCTCTCAATGCTACTCACTGTGTTGCCTATTCAAAATGGAAGAATATGTGTTTTAATTTATAAGAGAGATGGTTTGGACATATCAAAATAATTTTATACAAATTTGTTTAATATTTCTCAATACAAGTTACTGTTTTGCTGAAAAAATGGAAGAATATGGGTTTGTTTATTCATGAGCGAGATGGTTTGGTCATATGAAAAGAATGTTATATACTATATAACATTGTTTTCGAATATATAAGATATTATGTTTAATATTTCCCAATGCAAATCAGTACTTTGCCGGCTTAAAGGGGAAGAATATGTGTTTGAATTCGTGGGTGAGATGGTTTGGACAGATCAAAAGAAAGTTATAAAATTATGTTTAATATTTCTCAATGCAAATTACTGTTTTACCGACTTAAAAGTGGAAGAATATGTGTTTGTAATTTATGAGGGAGATGGTTTGGTCATATCAAAAGAAAATTAAATATATATGTTTAATATTTCTCAATACTACTCACTGTTTTGCCTACTTAAAAGTTGAAAAATGTGTGTTTCAATTCATGAGTGAAAGAGTATGACGTATTTGATTTCATTTGAGAGATGGTTTGGTCATATCAATAAAATGTTATATTTTTAATATGTCTCAATGCAAATTACTGTTTTGCCGACTTAAAAGTAGAAGAATATGTGTTTTAATTGATAAGAGAGATGGTTTGGAAATATACAAAGAAGATGATGTCTTGATCCCGCGTATACTAATGATTCCAGCGGACTTACCGTTTCAAAATTGGAAGAATAACTTCGTTTAAATAGTAACGAGTTTTCAGGTTTGGCACACGGAAAATTTTTGCGCGTAGGGAAACCGTCATCGTTATTTATTTTGCACCAAGAATAGAGTATTGTTTACAAAAAAAGCATTACATTGATGCAAATTTTTGTCATACATAATATTTTTTAGATTTTCTGTTAATTTACTTAGTGAACTTTGAGATATCATTATTTAATTCACAATAACACCGGTACGAAGTTCGTCGGGTCAGTAATTAAAATAAAATTAAAATTATATACAATTTTGTTTACTTTGCTGGTGCAGAATTTAGACACACAACCCTATGACGTCACGACGCGTTTTAGGCTAGCTGCAATAATTTGAATTTAGAATTGTCTTTAGGGGCCAAACGGAACACAAAAACAACTTTTTATCTTTGATACACGTTTTAAATTATTGTATGTTGCGATTTATAACATTCTTTTCGAATTTCAAATTTATGCAAGTTCCTTATTGACCTAGAATCAAAATTATAACACATTATCTAATTATGACCCACTATCTAAGGTGCAACGAAGTTCACCGGGTCATCTAGTTATTATATAAAATAAATAAGATGTTTAAGAGTAAAATTTGAGTATAGTTTGAAAGGAATTATTAACAACTAATAACGTTAAAAAGGTTGGTAGAAATATATTGCTTTTCTATTTATTACTTCATTAGTGGATACAGTCGGAAAAATGAAATATTACCCATGAACGATCACATCAATCACTTATTTTATATTTGCTGTCTTTTTCTATAAATAACAAAAGTTTGTTATAGAAAAAGACAGCCAATACAAAATATGGGTAATCTTTCATTTTTCCGACTGTACTTTATTAAATCTTTCGCAAAATTGACTAAAATATGGGTTACTTTATTGAAAAATAATTTAAAACATTATGTTACTTTATTTTTACTTGGTTTACATGCAAGACTTTTATTATTTTAAAAATGTAATTTTTAATTATTTTGAAAGTTTGTTACTTATGTTTGCGAGTCTCATTCATTCTTTTAACGTGACCGAACCATGTCAGCTGTCTCTTTTCAATATCGTCTATTATAGTTTTTTCCACCTTCATACGTTCTCTAATTGTTTTATTTCTTATGTTCTAATCTCGAAACCTGACAACTTCTCCTCAAAAAGTCCATTTCTGTACTAAGTAGCTTCTTTTTATTTCTTGCACTTATGTTCCAAACTTCTGCACCGTAGATTGTAGCGCTCTTCATTATACTTTCATATATTCTTCTCTTTGTTGCCTTCCTGATATCTTTGTATCTTTGTCCCATAAAATTGAATTTGAGGGATCTAGTGATGCTTCTACCTTTATTGATATTGATCCTATGTTGTATTTCATATTCACTATTTCCTCGTTTGTTAAATTAGTCCGTTCTTTAACGGTAAAATATTACAAAACCTCTAAATTTTAAAGAACCGCTTGGATTGACATGAAATTTGGCATACACATAACTAACAAGTCAAAGCAAAAAAGTGATATTGTGCCGATATGTGCTTTTGCCCTGGGGGTGGTTTTCACCCCCTCTTGGGGGTGAAAAAATATTCGTCCAAAGAAAGTCAAGAAATGGGTAAACTGGCTAATTTTAAGTAACTTTTGTTCTATAGAGTTTTTTCATCAAGTCAATACTTTTCGAGTTATTTGGCGTTGAATATGTTCATTTTTTCAACAAAATAACCACGCTTTTAGACGGTTTTTCGCAAATAACTCAAATAGAAGTATTTTGTCGAAAAAACATTCTGAGCAAAAATATAGCATATAAAAAATTTAAAATGATGGTGTATATATTACGTCTCTACACCTAGTAGAAGCAGAGTTATAGCTAATGAAAAATAGGTTCATATTCGTCAAATTCCAAATGGAATACTTTAACGTGAAATAACCAAAAATGAAGCACATTTCCGGGGAAAACTCATTACAACTTATTTAAAGTGTTTAAAAAAAAGCTTCATTTTTGTTTAATAAAAAAAATTTCTAGCATCAAAATTAAACAAGTTACGCTCAAAATAAAGTTAGTCCCTTTTGGTTTTGGTAAAAAAATCGAGTAAATCACCCTCTAATTAGTATCTTAAATGAACTTATTCGTTACGACTTCACAAGTTTCTTGACTCGTGTATATATTGTTTATATGATCTGTAAGTTTCATCGGTTCAAAGTCCTTATTATTGAAAGGGCTGTAGTTAAAAGGGGTTGAACGAGTCACTGATCACGAATGTATGCAAATTTAGAAACACCAAATCTTGATCAATTGTTGTCTAACAGAAAAACAAAAAAATACATGATATTCAGAAAAGCAAATCTGACTTTTTTTGTTTTTCGAAATTTTTGGTATCTCTAACAATTTTTAAGTTATTTTGAAAAAAAGCATATTTTTCAAAATTTTAATTTTTAAAAATTTTACTTTGAAACCAAATTTTTTTAAAAATAAGCACTTTGAATTGATGAAACTTACAGATCATATAAACACAACATAAGTAAAATAATTTGTGGAGCGGCAACGATTAATTTTATTTTAGTTGCTAATTAGGGGTGGTCTTCCCGATTTTTTTTTTGCAAAAACAAAAGGGACCAACTTTATTTTGAGCGTAACTTGCTTAACTTTAATGCTTGAAACTTTTTGTAAAAACAGAAATAAAGCTTTAAGCACTTTAAAAAAGTTATAATGGATTTTCCCCAAAAAGTGCTTAATTTTTTGGATATTTCACGTCGAAATATTCTATTTGAAATTTGGTGAATATGAATCTATTTCTCATTGGCTATAACTCTGGTTCTACGAGATCCAGAGACCTATTGCGTACACCATTTTTTTATAGCCTATATTTTTGCTACGAACGTTTTTTTCGACAAAATACTTACTTTTTGAGTTATTTGCGAAAAACCGTCTAAAAATGTGGTTATTTTGTTGAAAAATGAACATATTCACTCGCAAATAACTCAAAAAGTGTTGACTTGGCGAAAAAGCTCTATAGAACAAAAGTTACTTAAAATTAGTCAGTTTATCCATTTCCGGACTTATTTTGGACATATTTTTTCACCCCCCAAGAGGAGGTGAAAGTCACCCCCAGGGCAAAAGCACACATCGGCACAATATCACTTTTTTTCTTTGACATGTAAGCTATGCGTATGCCAAATTGCATGTGAATCCAAGCGGTTCTTTAAAATTTAGAGCAAAAACCGTGAAAGAATGGACTAAATATAGCTCCCAAATATTTGCATCGTTTCACACATATGATTTGATAATACTTATACTAATTTTCTTCGTGAAACCAACACAAAAGATAACTAAAAATACGAATTTCATTTCTCTCTTTATTTTATTACCGAACCTGGTATACACAATGTTTTTGAAGAGACATCTATTGTAAGTAATTTAAAATACGTCAGTTCGGATTCCTTGTAAATTTACTCATCGGGTCACTAAAAATAAACCATTAGATCGCTATGTTTATTTTTTTTACACAGAGAAAATAAATTTGACCCCGAAATCAGATGATTGTGAACTTTACATAAAGGAGTTTTCTGCTGTATTCATGTGATTTTGGATCATGTGGACAATGGATTTGACATACATGTGGTCTATAATACAACCGTATATAGAAGTCTGTACTCTGCTTACTAAACGAGATGAAATAAAACGGATAAAAAAATAAATATATTTTAGAAAGCTTTCTAAAAGCATAAGTCACTTCTAAAAATATTCTGTTAAGGGTAAAGGCGCAAAATGTCGCCTGTCAAAATTTTCATGTGTTTTAAATGTACCTATTAATTTTTTTCGAATCCTGAGAAAACTATTAAGTTTTCTTGAAAAATTTAAACGCAGAATGAAAGATTACGTTATTACCGAGTGCCGAAAGTCCCTTAGAATTTAGAGTAAATAAAAAGTTTCTTTTGATTGAAATATTTGCAATTAAAAATCCCACTAAATTTTCTCTTTTATTTTCACCCCTGTAACTTATTAAAGTAAACATTATACAGTATGTCCCTGTAAGTTGTATCCATATGGAAAACTTTTTTATTATTAATTTTACGAAAAAAAGTTATTCTTCATAAAAAGCTCTGCATGGTCCAAAACCTAAGATTCAACCATCAGATATAAAATTTTATGAATATTATACGAGGTATGTCAAAAAGTTTGAATTTCACTCAAGAGTAAAGTAGCTTTATTTTTCACAATATTGAAAATTGCTATTATGAAAAGTTGTTTGGAATTAAAAACTATATTCTAATATGCAATTACACCCTTCTAATTGAAAAAAATTTTTTTTTGAAAAATTATGGATAACTAACATTATTTTCAGTAATTTTAATTCTAATAACTCTTTTATTATTAATTTTACGAAAAAAGTGATTCGTAATACAAAGTTGTGCATGGTCTAAAATACTCTAAAACCTAAAATACAACCATCTTATGTCAATTTTATACAAGGTGTGTCAAAAAAGATAAATTTAGATCAAAAGTAAAGTGCCTTTATAGTTAAAAATATTTCAATAAGAAGGATGTAATTACATACTGAAACATGGTTTTTAATTCTTAATAACTTTTCATAATAACACGATATTGTGAAAAATAAAGGTATTTTACTCTTGAGCCAAATTCATATTTTTTGGCATACCTTGTATAAAATTGATAAAATTTGACATAAGGTGGTTGTATTTTAGGTTTCAGACCATGCAGAACTTTTTATTAAGAATCACTTTTTTTCGTAAAATTAATAATAAAAGAGTTATCAGAATTGAAATAACTGAAAATAATGTTAGTTATCCATAATTTTTCAAAAAGAAATTTTTCAATTAGAAGTATGTAATTGCATATTAGAATATAGTTTTTAATTCCAAACAACTTTTCATAATAGCAATTTTCAATATTGTGAAAAATAAAGCTACTTTACTCTTGAGTGAAATTCAAACTTTTTGACATACCTCGTATAATATTCATAAAATTTTATATCTGATGGTTGAATCTTAAGTTTTGGACCATGCAGAGCTTTTTATGAAGAATAGCTTTTTTCGTAAAATTAATAATAAAAAAGTTTTCCATATGGATACAACTTACAGGGACATACTGTATAAGCTTTCAGGAACTTTCGGTCCTCAGTAATAATGTAATCTTTCATTCTGCGTTTAAATTTTTCAAAAATATTTATGAGTTTTCTCAGGATTCGAAAAAACACATTGAAAATTTTGACAGGCGACATTTTGCGCCTTTTCCCTTAAGTTTTAATATATACGATTATACTTTATTTGTTTCTAACTGGCAGTTCGATACAAATGCAAATCTTGCATTAAGTGGACTCAAAATAATATCCTTTCCCAAAATATTATCCTTTTTTATGTTGAAATGTAGTTTTAGGTGTTGTTTTTCAAAGAATCCACCCTGCTCACATTGAAATAATTATACAAACACACAGATCATTTACCTAACGCGTATGAAAACTATGAGTCAATGTTGAAAAATTAAAAAGGATAGATTTATACAGTGCGCTGGAATAAGTGTTACCCCTCCCTATTAACATATTTATTTTTAGCACATAAGCAAAACGCTCGGACAGGTAGATTTTTAAAACAGTCATAGTATATTCTGGCATCAATGTTTCGAACTTTACGTGAACCCTCTTCAGGTGACAGGCATAACTTTGATTTTTTTAAATGGAAAAGTACATCACGCGACACCTCATTTAAAAGCTTTTGAGATACATACTGATTACAAAAATGTATAATACTTAAATCCTTTTTGAGATCGTAGGCGCAAAATTTCAGGTCGTATTATTTTTAAATTAAAGTATTTTTGAAAAATTTAAACGCAAAATGAAAGGTTGCGGTATTACCCAGGGTATCTCTTTCTGAATTTCCGATATAAATGAGTTAGGTTAAATTAAAATATTAAAAGAATTTTTTACTAAGCAACAACATTTTCGTTTAATTTGTTAATATTTTGTATTTTGACAATAAAATAAATGAATAATGAAATCATTTTTTTAGTTAAATTCTGGCTTATTTCCCATTTAGAGTAGTTGAAATACTTTATATTTGATAACTCCACTTCTAATTTGGAACTTATGAAGACCACTTTTATAACTTTATCGCCTCATCTCGTATATGATATCCGTTATCCCTGCCATTATATAATTGACCAATTTGTATCGGTGCAAAATTAGGGCATCTATCAGAAATAGATGGCTATCAGTAACAAATAGATTGTGTTGTCGTAAATAGCCGATTAATAAAAGCTGTGGTATATAAATGGAGTGGGTTTATAAAGGGTGTGTCACTTTATTTTGTCAATAAAAAAAGTATGAAATTATACTGTTAGTTTAGTTGCTGTTATAAATAGTCCAAGCTGTATCGTCGCCCCCGTTAGGTAAATTATTCCGATTAGATGTTTTTACACAAACTTACTCAAAAAGAGGCCCTTACAACAAATCCACAGGATGCCAGGCGGTACCGTGGTCGAAAAATTGTTTAAACAATTTTTTTAAATAAATTCACAAAAATAATTTTTTCACTTCGGACAATTTTTTTTAGATTCTTTGGCTGATTCTGAGCAAAAAAGGTGTCTTGTGATTTTTCTCTTAAATTGATTGTTGTCGAGTTATAAATATGCGATTTAAAGGATCAAGGATCCCGCAGAAACCTTATGGGAGATGGCTCTGTCAAATGCTCTGAAACTTTGGGTTCTGGTAGTCCTTGATGTGTAGAACAAAAGACTCAATGGCCGCGTAGCTCCAAAAAATCATGGTTTTAACATATAAGCCTCTGCAGTTATAGGTACAGTGAGGACGATTGAGTTGGAATAAATTCATTTCCTCGAGAATGGTCGACTCTGGAGATAAATTAGAAATCAGGTCGATTTTTATTTTTAAATTATAATTTTTTGGCATATATATCATACTAGTGACGTCATTCATCTGGGCGTGATGACGCAATCGATGAATTTTTTTAAATAAAAATAGGGGTCGTGTGATAGCTCATTTGAAAGATTATTAAATTCTCTATTCAATAATATAAACATTAACATTATTTATACAGGGTGCCCAAAAAATTTTTTTGAATTAAAATAATTGAGACAAAAAGAAAAATGTATATAATTTATTTAATTCGAAATACATTTTACTGTTGTCCGAAACCAGGAAAAAATGTTTATTTGATAAATAAATATTGTCTTTCGCTTAAATTCGATATTAAAGCTGCCACTCGCCTGCCTCTTAGCAGTTTAAACATTTAATTTACGCGAAAAGCAATGTTTATTTTTCAGATTAACATTTATTCTGTTTTCTGACAGCAGTAAAATGTATTTCGAATTAAATAAATTATATACATTCTTCTTTTTGTCTCAATTATTTAATTAAAAAAAATTGTTAGGCACCCTGTATAAATAATTATGTTAATGTTTATATTAGTGAATAGAGAATCAAATAGCCATTCAAATGAGCTATCACACGACCCCTTTCGCTTAAACTAAATGTTCAAACTGCTAAGAGGCAGGTGGGTGGCAGCTTTAATATTGAATTTAAGTGAGAAACAATATTTATTTATCAAATAAACACTTTTTCCTGGTTTCGGACAACAGTAAAATGTATTTCGAATTAAATAAATTATATACATTCTTCGCTTTGTCTCAATTAATTTAATTAACAAAAAAAATTTTGACCACCCTGTATAAATAATATTGTTAACGTTTATATTATTGAATAGAAAATTTAATAACCTTTCAAATGAGCTATAACACGACCCCTATGCTTATTTAAAAAAATCATCGATTGCGTCATCACGCCCAGATTGATGACGTCACTAGTACGATATACAGGGTGAGTCATAACTATAGGGACATAGACTAAGGACAGGTTATTTGGACCAAAATATGGCTATTGGGCCAAATATGTCTTAATAAAATGTTGCTGAGAAAAAAGATACAGGGTGTTAAAGTTAATTTTTGTTTTTCGTTTTTTGCTAATAGTTTCCCTGTATATTTATAAATTGCTATCAAAATTGGCACAGAGGCATAATCTTAGACAAGAAATAGTATTTTATCTACAATTTTACGTTTTGTCATAGAGGGCGGCACGTGGATCATTCCTGATGATCAAATTGAGTCTAAACTTTTTCTGATGAAACTTTTTAGTCATTTTTATTAGAAAATATGACGTAAACATCATTTTTACGTAAAATTGGTACTCATGTTTAAACATGATAATTTCAACCGTTTTCGATAAAAACGCAGTCGAACTGCTTAGAGTCTTAAAAAAGGATTTCAAATATTATTTAATTTATGAAAAGTATGCTTTGGACTGTCAGATATTTGTTGTTGGTAAATGTCATTTGTTCAGAGTAAATTATTTTTGATGTGACAGTGTAGTGTAGTGTTGCATTTTTTAAAAGTAATCATTACTTTTTTGATTGAAATACCTCGTCACAATCATTTCAGTTGCAACTTTGTTTATTAGTTTGGTATTTGATATCCCCTTCTGAGTTCCTGAAATCTTCAATTGCGTTTTTATCGAAAACGGTTGAAATTATCATCTTTAAACAAGAGTACAAATTTTACGTAAAAATGATGTTTACGTCATATTTTCTAATAAAAATTACTAAAAAGTTTCATCAGAAAAAGTTTAGACTCAATTTGATCATCAGGAATGATCCACGTGGCGCCCTCTATGACAAAACGTAAAATTGTAGATAAAATACTATTTTTTGTCTAAAATTATGCCTCTGTGCCAATTTTGATAGCAATTTATAAATATACAGGGAAACTATTAGCAAAAAACGAAAAACAAAAATTAACTTTAACACCCTGTATCTTTTTTCTCAGCAACATTTTATTAAGGCATATTTGGCCCACTAGCCATATTTTGGTCCAAATAACCTGTCCTTAGTCTATGTCCCTATAGTTATGACTCACCCTGTATATGCCAAAAAATTATAATTTAAAAATAAAAATCTACCTGATTTGTATTTTATCTCCAGAGTCGTCCATTCTCGAGGAAATGAATTTATTCCAACTCAAACGTCATCACTGTACCTGTAACTTCAGAGGCTTATATCTTAAAACCAGAATTTTTTGGAGCTATGCGCCCATTGAGTCTTTTTTTCTACACATCAAGGACTACCAGAACCCAAAGTTTCAGAGCATTTGACAGAGAACCATTTCCCATAAGGTTTCTGCGGGGTCCTTTGAAAAACGCGAAAATAACTATTTTCAAGTCTTAATAATTCGGTTAAAAATAATTATTATGAGAGTCAGAAACTGACCAAATCGAAGTTTAAAGATCCCTCTACAAGATCCTGAAGAAATTTTTGTCATTATTTTATTACTAAGATGTTATTTTTAATTATCAACAATGAGCGCTAAGCGTGTATTGAGGCGGCTGTCAATGTGAGTGCGAGTGAGATTCACCATTGGTCGGCCGGAATGGTGCATCTCTTTCGCACTCACCTAGACGGCCGCCTAATACGCTCTTAGCGCTCATTGTTAATAATTAAAAATAACAGCTTAGTAATAAAACAATGACAAAAATTGCTTCAGGATCTTGTAGATGAGGCTTTAAACTTTGATTTGGTCGCTTTCTGACTTTGATAATAATTATTTTTAACCAAGTTATTGAGCCTTGAAAACGGTCATTTTCGCATTTTTCAAATTTTAAATCGCGTATAACTCAACACAAATCAATTTTAGAGAAAAATCACAAGAGCTTTTTGCTCAGAATGACCTAAATGATCTAAAAAAATGTGTTTAAAGTGAAAAAATTATTTTTGTGAATTTGTTTAACACAAATTGTTTAAACAAATTTTTTTTTAAACAAATTCACAAAAATAATTTTTTCACTTCGGACAATTGTTTTTAGATTCTCTGGGTCATTCTGATCAAAAAAGGCATCTTGTGATTTTTCTCTTAAATTGATTGTTGTCGAGTTATACAGGGTGTCCAGAAACTCTACCGACAAACGAAGACAGGAGATTCCTCAGATAATTTTAAGACAATTTAACTAAATTCACCTAGTCCGAAAATGCCTAAGGGAGCTAGATCTATTTGAAGATGGCGTCTTGTAATTAGTTTTTCTTAAATACCTCCAGAACGCTTCTAGTTAGAAAAACGAAAATTGGTACACGTATTTTATCTTCCAGAGGTAAATCGATTTCATCCATTGTGAATTTCTAGTACCAGTCATAGGCGTCCTTTTTGGGTGGGGCAACGGTTATTTTATCGCATATTTTGTCTTTATCCTTTAGGCGTGTTTGATACTGGATTATTAAATTGTGAGGTATTCTAGTACTAAAAGGTACTCTTACTTTAAGTCGATAGGACACACCGTTTTCTAGAAAAATCGATTTGAAAATTTTTCGTTCCCTGAATTTGAAAAAAAAATTGAAAAAAATGTTAAAAAAAACGGTGTATTTTACCAACTTAAAGTGTAAACCATAATTTAATAATTTAGTGTCAAAAAGTCTTAAACATTAAAGACAAAAAAGTTATGCGATAAAATAACCGTTGACCTACCCAAAACGGACGCAAACGACCGGTACTAGAAATTCGCAATTAATGAAATCGATTCATTTCTGGAATATGAATAAACGTACCAGTTTTCGGTTTTCTAAATAGTTTTTTTTGAATTTTTTTTTTGATATTCAAAAAACGAAAATTTTTCAAACCTATTATTCTAGAAAACGGTGTATCCTAGCGACTTAAAGTAAGAGTACCTATTAGTACTATAATACCTTATATTTTAATAATCCAGACTCAAGAATGCTTAAAAATTAAAAACAAAAAAAGTTATACGATAATATAAACGTTGTCCCACCCAAAACGAACGCCTATGACCGGTACTAGAAATTTGCAATGGATGAAATTTGCAATGGATGAAATCCATTTATCTTTGGAAGATAAATATGAGTACCAATTTTCGTTTTTCTAAATAGAAGCCTTCTGTAGATATTTAAGAAAAACTAATTACCAGACGCCATCTTCAAAAAGCTCTAGCTCATTTAGGAAGCATTTTCGGACTAGGTGAATTGGGTTAAATTGTCTTAAAATTATCTGAGGAATCGCCTGTCTTCGTTTGTCGGTAGAGTTTCTGGACACCCTGTATATATTATGCGATTTAAAATTTGAAAAACGCGAAAATAACTATTTTCAAGGCTTAATAATTCGGTTAAAAATAATTATTATGAGAGTCAGAAACTGACCAAATCGAAGTTTAAAGACCCCTCTACAAGATCCTGTAGAGATTTTTGTCATTATTTTATTACTAAGATGATATTTTTAATTATCAACAATGAGCGCTAAGCGTGTATTGAGGCCACGGTTATTAGACTTTATTACGGTTGTCTTGTCCGACGGTGGTGGGGAGACTTATATTTTTGACTTTACGTCACAAGAGTTTACATTCCCATATTTTTAAATTATTTTCGATCATTGAATGTGTGTTATTGTGTATATATGTGTATTATTTCTGTTATTATGAAATAATAAGACAAATAGTACACATTTTATCTTATACCGGGTGGTGAATCGTAAAAACGGCCATAGTAAACTCAATGTAAAATTCTGAATTGTTGAATTCCTGCTTCCCTAATTATTCTAAATCAAAAGTCATGAGAGAATAGTTGTAGAGAATTAAAATCTGCATTAAAATCAAAAGTTAAAATTGTTCTACGATTTAAATGCATTCCAAAATTTTGAAAAATATGATACATTTGCCACAATAGGTATGCGTGTAAAAGTAAGGCCACACGTTACTATGCTGACAGTGCTCACACCATTGACTGAATAAAAAAATCTTTATTATTAATCCTTTCTCCGCAACTGAGGGTATCTTATCAACTGTATTGTTTTTAAACAATAGATGATAAAATAAAAATATTGACAGTTCAAAAATGTGAACATTATTGCATTGTGTGTGGCCTAAGTTTGGGCTGAAAACTAAAATGTATTACATTTTTACAAAATTTTGGAATATGTTGAATTACGTAGACCAATTCTAACAGTTATTTCCAATACAGATTTCAATCCTCTTCAAATAGTTTCTAATGTCTTTTGATGTAAAATAATTATTAGGGAAGCTGGAATTCAACAGTTCAGAATTTTACATTGAGTTAATGCAAAACTTTGACGCATGTCAAAAAATTCTCAATGCGTTTTAATTGTATTCATTTTTTTCGAATCCTGAGAAAACTAATAAATATTTTTGAAAAATTTAAACTCAGAATGAGAGACTACATTATTACCGAGGGCTGAAAGTCCCTGAAAACTTCTATAATGTTTATTTTAATAAGTTACAGGGCTGAAAATAAAAGAGAAGTGTGATATTTAATTTCAAATATTTCATTCAATAGAATCTGCTTGTTTATTCTAAGGGGCTTTCCGCCCTCGGTAATAATGTAATCTTGCATCCTGCGTTTAAATTTTTCTAAAATACTTGGTTTTCTCAGGATTCCAAAAAAATCATATTACGATTCAAATGACAGTAAACTCTCGTGACGTAATCTCACCCTTAATGTTCATTGGTTAGTCGATTTAGGCAACCGTAGTAATGTCTAAGAACCGTGTATTGAGGCGGCCGTCAATGTGAGTGCGAGTGAGATTCACCATTGGTCGGCCGGAATGGTGTATCTCTTTCACACTCACCATTGACTTGACGGCCGCCTAATACGCTCTTGGCGCTCATTGTTAATAATTAAAAATAACAGCTTAGTAATAAAACAATGACAAAAATTGCTTCAGGATCTTATAGATGAGGCTTTAAACTTTGATTTGGTCGCTTTCCGACTTTCATAATAATTATTTTTAACCAAGTTATTGAGCCTTGAAAATAGCCATTTTCGCATTTTTCAAATTTTAAATCGCGTATAATTCGAGAAAAATCACAGAGCTTTTTTGCTCAGAATGACCCAAATGATCTAAAAAAAAATTTGTGTGAAGTGAATTTGTTTAACAAAAATTGTTTGTTTAAACAAATTCACAAGAATATTTTTTTTCCTTCGAACAAATTTTTTAGATAATTTGGGACATTCTGAGCAAAAAAGGTCTCTTCTCATTTTTCTCTAAAATTGATTGTTGTTGAGTTATACGCGATTTAAAATTTGAAAAATGCGAAAATGGCAATATAACTCGACAAAAATCAATTTTAGAGAAAAATCACAAGAGACCTTTTTTGCTCAGAATAGCCCAAATTATCTAAAAAAAAATCGTTCGCAATAAAAACATTATTTTTGTGAATTTGTTTTAAAAAATTGTTTAAACAATTTTTCGACCACGGCACCGCCCGGCACCCTGCGGCTTTGTTATAAGGACCTCTTTTTGAGTAAGTGTGTGCAAAAAAATCGAATCGGAATAATCGCCCCCCAACGGGGGCGACTATACAGCCTGGACTATTTTATAAAAAGGAAATTACTAAAAATGGATCAAATAATTATATGCTGAGTCAATCTTATGACTATTAAATGTTCTATTTTATTTCTGTTTTTTTTTTTGTTGGTTACCGATGTATTGCTTTTATGGTTTCATTAGAACGGTAAATCATTTCATCATTTTTACTTTTTTTTAATAATTCTTGATTAGTACATAAGCAAATAATATCCAGTTCATTGCTACTAATTTCACATTTATATTCATATAACTTATTATTCATTTAAAGGGGCTGTCCTTTTGTTTCAATGATTTTGTTCTTCCGTTATAGTAGGCGAGGTAAGTATGCTAAATTTGCAGTTAGTCGAGCGATATGGGGACCTATCGGGTTGTGAAGATTGGGTCCTAAAACCAAAAAGTTATGTTAAGTTTTCCATTTATTGGGCATTTTCCATTTCCAACAATCGTTTTTTCCGATTATAGCGCCATCTACCTATAATTCGAAAAAATGTCTCGAATAAAAGTAACTCATTTTCACGTAATGAATCCAAATCTGCAATAAAAAATGGGGTTTCCTATTTAAGATTTTAAAGTAACCCCCACCTCACCTCCGTTGGGGGTCGTGTTTCGATAGATTTTTGAAAAATACTGAACACGTATTTTTCAGTTTTTTTGCCTGATGTTCATTTGGCGAAATATCGTGGGATTGCTATTTAAAATTTTAAAGTTACCCCTCACCCTCTTCCTTGGAGGGTCGTCTTTGGTATCATTCGATAGATTTCGAAATACATATTCGCTTTTTTTAGTCCAGAGAAATAAGATTTTTCTCGTAACACATCCCCCTCCAGGCCGAAACCAAATTGTTTGAGTAGTATGGACATCTATATTAATAACATATATGTTTCCTGCATCAGATTTTGATAATATACATAGTTATAAACAAATGAAGATCAAAAAACGGTAAAGGGCCTAGCCGGGTAAGATGATGAAAAGTGCCCCCAGCTCGATTTAAATTCCATATAGGCCACTTTTTAGCACATATAGAGGAACTCACTTTCTGAAATATTTAGCCCCCTAGGTGGTCGCGTAACCCCCTATAGCCTAATTAGGCATTTTAGGCTTTTATTTTTTATCTCAGCGGCATCAAGAGCTAGCCAAAAACTTTATTTAAAAAAGTTGTAAGTTTCAAAAAGATCTATATGAAAAATTTTTTTTTTATTTTTTTGGCGGGAAATTCGAATTTTTAGAACAATTTTAAACTTTTAAATACCTCTGAAAAAAAAAACTAAGACACTCGTTTTTACGAAAATTAATTATAATGTGTATTTTTGCACAATTTTTCACCCTTAATTTTTTCAGATTTTTAAAATTGGTGAAACGTACCTTTAAAAATAAAAAACCACATTTTTTCGGTTTTTTTTTTTTCGTTTTTTGATACATTTTTATACATATTTTTCAAAAAAGGTAACACTGTCACTAGAATAGGTAAAAACTGAAAAATAATTGGGGTTTGCTTAATAAAAATTTTTTGTAACGCCATCGATTTTCAAGATACAGGGCGTTGAAGAAAACAAAATTTTACACATTTTTTACGATTTTGCTGAAACTACTGGCAACATTGTAATAAAACTTGGCGGGATTTAAGAGCTAGTTATTGTGCATGTTTTGACATACAATTAAGGATTTGATAGTCATCATTGGCGCGCATAGGGGTAATGGTCTGAACTTTTTAAAGAATAAAGATAGTACGCCACTGACATATTTCAAATTAACAATGGTTTTTGAATTTCTCGTTCAATTTGTGACAAAAAATGTATCTTCTTATTTTTTCATCCGACGCGTCATTTTTATTTAAAAAATAAAAGATCTTAACCCTTACAAAGTATTCGAACTTCTAGTACTTTCTACATCTACATAATAAACTCATACATCCATTATTATCAAAATTAATTCGAATACTTTGGAAGCGTTAAGATATTTTATTTTTTGCAGCAAAACGGCGCGTCGTATGAAAAAATGAGAAGATAGATTTTTTATTGAAAATTGAACGAGGAATTCAAAAATGATTGTTAATTTGAAATATGTCAGTGGCGTACTATCTTTTTTTCTTTGAAAATTTCAGACCATTACCCCTATGCGCGCCAATGATGAATATCAAATCCTTAGTTGTATGTCAAAACATGCACAATAACTACCTCTTAAAACCCGCCAAGTTTAATTACAATGTTGCCAGTAGTTTCAGCAAAATCGTAAAAAATGTGTAAAATTTTGTTTTCTTCAACGCCCTGTATCTTGAAAATCGATGGCGTTACAAAAATTTTTTATTAAGCAAACCCCAATTATTTTTCAGTTTTTTACCTATTCTAGTGACGGTGTTAAATTTTTTGAAAAATATATATAAAATTGTATCAAAAAACGAAAAAAAAAAACGAACAAATGCGGTTTTTTATTTTTAAAGGTACGTTTCACCAATTTTAAAAATCTGAAAAAATTAAGGGTGAAAGATTGTGCAAAAATACACATTAGAATTAATTTTCGTAAAAACGAGTGTCTTAGTTTTTTTTTCAGAGGTATTTAAAAGTTTAAAATTGTTTTAAAAATTCGAATTTCCCGCCAAAAAAATAAAAAAAAAATTTTTCATATAGATCTTTTTGAAACTTACAACTTTTTTAAATAAAGTTTTTGGCTAGCTCTTGATGCAACTGAGAGAAAAAATAAAAACATAAAAAGCCTAATTATGCTCTAGGGGGGTCACGTGACCACTTAGGGGGCTAAAAATTTCAGAAAGTGAGTTCCTCTATATGTGCTAAAAAGTGGCCTATATGGAATTTAAATTGGGTTGGGGGCACTTTTAACCATCTTACCCGGCTAGGCCCTTTTCGTTTTTTTCGTCTATTACCAAAAAGTTAAGCATTTTAAACGAATTTCGGAGTAAGAAAGCCATAAATCATATAAAAAAACTTCAATATGGCGTATGCTGATTATGTCTATCCTTATTTGTTGCTTAGAAAATTGTAAAATAAGTCATAAATTTTGAGATTTTATAAATGTTCATAACTTATGTAAAAATTAACTTAGAACCTTCTTATTACACGGAATGCTGAGACTTCTTGTGCTTAAATTACATTTAAATATTCAAAGCAATTGGTCAAATAGTTTAAATGTTATTTAATTTGTTTATCATAAAATCCCTTTTTTTGCAACACCATAAGTCAGAAAATTATGAGGTTACAGTAATACTTCGGACAGTTTATAAAAGAAAAACATTTTTGCTATTAACTTCATTAAAAAAAATTACAACAAGTAATTTTAAACTGTGTAAAATTATTTTGCAATAACAAGTCGATTTTTTGCTTACTTATAAACAGTTAGAATAACTTTTTAACCGTTACCCGTAGAAAAATTAGTTTTTCATATTTAGAAAGACTAAATTTTTATACATACTTAGAAAGAAAAACAATTGTCATAGGACAATTAGGGATGGAGTTAGACCCCCTTTTTTTAATTCACATGTTCTTGCAAAATAATTTTGACATGTTTAGAATTATTTTTTGTCATTTTTTTAAATTAAATTAATAGTGTAAATCTCCTTCTTTCATAAACTGTCCAAAGTATTACTGTAACTTCATCATTTTCTGACTTATAGTGTTGCAAGAAAAAATAATTTGGGATAAACAAATTAAATAACTTTTAAACTGTTTGCCAATTGCTTTGAAATTTAGGGTATGATTTAAACACCAGAAGTCTCAGCGTTCCGTGTAATAAGAAGGTTGTAAGTTAATTTTTACATAAGTTATGAATATTTATAAAAATTCAAAATTTATGATATATTATGCAATTTTCTAAGCTACCAATAAGGATAGACATATTCAGCGAACGCCGTATTGAAGTTTTTTTTACGATTTATGAGTTTCTTATTCTCAAATTTGTTTAAAATGCTTAACTTTTTGGTAATAGACGAAAAAAGAGAAAATTTACCGTTTCTTGATCTTCATTTGTTTATAACTATGTATATCATCAAAATCGGCTGCAGGAAACATACAGGTTATTATTATAGATGTCCATACTACTCAAAAAAATTGTTTTCGGCCTGGAGGGGGTTATGTCACCAATAGGATATTTTTTTTCCTTTTTCTCTGAACTATTTGTGAAACTGTGACTCGCCCATTTCCTCGACTTACTCGACGGTTTCAATATAAGAACTTTACGCTAAAACTATGACCAGATCTTAATTAGTTATAATAACAAAGTTAGTCATTTAATTACATATTTGTTAACGAATGTGTACGTATCGATCTGTAAATTGGTGCCGAAATTTGTAATTATTACTGTAAATACTAGTTAGCAAAATTAGTTTTCGCTCAAATAGTGACTAATAACAATTGTGTTACGTGTTAATCATCAAGAACAAGCTGTAACTTCGGTCCGTAAGAGATGTTTTACTTAATAATCTTCCAACTTAAACACACTCAGTGTCAAACTGTCAATAGTTTTTCACTGTTGCTATCCCGTTCCAACGGACGCCAACGGTTAGGCAACCAGTATCGCAGTGATGTATCCAAGGTTATCACTTATTTCCAGACATCCAAAGCGTTAATATAAACAAATTCAAGTTACTTTTGACTACATGAGTAACAATTTAAATCAATGTTCCCCCACTGTTAGCAACACCATGTCTGGACCCAATTCTTCCAGTAATCTTACTAGTTCATATATGCAACTGCTACTATGACTAAACAACGTCCGAAGTATCCCAAGAAGACCGAAGCAATTTTATAATTAGTTGTACGTCTCTATAGTATCCAATGATTGTATATCCAATTTTTTTTCTTCATAATTGTTACCTAATATTATTTAAGATTTAGAAATTAACTGTTATAATATTTAGTTTTAAGTCCTTATTGTAATTAATTATTGTATAACCAATATTGTTTGTGTCAATGGCCATTGCTGCCGAGACACACTCGGCATTATTACAAAAATTACATATTTGTTAACGATTGTGTTCTTATTTCCCACTTTAGTGGGTGGTCCTTCGAATTGTAATTTATTACATTGTTTATTCCGCTCTAAATGGTAGTAAGATCGCATCCTAATTTGTTGTTAGGGCAGTCAATGAGGATATTTGGCTCCGAATTCCCTCCTACTACACCGATTTACTTGATATTTTCACAATAAGTAGGGAATAGCTCAAGAAACAAAGTCTACCCTATGCCGATGTGTGCTTTTATCTTAGGGGCGGGTCCCACCCCTTCTCGAGGGTGGAAAATTTTTTGGCCAAAAAACGACGGAAGTGGCTAGAGAACCTAATTCTAAGCAAAAACTATTCTATAATTTTTTTAAAACTCTATACTTTGTATTCGTGGTTGAAAATTGGCTATTTTCAATGGTTTTTTGTGAATACCTTAAAAACTATGCATCTAACTAAAAAAATTGTATAAATCATTTTTGTAGCTGATAAAAAAACAAAGAACTTCTTCCTTCATAAATCTTCTAGTTATAATACAAAAAGAGATATGGTAGGTGAAAAAGTTTTTTTTTTGGTGCATGCTCAAATCGGTGTATTCAACTTGAAATAACAGAGAAACGGTCAATTTTAGGTGTATAATCCTACCAGTACCTTTTGTAGTGAGTAAAAAGACCTTTAAAATGAGCAGTAACAAATGTCAATTACATACAAACTAAGCGAAATATGCTGCAAATAAAATTGATGACTAATGTATTTTAAGAAAAAATTAGAAGTATATGTAACCCCTCATTTACCACAATTTAAATGCAACGTTTTCCTTCTACAATACATTTTATTATAGTGTTATTTCTATGTTCAAAAAGTTGGACATGTTTAAAATGAATGGAAAAAAGTAAGATCAAATTATAGAGCGCATTATTTCATTTTTCCTAAAAATCTTATTTTTCTCCATGTAACTTGAAAATGATAAGAGATACAGTAATAAACATGAAACGTGAAACATGTTTCATGAAAATAAAACACTGCTAAACAAATCTCAAAGTCCGCCTACCAATGAAACGAGTGTGATTCATGCTCATGACACATTTTTATTTTCGGAGAGTTTCATAAATGGCCCGACGTATATTTGTTTAGCAGTGTTTTATTTCCATGAATATAAATAATTTACGTTTCATGTTTCTTTGATGTCGGCATGCCTAAGAAAATTTAAAAATGCGCTCTATAATTTGACTTTATTTCTTTCAAGAACCATTTAATAAAAAACCCGTCCAACTTTTTGAACATAGAAACAACACTATGTTAAAAGGTATTGTAAAAGGAAAACAATGTATTTAAATTCTGGTGGATGAGGGGTTAAATATACTTCTCATTTTTGTTTAAAATACATTAGTCATCAATTTTTTTTTAAGAATATCTCGCTTAGTTTGAACGTAATTGGCATTTGATATTGCTCATTTTTCATTTTAAAGGTCTTTTCAAGCACTATGAAAGGTATTGGTAGCATTATACACCTTAAATCGTCCGTTTCTCTGTTACTTCAAGTTGAATATACCGATTTGAGCATGCCCCAAAAAAACAAACTGTTTTCACCCGCCATATCACTTTTTGTATTACAACTAGAAGATTTAAGAAGGAACGAATCTCTTTGGTTTTTATGAGCTACAAAAAAGTTTTATGCAGTTTTTTTAGTTAGATGCATAGTTTTTAAGGTATTCGCAAAAAACAGTCCGAAAATGTGTAATTTTTCAATGAAAATAGCCTATTTTCAACCAAGAATAACTCAAAAAGTATCGAGTTTTCAAAAAAAATTATAGAATAGTTTTTGCTTAGAATTAGGTTCTCTAGCGACTTCCTTAGTTATTTTGACCAAAAAATTGTCCACCCCCGAGAAGGGGTGGGAACCACCCCCCAAGATAAAAGCGCACATCGGCGTAGGATAGACTTTGAATTAGAAGGTAAGTAGAGGCTATTCCCAAAATTTCATTAAAATCCATGCAGTAGGATAGAATTCGGAGGTAATATCCTGTTCTTTCTCTCATTAACTGGCGTAATGTTCATCTTCCTACATTTTTGTTGAACAAATCTTCCGTTTACTTCTACCATTTTTGTTGGTCGTCTTCGAGACGGATGATAAACCATTTTTTCTCCAAGTATCTTCTGCCAAATTTCTTTTGGAATGCTTTATCTCCAATCCAACATAAATTCATACAAAGTTGGCGCAAGTATATAAGTCTGTACTTTGGTTCATCATGATCTGTACCACAGCCACCTTTACTTAACAAGCCATGAAGTTGAAACTTGGCAACATCTATTGGTAGACCGATTAATTCTGACAGTTCTCAATTGTTTTTAAATAATTTTCACTGTATTTACAGAGAAACTGAAATATTTTACAATATTTCGTGCTCCAAATTATAAAGAACATTAAAAGGTATGTTATTAAGATGATTTTAGTTCAATATAATATATTTTTATATAAACTTGCGGGAATAGGTATAGAAATCCGTCCACTTAAAAATTTTGTCATTTTTAATGTCTTATATTTCCTAAACCTGTTGGCAGATTTAAGTGATTTTTTTAATATGTTATAGCCTAATTCTTTAACAATACCGCTGTAATAATATTATTGCTAACCAATTAAAGTTTCATGGTGTACAGGGCATTTATAAAATACTGAAATTAAAACCCAACTATAGCCTCCGTTTTTTATTTCTTAACATTCTGTTTTTTGATTAATTCGCTTATGTTTAACAACTAGATTTGTTCTTTATCAATTCAGGGTGTTTCTAAATAAGTGCGACAAACTTTAAGGGGAAAGGAACAAAATGCAAAATTTTGACGCCTGTATTTTAAATATAATCATTTTTTTCGAATTCTGAGAAAACTAATAAGTATTTTTGAAAAATTTGAACGCAAAATAACAGATTACTTTATTACCGAGGGCCGAAAGTCCCTTAGAATGAATAAAAAGTTTTTTTAATGACATATTTGAAACTAAAAATGACACTAAATTTTCTTAGTTTTTCACCCCTGTAACTTATTAAAATAAACATAGAAGTTTTCAGGGACTTTGGGCCCTCGGTCCTAACGTAATCCTTCACTCTGCGTTTAAATTTTTGAAAACTACTTATTAGTTTTCTTAGGATTCGAAAAAAATGAATCCCGTTTATATTCTTGTTATTGGTTTTTTTTTGTATAATAAACGTTACTTACAAGGAATTACTTAATAATATTTTGTACAAACTTCTAATTAATAATATTTTCTTGTTCGACTCAAAAAATACTATAAATTTTACCAGTCATCAATTGCGACGTTGCCTTTTTCTCTTCATGGCTTGTAAAGTAAAGGTGGCTATGGCTGTACACGTTCACTTCTGGACATAAGTCTCTCTCTGCTTCTGATTCTGTTTCGTAGGTCTTAGGCCAGTATTATACTAGGCAACTGGTGACGCCACCAAGTTGCTCCACCAGTGACTCATTACGTCACAGGGCATTTAAGTAAATCGGGGCATAATAATTAAGTTTAGAAGGTATCGACTTTTCTCGTAAGCATAAATTCAAAAGTTCTTGCCTTTTGAAGATCAGTCTCGCCCCCGCCTCGTTCTTGTGAGATTCGATAAGTAGTCCATGGACTAATATATTTAACTAAAGGAGGGCAAAATTGATAAATAAATACATTATCAACATTGTTGTTGTTGTTTAAACGTTCCTAATTCTTTTTCTAAAAAATATTCTACGTAATTCAATTTTTTACTGTGATTAATTTGTTTTTTCATCTATCGATACATAGAATGTTATTTTCACTAACTTCTGACTGTTCCTTCTGACGTTCTTTGCTTTTCACGTGCATCAGATTATTGTCCAAAGACAATATTCTCCTTTTTATTGATACATTCCCCTTTATTTAGATATTCAAATGTTTAGCTGTTCTTGTCCACAGTATTTATCTATTTTATACCTTCGTTCGAGTTGTATGTCCAATTTCCATTGTCTTCAGGAAATGCAATGTTAAAATAAAATAAAAAAAAAATAAAAACCAATTACTTAATGACATACAAAAAGGACTAATGCACTTAAAGTAAAAGTAGCAAAATTTAGCATGAGATTTATGTTACCTTCGATCAGATAATCAACAATGATTACATTAACAATACAAATATCTGAAAAAAATTCTCTGACTTGCCTCACATGCAAAGTTGACCATATAAGTACCACATTAATTAGATATATATGGCAAAAGCAGTGAAATCACTGACCATTAGCTATATATACACATTGATATCGGTAATGTTTGCAAACAAAGCTTTACCAATTTAGAAAGAAATACCCATAGAAAGAACCTATTCTTTGGTTGTCTAAAAATAGAAACCAATATTTGCTAAAGAATGTATAGGGTGAACGAAAGATCCAAGAATGAAAATAAATGTTACAACGTTTAGTCCATTGAAATGTTACATTTAGGTTTGCGTTGTTTAGAGGATTTGTAAAATTTTGTAACAAGTATCAAACAAGGGTTTTTCAACGAACAATTTCCACTATAAAGTTGTTTAATTTTAGTTATTTATCTAGGTTTTAAGCGCTCTAAACTTGACCAGATTCTCGAATGCTCATAGGGATACAATAAAAACAAAACGTTAAGCTTACTTTTCTACCTATATATTTTTTTATTCATACAATTTATTACGATCTTAACATTCCTATGCTATTAAAACTATTTTTGACCCTTCTCCCCACTGCAAAACGCAGAACTCTAAGCAAGTTGAAAATACCCAAGTAGTTATTTTTGAGGACAAATTAATGAACATCTGCCTGCTATTACTGTTATTACGCCAGGTAACTGAAATTACAATTTTACAATGTTACATAAGGTCTGACAACAAAGTAAATACCACCATAATATTGGCTTGATCACAGGATTTTTACACACCAAAATCTAAAAATCGTGAAAGCTCACTGTTTACGAGATAGCTGAGGCGTTCCATGCATAAAACTCACTCTGTATTAACTTTTTACTCATATCTGATCTATATTGTAATAATCATATCAACTATGTCTATTTAGCCTATAAAAACTATTACAATAATTAATTGTGCTGCACTACAAAGAAACCGGTCGTTGGAATAGATCATTTTGATTTATATCGAACAGCTGAGACTTATAAAAAATCAAAAAAATTTAAAAAAATATTTATGTATTTAATCATATAAGATTTATATTGATATAATTAATAGTCGCTAGATAGGTATTCATGTCTTTATTTACATAGTTATATGTAGAGATGCGTTACGATTTCATCGAATGTTACATGTTACTGCTACCTCTGGATGGATGGATGACTTGAGAAAAACTGTGGGACATTTGATACCGAAGGCACAAAATAGAGAACAATGTAAGAATATACAGGGTGAGGCAGATAAAGGGCCTATTAGAAATATCTCGAGAACTCAAGTTAGGAAAATTATGAAAATCGGAATACAGGGGTTTTGAGGTGTGAGCTATTTAATGAAAATATTTTGGTCTCTTTACTACTTCCGGTTATACCGGAAGTTGATTGTAACTTCGTTTTTTAATGGGACACCTGCATATTTTTACATTTTTGGATTCTCCTCGATTTCTTCTTTCTTTAAATATAAGGTTTTGTAATATTATACAGGGTAGGTTAAAAGATAATTACGTTTCTTTATTAATTTCGTAGCAACATTCACACCCTGTAGGCTTGTAGTGGTTTGACATAATAAACTCTATTTATCTTCAAATGATTTTTAATATAGTCTTCTATTGTTAACAATTATTAGTATAGCTAAATTTTTCGTTTTAGTGTACAGGGTTGGTCGAAACACGGAATGAGTATTTTCTGAGTTTTCTTAAATGGTACACCCTGTATTTTAGTATTGTAATGAAATGTTGTTTTATGGTACATTTTAATTACTTAAGCACTCCCTATACCTAACTGCTTTAATTTGTGAGTTATTGGTGATTCAACAAAACATTAATTGCAACACAAAATATGTGAAATTGTATTAGGTTGGCCGTGAAAATATTCAATCACAAATAATTTTTTGGAAATAAATACATATTGATCTAGACTGATACTTAAAATTGCCAATAATGGTTGAACTGTCAAAATACCATCGAAGTTAAGATTGTTGGTGCGATTAACAATTAAACGCAAATTAAAGCAGTTAGGTATAGGGAATGCTTAAGAAATAAAAAGTACCATGAAATATCATTTCATTACTATACTAAAATATAGGGTGTTCTATTTAAGAAAACTCAGAAAATACTCATTCCGAGTTTAGACCCACCCTGTATACTAAAATTAAAAATTTAGCTATACTAATAATTGCTAACAATAGTAGACTATATTGAAAATCATCTGAACATTAATAGAGTTTACTATGTCAAACTACTACAATCCTACAGGGTGTGAATATTGCTACGAAATTAATAAGAAAACGTAATTATCTTTGAACCTACCCTGTATAATGTTACAAAACATTATATTTTAAGAAAGAAGAAATCGAGGAGAATCCAAAAATGTCAAAATATACAGGGTGTCCCATTTAAAAAAACGAAGTTATAAGCAACTTCCGGTATAACCGGAAGTACCAAGTAGATGAAAATATTTTCATTAAATAGACCAGTCTTCAAAACCCCATTATTCCAATTTTCATAATTCAGTTACCTTTAGTTCTTGAGATATTTCTAATAGGCCCTTTATCTGCCTCACCCTATAGAGGAGACCTATATCCAACAGTGGATACAAGAATTTAATGATGATGACGACTGCTGTCTCTTGAATGGTAGGGTGTCATGAGTATATACGTAAAATTCCAATAGACAATATACGATATGCAGACTTCTTCTTTTCTCTTCTTCTTCTTCTTCTTCTCCTTCCTCTTATCCTTCTCCTCATCGCACTACAGACCATGGTGCACATCTTGGGCATCAAGAGATGCCCAGGAAGAAAACAACAGTCCTAGCTGAGAAACATAAAGGGCCGGTCTACCATCAAAGAGCCGAAAACAACACTACAGAAGGTTTAAAGAGTAAAGACAACCGGTACCGTGAGACATAAGAAGAATAAGAAGGTTGTAACGTTACATCTTTGATATTTTATTTTTAAATAATTATTTTATCTTATTTCCTTTAATATTTCATTAATAATTATCTTCTTCTATTTGGTTTACCCATTTCCCCTTTAAAAATCGGTTGGCGCCCGGTCTATAATAGGCAACCCTATTTACATTATATCATCATCTCTTGTGTTCCATGTTCGGTATTTCAAATTTCGGTCCAAGGTTCGTTGTCATGTCATTTTAATGACAGTGACAACCCCCGTATCTCATTCTCAAAATGGAGGTGGAAATGTTTTAAAAGGCAGAGCAGCTTCAAAAATAATAAATCATTTTATTTCAACAAATCATCTTCCTCTTGGGGTGAGTTACATATAGTTTTTTTTAATAATGTCTTACAGTCATTATATTCCATCCATACCTAGTTTCTTATAACATTTTTTCTAATATTTTTATCTAACCTTCAAATGTTCAACCATGTGTTTGGTTTCTATATTTCTTTTCATCTATTAATATGCACGTTTAGTAATCAAAATTTTAACTATTCTCCTCATCTAAATTCCATGTAATTTAACCTTGCCATTTACTATTTCTGAATACTATTTGGCAAAGGTACAATTTGGTTTTCTTCTTGATGATTGATATGTGTCTTTATCTTATAGTTTTTGGGAATAACTCCACTTTCCTCCCTTCGGGAGCCTCAAGCCAACTACCATCACCGGTGATGCTACTCATAGGGCTATACAACAACGAAAGACAACCATGACATCCAGACTGTAACGACCAGCATCTCTACCGGCAGGGGCCTAGGGCCGAAGATCCGCCCAGGCCTACAAGAAGTCTACAGCAGTACCATACGACATCAAGAAGATACCATCAGCTACCAAAAGCCATAAGTATAATCCAGAATTGTTAGTTTTTGGCAAGAATTTGAATACATTTGTTAATGCAATTTACTAAGTCATTTTATTTATTATATCTTTATGAACAATAAACATGATTAATTAAAATTATTGTTTTGTTTGCTTCCATTCCAATTTTCATAGTTCATATCTGAGGTTAGGACAAGACGAACACACACCTGAGTGACTGAGCTAAGCTAAGGGTGTAACGATGGCTATCTTGGTTAGTTGAGGTAATATTTTCGAATATTATTTCAATTAGCTGGGTAGTCCATCGCAATTTCGTTACAAGGTATAACTTAATAAGAATAAGAACACCAAGTCAAAGTGCTTAACCCGCAAATAGTCGCGCCGTTAGATAGAATCTCACATTCTAAACATTTTTCGCGATAATGTGATGAAAAATTTTGCAATTTTGAAAAAATTTCGTAAGTCCCTCGAGGAAGAGTGTAGTAATGCGTAGGCTTTTTTTGTGGAATTTATGGCTTTGGGGAGAGCTAATTAGCTTTAATAATTGTTAGAAATAATATTTCTAACATAGCAAGTAAATAAAAATACTATAAAATAAAAATTTGTTGTAAATTCGTATTGTGAGATGAAATGTAACACGCGACTGTTCACGTTACAGAAGTGAGCGCGACTACTTCCGGATTAAAGAGTTAAACCAATGATACATAAATGTTATCATCAAAACGATCCAAATGTTTCTCTGATGAGTCGGTCAGACAGCTATGCGGGTCAGAAAGACGAATCGCCTTCACTTCACTGTTAATGATCTATCGAATCGATGGTTTAAACCCTGGCCAGAAAACAAAAAGACTAACGTAGTGCTTAAAATATAAAATAGTTTTACTCATTTCGTCATTCCCCGTTAGACGACAGTCTAACCACACTCTGCTGCAAATATTTTAATATATGCAGTTCTTCTTTTTCGTTATGATTCAATTCAGTCTACTTGCATAGCCTCTTCTGAAAAGGGGTAGACCCCGAAACACGGTGTCAGAGGATGGCAAGAGACTCGAATTGAATCAAAACGAAAACGATTATTTTCTTTTCATATAAAATAGTCTCCTACTCAGACTAGAAAAATCTCCGATAAGTCGGATCGGCCTATGGATGAGCAGTACAGCAAGAGATGGGGGCTTGCGGCTCGGTGTTACTCACACTATAAATCAGTGTACCTACGTCTAAAAAACCGGAATATATATCTTCCCTGATGAAGCAACTGTTTTTATTAAATGAACGATAGATACGAATAACTGAAGGTATCGATCATCTTTCTGGATAACCCAAGTAGCACAATAAAAACATTTTAGTTGTATTTAAGGTTTATAAAGGTTTTATTGTGGTAAATAAGAAGATAATGGTTTTAAAAATATCTTGTAGATATACTGCAAGAACTTTAAAACTGTTAAGCATTTGTCACTAGTTTTAAAGGATCTAATAAGGGTACCAAATAAGACTAATTAATCTTAATAGATAATTTGTTTCATTGTAGTTTTAAAATGGTTTATTCTCAGTTCACTTTAAAACTAATCAGTTTTATGAAAAACGTCCGGACTGTTTGATTTTATTAGGTACTAGTTTGTTACCTTTTAGTTTTATTGCTGTTTTAAAGATTCTCCTAATATGACTAATAAAAACTATTATTAAAACTACTTGATCTCAAGACTATTACGTCCGTAAAACATATGCCTTAAAACTATTTTTTTAGTTTTCTTTAAAGTTGCTTTCATAAAAGCAATTAGTAGGCTATAATAAAACCAAACGCTCTTAACTGAATCAATTTGGTTACCGTAAAGACTAAACTATGCTTCTTGTTAGAAACAATAAAACTAAAGTCATCCCCTCTTCTTTCATATCCAAAATGGTCGGCTATTTGTTTTAGAGCGAAACAGAAGTGGAAGTACAGTTAGTATAGAAGAAATAGTACAGAAAAAAAAAAAGATAGCTGGATAAATTATTGTAAATCTCTCAATAGATCAGTACTCCTTAAGACTATATGGAAAAAGGTAAATAACTTTAAAAATCGCAAAATCTCTAATCAAACTCAATCAGATCAAGAAGAATGCCGAGCGGAATTTCATAACATTTTAACTCCTCCATATGTATCACCTGATCCAATCTTTCTTGACTGTCCAGGGGTGACAGAACACCATAGTAGTGTCAATTATCTCACCAATTCTATCTTATCTCTTTATCATCATGTGTTTTAAAAACATATGAAAGAATGATAAAATCACGACTAGAATTTTTTTTTGAATCTAATAACTTTATTCATAGTTCTCAATTTGGGTTTCGAAAAAAAAATCGGCATATGAAAACCTGGCCAATATTGTTACAGATATTCAACTATCACTTTCCAATGACCAGTCAACATCAGCTTTATTTTTAGACATAAAAGGGGCATTTATGACAACGTAAAATTAGATATATTATATTTAAAAATTTGTCAAATGGGAATTCCTCAAAGTCTAGCTAAACACGTATATATTCTATACAACAACAGAAATCTATTTTTCAGAGAAAATAACTCATTCTCTGAATGCAGACAAACATCTATGGGGCTGCCACAAGGTGGTATAATAAGTCCTATATTATATTTAATTTACTCAAGTGATTTAATTGTTGACATCCCACAAAATGTATCTATTTTGCAATATGACGATGATATTGTTATTTACACTCGTCACAAATCCATTGAGATAGGCCATAAGCAACTTAATTATGCAGTAAAAAATTTAGACAATTGGACTTTCAATAATGGCTTATCAATTTCCGAAGAAAAATCAGTATTAGTTACTTTTACAAGAAAAAGATTTCGTTGTCCTTCTCAAATAAAGTTATCAAAATATGTATTTCCTTACAAATCTTCTACTAAATTTTTAGGAGTAATTTTAGATTGTAAATTAAATTGGAAAGAACACATAAATTATGTAATCAAAAGAACAGAAAATAGTGTAAATTTATTAAAAACTTTCAGTCATTCCTCCTGGGGAGGGGATCCAAAAATAATGTTACTGTTTTATAAAACACTTGTCAGATCTATTTTAGATTATGGTTCTTTATTTTACCATTCAGCAGCGGAATCAAATCTTAAAAAAATAGATCAAATAAAAAACAAATGTCTTCGACTCAGTATTGGATACTTGGGAAGTACGCCTATAGACGTCATGGAAGCTGAAACATGTGAACCACCACTGAACCTGCGTAGAAGATTTTTGTCTGACAAATTCGTATTAAAATTAAGTTCTCAGAAATCTAAGGTGTTGGCTAAAATATCCAGTTTAGCCAGTATGGTTTTGACATCTAAATATTGGGAGAAGAAAAAAACACCGTTATTAGTTGAAAGTTTTATTACCAATGTACACAGATATGAACAACTTTATCAATCCAATGGTATCCCTTTATGGAATTATCCCTATGAAATGTTTTTATATATCCATTAAAGACTCATATTAATGTTAGATACTTGTGTCAAAACAGTGATATTATACAAAAAGAACATTATCGGGAATGTACAGTTAAGTGGAAGGAGTATGGAAAAATTTATACTGATGGATCGAAATCGCAACATGGAGTTGGTTGTGCCGTTTATTACCCTTCTAAAAATATTAAGTTAATATACAAACTACCAGAAATGTTATCAATTTTCAGTGCAGAGCTTATTGCCATAAAACTAGCAATTAGTATGTGTTTAGAACAAGAAGATGATAAATTTGTTATATTCACAGACTCTAAAAGTTCTGTAGAAAAACTTAAAAACCTTTGTTTAAATCCTAATTTAAATTATATACTTCTTGATATTTTGGAATTGCATCACAATGTATTAAGTATGGGAAAACAAATTTATATTTCATGGATCAAAGCCCATTCAGGTATTTAAGAAAATGAAGAAGTGGATTCTTTAGCAAAAAATGGTGCGAAAAATGGAAGAATACTCGGATCAAAAATACCAGAGTCTGACTTTAATCCAATTTTTCGAAAGGAACTAAAGGAAAATTGGCAGCTAAAATATGAATTAGGAGAGAAGGGACAGTTTTTTAAGAATATACAACCAAAAATAAGGGACAAACCATGGTTTGAGAATATATGTAATCGTTCAATTATTCGGATTATAAGTCGAATGCGCTGTAATCATGCCTTATTTCCCGTGTATAAATGTAAAATAGGTTTGTTAGATAATAATAAATGTCTTTGTGATGAAATTGCCGATTTACAACATATTATTTTGGAATGTCCTTTAAAAAAATTAGAAATTGACAAGCTTTATCAAAATTTAATATCTTACAATATGAAATTTCCAATAAATGTTTCAAATCTATTGACATTAGAGGATAATAGTATTTATATTATATATCAGTATGTAAAATCTACTAACATTACATTGTAAGCAGTACTGCGACAGACAAAAAAATTTTTTCATTGTAAGCCTAAACCGAAAAAATAATTAAAAAAATAAATAAAAAAGACAAACAACAAAATAAAATATGTACAAAAAAATAAAAAAATAATAATAATAATATAAAAAAACAAAACAATAAAAAAAATACATAAATCCTAATAAAACGAAGATAAATAAAAAAATTAAAAAAAAAACCAAAAAAAAAACAAAAAAAAATACATAAAAAAATAATAATAAAAATAAGCAAACAAAATCATTAGGTATTTACTAACATACCAATATTGTATTGTATACAAATTTTGTTACTCAATGGACCACGTATATAAATGTAAGTATAAGTTAGTAAGCAATGGTTGATAAAACTATAAGAAAACATGACTGGCCTTTTGGCTACGCCAGTGCCATTAACTTAGTTAAAAAAAAAAAGTATGGAAGAAATAAGTCGCAAGTATTTAAAATATAAACGAACTGGTCATTTCAAAAGAAAAATACAACAAACACAGGTCTACATTCACATTAAAATAGAGTGGCATTATTGACAGCAGTATTAAAACTAAACGGTTTTAATTCCAAGGCAACCTTGCTTTTATGTAGGATATATACTCTTGGAAAGGTATAAAATAAGACCATTTGATCTTAACAATTCTCTGTCGATAGACCAAATAGGTTTATTTGGATTTCGGCCATATTGCTTTCTGGAGATGCTGAAAGCCATGATAGATTACAATATAAGGCTTACATAAAAATTATAAATAAGCGTCTTAAAGACATAAATTCGATTTATTTTAACATTAAAACATTAAAATTGTAGATAAAATTATTTTTCTTTCAAATTAATATTTTTCGGATTTCATTTTTTTTAATGAAGTATTTTCAATGGGAAATAAGCCACAATTTTACCAAAAAAATGAATTTACTAACGTTTCGACGCCCAAGTCGGGTGTCATTGTCAAAATACAAAATAATACTAAACAAACAAAAATGTTGTTGCTTAGTAAAAATTCTTCTAATAATTTATTTAATCTGACTCATTTATATCGGCAATTCAGGCATGTATTATAAATTTTAAAGTAGAAGACTTTAAAATGATATTGCCAATATTGATGAGTTGCGTGAATAATAAAAATGCCACAAGGAAATAGCTTCAGAACAAAATTAATTTTTTTTATTTTTTAATCGCCAAAAGTCAGAAATTTTAGGGGGCGTGAGTTATTAGACCTATTTTTGTTAACATTATCAATAAAGTTCGGTGCGCAAGTGTTTTTCTACCTTGAAAGTCAGAAATAACCGATTACTTTTTATTATTTTATGGTTACAAATACGTATCTACCTAATTGACTTTAAATTGACTTTTAATTAATCTAATGGACTTTAAAAGTCTCCATTTAAAAAACCTTTTGAAGTTTGCTATAAAACTGTCTGCACTTAAAGTGTCTTTTAACATGGTTTTAAAAGCACCTTCACAGCAGCGTTAAAACCAGTTGCTTAAGAAAACAAAGTTTTAAAAAGGTTTTTATTTTTGGTTTTATTGACCTCTTTCAGAGTGGGCCCTTTTATGCTTAAAGCGGTTTTATTGCAACCTTAAGGTTTACTTAAAAATCAAATGGTTTTAATTTTAGTTTTATTCTACAGTTTTAAAGCCTCCTTAAAAGATTTAATAAACCCGTTCGGTGCTACTTGGGAATCCGTCATAAGATAAAACGCCGCGACGGCGTTGTGTAACCGTTACAATCAAGTCCCCGCTTACCCCATCTCTGTAACGTGCAATAAACTATTAGCACAACTATACATTTTATTGTACCTTATTGGATATAAAAAAATTATTAGAAAGTTGAGCGGCGACACCCACGAGTATTCTGCATATATCTATGTAAATGGGAGATTTAATATTACAAAATATTATAATTGTTGTTGGTCGGAACAACTAGTTCCTACTTCTTGACCTGTTATGGAGATTCCGTTCTCTTTCGAAACATTATGAAGAGTCTATATTTCACGGAAATCCACGACTATGAAAAAACACTACAATAAGATATTATGGGGGTAACAATAAATCTTGTGAGGATCACAGACTCATTAGCCTGATGAATCACACTTTAACAATATTCTTAAAAATACAACATCATGGATTATACAAAAAATATGAATGGGACATCAGTGATTCTGAGTTCGGGTTTAGGCAACGTTTAAGAACAAGAGAAGCAATAGGTGCTGGTCCCAAAATTGTTACGATCAGAGGAAGGACGTGTTCGTATGCTTTGTAGATTACGAGAAAGCGTTTGATCGTGTCCAATACCACAAGTTAATCCATATCCTCAAGAAACTTGATATAAACCAAAAAGATACACTTAAGATGCATTGAAAACTTATACCCATATAAGAGGAGATGTTCGACAGGGATATGTGCTTTCTCCTCTTTTATTAAACATTTATTCGGAAGCCATATTTCAAGAGTATTTGGAAGATGCAGAGATGGGAATCATAGTGAATAGAGTATTATACGCTATACTGATGATGGTGTCTTAATTTGTAACAACATAGTCGATCTCAGTGGCGGCTCGTGCTAATTTAAGGAGGGTGTTCAATTAAAGAATGTATTTATACAAACGGTGAATAAGCGCCGCAGGCGAAAAATTTTTGGGGCCTCGCCAAAAGATGTTCTGTAAAATGAAACCTATCTTTGACCCGATTAGTCAGGATGTCACACACTTTTTTTGTTTTGTGCAGAATATGATACCTACTGAATGATGGCGCTTCTTCGGTGGTGAAGGTGGAGGCAGAAGTTACGAATAATGAAATGGCTTTGTCAAAACTGTTTAAAAATCCGTTTATTTTAACGGCATCCAAAGACCGAGATTGAAATTATAGTTTTATTCTTTGAAAATACTAAACATGGAAAACAAAATAAAGAATGTAGTTTATCACACCCACATAATCACTAAGTTTTTCTATATTGTTCAACTTTAAAACAATGTTTAAACTTTTTGTTTCTTATTGCACATTCTTGTACCAAGTTTATCTCCGGCCAAGTTAGTCCATTCTTTTTATAAGAAGTCGATTTTCAAAACTATTTGCATTTTCTTTTATAAACTTCACTGAATAAGGCTCCACCATCCTAAAAAAACTACCTACCAATATTGTATTTAATAAAATCCCACAACAGAAAATGCAAGACTGTGAATCGAAACGCTTCGCCCCGGTCTCTGTGTGCAGTGCACAAATCGTCAATGTTTTAAGATAGGAGAATCCCTGGTTGACGGATTTAAGAGCTCTCGTTCTTCTATAGGGTTACTGTATAGTGGCTGGGTTCAATTTGAATTCTGCACTTACCACGTGAATCTAGCGTAGCGGTGTTGTGCAAACAAATTATGTGATTAATAAATACAGTTATATTTTAATGATACTATGATATTTATGAGATTTAAGAAAAAATATTTTAATGATATTTATGAGATTTTTAAAAATATGTAGTTTAATGAAATTTGATTGGGTGTTCACTGCACAAGTGAACCAATAGAGAAACCGCCCAGGTGCATCTAGCGTAGCGGTGTTGTGCAAACAAATTATGTGATTAATAAATACAGTTATATTTTAATGATACTATGATATTTATGAGATTTAAGAAAAAATATTTTAATGATATTTATGAGATTTTTAAAAATATGTAGTTTAATGAAATTTGATTGGGTGTTCACTGCACAAGTGAACCAATGGAGAAACCGCCCCTGGTCGATCTTCAACAACTTATCACTATAATCAGAGAATACGGTAAGCGAATGGGATTAGAGATTAATACCAAACAGACACAAATTCATGATAATCTCCAGAAAATTGGACGCACTTGAAAACTCCACCATAACACTGAACACCAAGTCCATTGAAAGAGTGAGCAAATTTAAATATCTGGGAACGTGGATTTTTGAAGACTGGGCATCAAAGATGGAAGTAAAATGTCACATTGACCAATTTCGACAACCTTTCGTAAAAGTCAAGAAGGTACTGACCTGTTCAGAGTTCGATCTTTAACTGAGACTAAGGTTTGCTACGTATGGTCGGTGCTGCTATGTTACGTAGAGGGCTGGACAGTAGATATGAAATATACGTCAATTTGACAATTTCAATTGACAATGAATTATTTAAGAAAGTTACAATATTTCTCCGCTATTCTCGCACGATCGTTTCTGGTATCCCCTCCAAGTACTTGCACACCACGAACAAACAGATTAGAAGCTTTCGAAATATGGCTTTACCGCCGTATCCTAAAGATACAATGGATGGCGAAAGTCACACATGTAGATGTCCTTATAAGAATCAACCAAGAACGCCAACTTTTCAAAACCATCAAGAAAAGGAAAATGACGTATCTTTGTCACATGCGAGATGAAAAATACCAGGTACTGCAACTTATAATCGGGGGTAAAATTGAAGGCAAGAGAGGAATGGAACGCAAGAAAATGTCCCGGCTCCGAAACATAAGGCAATGGACAGGGATTAACGACATACAATCTCTTATACATATTGCAAGAAACAGAGAGTTAATGGAAATGTGATCGCTAACGTCCATTGGTGATTTGCATCTGAAGAAGAAGAAGAAGAAGAAGAAATAAATCTTCAGTCTTATTTAATTCAATATATGTATGTACTTTGCTCGGAGTTCATACCAGGTTTCAAAATAATCATTTACCGCTGTTTTATTTTACTCTTAACATTTTCCATTCACACATTTTTGAAAGAATAATTTGATAATGTATTAGATCAATTTGTATTTGTGTAAACAATTGTCAAAATAACTGTCAAAGTTTAAATACATAATTCAAAGTTTGTCTTCGAATTTTGTGATTTAATCACAGTTTATTTAACGTAGATAAAATTTGTTCAGTCCATTCTTGTATCGACATATCGAAGTAATTTAGTACAGCAAAAAAACACCCTGTTCGGGACTGTGACAAGCCCAGTCCAGGAAAACTAAAACACAGGTACGCAAATGATGATAAATATATTTTTCAAAATATGTTTCCATCCGGGATAAATACAGAGTTTAGTAATAATTCAATAACCAATCCACAAATGTATCAACAAGTCAACACACAAGGGCAACTAGCCATGAATGTACAAACCACGCCATATCTAATATCGATGTCGCAACCAGCACCAACTAAACCAATGCCACCTAACTTGTACGCTCCACTACCACAGACACAAATTCAATTAGTGCCCATCACATATCATAGTTCTGCTTCAAATTATCAATTACAACGATTGCCATCCACCAGTGAAGAAGAGGAAGAAAACAACGAACCAGCTAGCAGCAACGATTGGCAAGAAATTAGAAGCTCAAAAAGAAGAAAAATCAGAAAAACAACAGACAATGCAAACAGTACAAATATTATTGTAACAGAAAATAGATTTGAAGCGCTAGAAAATGAAGTAATCCCTCCCAAGGAGAACAACACAGCAAACCCTCCACCAATTTTCATACACGGTGTACAAGACTATCAAAAAATGGTACAAAAAATTAAGGATGTAGCAGAAAGGGAAGAATATCATGCAAAAAGTTTAACTAACAATGTCGTAAAATTAAGTTGTGGCACGCCAGATACATATAGAAAAATGGTTAGATATTTTAATGAACATAACATTTATCACCATACATATTAGTTAAAACAGGATCGAGCCTATAGAGTTGTAATAAAATACCTTCACCACTCTACTAACACCGAGGATATAAAAAACGAACTCCTAAAACTGGGTCATAAAGTTCGAAATATAATAAATGCACAACACAGAATTACTAAAGAGCCACTTAATTTGTTCTTCGTGGATCTCGAACCGGCAGCAAATAACAAAGATATTTATAACTTAAGGGGGCTACAGAATAGAGTTATTGAAATTGAACCTCCCCGAACAACCAAAAATCGCATAATACAATGCATGAGATGTCAATCGTACGGTCACTCCAAGTCATATTGCAATAAACCATTTGTATGCGTCAAATGCGGAGGAGCCCACAATACCACAACTTGTAAGAAGATTAGAGAAACTCCAGCAAAATGTGCATTATGTGGTGGGGATCACCCCGCAAATTATAAAGGATGTGAACATTACCAAAAAATTTATAATATTAATAACAGGTATCATAACAGAGGAAACGTATTAAATCCAGCAATAAATCAAATACATACACAACCCAGAATATATACACAACCCAGGATTCAGAATCAGTATGAAAGTTACGCTCAAGCTGCAGCAAATAATCAGAACAATAACGAAGATACAGCGAGTATACTTACCAAATTTCTAGAAGAGTTTAAAAATTTATTTAACCAGCTAATGCAACAAAACAGTATGGTGCTCAACATGATTTCCATGCTAGTAAATAAAGTAAACTAACAATGTCAAAGTTCATAAGAATTGCCCAATGGAATGCCAATGGTCTTCCTAATCATAAAGAAGATATAAAACTATTTCTGGAACAAAATTTCATTGACATACTACTAGTAAGTAAAACCCATTTTACAAACAGAACCTACTTCAAGATACCTAAGTATAAATTATATTACACAAATCACCCAGATGGTACAGCCCACGGAGGTTCAGCCATATTGATAAAGAGAAACTATAAAACATTATGAAATGCTAAAATACGAAACAAATCACATTCAAGCAACATCGATAAAAATACAAACTCTTCCATATGATATAACTGTCACAGCAATTTATTGTCCGCCCAGGCATAGACTTACAAAAGAAGATCTTCTACCCTTTTTCGAAACTCTAGGGCCAAAATTTATAGCAGGTGGAGATTACAACTGTAAACATACGCTATGGGGTTCACGCCTAACAACCACCAAAGGCAGAGAGCTAGCAAAAGTTATCCAGGATAAAAGCTACTCATTTCTATCGACGGGATCACCGACATATTGGCCAACCGATCCAAATAAAACACCAGACCTATTGGATTTCTTTATTACAAACGGAATATCTCAATCATATACAGATGTAGTACCAAGTTTTGATTTATCATCAGATCATAGTCCCATAATTGCCACAATTAGCACAACGGTGATAATCAAAAAACCAGCACCTCGACTGCATAACTTCAAAACAAACTGGGACACATACCGGCTAATCATAGAACAGGAAGTAAATCTACTAGTGAGATTGCAAACTCCCGAACAAATAGAAACAGAAACTAATAATCTAATCAACTTACTTCAAAATGCTGCCAAACAGTCTACCCCTCAACCTGGACAAAAAAAAATTTTCAACCAACATTCCTCTTGAAATAAAAAGACTAGTAGCAGAAAAACGAAAAGCCAGATCAATTTGGCAAAGAACTCACAGACCAGACGACAGGACAATTTATATTAACAAAACAAGAAACTTAAAAACAGCTCTAGAACAGATGAGAAACAACTCATTTGAAAACTATGTATCAAACCTTTCGCGTCAAGATAACTCTATCTGGAAACCAATCAAAAACAAAAATAAACCAATAAATACTTCACCTCCAATTCGGAAAAACTCATTACCACCAGGACCATGGGCAAAAAGCAACAAAGAAAAAGCTGATTTATTTGCTGAACATCTAACTGAAGTCTTCAAGCCACACGACAATGACCAAGTACAAGAAGTAGAGCAGGAACTAGCCTTACCAATTAATCAACGAGAGCGACTAACTTTAATTACACCGAAGGAGATCAAAGATGAAATTAATCATTTGAATGAAAAGAAGGCACCAGGCACTGATCTCATAACAGCAACAATGCTAAAACAACTTCCTAAAAAAGGTATAATGAAGTTATTGTACATATTAAATGCAATCTTAAGACTTAATTATTGGCCTATATCACTAAAAATTGTCCAAGTAATTATGATACCGAAACCTGGTAAAGCTTTAACGGATGTTTCATCATACCGCCCAATAAGTCTACTGCCAATAATGTCAAAACTTCTTGAAAAGCTGTTACTTAAAAGAATTATGAGCGACCTAGAATTCCAAAACTGGATCCCAGAACACCAATTTGGATTCCGGCAAGGTCATTCTACAGTGCAACAATGCCATCGCATATCAAATGTAATTAATAGAGCTTTGGACAATAAACAGTATTGCACAGCAGCCTTTCTGGACATTAGCCAAGCATTTGATAAGGTATGGCACCCAGGATTACTTTATAAAATCAAAAAATCCCTACCCAACAAATACTTTGACTTATTAAAATCATATCTAAATCACAGAGAATTTGAAACTAAAGTGGAGGATGAACTATCAAACCGTAACAAAATTCAATCAGGAGTCCCACAAGGTAGTATATTGGGTCCACTTCTTTATGTACTGTACACATCCGATTTACCAACCTCTCCACAAACCACCATTGGAACTTTCGCTGATGACACAGCAATATTTGGAACTGAAGAGGATCCAAGAGCTGCAGTATTAAAACTTCAAGAACACCTAGACCAAATTGGACAGTGGTTAAAGAAATGGAAGATAAAAGCTAACGAAACTAAGTCAACACATATAACTTTCACACTAAGGAAAGACCAATGCCCAAATATTAGCCTTAATCAAGTCAACATACCACAACAGAACATCGTCAAATACCTGGGGCTTCATCTTGATTCTAAATTAAACTGGAAACAACACATTTTGAAGAAGAAGAAACAAATTGAGTTGAGAGTGAAAGAAATAAATTGGCTTATCGGTAGAAAATCTCGACTCTCAATTGAGAACAAACTGCTGATTTATAAAACAGTCATCAAACCTATATGGACGTACGGTATAGAACTATGGAGTTGTGCCAGCAAATCAAACACAAAAATTATCCAAAGAACTCAATCAAAAATTCTACGCACCATCGCAAATGCCCCGTGGTACATTTCCAACCAAACCCTTCATACAGACCTAAACATCCCGTTAGTCAGCATAGTAATTCAAGAAAGAGCCAACAGACATCACGAGAAATTGGAAGACCACCCCAACCAATTAATATTACCATTACTGCAGCCACTAAACAACAGAAGATTGCGAAGATTATGGCCCACAGATCTTCGCTGAAACTTGAGGTGAAACCGCTGGGTGATGTACCTCATAACGCCATTTTAGTGTACAATAATACATTGATATATGTTATTGTACTTGTTATCAAATTAGCTTATAGAATATGTAATTCTGATTGTTAATAAATGCTTACAAAAAAAAAATTAGATCAATTTATGAATAGACGCCGAAACATACAAATAAAAGTACTTACAAACTTTAAATTGTCATTATTCTCATATAGCCCATGTGGTGGTGGTGAGACCGCTCCCGTCTGAAAACATTTCTAATTCGGTTTCTCTGCGGATTCATATTAAAAAATGGCCACTTTAAACAAATTTGAAGGGTGCCGGACGGAATTTTTGGGCAGAAATTGTTTAAACAATTTTTTTAAACAAATACATAAGATCAACTTTTATTGCTCCAAAAAATATATTTTTAGGCTTTTTGGGTCATTCTAAACAAGTTTTTTGTGATTTTTCTCAAAAATTGACAGTTTTAGAGTTATAGGCGATTTAAAATCTAAAAAATGCGAAAATACGCATTTTTGAGGCTTAAAAACTCGTATTTAAATTAGTATTTTTAAGGGTGTCAATAACTTGGATTAAAGTTTAAACATTCCTTTTCAAGATTCCGAAGAGTGATCGGGTCTAACTTCAATTTAGACCGTAGTTTTTTAATTGTTAATTATGAGTGTCCATCCGGTTTTTTTGCCGGTGCGGCGCGCACTATTTTCAAAAATCTCTTATTTTCATCCGAAAAATATTTTTTCTAGATTATTTGGGACATTCTAAATAAAATAAGTTTCTTGACATTTTTCTTAAAAGTTACTGGTTTTAAAGTTATAAACGATTTAAAATGCAAAAATGTGTTTTTTGTCATTTTTCGGTAATATGACCCGTATGCAATCCAATGGTAAATATAAAATTCTTAGTTGTATGTCAAAAAATGCGCAATAACTACTTCTTAAAACTTACTAAATTTCATTTGCATACCTCAACCGGTTTTAGAGCAATAAATAAATAATCAATTTGTAAAAAAAATTCAACATTCCGTATCTCGAAAACGAAGCATTTGCCGACATATGTTTATGAAGCAAACGGTTATTTTTTCATGCAGAATTACCCTTTAAAGTTTGTCGCACTTATTTAGAAACACCCTGTATTGATGAAGAACGTTGCTAGTTGTTAAAGTACCTAACTTTGTTATTATCCAATATAAGCGAATGAATCATAAAGCAAAATTTTAAGAAAGCCTAATAGTCTAAGAGCTGGGAGCGGATTTTGTGCGTGATAAGTAATATGGAAAAACTATACGGGGATATGTTGAATTAGTTGTGTACAGTAGGAAAAATGAAAGAATACCCATGAACGAACATATAAAACACGCTGTATTTTCCTGTCACCATGTCACACAAAAAATTGGCCAGCGCAAGTACATGTAATAATTATTGTTAATGTACTTGCACTGGACAATTTTCTTTGTGACACGGTCACAGGAAAATACAGCGTGTTTTATTTATATGTTCGTTCATGGGTATTCTTTCATTTTTCCGACTGTACATGACTTTCACCGGAAACGACCGGAACCAGAGTGGTAGTTAGAAGGGGTCAAAGTCGCGGTTTTTATTATTTTTTTGTGACGCTCATGATCGAGGTAGTGCTCTAAAATTTGGGAATAAGTAGGCCATGACGTACCTAAGTAAAATCTCTAGGGGCGCAACGCTGCGTGGCCGACAAAGGGGTGGGAGTAGGGGTGAACATAAAAAATATAAGAGGTTTTTTGCGACGTTCGTGATTGAGAGTGCACCAAAATTTGGGTATAAGTAGACCATGACATAAATAAGTAAATTCCCCAGAGCCGGAAACCAGAGTGGGGGGAGGAAGGTAGTTATAAGGGGTCAAAGTCCCGTTTATTATTATTTTTTTTGTGACGCTCATGATCGAGATAGTGCACCAAAATTTGGGACAAATGTTGTGCCGGGTCACAAAAAAAATAATGCACAGTGCGACTTTGCCCCCTTAAAACTACCCTCATCCCCAACTCTGGTTTCCGGCTCTGAGGATTATACTTAGCTGAGTCATGGTCTACTTATTCTCAAATATTGGTGCACTATCTCAATCTAGTGCGCCACAAAAAACCCCTTATATTTTTTATATTCACACCTACCCCCACCCCTTTATCGGCCACGCAGCGTTCCACCCCTGGAGATTGTACTTAGTTACCTCATGAGCTACTTATTCCCAAATTTTTGTGCACTATCTCGATCATGAGCGTCACAAAAAAAAATAATAAAAACGGCGACTTTGACCCTTTATAACTACCCTCGTCCCCCCCTCGGGTTTCCGGCTCTGAGGATTTTACTTAGGTATGTCATGGTCTACTTATTCCCAAATTTTGGTGCACTCGCTCAATCACGAATGTCGCAAAAAAACCCCTTTTATTTTTTGTATTTACTTCTGCCCCATCCCTTTGTCGGCCACGCAGCGTGCCAACCCTGGAGATTTTACTTAGTTACGTCAGACCTACTTATTCCCAAATTTTGGTGCACTATCTCAATCATGAGCGTCACAAAAAAAAAATAAAAACGGCGACTTTAACCCTTATAACTACCCTCGTCCCCCACTCTGGTTTCCGGCTCTGGGGATTTTACTTAGTAATATCATGGTCTACTTATTTCCAAATTTTGGTCCACTATCTAAATCACGAACGTCGCAAATAACTCTTTATATTTTTTATATTCACTCCTACCCCCACCCCTTTGTCGGCCACGCAGAGTTCCGCCCCTAGAGATTTTACTTAGTTACGTCATGACCTACTTATTCCCAAATTTTGGTGCACTATCTCGATCATGAGCGTCACAAAAAAAATAATAAAAACCGCGACTTTGACCCCTCATAATTACCCTCGGCCCCCACTCTGGTTTCCGGCCGTTGGTGAAAGTCATGTACACAACTAATTCAACATACCACCGTATAGATTTTCCATATTACTTATCACGCACAAAATCCGCTTCTATCTCTCCGACTATAAGGCTACAGTTGAGTTTTAATTTCAATATTTTATATACGCTGGAATATTCCACAGGGTGTTTCGAACTTTGAGGAAAAAACACACTATCATTGTTACACCCGGTATACAATGACACTTACTTGTTTAGCAAAAGTATTATGACATCGATATTCTTGAATAATAAATATATCCAATCCTGTTACTCCGTGAAGGAGCATAGGGCATCCACGAAGCTTCTCAATTCTCCTCTATTTCTGGCCATGGTTGCTATTTCTCCTCAGGTTTTCTTCATACTTTTGTGGTCTTCTTCAACGGTACTCCTCCATGTTTTGGTCGGGCGTCCTCTGCTTCTTCGTCCTACTGCATTCCATTTGAGTGCCTGTTTTGTTATGTCTGCATTTTCTTTCCTCAGTGTGTGTCCCAGCCAGTTCCATCTTTTCCTCTTTATTGTTGTTCTGATGGGTTCTTGTTTGGTTTTTTTCCATAGTGCTACATTTGTTATGATACTGGGCCAGTATACCTTTAGAATTTTACGTAGACATCTATTTACAAAAACTTGGATTTTATTTACATTTCCGTCAGTTATTGCCCATGTTTCACTCCCATAAAGTAGCACAGTTTTCACGTTACTATTAAATAGCCTTATTTTAGTATTTTGGCTGATCTGTGTTGATCTCCAAATCTCCATATATTTGCGAGGGTTCCAAAGGCTTGTTGTGCTTTTCGTATTCTCTGTTTAATATCTGCTTGAGCTCCACCTTTTGCACTGATTATACTGCCTAGGAGCAAAATTCTTGAACCTGTTTTATTTCTTGTTGGTTGATGTATAGTTTGTCACAGTTAGTTACTCCTATTCTCATCTCTACTGTCTTGTTCGTGTTGATTTTAAGACCCACTTCTGCCGATTTCACCTCTAGCTTCCTTAACATGTTCTTCATATCATCTATTGTGTTCGCTACGAAACAGATATCATCTGCGTATTCCATATCTGCTAGTTTCTTGTTCTGAAGGTAGTTCCAAGGGATCCCATTTTTTCTTTCAATTGTTTTTTCCAGTATATGATTAAGACATATATTGAAGAGCAAAGGTGACAGTATGCAACCTTGTTTTAAACCTACTTCAATTGGTATTTTATCTGTCATTTGCCCTTTATGCAATACCTGACATGTTGTTTGCTGATACATCATTTTGATTATTCCAATGATCTTTGGAGGTAATCTATTTAGTCTTAAGATTTTCCACAGGGCTGTATGTTTTATGCTGTCGAAGGCTTTAGCAAAGTCTATAAAGGCCATTATCAAGGCTGCGTTCTTCTCTATAGTTTCGTCTATGATGATTCTTGCCGTCGAGATTTGGTCTATACAGGATCTTCCCCTTCTGAAACCCGCTTGTTCTTTTCTGAGAGTTTTGTCTATTATATTGTTGATTCTTTGATGAACAATAAATGCTAATATTTTATTTATGGAACATAACAGCGTTATTCCTCTCCAGTTTTCGCATAGCTGTACGTCCCCTTTTTTTTTGGAAGCTTGACTATAATTCCATTATTCCATTCCTTAGGTAGGATTTCTTCAGTCCATACATCTGCTAATAATGGTGCTATTAGGTCCACGGTTCTCTCAGTGTCCGTTTTCCACAGTTCTGCTGGGATATCGTCCATTCCCGCTGCTTTGTTGTTCCTCAGGTGCCGGATTGCTTCAGCTATTTCTTTTTTCGTTGGAATTTCCTCGTTTATCCTTAGATAATTTTCATTTGGCTCTACGTCGTTACCCTCTTGGAACGGCGGCTCATTTTCTTCTTCTGTCATAAGCTCGCTATAGTACTCATGCCATCTTCGTGTTTGCTCTTCAGTTGTTGTAAGCAGTTGTCCTTGTTTGTCTTTTAGTGGTTTGTCACTGTTGAAGTTCTTGTTTGCAAGACGCGTAGTGGTTCTATATAGCTTTCTCTGATTATTTGTTTCGGCTGCCTCTTCTGCTAAGCGCGCCATCTTCTCTGTCCATTTTCTTTTGTCATTTCTAGCGCTCTTTTTTAAAACTCTTTTTTACTTGTTTATTTGTATCTGCATAATCTTGGGTTATTCTGATTCTATCTTCTAATTTTTGTATTCTATTTAGTTCGGCTTTTAAGTCTTTCCTCTTTTTTATCAGTTGCCATGTGTTATCACTTAGCCACTCTGATTTCTTTTCTTCGTTGTAGCCCAACACTTCTTGTGCGGTTTGGTGTACAGCCTTTTTGATCATCTCCCATTTGTTTGCTATATTTGTCTGTGTGTTGTTTACAGTTTCTGTGTTCAACTTTATTTTGTTACTCCACATTTTTTGGGTTTCACTGTCTTTCAGTCGTTGTATATTGTATCTTCTTCGTTTGTTATATTGTTTACTCCCGCGTTTTGCTTTAATTTTTACTTTTATTTCTGCTATTAGTAGGTGGTGATCACTTCCTACATCTGCTGATCTTTTATTTCGTACATCTAGAAGGCTACTTCTCCATTTTTTATTAATCAAAATGTGGTCTATTTGGTTTTGCGTTTTATTATCTGGTGATATCCAGGTTATTTTGTGGCAGTCTTTGTGTGGAAAAATCGTTCCTCCAATGACAAGATTTGAGACGGTATACAATGACACTTACTTGTTTAGCAAAAGTATTATGACATCGATATTCTTGAATAATAAAGCTATAAAATATTTAAAAAATCACTCACATCGGACAACAGGTTTAGGAAATACGACACATTAAAAATGTCCCACCTTTAAGGTGGTGCGTTAATTTTGATGCTTAAATATGGTGTATTCCACGAATATACGACTGTTTTGGATTATCGCGACAACGAATATTTTAGTGTGCAACATAAGAAGTACGAAAGTATTTTGCTCTAATAATTACTCCAATAAACAACAATATAATTTGCAATTTACTTTCATTCTTCATATTTTGCACAGTAAAATATTCGTTGTTGCGATAATCCAAGAGGGTCGTATATTTGTGGAATGGGGTATATTAAATTTTATAAAACAAATCAATATAATTTAAGTAGATAAATAATACCGACCTGTAACGCTTAAATAAAATACGTCAATTTTAAGTCTTATCTTTTATTTATTTGTAGTCCTTAGAAAAAAAACCAGCGCAACTTCATAGAAAACACTTTTATCTGTACTATACGTTTGAAGATTAAAAAAAACGTACTAATTACCACCGCAATAATGAAAAAATATTTTGGAATTTATCCTTGAAGAGCGGTGACATATTTTTCTCATGATTTAAGACCGATTTTATATATCTATCAATTGAATAAAAAGGATGTAGAGATGGTAGCGACATTTTAATGTCTACAGAGTTTAAGGAAAACAATGGTGAGTGTATGGGAAAAAAATAAATGTTTTTCAATGTTTTTAATATACATAACAAAAAAATATATAAAAAAAATAAAATTCGAATTATTGAAATGAGTTGAAGAGGAGAGTTTATGAAATTTTTTAAACAACTGTACAATTTTCACACTAATAAACAAACAGAAGTTATTTAAAATTCTAAGATTCAAAAAATGAAAGACTTATAATATGTATTTACATGAAAAAGTATGCTAAATGTGTAGTCACTCGAGCGCTTTGGGGACCTATTGGGTTGTAAAGAGTAGGTCCTAAAACCAAAAAAGTTCAGTAAAGTTTTCCATTTTAGTGGGGACTTATCCATTTTTAATTTAATTTTCCATTTCCAACAATCGTCTTTTTAGATTATAGCGCCACCTATCCATAATTCGAAAAAATGTCTCGAATAAAAGTTACTTATTTTTACGTAAGGAATCCAAATCTGCAAAAAAATGGGGGCTCACATTTAAGATTTTAAAGTAACCACCACCCACCTCCGTGGGAGGTCGTGTTTGGTGCCATTCGATAGATTTTTCAAAAATATTGAATAAGTGTATTTTTCAGTTTTTCGATCTGATGTTAATTTCGCGAAATATCGCGGGATTCGTATTTAAAATATTAAATTTACCCCCCACCCCTCTCCGTGGGAAGTCGTGTTTGGTATCATTCGATGGATTTTTGAAAAATATTGAGTATGTATTTTTTAGTTTTTCGATCTATCATTCATTTCGCGAAATATTTGCTTGTTTCTTGTGAAATGTTGAGACTCACCCATTACCTTACGCCCCGCTCAAATCGTCAGATTTTTGAAATATACACGGTTTTGCATGTACACTTCGCGTCAAAAAAAACTGGTACAACTCTTATAACCGAAAATCGTGTTTTTCAAGTTGTGTAAGTTGATCTTGTCACAAGTGTCATTCTAATTTCTAGGGTAACGTTGCCAGTTCAACGAAAACATTATATCAAACTAGGTAAAAACGGGGCTGTGCGACAGACCGCATTTTTTAATATACTAAAATCTAAAACAATTGTAATTTTCCGTCATCTGAATTAAGTATCCATACATTGATTCGTGTTTTATTATAATTTATGAAAATATTTCAATTCAAAAATAATGATAGATAATAAATCTTGACATGACTTTAAATTATTATGTTTAATGTCAAATCGAGAGGTGTGATTGGTTTCTCGTAAATTGTAGGACAAAACTGCATTAAGTTGTGTAGAATAAATAAAACACACTGGAAAAATTAAAAATTTAATTTGGAATTAATACAAAATGAATAACTTTTACAGTGAACAAGTGTGGACTTTAAATATGTATTACAATTCGAAGTATACATTTTAAACGTTATTGTTTTATATTTAGATTTAGAGCAATTCCGTTATCTGTGATGGCAACAACGAAGTGATTCACGAACAATAATTGTCAGTCTGAACACAGGTTTACATTGGGAAAAAAAAGTGTACCAGTTTTATATGACGCGAAGTGTACTTAACTTACCTTATCTTAATCTGACCATTTCGAGTTTGTCTAAGGATAGATTTTTTTTTTCGGCTCCCCCCCCCCCTTAACGAACTCCCCTGCATTAAGAGCCAATATATGGTAGAGGTACATTTTCAGGGTACAAGGTTTCTCCTCATGTAATAATCTGACGCGCTCGAGTAACTGCAAAAATCCCCGCTTGGGCTCCCCTACCATAACGAACGAAAAAACGCGAATAAACATTTATTCGTAAAAACATGGAAAATAAATAATTCGTTAATAATAATCATTTCTGACAATATAATTAAAGAGCCTGTTATAAAACGTTACCAAATAAACGATACCTTCCAACTCTACATACATCGTTTTAGTGACAAATAAGGTGTGCAAAATATGATACAAGATATATGACATCCATTTCAATTCTCCGTCGTAAAGGTAACATCGTATAAAATTACCTAACAAGAAAATGTTTCAAATTCTTTTTACACAAAGTGAGACACAAAAAATGCACAAATAACAAATCATTTGTTAAGAATGTAGATATTTGTCTTTGTTCGAAGACTATTATTATTTACCTCAAATACGTGTGACCGTCAATGAGGAATTAGCAACTAATAGAATAGAATACCAAAACCCGTTAACGCTGTATTATTGTATACCAGGTGTAACAGGGAACTTCTATAAAATTTGAAATTTGAAAAAAATGTTATAAAATCACAACAGAACATAATCAACTATTTTCAATGGGAAATAAGCCACAATTTTACCAAAAAAAAAGATTTTATTAACGTTTCGACGCCCAAGTCGGATATCGTTGTCAAAATACAAAATAATTGTAATAAGTATTATTTTGTATTTTGACAACGATACCCGACTTGGGCGTCAAAACGTTAATAAAATCATTTTTTTTTGTAAAATTGTGGCTTATTTCCCATTGAAAATAGTTGATTATAAAAATGCCACAAGGAAATAGCTTCAGAACAACAACAGAACATAATTTAAAATATACATAATAATATGTATACCAAAGAAAAAGAAGTTATTTTTGTCTTTCGTTTGGCCCCTAAAGACGATTCTAAATTCAAATTATAGCAGCTAGCCTAAAGCGCGTCATGACGTCATATGATTATAATGTTTACACTCCGCATTAGGTTTAAAAAAAACTATTAATCAGACAACAGATATTACATTAAAACAACAGATACTTACATTAAAATTAGGTTCGCATCCATGAAGACTTCGAGAATGAACTAAAATGTCTTTAATGTCCTTTGTAACCACTCTATTAAACTCCCGTTTCTTATTGACAGGTAATCTAATAAATATGTTATGGGGGGAGGGGGCTAATGGTTGTACTTTAATACAATGGTATTAAACAGCACTTTTATAGTATTTACTTTTATTTTCCATAATAAAAACATTCATAAAATAAATGAAAACTAATAAATATTTTTGAAAATTTTAAACGCAGAATGAAAGATCACATCATTACCGAGGGCCGTAAGTCCCTTTGAACAAACAAAAAGTTTCTTTTAAATGAGGATTTGCATGAAATTTTATTATGTTATAGTTTACTTCAAAAAACTAAAACTTGATTTTTTAAAAATTGTTTTACCGTGCCGTTTAATTACTATTAAGGGTCAAAGTTAAGTTTTAACATGGGCTCTTATGGGAATTATTAAAAAGTTGATAACTTTTGACCCAAATTTACGATTTTTAATTATTTGTGCTTAAATTAAAGGCTTTCTTGTAAAGAATAACAAAATAAAAAATCAGGATTGTTTACCGTACCATTTATTTTTAATTTATTTATTATAATTAATTCCGTAATTTCCGTAATTTATTATAATTTATTTTTATAAAGTATTCAATACTGAAATACATATGATTTAAGTATTCTGCTATAAATGCATTGTTACCAACTTTCGCTTGCATATAAGTTTCCCCCCTTTCCTCTGAGAGGCATACCCCGCAACGAAGGTGTAGAACGTCGTTAATAAAACATTATAGAAGTTTTCAGGTACTTTCGGCCCTCGGTAATAATGTAATCTTTCATTCTGCGTTTAAATTCTTAAAAAATACTTCTTAGTTTTCTCAGAATTCGAAAAAAATGAATCTATTTAAATAGTATTGGAGCCGAAAGTTTGCGCCTATCCCCTTAAATAGGCAGCTTAGCTAAATAGGCTAAAAAAGGCACAAAGTCGGGTATACATCGATATTATGTTGTAGTCTCATATTTTGCGAATATTTTATTTTTTAATTTCTCTGATATCTTTATAGCGATACGCTTTAATTACTATTTTTGCTAATTTTAATTTTAATAATTTTTCTCAAAACGAAATAATATGGGCCATATAAAAGTCACAGTTAATATAGAAACCTGATGCTAAGAAAGACATGGTTTTATAAACGAAATGAACAAACTGAATTCCCCATAAATTAATTAATTATCATATCAGACCATTATGTCAACACTTCACCTTGGACGTGCAATCGTTAAAACTGCAGAAGTGTTTTTGTTTTTATACGCCAGATCTAAACAATTTATTGCCCATCTGGTCAGAGGGTAGAACACAAACAGATTAGCGTCTGTGGCTTTCTTCCAGTCTCTTCACAGCATGCGAACAAAAGGCACTCTCGCTAACAATCGACCCACTCCGCGACCTAAGCAAAACACCTTTTTTGTTACCAAAATAAATAAATATTTTACTGTTCGTCGTTAACTTATTTTTTAATTAATTCCGTCAACTCACACCTACCGGAACATCTTTAGTAACAAAGAAACTAGACGGTTTTACTCTTTAATATATGTTTTAACTGACGACATGCGATACGTGAGGAGACCATGTCTTATCATACCACTAAGATGAAATTAATTAAAAGAAAAATGTATACCATTTTTATTATTCAGTTGCAATGCGAAGGCAAAACAATCTGACTTTTCAATTAGAATACGGAGTGCAATCCAGCTCTCTGAATCGCGATTTTCGATTCTTATTGGAATCTCATAGGAGAGAGCGCAGGTTTGTTCTCTATATCCTAACTGACCAGCACCGAGAGCTCCTCCCACACATTGCAACTGAAACAAATAGGGTAGGTGACTAGCGTCATCTGGCAATTGAAAGATGAAGTTTTTCAATCCTAAAAGCAACATTAATAATATTCAAAATATTAAAAATATTACTAAAAGATTTTTAAATTGAAAAACTTATTGGTACATTTACCTGGTGACACCTCCAAGGCTTCTACAATTTCCAAGCCAAATGGATGCTGCAGTGAAGACAAAGGGAAGGAATACTACACTATGCAATTCACAACCCCCGTCTGCAGCTTGGTAAAGTTCCAACGGAAAATGCACCTAGTTACTCTACGGAGTAATACGAATATAAAATAAAAATGTATACCATTTTTATTATTCAGTTGCAATGCGAAGGCAAAACAATGTTACTTTTCAATTAGAATACGGAATTGTTTCAGTTGCAATGTGTGGGAGGAGCTCTCGGTGCTGGTCAGTTAGGATATGGAGAACAAGCCTGCGCTCTCTCCGATGAGATTAAAATAAGAATCGAAAATCGCGATTCAGAGAGCTGGATTGCACTCCGTATTCTAATTGAAAAGTAAGATTGTTTTGCCTTCGCATTGTAACTGAATAATAAAAATGGTATATATTTTTATTTTATATTCGTATTACTCCGTAGAGTAACTAGGTGCATTTTCCGTTGGAACTGTACCAAGCTGCAGACGGGGGATGTGAATTGCATAGTGTAGAATTCCTTCCCTTTGTCTTCACTGCAGCATCCATTTGGCTTGCAAATTGTACAAGCCTTGGAGGTGTCACCAGGTAAATGTATCAATAAGTTTTTCAATTTAAAAATCTTTTAGTAATATTTTTAATATTTTCAATATTATTAATGTTGCTTTTAGGATTGAAAAACTTCATCTATCTTTTAAGATAAAATTCTTTCCTACATAATGCGAAAGGAACAGAATGTTTAAATAAAAAAAATGTGTAATGTATCTCTCGCTATTTAAAGAGCCTCCACGTACACACCAAATCAGTACTTATTCTCAAGGAAATTCCACCCCAAAACATCACAGAGCCTCCATTAAACAATCTCGTCTCTCTTATGTTGCGCTGTGCATACCGCTTACCTGGTCAACCAATAACTCTTATGGGTGTCGGTAAGAACTGTTTACCTTATGTGCTTTCCCTTTTTAAAGTTTTGTTAACTGTTATTTTTTATTGTCAGTTTAGTTTTGTTTCAGTTAAAACACATGTTAAAGATTAAAACCACCTATCTTCCTTGTTTCTAAAGATATCAGGGATATTCAAAAAACACAATGTTCACAAAACATAAGACTACAATACGATTCCGATATATTCCGGTATACTAACATTTGTCCCTACAGAGTGTCACAAACTTACATCAGAAAAACATTTCTTTTCTTCCAGCCTGTATAAGTACAAAAAAGAAGTTTCAGTAAACCTTTGCACAACTGTGTAAATACTAAAGAAAATCAAAGATAATAAAAAAATAGCGGAATCCGTTAATCTGTTCACGAAAAAATCAACTAAGAAAATGAGCATAATTTTCTATACTTATCCCTAATATGCGAGTCAATGGGAGCAAGAATAGGATATTACCTCCGAATTCTATCCTACTGCATGGATTTTAATGAAATTTTGGGCCTAGTATCTCCTAATTCAAAGTCTACCCTATGCCGATGTGTGCTTTTATCTTGGGGGTGATTCCCACCCCTTCGTAGGGGTGGAAAAATGTTTGGTTAAAATTACCACGTAATTCGATAGAGAACCTGATTCTAAGCAAAAACTGTCCTATAATTTTTTTTAAACTCAATTCTTTTTGAGATATTCGTGGTTGAAAATTGGCCATTTTCATTGAAACATAATACCTTTTCGAACGGTTTTTTGCGAATACCTTAAAAACTATGCATCTAACTAAAAAAACTATTATTAACATTTTTGTAGGATATAAAAAAAACAAAGAGACACTTGCCTTCATAAATCTTCTAGTTACAATACAAAAAGAGATATGGTAGGTGAAAATAGTTTGTTTTTTGGTACATTCTCAAATTGGTGTACTTGAAATACAGAGGTGTACTATTCAACTTGAAATACAGAGAAACGGTCAACTTTAGGTGTATAATGCTAATACAGGTGTGAATTTTGTGACAGTGCGAGAAACGATTGAGAGAATGACTGAAAATAAATCTGGTTGGACTAGTATACACAACTATATCCGTGTAGTGTCAAGAAGAAAGAAGAGGAGGAAAAACAGTTGTACCAACAATAGAGGTGAGAGGGAAATATATTGTAAGTAGAAGGTAGAGGGAATAAGTTTTGATGAAAGGCGAATAGGTGAGTTAGATTGTATGAGACAGAATGTGGTAAAGAAGCTCTAAAAAAACCCCAATTTTGGGACCAAAAAAAGGGGGAAACGGGGAAAAGGAAGGGCATCCTTGCTTACAGTCTGTGGATAAAGGTAAAGTGCTTCGGAAGCGATGTCAACCTTCCGCTTTCGGAGCGCTGGATGACAGAGGAGAGTCTGGTTTAGCAGGTAGGCATTCGGAGTAGCCTCGGCGACGAGAGAGCGTTTTTTTAAAGTACCTCGGGAACTATCGCTGGGGCTACGAAAAATGAATCCTGCACTAAGGTCAGTCAGGCGGCGCGGCGTTCTGGACTGAGATGTCTTTTGAAGATTCCAGACCCCCCCCCCTTTAAAGATGAAAAAAAAGGTGTATAATGCTACTAATACCTTTTGTAGTGCTTGAAAAGGACTTTAAAATGAGCTACATTAGAAGTCCATTACATTAAAACTAAGCGAGATATGCTGCAAACAAAACTGATAACTAATGTATTTTAAGAAAAATGAGAAGTAATTTTAACCCCCATTCACCAAAATGTAAATGCATTGCTTTCCTTATACAATACCTTTTATTATAGTGTTAATTATATGTTCAAAAAGTTGAACGGGTTTAAAATGAATGGTTTTTGAAAAAAAAAACGATCAAATTACAGAGGGCATTTTTAATTTTCTTAAAAATCTTCCTTTTTCTCCATGTAACTTGAAAATGATAAGAGATACAGTAATGAAAAATAAAAAGGAAATTTATATCTGAAAAAGCCCTACATTTTTGTGTGGTACATTTTTTTCGTATCTCTTATCTTTTTCAAGTTACATGGAGGAAAAGGAAGATGTTTAAAAAAATTTAAAAATGCGCTCTATAATTTAATCTTATTTTTTTTTCAAAAATTCATTTTAATCCAGTCCAACTTTTAAACATAGAAATAACACTATAATAAAAAGTATTATAGAAGGAAAACGATGTATTTAAGTTCTGATGGATGAGGGGTTAAATATACTTCTCATTTCTTCTTAAAATACATTAGTCATCAACTATTTGCAGAATATCTCGCTTAGTTTGAATGTGATCGACATTTAGTATTGCTCATTTTAAGGGTCTTTTCAAGACCTACAAAAGTTATTAGTATCATTATACACCTAAAATCGACAGTTTCTTTGTTATTTCAAATCGAATAAACTGATTTGAGCATGCAGCAAAAAAACAAACTCTTCTTACCTACCATACCCCTCTTTGTATTTTAACTAGAAGATTTATGAAGGAACAAATCTCTTTATTTTTTTATAACCTACAGAAATATTTTTATATAGTTTTTTTGTTAGATGCATAGTTTTTAAGGTATTCGCAAAAATCCGTCCGAAACGGTGTACTTTTTCAATGAAAATGGCCAATTTTCAACCACGAATAACTCAAAGTATTGAGTTTTCAAAAAATAATTATAGAACAGTTTTTGCTTAAACTTAAACATTTTTCACCCCCGAGAAGGGGTGGAAACCACCCCAAGATAAAAACGCACATCGGCTATTCCCTACTTACTGTGAAAATATCAAGTAAATCGATGTAGTAGGATGGAATTCGAAGTCAAATACCCTCATTGACTGTCCTATAAATAATGACGAGCAGTTTATTTATTTTATGGACACAAAATACGTGGAAAGGGAAAAATTGTACCCTGTGGGAATTCATATTTTGCCGTAAAATATGAAATATATAAACTTCCGTCACTACATTTTTTGTGCAATGATTCATATATAACCATTTATTAGGTTGTAACTTCAGAAAATTTATCTAGTTATTTTAATTAGGTACTTGAACGTATTTAACAACCGTCGAAGGCGAGATTCCAGGTTGATTCGTTTCCTTGTAGATCTTCCTTTTTCAGCAGCCAACGTTGAGTTGGTATGCCGAGAATATCTATTATATGTACATTTTTTTCCGAAGCAAATCATGCAATATTTCTACGCCAATGTCAATTAGCAATTGCGTTCAGTAGACTGCTAGGCACCTGCAAGGAGCATAACCGCTGTAATACTATCAACTTTTTTTTCTATATTTTATCAGTAATGCATACATTATAGTAGGGGAGTAAAGTATGCTAAATTTGCAGTCACTCGAGCGTTATGGGGACCAATTGGGTTGTGATTATTAGGTCCTAAAATAAAAAAAAAGTTAAGTAAAATTTTCCAGCTTTTGTCATTTTTTAATTTAATTTCCATTTCTAACAATCGTTTTTTCCGATTATAGCGCTATCTATCCATAATTCGAAAAAATGTCTCGAATAAAAGTTGTTTATTTTTACGTAAAGAATCCAAATCTGCAATAAAAATTTGGGGTCCCATTTAAGATTTTAAAGTAACCCCCGCCCCCGTGCGGGTCATGTTTGGCACCATTCGATAGATTTTTCAAAAACATTTTGAAAGTGTATTTTGCAGTTTTTCGATCTGATGTTCATTTTGCGAAATATCACGGGGCTAATATTTAAAATTTTAAATTTACCCCCCACCCTTCACCGTGGGGGGTCATGTTTAGTACCGTTCAATAGATTTTTGAAAAATATTGAAGACGTGTTTTTTAGTTTTTCGATCTGACGTTCATTTCGCGAAATATTCGCTTTTCTTTTGTGAAACTTTTTAACTCCCCCATTTCCTTACGCCCCGCTCAAATCGTCAGATTTTTGAAATTTACACTCTCTTGCATGTACTTAACTTACCTTATCTTAATCTGACAATTTCGAGTATTTTTAACCATAGATATTTTTTTCCGGCCCCCCTTAACGAACCTCCCTGCATTAAGAGCCAATATATGGTAGAGGTACATCTGCAGGGTACCAGGTTTCTCCCATATGATAATCTGACGCGCTCGAGTAACTGCAAAAATCCCCGCTTGGGCTCCCCTACCATTATAGTTAGTATAAGAATAAAGTTGGTTTGTGAAATTTAACAAGTTTTCTTTGTTTTTTTAACTGTACAATTGTAGAACTAACTCTAGACCAGGGCGCACCTGTAAAAATATTAGTACATTTGAATGTTCAAAGGTGACTCATATTTTTTTGCAGAAATTGCTTGAAAATAACTCATATACATAATAATATTTGAGTTATCCTCCCACTCAAAAAGGTCCGGAATAGTGTTGCCCAAAATCGGTCTTGGTCTTGCAGACTTGGTCTTGTTCTTGCGTTTTAGCAAGAACTCTCTACCATATATTGGCTTTTAATACAGAGGAATTCGTTAAGGGAGGCCCGAAAAAAATATATATCCTTAGAAAAACTCGAAATCGTCAAATTAAGATAAGGTAAGTTAAGTATGTACAACAAATATAGGTATGCAAAACAGTGTATATTTAAAAAATCTGACGATTTGTGCGGGGCGTAAGGAAATGAACGAGTCACAAAGTTTCACAAAAAAGCGAATATTTCGCGAAATGAATGTCAGATCGAAAAATTAAAAAATACGTTCAATATTTTTCAAAAATATATCGAATGATACTAAACACGACCACCCACGGAGAGGGGTGGGGGGTAAATTTTAAATTGTAAATGCGAACTCGCGATATTTCGCGAAATGAATATCAGATCGAAAAACTGAAAATTACACGTATTCAATATTTTTGAAAAATCTATCGAATGACACCAAACTCGGCCACTGCGGAGGTGGGGTGGGGGTACTTTACAATTTTAAATAGTATCCCCCATTTTTTATTGCAGATTTGGATTCCTTACGTAAAAATAAATCGGAACGCAAAAATTGGAAATGGAAAATTAATTTAAAAAAGTGATTCGAATGTCTTCCACTTTATGAAAATCTTTACTACTTTTTTTGGTTTTATTACCTACTCTTCACAACTCAATAGGTCCCCGTAACGCTCGAGTAACTGCAAATTTAGCATACCTTCCTCCCCTACTATAATATATACATCATATGCATGAATGAAGTTTATTAAAATGTCATGCAAACGTTTATTAAGAAACAGACTGACTCCCGTGGGACATGGTAGATAGCCCAGTTAGTTAGACTATAATAGGCAGGGGTAGTTTAGATCGTGGGTTCAAACCCACCCAATGTGAGTTGTGCAATGCCTAGTTGCACCAACAAATATTAAGCTTAAGACTTAAGATAAGAATTAATATAATATAATGATAATATAACATAAGATTATAAAATATAATGATAGATATAATTAATAATATGTCAAGAAGAATAATATGTAAGAATCGAAAATTACGGTGTAAGTGATACTCAAGGTGGCTTTATCTATAAGTTGAGCTGGGCTAAGCTGGAGCTTAAGATCTGTTGGTGCAACCAGACATAATGCCTAGATATTTATTAATTTGGTTGGTTTTTACTATGTCTATATTAAGTCAAGCTGAAAATGTACCTATACGTTTACGTTGTTCTAATATCTAAAGTAATATTTAATAAATAGCAATATGCTAGTGGGTAACTGCGAGACTTGCAAGACTCTTGCTGCAAGACCAAGACAAAGACTGGGAGTGCAATACCAAGACCAAGACCAAGTGTATTGGTGCAAGACCAAGACCAAGACTGTCCAAGTCTCGTCTTGGTCTTGCATTTGGGCAACACTAGTCCGGAACATTGTTTAAATAATCAAAATGTCACAAAATGAAGGAAAAATTCGATTTTTTTTTTGGTTTTTTGATTATACCTTTAAAAGTATTCATTTTCGAGAAAAGTTGGAACGACATAAAAGTTGCGTAATTACATTTCCTACAATATAGAATTAACTGGATCTTGTGAAACAGAAATACGTAGGAGAATAGGCATGGCCAAAAACGCTATGAGTCGATTATCGAAAATCTGGAAAGATCGCTCCTTGTCGAAGAACACCAAAATAAGATTAGTACATGCCTTAATTTTTCCCATATTTAATTACGGATCCGAAATATGGACAATGAAATCGGACGACTGAAAAAGGATTGACGCCTTTGAAATGTGGTGCTGGAGAAGAATGCTTCGGATCTCATGGACGGAACACAGAACAAATCACTCAATCCTCCAAAAGCTTAATATTCAGACTCGACTTTCCTCTATTTGCCTCTCCACCGTCTTAAAATTTTTCGGCCATATTGCAAGAAGAAGTGATGATAATCTTGAGAGACTTATAATTTCGGGAAACGTTGAAGGGCGCAGAAGTAGAGGTCGCTCACCTACTCGATGGACGGATCAAGTACAGAAAGCCAGTGGAAAAACATTCTCTGAATCCATGAGGGAAGCTCAGGACAGAAGCCGATGGAAAGTGATAGTTGCTCGTATTATAGGGAATCACGACACTCAGCAATGAGGAAACGACTGAGGAGAGGAGAGAGAGGATTAACTGAAAATTTTAAAAATTGTCACCCTTGTTGCAAAATAGCAATAATTTAGAAAAAATCTGTAAAAAAACAAGTATTCGCATTTTACGTTTTTCAACCATTTATGCTACACTTAGGATCTTCATATTTCACCCAGAAAAACTTTATGATATGATAAAACAGTACAGTGGAACCCCGTTAACTCGGATTAATTGGGACCGCGGCCGATCCGGGTTATCGAAAATCCGGGTTAGCCGGAGAAAATGGTAAAAATTAATAAAATATGGTATGCTTACAGATAAACTCCGTTATAATTGTCACACAGACACTGGTAAACCACGTTCGCATTCCACACAAAACCACACGACATACAAAGCGTCGTCAAAAGTCTCATTCTTAGCTTTATTAGCTTTGCACCGATTAAACTGTCTTTTGTTATCATTTTGAAAAAAAAATTCTTCTATTTTAGTTCTATTTTTCTTCCAATCCGATACTGTAGATGTACCGACACCATAATATAATGCTGCAAGATTCACCTTTATCATTCTACTTAATGCTTCTAGTTTTTTTTCCATTGTCACTACAACATTTTTACGTTTTGTTGCCCTTATAGACAAAAGACACGCAAACACAAAATCTGAATAAATTTACGAACGATTACAAAACGGAAGCGAACAATAATACGACTTTACTACACATAATACCGTCTCTGATGTTATGTTATTTAATAAAAGTGATTACTAAGACCATTGTTAAAAAAAGAATTTTAATAGTCTTTTCTAAACAATGCTAACACAGACAGTTTCAAAAAAATAAAGGATAATACAGGTGCATGTTGTTTTCGACAATGAATGTGGTGTACCATGAGTCATTTTTACTATGTTATATGTAGTTCAATCCGGTTCCATTATCTCTCAAATATTATATTACATAGAGTTGGTACAAAACCTCGTGAACCTTGAAAATGCGTATGTATAACCGAAATAAAATGAAGCCAAAAACATACGACTATTTTATTTGCTGCGAATTGCGCGACAGGGTCCCATCTGCACCCTGATATTTTCAGTAATGTCGGATTCATCAATCGTTTCGTTCGTATATTGACGTCACCAAATGAATGAATTAGGTTCACGAGATTTTGTAACAGCAATACATTTTTATTGTTGAAATGTTTGTCTGATAAAAATCGGTCCGGGTTAGCCGGAGTTCCGGGTTATCGGGGGCCGACTTATCGGGGTTCCACTGTACTGTAAATTTCATTAAGATCAGATTTTGCAATCAAGCTTTCGCAAAAAAAATTCATTTTTTCAAAATGTTGCAGCACTGGAAATAAAGCAGACAGCAAGTTGAATTTTTTTTACATATAAAAGAATACTGTAGCTTTCATTTGCAATTTGCAAAATTAAAATCGGTTAACTACCACGGCGTCAGGAATTTTTTTAAATAAACATTAATTTTTGGTGCTACGCGCAGGACAGCGGATACGTTCGCTCTGATTGGGCATTCCAATGACCTTTGATAATGATTGATAAATTTTAATTTTTAGTACATTTCGAAATAAATAAATAAATTTGTTTATTGCAAAATAAAAACACATACTCTGTCCTTTGAAATAACACTTTTTTTTAGCAAAAACTTTCTTTGTTCATATAATATTTATATATATATATATATATATATATATATATATATATATATATATATATATTTATTTTTAGCATCTTATGACGTCCCCCCATGTTAAACCGTAGTCTCTCGTGGCTTCCAGGTCTTCGTGAACTCCGATATACGGTTGCCACGAGGACTTTCCCTAAAATGTATCGCAAATGAAAGGTACCACTTCCTACAATGCTTACACAAAATATTGGCCGGACGTCCTCAGTCACGTTATCTGTATAATAATATACACATTACTTGGAGCAATTGCCGTCAGGCGCGCCATGTTCGCTTGCTGTATATCTAAAATCACTTTAACGGTTTTGATGGCATCCAAATATATATTTATTCAGTTTGCGGTTGTAGTGGTCTCCGTATATTTGAGTTTATGTCCTCATGGCTTCCACTGCGCTGTTGTCACCTCAAATGTTGGAATTTAGACTTCGGATATTTTTATAATTGATTATTGTAGTATGTTGAAAAAAATATTTTTGTGATATATTAATGATATTTTTTTGTATAATTAACAATGTATTTTTTTTTCACTGCAAAAATAAAAAATTAAAAAGTATGTTCATTGAAATTGATGAATTTATCATAACCAGTTGCCGAATCTGCTGGTCTAATTGCTCAATTATAACATATTATAGAAGTGTTAAAATTGAATTCTTAATTTTTTATTACAAAACTTTTACCTCGACAGCGTAGGGTACAAGAGGACGGCTTAAGTAAAGTAAGTACAACATTTTTAATAATATAATTTGTTCAACTAATAGGTGCAAAGGTGTCTGGAAAATAATAAAAATGTTTAAAACATTGCTTACTTATTTCATACACTCAATGTATTTTTTTATGTAAGGATATAGAAAATAATATTTTGAAAAATATTTAAAATATAGTAGTAAGTCTTAAATTTCACATTACATAAAGTAGTTAAGTCTGCTAGTCTACAAAATTAAAAACAAATAGAATACCTACTTAAAAAAAATTAAAGCACTCATGCTATACCAAACGAACTACATTCTTACATATTTTAAAAAGAAAAATCTTTAATTTTGCCCAACCCGACTAAACTATCGGCAGGTAAAAAGTCTGCAGTATGCGGGGGCCCTACTGTTGAAATAGATTAGAATATTAAAATAAACTTATCTACCATTATGAAATTCTAATTTGACACAAAAAACTGTATCCTGGATTAAGAACAAGTGTGTAGAATACTCTCGTGAATTAAGAAGCGTTTCTACTGTAGGGTGACCATATCATAAATTTGAAAAAAACGGGACACATCCAAGCAGCAGTAGCGCACCTATAATTTTTCTCTAGGGGGAAGGGGGTTGGCTTGGGCGTCGAAATTTTTTTCTATATTTTGTGAAAGACAAGTTACATTTTCCTGCTATTATTTATATATTTTTCATATGCCCTGGGGGAAAGGGGGTTTAACTCCCAACCCCCCCCCACTGGGTGCGCTACTGCCAAGAAGGGTTTGGAGCGATAATACACAAACAGGGATTGAAACACCGTCTTTTAGCTAATTTGGAACCTATAAATCCTTTTCAATTTTAAATGTGTAATTTACGTACGATCAAGACTGCGAAAAGCAGAAAACTAAAAAACTACGCTAGAATGACGTGGATAAACAACCAATCCGTCAAAACAAAACAGGGAAGAATAAAAAATAGCCAGAAACACAGCAAACTCAACAAATAAAAAGAAGAAAAATGACGGGTTTCGCTGGAGGACATTAAAAAAGACAGAAAACCATCAAATATAACAATTTTACAAAAAAGTCAGATAAAAAAATACGTCCAGCATTAAAACAAGAGTACTAAAAAACAAAAAAAAAGAGAAACCCTGTTTGAAGACAAACAGATCAGCAGAATATGAGAAGAATATTACGAAAAAATGCTATTCGGTATGAAGGAAACAGATGAAGAAGAACAAGATAACAACGAAGTAGAAATTTTCACAGAAGAAAACGTACAAAAACAAATATTAAAAACATAGAAAACGGAAAAGCAGCAGAAGAAAATGAAATAACAGTGGAAAAAATACAGAGGAAGAGAATTACATAAGGAAATAAACCAGCTAATACAACAAAAAATATGAACAAAACAGACTACCAGCCGATTGGAACGCAGATATTATAGTAGGTACCTATATACAGTAAAACCCCGCAAATCCTAACTAATTGGGGGGACAGCCTGTTCGGATTCCGAAAAGGTCGGATTATCCGAAAGTTAGCCTAACTAATAATTGAAAGTTTACTTTGTCGTTGATTTTGAGTCGCTGTGCCTGTCTCTCTCCCTCTTCCACCCATCTCAGATTTATGTCACTGATGCAGAGCCAGTGTCATCATTTGTGCTTAGTCGTTAACTCCATGGCTTGATTTCTAATTTGAATAAGCTCCATTTTCCCCCGTTCCCCTATACAAGATGGATCATAAAACTAAGAAGAAAGTGTAATTACAGAATGGACTGAAGCTGACGACAAAGGGAGCGAAGAATTTACGGATGAATACATTGTAGACTTGGTTCAACCTCAAGGCAACCCTAATGACTAATGAAGATGAAGAAAGCGAGGAAGAAGTTTCCGTGTCATATTGAGTGTCACACGCAGATGCCACTAAAGCTCTGGGTGTGGCTCTACGTTACGTGGAGCATAACTCTGCTGCATTACCAGTAGATGTAATGTTTATGTGTAAATAGAATTAGAATTAAACAATGGTTTCGAATTCACCTGTATAAGTTGCAAGTTGGGAGGGTCAGGTAGTAAAAAAGTTACGAATTGGCCGGTGTACATTTTGATTTGAAAAAGTTTGTCATTAAGAGTTACGAGTTGGCGCGTGTCCATTGGAAGAAGGAGAATGTCACGGTTAAAGAATTTAAGGGACTGGTTTAGATGCAGTTCTATAGAACTCTTTAGAGCAGAGGTGGATAGATTAAAGATAGTGATGATGATATCCAACCTCCGATTAGGAGACGGCACTTGAAGAAGAAGAAGATATTAGATTTTACTGATTATGCCGCCCCCTTGTGATGCCGCCTGATGAGGCTGCCTCACCGCATCATAGAACGGCACGGCCCTGAAAATTACAGTCTTTTCGTTTAAGTCGCTACAGGTAAAAATAAGTAATTAAATATCTTATATCAGATAGAGTATTCATTTTTAGTAGATGAACAAAGGTTTAAAATGGCAGTTTTTGAATTTTGGTACGATTATTTGTTGCTTCGGAAGTTGCAAAAATAAACTTTTGCAAAAATAAACTTAAGACTGATATTACATGAAAAATTGGGTCAAACAGTCCATGTTCAGTCCAGATACCTATAACAAAAAATTTCAAGGTGATTCGTCAATTAGTTTACATTTTATTCAATTTGTTTAATAAAAAATCCTTTTCTTTGCAATGATAAAGCATGCTTTTCTTCATAAAATAATAATGATACAGCAATTTTGTGGAAACTACATGAAAAAAGAATAGTTATGTTTTCAAAGTTTTTAAAAAAATAATAAAAACTCATTTTTATCATTCCGAAAATATTTTAGTAAAGTAGAGTCATTTTTGGCTTATAAACAATTTGAATAACTTTGTTAGTATTGACTGCAAACTAAATTAATCGACTAAGGGATGGAAAAAACCTACCGGTTATAACCTAAACCCAGTTTTTTTAATTCGAAACAACCGGTTTTACCGGTTGTTTTTTGTCCCGGTTATAACCGGTTTTTTTCTTTTTAAAGTAATAACCATTGAAAAACCGAATAAGTTGCCTGTGGAAAAAAATTAATTTAGAGAAAAATGAAGAAATTTCTATATATTTTCGATCTTAATCATATAATATTATAAATAATAAATGCGAAGTAATTAACCCAAACAACCATAATTAAACTTTTATTTACTAATAGAGAACTGGACGAAAGTGTCACATCAGCTTTTATGAAACAATTTTGAGAATAGTTATTTAGATTAATAAATATTTCAAAGACTGGTGAAATGGTGCATGTGATGATAATATTTACATAAAAGTATGTGAACTGCTTGAAATCGATATTCCAACCATCATCAGCTAAAAAATTGTTTATACTTGAGTACTTGAGACTTGAGACTCTTGTATAATGTGAATACCGAAATACGATTAGGAATCTCCATTATGTAATTTTTAAACAATAAATAATTCTTACGAAATAAATGGTAGGTATTATACAAACGTATTAAAAAATATTACCTACTGAAATTTTTTGATGGCAATAGAGAAGTAAATACTGAATTGGTTTATCGAATTTATTTTGTAAAATACCTATAAGTCATTTGGACATTTTTTAAAACTTGATAGATCCAAGGGACATTTTGATAGATCGATAGGATCATCACTTTTGGGAATATCCCAATTATTGACAACGCAATATACGCCGACGCCGTCTACAACGAGCGACGAATCAGAGACTGGGGTACCCTGGCCCATTTTTAGGGTAACTTGAAAGCGCCTGGGAAAATTTTTATATGTTGAATTGGTTGGGGAATTTTTCGGGAGGAAAATTGAGCAAACTAAAGTGCAATATAAATGTAACATTATAACTTATTGAGTATTTGCTTTTGATTAAAAAAAAACCGAAAACCTGTTTTTGGAACAACCGATTTTTTGACCGGTTATAACCGCCAGGTTGAACCGTAAGTTAAAAAAACCCGTATAACCAAAAACCGGTTTTTTGTTCAACAAGCGCCATCCCTAGACTTTAGGATTTAAAAAGCTGGTACTTTTATATTATTATTATATTATCGGTTTATAACGTTCTTCGTCTTCCGATACCCGTTCGCCATTCCTCTCTGTCCGTACATTGATCTACTTGCAGACCTCTTTCATCCATGGCTTTGTTTATTCCTGCCTGCCTCGGTTTTTTCCTCGGTCTACCTCATCTTCTTCTATCTTGCAGTTTCCATTTTTGCCCTTGTTTTGGGATTCTGTCTTCATGCATTCTTTATACGTGACCAAACCATCGTAGTTGTATTTCGTTGGTTTCGTCATTTATTGTATGTGTGACCTTCATTATTTCTCGTATCCGTTCATTGGTGACATGTTCTCTTCTTGATCTTCCTGCAGCCCTTCTCCAGAAATCCATTTCGGTGATCTCTAACATTTGTTTTGATTTTTCCTTCATATGCCATACTTCGCAGCTGTATGTTATAATGCTTTTCACTCCGGCGTTATAGATCTTTTTCTTGTTTTGGTTGTTTACCTGCTTGTCCCAGAGTACTGAGTTTAGGAGCCTAATTGCTTTCCTGCCCTGAGTGTTTCGTTCTTTAACGGCTCCGTCTAGTGTTCCATCATTCGTGATTTTCATAATCATACCCAGGTATTTATATTCGTTACATTTACTGATTGTTTCTCCTCCTTCTATAGTCGAGGAAATGAAGCATTTTGACTCGCAATTTTTTCGTCCAGCATGGATTTACTTGAAATTTTCACAGAAGGTAGGGCGTAGGGAATAGGCCAAGGATCATTTTCTATATCATGCCGCTGTACGCTAAAAGCTTGGGGTGGTTGCCACCCCATCTCGGGGACGGGAAATTTTTATTGCATTTTAAGCATGTAAATCGATGTAAAAAGTAATTCTAAGAAAGAAATATTTTTTACATTTTCTTCGTAAAACTAATATTTTTCGAGTTATTCGCGCTTGAAAGTAACAGTTTTTCGACGAAAAAATCGACTTTTTTAGAGGGTTTTTTGAGAATACCTCGAAAAATATGCATTTTATCAAAAAATACTGTAGATATGAAAAATTTATCTTTTAGTAACACAAATTACCCCTGTAGTTATCACATTGTTTTCGATGTGTACTTTTACATAAATGTTAAAAAAAACTTTTACCTTGATTAATTACGGTCAAAGTTAGGCACTTTTTTTTATTTAATTCACAGCTAGTTTCTTTATAACAATTAAGAAACCTAACTAGCGCTATTTTAAAGTTCAAGGTATGTATATAGTTTATGTGTAAAAGTTTGAGTAAACTTGAACAGAGTTGTTAATATATCTTTAAAAATGACGTCCTAACAAAATCGACTCGTGGTCTGTGGAGCGGAATTATTAAAATCCGTGCACTCAAAAAATGAAATTAACTTTTCAAAGATATGTTGCGCTTAATATCTCCGGAGTTTGTTGATGGACTTTGATCATTATTTTTTTAATTTATATATACCTGTAGTTTTGTAAAGTATGTTATGTACACATATACCCACCTAACAATACAAAATGTTATGTATACATATACAAGTATATGTATACATATATAATTTCATAAAAATCGTTCAAGCGGTATCGGAGGATTATGGCAACTAACATTACGACAGGAGAATTTTATAGATGTAAATAAATAGATAACTATTAAAAAATAGGGGTTGGTGGCAGAAAGGTGAAAATTAAGGGTTGTATATATTTTTAATGGTACATAATATAAAATGAAGGTAGACAATTTTCTCCAAAACAATAAAAAAGTGGCAGGGGGCAACCCCCCTTATAACGTATGGGTGTAAATAATAGATTACCACCTATTTTCAGTCCTACAGAATATACGTGTAAAATTTCATAAAAATCGGTCAAGCCGTTTCGGAGGAATATGATAACTAACACTGTTACAGGAGAATTTTATGTACATAGAAGTAACTGTGAATTAAATAAGTAATAAAAGTGGCTAACTTTGCTCGTAATTACCCTAGGCGAAAAGTTTTTTTTTGAAAATTCGTGTAAAAATATCAGCTTTTCAAATCCCAACGCAGATTTAGTCAATATGTTAATATGGTTATTAAAATTGTTTAGAAGCCAAAAATGATTCTACTTTCGTAAAATGTTTTCAGAATGCTAAAAATGACTTCTTATTGATTTTTTAAATAAGTTAAAAATATAAGTATTCTTCTTTCCTGTGGTTTCCACAGAATTGCTGTATTATTATAATTTTCTGAACAATAACATTGCAAAAAAAGCTCTTTGTGATAAACAAATCGAATAAAATTGAAACTAATTGACAAATCGTCTTCAAATTTATTGTGCATTATGGACTGTTTGACTCAACATTTCATGCAATATCAAAGTCTTAATTTCATTTTTATAACAATTTTTTTATAAGTTATAACAATTTTTTATTTTCGAAATTTAGTTTTATTTTGCAATTTCCGAAGTAACAAATAATTGGATCAAAATTTAAAAAATTTTAAACCTTTGCTTATCTACTAAAAGGTGAATAATCTAAATAAGATATTTAATTACCTTATTTTTACCTGTAGCGATTTAAACGAAAAACTGTCATATTTGACCCTTATTTGTTAATTACTAAAATTCTCGTCCGAACTGTGACGGGCATTGTTGTATTTATAATGTAATAGGTATAACTCCAAAAAACCCATTTGCAACCTAGCTGGTCAAGTGTCCCGACAAAAACCTTATTTTTCTGGACTATTGCAACTAAGAGAAGAAAGAAAGAAATTTAAAAAAAATGTTACAAAAAGAAGCAACCGAAGAAGGAAAAAGCAGTAGAAAGGAAATACAAAGAAAAAATATAGCGGTTAAAAAGCAAGCCAGGAAAGACAAAAGATACTATGTATATGATATGGTAAAAATGTCAGAAAAAGCTGCGCAAGAAAACGACCTGAAGATACAGTACAATATCATCCGAAATTTGACAGGGAAAACACTAAACAGTAATAAACAAATCAAAGATAAACAAGGAAATATAATTAAATCAGAACATAAAATAATACAAAGATGAAAACAACACTGCGAGGAAATATACTCCAAACACCAGATATAGACGAAGATAACGTAATACAGGAAATAAACATTAGAACAATTGAAATTACGAAAGAAGAAATACAAAACACACTGAATCAACTAAAAAAATGGCAAAGCCGCTGAAAGCGACAACCTACCGATAAATTTAATAAAGGCGGGCGCAAACAAATTAGTAGAAATGTTACACAAACTCAAGATATGGGCCGACCAGGAGCTCCCACAGAAATGGAACGAGGGTGTAACCATTAAGACACCAAAAAAGGGCGATTTAAATAAATGCGAGAATTGGCGAGCAATAACACTGCTAAGAGCCACATTCAAAATAATGTCAAATATCATATTGAATAGACTGAAGCCAGAAATAGACAAGAAACTAAGACTAAGAAGCAACCAAGAAGACTTTCGCGCAAAACGCTCCACCATCGACCACATTTGTACTCTATCAGCATCTCTGTATCTTGTACCTGTACCGCTGTATCTCCTGTACTCTACAATTATCTTGGAACAAGCTAGTGAATGGCAAAAAAATATAAACATAATGTTTACTTTGACTTTGACTTTGAAAAGGCATTCGATAGTATAAACAGAGAACAAATGTGGAAGATTCTAAAACTATATGGACTACCGATAAAATACATCAACTTAATCAGACTATTTGACAAGAAATATACAGCCAGACTAGAACATGCGGGAAAAATGGTAGTAGATGTAGTTATACAAAGCGGAGTTAAGCAAGGATGTGTGCTATCCCCGACATTATTTCTAATAATAACGGACTGGATCATGCAGAAAGTAAGCAATAATAAAACAGGTATTAGATTGAAATTGCATGACTAGTTGGAGGATTTGTAGTTCCCAGATGACATTTTTCCCCTAACCGAACATAGCAGCCATAAGCAAAAGAAGCTTGCAAAATACTCCAGGGTAATGGGCCTGAAGATAAAGACAAAAAAAAAACAAAACTTAAAAAACAGCAACCAAGAAACTAAAATTAAAATACAAGGAAGACATACAGGAGGTAGATAACTTTACATATTATCTGGGATCAAACATGGAAAAAAAGGCGCTAGTAGATCAGATGTAGAAAAAAGGATAGTAAAGGCACAATATGCACTCATTATATATTCATAATGCATTAAGGAAAATCTTGAACACACGCGATATATCAGAATTAACCAAAATCAAAATATTTACAGGAAGAGACAGGAAGAAACAACTAGCAAAAAATTAAAAACCTTTATAAATAAATCGTTGAGGATAATCCTAAAAATATACTGGCCAGATAAAATAAAAAACATAGATCTACGGAGAAGAACAAAACAAGAGAAAATAACAGTCACGATTAAAAATAGGAATGTTGTTCTGAAGCTATTTTCTTGTGGCATTTTTACAATTTTAACTATTTAGAATGGGAAATAAGCCACAATATTATTAAAAAATGATTTTTATGTTTTTAATTATTAATTATTAATAAAAAAATAATGGTTGTCTTTTTAAAGACAGATCACATGCTATGATTTTTTTGTGACGGATATTCTTGAGTTGGGGTTGATTTCATGTAATCGAATGAACTATCTTTCAGTAAAGTCGTCCCAGGAACGCAACTCATAAATATTGGCAATATCATTTTAAAGTCTTCTACTTTTATAAATTTTTTAATTGCCGATATAAATGAGTCAAATTAAATAAATTATTAGAAGAATTTTTTTACTAAGCAACAACATTTTTGTTTATATTAATAGTATTTTGTATTTTGACAACGGCACCCGATTTGGACGTCGAAACGTTAATAAAAATCATTTTTTAATAATATTGTGGCTTATTTCCCATTCTAAATAGTTAAAATTGTAAAAATAGGAAATGGAAATGAATTACACGGACTCTGATGAAGGATCGAAATAATATAACCAAAAAAGCACTCGAATACCAACCAGACGAAAGAAGAAGAAGAGGAAGACCTGATAATAGCTGGAGAAGAACGTAATAAGAGGTCATGAAAGAATTGGCCTGAGATGGAGAGAAGTCAAACAGAGAGCGAGAAACAGAGAGCAATGGAAAATACTTGTATAGCAAATTTCGAAAGAATAAAACAGGATAAGGATGCGCTGGGAAGGGATTACAGGAAGAGAGA